>NC_077246.1:46159919-47359919 GCF_947179165.1 Solanum dulcamara
ACACTAGAACTTGCTCGCGCCAATGCTATCTTGTCCTACTCATTTTTTTTTCTTCCTTTACGTACTCCTTGGTCTCCTCATTTCCTATCGTAAGAGATTTTCTATTCTTTCTCCTTGCTAATTGTATGTCACCATATTAGCGGACAATGATGTTGTTTCCATATCTTAATCTTTACCCAAACATGACCTTACTATCCTTTACACGGTCCTTAGTTTGCTTAGTCCTACTCTATTATCGTATTCACCCCTTGTGGTAGGCACTCATCCCTTAGTGTTCTACCAATGATTCTTTGCACGGTCTCAGATACCGCGGCTCCTATTTGTTTATTATTGGCCTCGATCTCCTGCTAACTTGTGCCAGTATAGGGTCTCACTTAAAATTTAAGCATTCCTGTCAACATGTGATAGTGTCAGTTGATTTCATCTCACGCGTCTATCTCTCGTCCACTTCCCCCCTTTAGGGCATACCCATGTTATCCTATTTGTTTTCAACTGTTCATACACATATGATTCTGTTCCAACATATTTGACATACTGCACCATGTCTACACCTTCTGTTAACTCATCTATACTTTAGGTTGCCCGTGTAAGAAACCTTAATACAAACATGGGGTGCTTAGAATTATCGATAAAGAGTACACAATCTAATCCAAGTAATGGTACTCGAGTCATATAACTAATGTAGTAGTTTAGTCGAAGCCGTATTTCCTTCATCCCAATCTTTACCTCACTGGTGCTTATAATCATGTCCGATTCTCCATTCGGGGGAACTTATACTCTGGTGACACGTATTTCTAACTTTGCTATAACACTATCTTCATCCCAGTGAATACCACTTGTTTCTCTTAATGGACTCGCAATGTATCAATGGTCTTGTAGAGCTACCTCCCTCATCCTTGAGGGGTCTTACTATTTTCCACGGTGGAGGTACATATACACAATGCCCCTTTCTGCTTCATGCGCTTTCATCTTTATCTTGTACTCGATGCTGACTCCTAATCTTACTCACAATCACATTCTTTAGTTACTTCATTACTAGGACCTACGTACTTCTATGATGATCCTCATTATATTCAAACTATATTCTGGTCATGGTCAATCCCAGAGGGTAATATTTCTTAACCTTTATTCACGATCCTTACTCTGGACTAATTCCACCTGGTGGAGCAAGCGTACTTAACCCCCTTATCCTTCCTTGTCATTCTCATCCTTAATACCTAGGGACTAGTCATACCACGACAATTGAAACCTCAAAGGGCTCCAACCAAGCCTTTTGTACATATCATAAGCATTCATAAGGTAAAGCAAAAGCAAAAACATCATAAGAGAGTCTAAATCATGAATAGAAATTTCAGAATGACACATAACAACATAAACTCGAAACATTTGTCCAACTAGATGCCTCTACTCATGAATATGGGAGGAGGCTAAGACATGTCCCTAGATCACCCTCAATATGAAATATAGCAAAGTCTTTGAAAAACAATAACTAACTCGATAACTAGTACTCGATAAATAAGGACTCACCACAACTGTTGGATAGGAAAGCTTAGCTAGCCATGTAAATGAGTGTAATCTTCAACCTCGACCCCTATCTTATGAGACAATGGAGGCAAAAAGTATGCATTAGTACGTTGCAATGTACTAAATATATGGGTGTGACATGCAATGTAAATCATGGAATGCAATGGTCAAGTAAAACACATGATAAGATGAGATAAGTAAAATAATGAGAAAATTATATTAACCAACGCATTTAAAAGCATAATTTAAAATTATGGCATACTTAAGAGATCATACATATGTGGTATAGGAAACATAACCCACAATAAGACCATGCGAGATATAATATGGAATCTCGTGGTCTCCCCATACAATAAAGAAAAAGGGAAATCTATTTGCCAAGGTAGACTCTACCCCACTAAGCGGGTCATGCATATGCTATATGTGGATCCACTACCTAGGCCATGAAGGCAATCCTACGGTGGCACGTAGTTATGAGACAAGAGACTTTGTATAAGGACCCCGTACTTATATCCCTCACCTCAAGTCCTCATTCGGCGCTAAGTCAAATTCCACGGAATACATACATAGCATAAAAATCAAAATTTCAAATATCATAGTCAATATCATAGGTTTGAAATCATGGAGTAGCACATTTTCATAACATACTTGTAATGTGAGAATTGTCCTTTCATCATTACAATCATATTGCCACATAGGGCCCTAAGTCACCTTACTTCATAAGTTGCACAAAACTCATGCCTTGAACTTAGAGTAGAACTCAATTGCATAATCAATTGAATTGAAAAAAAAGTAATTGACTTGAAAACATGCATGATCATAAACTTTATATCAGCCCATACATAATACATATAGATAATATTATTAGGAAGTATAATTAAAAATACTCATAATTTTCATCATGAACCCTAGAGATCAAAATAGGAGAATTCATGGAAAAACTCTTTAATGTAATGCAATAACTATCAATTTATATCAAAATAGACTCATGATCATACTTTGAATCAAAATTCATGCAATAGGAATAGAGATCATAGAACTCATAAAATACCAAACTTTAATTTGATAGAAAACCATGAGAAATTGATTGGGCTTCATGGATGAAAGAATCCATGAACCAATACCCACATACCTTAAGTGAGAACACCAAATAATTTGGAAGAACTTGAGAGTTTTGATGGAGAGCTTGAGTGAATTTATTTGAAGTCTTAATAGATTCCTTGAGAGTCTTTTGTGAAGAGAGAAATATTTGAGTAGGTGATTTATAGAAGAATGGATAGAATTAGAGGTTTAAGTTAATTTATAGAGTTGAATTAGGTGCTAAAAACTTCTAGGATCATTAGCTAACAATTTAGGGAAAAGTCTAAAGTGCTCTTACAAAAAACTAAATTCGGCCAAAAATGCACAAGCAGGTCCGCGAAGCGGAGGCAAGGAAGTCCGTGATGAGGACTTGTCGCAGACCTTACTGGTTTGCACAGTTCCTTGAGAAATTTATCTTTTGATCTATGGGTCCTAAAAGTCTATCGGGACTATTTTCCTAAAGGTTTTGATCATCTAATCAATATTCCAAACTCATATTTTCCAAAAATATCAAGGATAATGCATTACTTGAGAGGTTTTGACCCTTTACTTCGATCTACGGGTCCTAAAAATACACCAAGACTATTTTTCTAAAGGTTTTGACCCCCTAATATTTATTCTGAACTCTTATTTTCCAAAAAAATCAAGGATAATGCATTACTTGAGCTATAACATGGAATCCCATTATCTCCCTATACAACAAAGAAAAAGGGGAATCTACTTGCCAAGGTAGTGTCTACCTCGCTAAGCAGGTCATGCATATGCTGTATGTGGATCCACTAGTTAGGCCATGTAGGCAATCCTATGGTGGCATGTAGTTATGAGACAAGAGACTTTGTATAAGGATCCCGTACTTCGATCTACGGGTCCTAATAATCCACCAAGACTATTGTTCTATAGGTTTTGACCCCCTAATCGATATTTTGAACTCGTATTTTCCAAAAAGATCAAAGATAATGCATTACTTGAGCAATCTATTTCCAAGGCATTTTTAGGTTGTTATGAGCATTTTGAGGGATATTATAATATCTCTTCGTTGGGAACATTCATCCTCGAATTAGATTCAACTAATATAAGAAGGGCATGGAAAAAGGACTAATAACCCAACATGATTATGAGGGCACTTCAAAAAATACATAGAACATGTAAACTTCATACTTAACATAAAACATAGTATTTGAGAAAATTATTTTTATTTATCATGCATGCATATGAATGACATATGGAACTGAAACGTAGGAGTTTAATCGATTTGATCATGAACAGCTTAGTACCTTTAGACTCGAGTGAAAGGAAAGAGATATGGATAACGCTTTATCATATCTGATTCTGCTTCCCACGTAGCACTCTCTGCTTGTTGATTCCTCCATAACACTTTGATGGATACAACGTCTTTATTTCTTAACCTCTTCACTTGTTGGTCTAAAATCTCAATCAGGACATCCTCATAAGTTAAATTCTCTACAATAATTATATTCTTCATTAGCACAACAGAATTTGGATCACCCATAAACTTTCTCAACATTGACACATGAAATATCAAATGAACCAAAGCCAACTCAAGCGGCAAGTATAACTCATATGCTACTTTGCCACTGCGCTTCAATATCCTATAGGGTCCTATATATCTAGGGCTCAACTTTCCTTTCTTACCAAACCGCACTACACCTTTCATAGGTGAAATCTTCAAATACACCCAATCATCCACATCAAATTTAAGCTCTCTCTTCCTAGTGTCCGAATAGGACTTTTGACGACTTTGAGCCATTTTCAATCTTTCTCGTATGAGCCTTACTTTCTCCATGCATCAATTACCAAATCTGGACGAATCAATGCCATCTCACCTACTTCAAATCACCCCACCGGAGACCTACATCTTCTCCCATGCAAGGCTTCAAAAGGAGCCATTTGGATGCTAAAGTGATAACTATTATTGTAGGCAAACTCAATCAATGGCAACTAGTCATCCCAACTTCCTCTAAGATCAATAACATATGCCCTTGATATATTCTCCAAGGTTTGAATTGTTCTTTCGTCTTGTCCATTAGTTTGAGGATGGAAAGCGGTACTTAGCTTGACTTTAGTACCAAGACCTTTTTGAAATGAATTCCAAAAATGTGAACTAAATTGAGTACCTCTATCCGATATAATCGACAAAGGAACATCATAAAGTTTCATAAGTTTATAAATGTACAACTTAGCATAGTCTTCGACACCATAAGAAGTCTTAACCAGTAGAAAATGTGCCAATTTGGTCATTCGGTCCACAATAAACAAAATAGAATCATTTTGTCTTCTAGTACGAGGCAAACCTATGATAAAGTCCATATTCACATCTTCTCACTTCCATGTAGGAATTTCGATTTCTTGAGCTAGACCTCCTAGACTTTGATATTCAACTTTCACTTGTTGACAATTTGGACATTTAGGTACAAATTCCACTATGTTCTTCATGCCATTTCACCAATACATTTCCCTCAACTCACGATACATCTTGGTGGATCCCATATGAATTGAATACCAAGAACTATGCACCTCATTCAATATCAACTCTCTTAATCCATCAATATTTAGAACACAGAAATGACCTTGGTAACGTGTACCCCATCTTCTCCTATGGAGAAAGACTCAAACGGATTTTTTGGCAACCGACTTCTTCAATTTGATCAACATTGAATCATTTTCATGTTTGGCCTTAACATTTACCACAAGAGATGATTTTGAACTATTATGTATAAGAACGCCTACATCATTGGAATCAACCAAACGCACACCTAAGTGTGCCAATCTATGAACCTCTTTAACAAATTCCCTTTTATCTTCCTCAACATGTGCAACACTACCTATAGACAACCGACTAAAGGTATCGTCTTCAACATTTGCCTTACCCGAATGGTACAATATGCTCATGTCATAGTCTTTTAGGAGTTCAAGCCATCTCCTTTACGTAAGGTTCAAGTATCTTTGGCTAAACACACATTGCAAGCTTTTGTGGACGGTAAACACATAATCATGCACCCTATAAAGATAATGGCGCCAAATTTTCAATGCAAACATGACCGCCATAAGTTCAAGATCATGGGTTGGATAGTTGCTTTCATGCACCTTAAGTTGTCTAGAGGCATAGGCTATCACCTTACCGTGTTGCATCAAGAAATAACCCAAACCAATACGTGAAGCATCACAATAAACAACAAACCCATCTGAACCTTCGAGCAATGTAAAAAAAGGAGCCGACGTATGAAGATCCTTTAATATTTGGAAACTTTTCTCACATTCTTCCGACTATTGGAATTTTGCCTTCTTTTTTGTCAACTTAGTTAAAGGCAAAGAAATAGATGATAACCATTCAACAAACCTTCTTTAGTATCTGGCTAAGTCCAAAAAGCTTCTAATGTCTAAAGGAGATAATGGTCTAGGCCAATTCTTAACCGCCCCCATTTGTTTTAGATATACTTAAATCCCATCACCGGATACCACATGACCAAGAAATGCAACCTTTCTTAGCCAAAATTCGCCCTTACTAAATTTAGCGAATATTTGCTTTTCTCTTAATGTTTGCAACACAATCCTCAAGTGACCCATATGATCTTTCTCATTTCGAGAATAAATCTAGTTATCACCAATGAACACTACTACAAACATGTCCAAATATGGCTTAAAAATATGATTCATTAAATCCATTAATATAGCAGAAGCATGTGTTAAACCAAATGACATTCCTACAAATTCAAAATGACCATACCTCATCCGAAAAGCCATTTTTGGAATATCACCTCCCTTACCCTCAATTTATGATAACTGGAACAGAGGTAAATCTTATAAAAGTAGATTTCTCCTTGTAATTGATCAAACAAGTCATCTATCCTTGGAATTGGATATTTGTTCTTTATGGTGACCTTATTCAATTGCTGGTAGTCTATACACATTCGGAGTGACCTATCTTTCTTCCTAACAAATAACACGGGAGCACCCTATGGTAAAATACTCAGTCTTATAAAACCCTTATCCAACAAATCCTTCAATTATTCCTTTAACTCCTTAAGTACCACCGGAGCTATATGGTAAGGAGAAATAGAAATAGGTTGGGTATCGGTATAGAGATCTATGCCTAAGTCAATTTCCCTTTAAGGAGAAATACCAGGCAAATCATCGGAAAACACAACAAAGAACTCATTAACTATAGGGACCGACTCAAGAGTAGGAGTTTTGGAATCGATGTCCCTAACTCAAACAATTTGATAAATACACCATTTAGAAATAATTTTTTGGGCCTTAATACATGAGATTAATCGACCTTTAACCACTGAATCATTACCCTTCCATTCAAGAATAGGCTCATTAGGAAAGTGAAACTTAACCACATAAGTCCTACAACATATAGATGCGTAAGCGGTATGTAACCAATCCATACTAAAAATGATGTCAAAATCAGTCATATTAAGTTCAATAAGATCACATGGTCTGAAATCTCAATCGGGACATCCTCATAAGTCAAATTCTTTTCAATACTTACATTCTCCATTGGCATAATAGAATTTGGATCACCTACAAACTTTCTCAACATTGACACATGAAATACCGGATGAACCAAAGCCAACTCAAGTGGCCTGTCTAACTCATATTCCATTTTGTCAATATACCTTAGGATCCTACACCTCTATAGGAAAAATTATCCCAAGAGTACTACACCTTGCTGCCATATTTTATCAAACCTTGAGACCTAATAAAGGATCACCTAATGCACCACACACTCACCCGCATGGCATCCACATTCAAGCCTAGTTCTATAATCATTCTAATACACTCACTTGGAGTCATCATCAATTAAGAATTTTCATGTCTATATTAGCCTCTCTACATCTACATTTGCATTAACTCCTACTAACAAACACACCAATATACTCTTACTTATATATTGTTCATATCAAGATCTATCTAGCTCTTTCTCCATGTCTATAACCTTAAATGGGATAAGCATGCCATAGTTTATCAAAACAAGAAATGGACACTCTCTATCTATTTATCATGAACCCAAACTAGAGACTTAAGACAAGAACTGAAGCTGCTTTTAACTACTGAATCATGACCCTTCCATTATAGAATAGACTCATTTGGGAATTGAAACTTGACTCAATGAGTTCTACGATCTATAGAAGCATAAAGTGTATGCAACCAATCTATACTAATCATTAGCATTTCCAAATGGAATTCACACTTACCAGATGAAGCACCACATTAAGTTTGGGGGACCCACAGAGGGATAGGGCTGAGATTGCCGACGACTATCCTTATCATTCTTAGAAACCCATAGACAAGGCCTCAACTTATGATCCTTTGCACCACAAGCAAAACATAAACCCAAATCGGCTAAAACATCTCCCAGATGGTACCTTCCATACCTTTGGCATGCGAAACAAGCTTGACCACTATAATTGTCACCTTGATATCTAGGGTTAGGCACCCTATCCTTTGATACTCAGGCAATAAAGTGTTATCAAAAGATGATCCATTCTCAATCCGGTCCTTCTTAGTCATCATAGGAACCTCCTTAAGGTTTTCCTCTTCAATTTGCTCGACATGAGTTAAGAGTCTAGAGATATCTATTTCCTTTATTAACATGGCCGTTTTACATTCTTTAACAATTAAATTTGAAACCCCTGATATAAAATTACATATTCGGGCATGAAGGTCAGACACCAAAGTCAGAGTATACTTGGACAACTTCATGAAGTTAAGGACATACTTCCTCACACTCATACTCTCTTGCTTCAAGTTGATAAATTCCATCACCTTCGCCACCCTCAACTCTAAGGGAAAGAAACGATCAAAAAATGCACCCTTAAAACTTTCCCAATCTATAACACCCTTATTCACTCTTTCAGCCTTCCATTAGTTGTACCACACTTGAGTTACACCCTTGAGTTGGTAGGCCACCAACTCCGCTTTTTCTTCAGAAGTCACTCCCATAATGCTCTATAACATCCCTAAAAAAAACCTTAAGAATGCCTTAGAAATGAATCTCTTATGTAATTCATTATCCTTAATATTTTGAAAAAATCCGAATTTGGAATATTGATTACGGGGTTAAAACCAACGAGAAAATAGTCTCGGTAGATTTTTAGGACCCGTAGATTGGAAGATAGATTTTTGGAAAAACCACAAAACAGTGTGGTCTATGACAGGACTGTATTGCGGATTGGGAAGTAGCAAAAGACAGTGTGGTCCACGAAGGACCGTGCTACAGACCTAGGAAGGCCTTCTGGCCAAATTTAAGATTTTTTAAGGGCATTTTAGACTTTTTCTAAATTATCAGTTAATGAACCTAGACGTTTTTAGAACCTAATTAAAATCTATAAATTAACCTAAACCTCTAATTCAATTCATTCTTCTACAATTCATCTATCAAATATTTCTCTCTACAAAAAGGCCCTCAAGGGTTTCCACTGAAGAATTCAAGCAAATTCACTCAATTTCTCCATCAAAATTCTCAAGTTCTTTCAAATTAATTTGTATTCTCACTCAAGGTATGTGGGTATTAATTTATGGATCCTTTCATCCATAAAGCCCAATCAATTTCTCAAGATGTTTTATCAAATTAAAGTATGGTATTTTATGGATTTTGTGATCTCTATTCCAATTGCATGAATTTTGATTTAAAGCATGATCATGAGTCTATTTTGGTATAATTTGATGGTTATTGAATTAAATTGAAGAGTTTTTCCATTAATTCTCCTATTTTGATTTCTAGGGTTCATGATGCAAATTATGAGTATTTTCGATTATACTTCTAAATGATATTACCTATATGAATTATGTATGAGATGATATATAGTTTATGATCATGCATGTTTTCAAGTTAATTTCATGATTTTAAGTCAATTGATCATGCATTCATGACATACCCTAATTCCAAGTTCAAGCTATGGTCATGAATTTTCAAAGTATAAATTATGACTAAGTATTTCCATTATGATCATGAATTATAAGTATAATTCAAGGTATCAATTTCATTCAAGTTATGAAGTAAAAGGTGACTTAGGACCCTATATGGTGACTTAAGGCCTAAAAGGTGACTTAGGACCATATTTGGTAACCTAAGGCCTATTATGCAAATATGATTGTAATGATAAAAGGAAAATTCTCACATTACAAGTATGTTATGAAAATGAGCTATTCTATGATTTCAAGCCTATGATCATGACTATGATATATGATATTATGATCTTATGTTATGTATGTATTCCGTGGGATTCAACTTAGCATCGAGTGGACTTAAGGTGAGGGCCCTACCAAAAGCCTTAGTAGCAGCCTCATGTCCCATAAACTACGTGCCACCATAGGTTGCCTTTATGGAATATCTAGTGGATCCACATATAGCACATATTCATGATTAGGAGTCTACCTTGGCAAAGTAGCCTCTTTTTTTTCGATGTGGGTATCATCGGATTCCATGTTATAGCTCGCATGGTCTTATTGTTTGTTATGGTTTCTATCCCACATATGTATGATTTCTTAAGTATGTTATAATGGTTGAACTTATGTTTTTAAATGTTGTGGTCAATATGATTTTCTCATTACTTTACGTATTCTATCTTATCATGTGATTTACTTGACCTTTGCATTCTATGATTTAAGTTGCATGTTACGCCCTCATACTTAATACATTCCAATATACTAATGCATACTTTTTGCCTACATTGTCTTATAATATAGTGGTTGAGGTTGAAGATCCTTATCATCCATGTAACTAGTAGGCATTCCTGTTCGAAGGTATTGTGTTGAGTCCTCATTGACTGGGGACTAGTTTCAAGTTGGTTACTCTTTTCTCTTTTAGAAAGACTTGTGTTTACATTGTAAATTTGAGGGTGAGCTAGGGACATGTCTTATCCCCCGTCAATACTCATTTTTAGAGGCATCTAGTTGGACATATGTTTGAGTTATGTTGTCATAAAATATTTTTAGATTTCTATTCATGGTTTAGACTCTTGTATGATGTTTCTGCTATTTTTAATTTATATTTTACCTTATGTATGCTTATGATATATACAAGACACTTGGTTGGAACCCTTCGAGGTTTTGATTGATGTGTTACAACTAGGCCCTAGGTCGGGTCGTGACAAACTTGGTATTAGAGCATAAGGTTTTCCAAGTATCCTAGGGTGTCCATTATGCCGCATCAAGTAGATTCTTATTCCTGGGTGTGAAGCGCACCACACTTATGCGTAGGAGGCTATGAGGCGTTTTAGGAATTCTTACTTCTTTTATGATCCATTATAGAGTTTACATTAAGACTTCTTCTCCCTAATAGTCTTTCTTTGCGATTTTCAGAAAAATGGCTCCTATAAGACCACCATTTCCAAAGGGATAGAATTTTAATAAAGCCCAAGCTCCCCCAGCTCCTCAAGACAATAGTCCTCTACCGGACCAAGTGACTAATGTGGAGTTCCGAACTTCTATGACTATGCTATCCAGAGTAGCGACCAACCAAGGTATCGTAGATCCTCCTAATGTTCCAACTCCAACCTCAAGAGTTAGGGACTTTCCACGAATGAATCCTCTTGAATTTCATGGCTTAAGGTTCAATGAGGATCCTCAAGAGTTCATTGATGAGGTCTACAAAATAGTGAGTTATGGGGGTGACTTCGGAAGAAAAAGTGGAGTTGGTAGATTACCAACTTAAAGGTTTGCTGAACTATGGTACACTCAATGGAAGTTTGAGAGAGTAGATAATAGTTCTATAGAATGGGATGCTTTCAAACTTACTTTCCTTGATCACTTTTTCCCTCTTGAGTTAAGGAAGGCTAAAGTGTTGGAGTTTATAAATCTTTGACAAGGCAACATAGGGATGAGGGACTATGCCCTCAAGTGTACTAAGCTATCCAAGTATGCTCCTTCAATAGTTGCTGATCCACATGCTCGAATGGGTAAATTCATATCAAAGGTGTCCGACTTAGTTGCTAAGGAATGTCGCACCTCTATACTTGTTAGGGAGATGGACATATCTCGGCTCATGACCTTGCCGAAAAAATTAAAAGGGAAAAGCTCAAGGAAATGAGGATGAGGGATTCTAAGAGAGCCCAGAATGAAGGTGGGTTCTCTAATGCTAGGACCTTTGGTAGTAGTGAATGCTCTCATCAAGGCCAAAGCTCGGGGAAAAAAGGATAGGGAGCCATACCCTAAAGCTCAAGGTTAAGGAGGTGTAAATGCTTTTAACCCTTCTCTTTCAAAATATGTAAAGTGTGGAAGGAATCATGGAGGAAAGTGCTTGATTGGAATGGGTGCTTGCTATGGATGTGGAAAGATGGTCCTTAAGTGATTCGAGTGCCCTCTTGTAGCCAAAAAGGGTGGAGATGGTCATCCTATAGGAGTCCAAGTTCTACATGGCACCCAAGCTCAACCTAAGGATGGCCAATGCAATAACCGATTCTATGCTCTTTATGCTAGGAAAAAGGTTGATGAGGCTCCCGATGTGGTGACGAGTATGTTATGAGTCTTTAACTTTGATGTTTATACATTTCTTGATCAAGGTACCAACTTGTATTTTGTTACTCCTTACATTGCTATGAGGTTTGATGTGTGCCTCGAAGTGTTAATAGAACCTTTCTCGGTTTATACTCCCATTGGTGGTTCGATATTAGCCATGAGAGCTTATAGAAATTGTCCTTTATGGGTCCTGCACAAAGTTATTCCATGTGACTTTGTTGAACTTGATATCACTGACTTCTACATCATTCTTGGTATAGATTGATTATATGCAGCTTACGCATTTATAGGTTGTAGAACTAGTATGGTTAAAGTTTAACTTCCCTAACAAGCCTATTCTTGAATGGAAGGGTAATGATTCAGTTGCTAAGGGTCGATTTATCTCATGTATTAAGGATCAAAGAATGATTTCTAAAGGGTGCATTTATCATATTGTATGAGTTAGGGACATTGAATCCAAAACTCCTACTCTTGAGTCGGTCCCTATAGTTAATGAGTTGTTCAATGTGTTTTTTCCCGATGATTTGTATTGTGTTCCTCCCAAAAGGGAGATTGACTTTGGCATAGATCTCCTTCTCAATAACCAATCTATCTCTATTCCCCTTTATCGTATGGCTCCGGTGGAACTTAAGGAGTTGAAAGAATAATTGAAGGATTTGTTGGATAAGGGTTTTATAAGACTAAGTATTTCACTATGGGGTGCTCCCGTGTTATTTGTTAGGAAGAAAGATGGGTCACTCCGAATGTGTATAGACTACCGGCAATTGAATAAGGTCACCATAAAGAACAAATATCCAATCCCTAGGATAGATGACTTGCTTGATCAATTACAAGGAGCAAGCGATTTTTCTAAGATTGATCTCCGTTCTGGTTATCATCAATTGAGGGTAAGGGAGTGTGATATTCTTAAGATGGCTTTTCGGACGAGGTATGGTCATTTTGAATTTGTAGTTATGTTGTTTGGGTTGAAAAATGCTCCTTCTATATTTATGGATTCGATGAATCACATTTTCAATCCATATTTGAATATGTTTGTAGTGGTATTTATTGATGATATCTTGATTTACTCTCGGAATGAGGAAGATCATATGGGTCACTTGAGGATTGTGTTGCAAACATTAAGGGAAAAGAAACTATTCACTAAATTTAGTAAGTGCAAATTTTGGCTAAGAGAGGTTGCATTTCTTGGCCATGTGGTGTCCGATGATGGGATTAAAGTAGATCCAAAGAAAATAAAGGTGGTTAAAAATTAGCCTAGATCATTATCTCCTTCGGACATTAGAAGCTTTTTAGGCTAAGCCAGATACTATAAAAGGTTTGTTGAAGGTTTCTCATCTATTGCTTCGCCTTTAACTAAGTTGACATAGAGGAAGACAAATTTTCAATAGTCAGAAGAATGTGAGAAAAATTTCCAATTATTGAAAGATCGTCTTACGTCGGCTCCTATCTTGACATTGCCCGAAGGTTTAGATGGTTTTTTTTGTTTTTTTTGATGTTTCACGTATTGGTTTAGGTTGTGTCTTGATGGAACATGGTAAGGTTATAGCCTATGCCTCTAGGTAACTTAAAGTACATGAAATAAACTACCCAATCCATGATCTTGAACTTGCGGCGGTTGTGTTTGTATTGAAAATTTAGAGCCACTATATTTATGGGGTGCATGTTGATGTGTTTATCGATCATAGAAGCTTGGAATATGTGTTTAGTCAAAAGAACTTAAACCTTAGGCAAAGTAGGTGGCTTGAACTCCTAAAAGACTATGACATAAGCGTATTCTACCATCCGGGTATGGCAAATATTATAACCGATGCTCTTAGTTGGTTGTGTATGGGTAGTGTCGCACATATTGAGGAAGGTACAAGGAAATTGGTCAAAGAGGTCCATAGATTGACACGTTTAGGTGTGTGTTTAGGTGATTCCAATAATGCAGGCATTCTTATACATAATATTTCAGAATCATCTCTTGCGGCAGAAGTCAAGGCCAAGCAAAACAATGATCCAACTTTGGTCGAATTGAAGAAGTCGGTTGCCGACAAATCCATTGAGGCTTTCTTCCTAGGAGAAGATGGGGTACTACATTACCAAGGTTGGTTGTGTATTCCAAATGTTGATGGAATAAGAGAGTTGATATTGAACGAGGCCCAAAATTCTCGGTATTCAATTCATCCAGGATCCATCAAGATGTATCATGACTTGAGGAAAGTGTATTGGTGGAATGGAATGAAGAAGGACATAGCGGAGTTTGTGCGTAAGTGTCTTAATTGCCAATAAGTGAAAGTTGAACATCAAAGGCCGGGAGGTTTAGCTCAAGAAATCAAAATTCCTACATGGAAGTGGAAAGATGTGAACATGGACTTTATCATGGGTTTGCCTCGCACTAGAAGACAACATAATTTTGTTTGGGTCATTGTGGACCGAATGACCAAATCAGCGCATTTTCTACCAGTTAAAACTTCTTATAGTGCCGAAGACTATGCTAAGTTGTACATTCGTGAACTTGTGAAACTTCATTGTGTTCCTTTGTCGATTATATCAGATAGAGGTACTCAATTTAGTTCAGTTTTTTAGAAGTCATTTCAAAAAGGTCTTGACACTAAGGTCAAGTTATGTACTGCTTTTCATCCTTAAACCAATGGGCAAGCCGAAAGAATAATTCAAACCTTGGAGGATATGTTAAAGGCATATGTGATTGACCTTAGAGGAAGTTGGGATGACCATTTACCATTAATTGAGTTCGGTTACAATAATAGTTATCACTCTAGCATCCAAATATCTCCTTTTGAAGACTTGTACATGAGAAGATGTAGGTCTCCAGTGCGGTGGTTTAAAGTTGGCGAGATGGCGTTGATTGGTCTAGATTTGGTAATTGATGCAATTGAGAAAGTAAAGCTCATAAGAGAAAGATTGAAAATGGCTCAATGTCATCAAAAATCCTATTCGGACACTAGGAGGAGAGAGTTTGAATTTGATGTGGAGGATATGGTGTATTTGAAGATTTCACCTATGAAAGGGGTAATTCAGTTCGGTAAGAAAGGGAAGTTGAGACCTAGATATATAGGACCTTATAGGATATTGAAGTGCATAGGTGAGGTAGCATATGAGTTAGACTTACCACTTGAGTTGGCTTTGGTTCATTCGGTATTTCTTGTGTCTATGTTAAGGAAGTTTGTGGGTGATCCAAATTGAATTGTACCAAGGGAAAACGTGAGTATTGAAGAGAATTTGACTTATGAAGAGGTCCTGATTGAGATTTTAGACTGGCAAATAAAGAGGCTGAGAAATAAAGACGTTGCATCTGTCAAAGTGTTGTGGAGGAATCAACAAGTAGAGAGTGCTACGTGGGAAGAAGAATCGGACATGATGAAGTGATATCCTTGTCTCTTTACTTTCACTCAAGTCTAAAGGTACTAAGTTGCTCATGATCAAATCGATTAAACTTCTATGCTTCAGTTCCATATGTCATTCATATGCATGCATGATTCATGAAAATAATTTCTCTCAAGGACTATGTTTTATTTTAAGCATGAACTTTACACGTTCTATGCATTTTTCAAAGTGTCCTCATCTCCATGTTGGGTTTCTAAATCCCATTTCCATGTCTTTCCTATATTAGTTGAATCTCATTCGAGAACGAATATTCCCAAGGGGGAGATAATCCAACATGCCTCAAAACAAAAAAAGAAGAAGAGAATAATAGGAGACCAACAAAGAAAGAATAGATGAACGAGATCTATAGTAGACCACAAGGGACCATAACTACTGATACCCACTTCTCTTGGAAGCAACTTCACACCAGCTAAGTATACTAGGGTGCAAACTAGGAAGGGGAAAGAACCAACCCAAGAAAACTCTAGAATAGCTAAACAGAAATCAACCAAAGCAATCAACTAAGATCAACATCCACAAGGTATAACTCTACCACAACTACAACATAACCAACAACAACAACAACAACAACAAATCCAGTATAATCCCATAATGTGGGGTCTAGGAGGGTAGAGTATACGCAGACCTAACCCCTACCTTGAAAGGTAGGGCAGCTATTTTCAAAAGATCCTTGGCTTTAAGAGATGACAAGAGGACAAGATAAAAGGTCAGATAGGGGCAAGCATATACAAAACAAGATGAAAACAGGAATAGCAAAAAGGGAAAGTCATGGTAAAGTGGTACGGGAAGAAAGATGCATTAACTATTATAAATAAATAAGATAAGATAAGATAGATAAGACAGTCCAAGTACAACGGTGGCAGAACTATAAACATCAATACAATGCAGAAATTAAAAGGCAATAAACAATGAGCAAAACTACAACTACTATGGTGCAAAGGATGAATCACCTAGCCTTTTATCCTAATCTGAGTCCTCCACAAAGGAAATTATAGTGCGCTAATGCGCCTACTAATAGGGTAGGATAACGCGACTATGTACTAGCCTTCTACCCTAATATGGGTCCTCCACACACTCCTATCTAAGGTCATGTCCTCGGTAAGCTATAACTACGCCATGTCTTGTCTAATCACCTCTCCCCAATATTTCTTCGGCCTACCCCTACCTCTTCTGAAACCATCCATGGCCAACCTCTCACACCTCCTCACTGGGGGATCTGTGTCTCTCCTTTTCACATGCCCAAACCACCTAAGTCGCATTTCCCGCATATTATCTTCCACTGAGGCCACTCCTACCTTATCCCGAATAGCCTCATTTCTAATCATGTCGCTCCTGGTATGCCCACACATACATCTCAATATTCTCATCTCGGCTACTTTCATCTTTTGAACGAGAGAGACCTTAAAGTAAAGCTATCATAGCAAATAATAGGAAAGTAATCAAGTTAAGTAAGCACACCCACATAAATTTAAGTAAAGCAATTACTAGAATAGCAAGGTGAATCTAACAATTCAAGTAATCACTGATAGGTACAACGATCCCAACACCCAAGCATTATAAGTAAGGGGGTCCTAGAAACAAAATTTACATAAATCTGATTGATACATGGACACTCGACCTCTGTCTGACCTGCAAAAGCATGGGATGAAATGTGCTTAGCCTCAAACTGAACACCTGTACTACTAAATATGATAACCAAAGCGCTACCCCTAACTATAAGGGCCACAAACATCAATGGCCAAGATGACTAAGATGACTGTGCAATGATTCCACACCAAGGACACTCTCTAGATTGGTGCCCAATATCCCCACAACTACTACAACTCAACTAAGCTAAAGTACAATGTGGAGGATGTGACGAGCTACCCTGAGTACCTCTGTCCAATTGAATACCATGTATAACACTCTGGGACCTGTAGCTTACTATACCTGGGCCTATGAACACGATCCTGTCGCTTGCGATGTATGACTGTAGGACAATCCCTAGCCAAATGGCCTAAGTCACTACATGTATAACACCTCCTACTAACTACAACCCGTTGAGATGGCCTAGCTGATATAGAATGAACCCCAGAACTTGGATGCTCAAAATGAACACCTTTAGGAGTCTTTCGTGAACTCTATCCATCATGGGTACCATAACCTATTATAGGACCACCCGAAACTTGAGGTGCTTTATCCATGGGTCTATAGGTCGCGAGGGTAATGGTAAACCTCCCAAGGATGTTGCCTACCTTAAAGCGAGGTACTACCTTTACTGCGGTGATAACGGGATCTCCTGTCTCTACTCTATAAGTCTCCATACATGAATGCTCCATAAACCTCATATAATTACCACCTAGGGAAAGGTCAACCCAGCTGCTATCAAGTGTAATGATGCTAGGTGAAGCGGTTAAATCAATCCCCTAATAAATTACTAAGTCATGTCTCGTTCTATAGGAAATAGTGTAGGATCATGCCTTTTCCACTATAGAAACTCCATCACACATTGAGACACCGACAAACAACCCTCCTGAGGACCTAATAATCCAACCCTAGGATGGGAACCACTCGGTTCACCCAAAACTACTCCTGCCTATGGTGTATGCTTATTGAGATACGGAATCTCCAGTGCTGGATCTAAAGGAGCTGAGGTGGTCATAGGTTTTATTGAAGCCTGGGTAGTATATGTTGATGCTATAGCTATGCCTATTGGAAGGCTCGTACTATCCATCTAAGGAGGAATAAATTCCAAGAAAGTATTTAGAGTTTGATCAAAGAAGTTTTACAAGATAAGGAATCAAGAATGGATTTTTCCTAAAATTCCCTATAGCCTCCCGAAGATAGGATACAGAAGTCTCTGCACCAATCCGCGGGACTCTACTATGCACTTGCATTTTTACCAAAGATACAAGTGAACCTAAGCTCTGATACCACTTTGTCACGACCTGATTTATCAAATCATGATGGCATCTACTATCAACCCATAATTAGGTAAGCCTAACCCCACAGTGTAGAATCATAGGCAGCAGACCATCACGAGCTGAAGAAAAGAAACAAAATAATAAGAATAATTATAGTAGTAGTAAGAAAAGAATGATAAAAATATAATAAGATAACCCCCAAGACCTGGTATCAATTGGTAGTCAAGCTACTAAACCAAATAAGGAAGTAAAGGAATTATATAGATACAATAATAGCATAATTGTCTCCGAGTGGAAAATAAAGACTAATCCAAGCTGAAATAGAGGGAGATAGGCAACTCTGAATGTCAAGCGCTCACCCAAGTCTCCAAAATCCAAGAGTTGCTCTGCACGATATCCAAATCAATAGTGCAAACTCGTACTATGATCTGCAGAATGCACAAGTGTATTATAAGTGTTAACAAGTGGCACTCAGTAGACATCGGCCGATTGAGCTCTAAAGATAAAGTATGTACAAAGAACATGTAAGAAAGGAGTATATATATCATAAGTAACTAACAAGAATAATACAAAAGCAAACACTAAGAAACATCTGATATAAAGAAGGGAGAATATAGGAAATAAGCGAGGAACCAAAGGACATACCTGGTGGCACCAAACCAGAACCTAAACAAGAAAATACTCTATGAAGGAGGACAACCAAGGAAAACCTACTAACAAAAGTACACACAAATATCACATAAAGGCACAAAGGATCATATTAACTAAATCCCTGCACAACAAGGTTAGATAAATAAGAACAAGGACACTAACTACCTTCAAACAAGAGACCACCCTTTATACCGCCATAAGTTCGCAAATAGTAAGACATTACCTCTGGACCCTATGTGTTCCCAAAAGGTTTACTCACAAATAGGTAAACCCATACGACATCCAATACTACTAACATGTACAAACAACTATGCTGGTGATAGGCAATATATTTATGTATAAGAGTTATGCAATAAAACCAGTAGGAACATCAACCAAGTGCATCATACCAAGATACACACACCTATAGTCCCGGCCAAGAAGTAGGACCCATGCACCTCTCTAGGATCGTCGTGGGGGGCTCGAGAATGCCCCTATATACTTGTCTAGTCCTGATCCATATCTTATATTAATATAGATATCAATTTGTATATCCTATCATCAAAAATCCACTCTATCACGGTGATCAAAGATAAATAGTCAAATTAATATAGGATGGGTTAGGAGCTCTCTTTGACTGAACTAGTATAAGAAAATAAGCACATTCTCGATGCCTCTAGTCCACTGGAAATAGAAGCAATAAAGGTAGTATGAGCCCTATTTAGAAAATTCATATAAAATAGTGTGGGTTACAACCTAGCTTCCTCAAATCAATGCCAAGAACTAATGTATGCACTAGGGTAGACTACATGTGTGAGAAAATAAGGATCCAATGTAATCCATGCCATCAATAGAATCCAAACAACACGACTAATCATATTCCATAATGGTACCACAAACACCTTACCTTCTAGAGCATAACAATAGGACTAATGCATATAGCCGACCTCAAACCAAGGACTAGGGCTCTAATATACTCCTCTAACTCAACAGCAAGTCCAAAAAGGAGCTCAACCCTAACTGGGTAAAAAAGAGCAGGATATGAAGAAACAAGTGCTCAGCTAGTCAACCAATACCTCCTGATCCAACTAAAGTACAACCCCAAGAGTACAAACACTACTAGCCCTGCCAAATGACAATAAGGAAATCATAGAGAATTCTAACTCTCAATCCAAAAATAGGGCCCAACAATAATTCCAAAGCCTAATCAGGTGGAAAACACTACATTAAGGCTTCAAAATAGATGCTATAATAGTTAAGAGCACTAAGTCTCAGAAATTCCTACCAACAACGGCTACAACAACTAAGAGTCAACCCAAACTCAATTCTAAGAAACAATTCCGCCAACCACCATAAAAATCAAGAAAACCACCTAAAATAGGCTTACCAAGATCAAACTAAGGCATAATCACTAATGTTACCAACTAAACTGAGAGTCTCATAAATGCAACTTAGCCTAAGGCTCATACCAGGACAAAGAAGCAGAAAATAAGGGTTCGTACCTAACCCATCACATACATCCTAAACAACAAGAATTTTATACTAAATAATACTTCATGAACCTCAATCAAAGAAATAAAGAGTGTAGCCTACCTCGAAGCCAAACACGTGTGCCTCATTTCCACTTATGGATAGCTTTCCACTCTAAAAACAACTACAATTGCCTCCATTCTATCAAAATATTTATCACCTCATCAATAAGAATGTTTTACTACTAAAATTACATTTTTAGCAGATGGACCCAAAATTGGGTAAAAAATGAGATTATAGCACTTGCAATTGGAATCCTGAAATCGACTTCGTAGAAAGGTTCGTTTGAGCTTAAAGAACTTATACCTTAGATTAAAACACTATTCGATGCTCAAAACCAAAGAAAACAACCCATGAATTAATTTCACTGTTAAAGCCCTAAACTATGCTTGGGCAGCCCCTTTGGGGTAGAAATTACCTCAAATCATCGCCATGCACACCTTCTCGATCATAAAAACACATAGACACGATCTATACAAACCTACTGGATCGATTGATAGAAACTCACCAGACTTGGAATCACTTAAATTGGAGTTTTATAGCTCCCAAAATCATAAAAAAGAGGGAATCAGATCGGGGTTGTTCGCGTCTGCTCTTAAATTAAAAGAGTAGACAAATTCTCTTGGCGAACGCGAAGGAAAAAGTATAGTAAAGCGGAGGCTAAACCATAATGCTCTACAAAAGTAGCAAGGCCACTGCGAATGGGGAGGGAAGAGCCATCTAGCTTCGCAAACATGGAAAGTACCTTGCGAACGCTGAGGACAATCCCTTAGGCCTTTGCGAATGCGGCCCCATGTCCGCAAACACAGAAGCCAAGGAATATGGCTTCCATGGATGCAGCCCTTGTGGCATGAATGCAAAGAGAAAATTGGGTTTGCACCAGATTTTGTTGCAATATCATTTTGGCCAAGTTCAAATTCTCTAACAGGGTGCTCGGAATTCGTTCAGAATCCCGTAAGTGCAAATGGACTATGCTACCCCACTAAATTCGATGTTCTGAACTCAATGATACTGTCAAAATTTCCATCTGAGGTCATCTTGAAAAAAGTGGGTTTCATACCCATGCTCTATTTTGCCAATTCTACAAGAAGGCTCGAAATGAGTCTGAAAGCCTTAAGAACCATACGAAGGGTTGTTCTACACCAAACTCAATATTCTAGAGCTTATCACACTGATGGAATTTCAATCCGAGCATGTTTACCAAGAATGTTGACCAAAGTCAACCTTAAGCTAAAGCTTAAAGGCTAAAAATCCTAATAGCTAAAACTCGCATCGAAATATTTAAGAGTCGATCCAACCATGCTACTAGCCTAAAATGACAATTTCGGATCTCATAAAACCATTAGAATTTCATTCTGAGGTCGTCTTCCTGGAATTTTGACCAAAGTCAACCGTTCAAACTCTAAGAAATCCAAAATGAGGAAATAGGCATAAAATCCAAATAAATGATCAGGTGACTGAACTGTTAGTGCCAGCAAGTCGTAAATGACTAAGGGTCGCTTGAGGAAACCTCTAAACATTGAAAAGATTAGGAAGGATGAAAATGACCTGGAGTGTCATAATACTGGGCTCTAAGCCAATGTTCAACTAGACCAAAGTTGACATTTCAGACACAACAGAGCTGACAGAATTTTCATCCGATGCTCTAATCTAAATATGCTGAAAAAAGTCAAACCAATTCATTTAAAACCATATTTTCTAATTTAAGACCTCAAATCTACGTATCAACCCCAAATCTGATTCCAACAACTCTCATAAACCAATTTTCACATTTTGGAACTAATGAATCGACGAAGTCCCATTCTGAGACTCAAAAATCCAAATGATATCAAAAGTCACTTTTAGAACCACTTAAGCCTTAAAACTCAAAAACTTTCATAATACATAATCTATTATGACTTAAACAAATCAATCTATGCAAATTGGTCAGAATACAGTTGGGGACACTACCAAGAAAGGTAAGATGGTAATTTCTCGAGAATTTTTGAAAATGACCCTCAAGATCATTAAAAAATTCAACTATAATGTAAGAAATCTTAACCCATAACTTCTTTTCTACCTTCTACCATGAGATCTACATCAACTTACTACTCCTTAATTAACACCTGAAGATATATCACCTCAATTCTAACTTAAAAGATACATAACCTCTCTCTATACATATCAATATGCTACACTTTTATAATCTATTATCCCCACCTTCCATCTACTATAATTCTAGATTCATACTTCTAAATTGGGTATCTACTAATAAATCATCACATCCCAAATCACACTATTTTATGGGTGCTAATACTATCTAAGAATCTAGATACATTCTTTCTCCTTAGATGGATATTCTATATAATGAAGAATTATAGAGAAATCTGAATACATATCATATTTTGGCTAAACAACACGGTTCATATAAACAAAGACGTAAGAATATGAATTGAAGGGCTAAAGCACATTGATAGGCTCCTCTCAAGCCCTTTGTGCAATCTTTGAAATGTTGATAGTTCTATTTGAGAGTACCTTATCTATAAGAATAAAGCTTTACTACTTCTATCACATCAAAGATGAGGAATAGTTAGAAAAATTGGAGTAACACATTTGCATATATTTCTAAGGGAATAGTTCTGTTGCACAATCGAGAGAATGAAAGAAGAAGAAATATTTCCTAAACATCCTGTAGCCTCCCTCTTATAAGTGTGCTGTGCTTCACACCTATAAAAGAGACTCTACTAGATGCGGCTCTTCACACATCCTAGGACACTTGAACCTAGTGCTCTGAGACTATGTTTTTCATGACCCGATTTGTCATGATGCGATTGTTCAGGTCATGATGGCATCTACTCTAACCCACCAGGCACCTACTCTAACCCATAATAAAAAGTAATGGGTTTGACAATTGAAAATAAACAAGAGTGGAAAAGTCTAAAATAAGCAGAATAGAAAAGTGAAAGCAACCAACACCTGATATATACAACTAAAGATCCCTCCCCAAATTTAGAGGTCACAAGTATAGACCTACTAAAAAATAAAATATGAGTACAATTTCCAAAAGAGGACCAAAAATATATAAAATAACTGGCTAGTCTCAAAAAGGAAAAGATGGGTCATCTATACTTAAGGAGACAAAAATGATCCCAAAATGCCAAGTCCTCATCCTAGTCTCCGAAGCTGACTGCAATAGGACCGATCAATCCTTGATGGTAGATGGTTTGCGGTCCTACATTACAAAAGTAGATACAGAATATAGTATGGGAACCAAGACAATAGGTACCTAGTAGGCATCCAAGGCTGACGAGTAGGAAAGGTAAAAATAATATGACAATGAAGAATAAGCCTAAATAGGAATCTTAGTAAGCATCTAAAGTGAAAAGGGTACTATCTAAGAGACTATAACTAACTATACCCAACTAGGCTCTAATAAGCCTAGTTGGGACACTCGTGTACAAGTTTAAATAAAGTCCTAACAAACCTCCATAAGCTCGTCAAGTACACAGAAAAGCTATACTACCAAGGCTAGGAGTCAAGAATAGAAGGGCCATGCTTTTTCTAAACAAAAATTCCAAAGAATATGGTAGCCAAGAATGTTCTAGCGGCCGAGGCTAGGACTAGATACCTAGATGCTCACCCGATATTGTCAATATAGTTAAGGTCGAGGCTGAAACCTGGATGCTCGCCTGAGATGTCAATATGGTCAAGGACACACCTGGAACCTAGATGCTTACAAAAATTCATCGATATTATCAAATCTAGGACTGGGTACCCAAATGCTAACCATAATAGCAGGTCAACAGAGGTTGGGACTGGCTACTAGGATGCTCTTTGATAAAATATGAGTACGAAGGTCGGGACTGGGAACCCAAATACTCATAGATAATTTATCTTTGGTTGCCGCTCATTCTCCTTTTCAACTGAATGCCAATAATTACTGAAAATCTCCTCCTAGTAAATCAACCAATAAAATGCCAAAGCTTGAACTAGAGTCAAAATAGAATAACCAAAAAGTCTAGTATCATCGACACATCTCAAAAGTTATTATCATATCGAGGTATAGGTAAGTTTAATCATAAAATCAAGGTAACTACCTAGCTAAGGCCAAATTACCATGCACTAGCCTGCTACACCATTCTATAGGGATCTAAGCCTATCGGAGTGACGTTGAGGCAACTAAAGCAAATTGCAGCCTATAATAAGGCCAACATGCTTCAAAAAAACTAACATCATATGCATTCAACCCTTCTTACAATACTAACAAAAAATGGAAGGGGTGAGGGAGTGTGATGTTCCCAAGATGGTATTTTGGACAAGGTGTGGCCATATGATTCCTACTTATATAGTTTGGTTTGACCAATGCCCCCGCAACTTTCATGGACTAGATGAATAGGGTGTTCAAATAATATGTGGATATGTTTGAAATGATTTTTTTGATGATATACTAGTTTACTCTCGGAATGAGGAAGAGCATGCAAATCACTTGATGATTGTCGTTCAAACTCTAAAGCAATTATTTGCCAACTTCGACAAATGTGAGTTTTGGTTAAGGGAGTTGGATTTTCTTGGTCACATTATGTCCGGTGAAGGGATTATGATTGATCCTAAGAAAACCAATGTGATTAAGAATTGGCCTAGATTATTATCTCCTATGGATATTAGAAGTTTCTTGGGCCTAGTTGGATACTATAGAAGATTTGTAAAAGGATTTTCATCAATTTCATCACCTTTGACCAAGTTGACTCAAAAGAAGGTGAATTTTCAATGGTCAGAGGCTTGTGAAAAGAGTTTTCAAGAGTTGAAATATCATCTAACTACCGCTACTATTTTTACACTACCAAAATAGTCTGATAGCTATTTGGTGTGTTGTGACACTTCAAGGGTTGGTCTTTTTTGTGTTTTGATAAAATATGGTAAAGCAATAGCATATGCTTCTAGGCAACTTAAAGTGCATGAGCAGAACTACCCAACCCATGATCTTGAATTAGCTGCGGTTGTGTTTACCTTAAAGATTTGGAGACACTATCTTTATGGTGTCTATGTGGATGTGTTCACCAACCATAAGAGTTTATAATATATGTTTAAGAAAAAAGATTTGAACCTTTGGCAATGGATATAGCTTGAATTATTAAAGGACTATGACATGAGAGGGGTGTACCATCCCGACAAAGCTAATGTGTTTGCCGATGCACTAAGTTAATTGTCCATGAGTAGTGTTGCACATGCTAAAGAGGGTAAGAAAGAATTGATCAAAGAGGTTCATAGATTTGCACATTTAGATGTGGGGTTGGTTGACTCTGTTGATGGAAGTGTTCTTGTTCACAATGGTTTGGAATCATCCATCTCTTGTAGTGGATGTTAAGGTTAAGCAAGACCACGATCTGGTGTTAGTTGAGTTGAAGAAGTCAGTTGCTGAAAAAACCATTAAGGCTTTCTCCCAAGGGGTAAATGGTGTGCTTTGTTATCAAGGTAGGTTGTGTGTAACTAATGTTGATGAGTTGAGAGAGTTAATATTGAATGAGCCCTATATTTACCAATATTTGATTCATCTGGGTTCCACCAAGTTGTATCGTGATTTGAGAGAAGTGTATTGGTGAAATGTCATGAAGAAGGACAAAGAAGAGTTTGTAGCTAAATGTCTAAATTGCCAACAAGTTAAAGTTGAGCATCAAAGATCGAAAGGTATAGCCCAAGACATTGAAATTCCTACTTGGAAGTAGTAAGATGTGAATATGGACTTTATTTGCCTCGTACTAAGAAGCAACATGATTCCAATTGGCTTGTTGTAGATCAGATGACTAAGTTGGCTCATTTTCTACCGGTTAAGACTTCTTATGGTACCAAAGATTATGTTAAGTTATATGTTCATGACTTCATAAGATTCATGGTGTGCCCTTATTCATCATATTGGATTGAGGTAAACAATTCACTTCATACTTTTGGAAGTCATTTCAAAAGGATCTTGGTACAAAGGTCAAGTTAAGTACCGTTTTCCATTCTCATATCGATAGTCAAGCTGAAAGAATGATCCAAACTTTAGAATATATGTTGAGGGCGTGTGTTATTGATTTTAAGGGAAGTTGGGATGAACATTTTCCATTGATTGAGTTTGCTTATAATAATAGTTACCACTCTAGCATCCAAATTGATCCTTTTGAAGCATTGTACGAGAGAAGATGTAGGTCCCTGGTGGAGTGGTTTGAAGTAGGCGAGATGACCTTGATTGGTACAGATATTGTGTAGATGATATGGAAAAGGAACTCATAAGGAAAATATTGAAGATGGATCAATGTCGTCAAAAGCCCTATTCGGACATTAGGAAAAGAGACATTGGATTTGAGGTGGATTATTGGGTCTATTTGAAGGTTTCACCCTTGAAAGGTGTAATGCGCTTTGGTAAGAAAGGAAAACTAAGTCCTAGATACATTGGACCTTATAGGATATTAAGACGTGTTAGCAAGATGTCTTATGAGTTAGATTTTCCACTTGAGTTAGTTATGGATCACCCGGTGTTTCATATGTCTATGTTGTGAAAGTTGGTCACTGATCCAAATTCAATTGTCCCTTTGGAGGATGCAAGTGTCAAAGATTATTTGACTTATGAAGAAGTTCCGGTGGAAATCTTAGACCGACAAATTAATAAGTTAATGAACAATGAAGTTGTGTCCGTCAAAGTGTTATGGACGAATTAACAAGTAGAAAGTCCTACTTGGGAGGTAGAGGCGGATATGATGAAATGATGCATGTACCTCTTTTCCTCTACTCAATCCTAAGGTAGTAAGTTGTTCTTATTCACAGTGGATTGAACCCTTATGTATTAGGTCCCTCCTATGTCATTCATATGCATGCATATTCATGAAAACATTGATTTTAAAGTCATGATTTTATGTTAAGTTGAAGTTTTCATATTTCATGCATTTTAAGGTATCATCATGATCATGTTGGGTTACTAGTCCTCTTTTCGTGTCCTTTCTATGATAATTTAACCTCATTCGAGGATTCATGTTCCTAAGGGGGAAATATGGTAAGACCACAAAAGTCAGAAAGTTGGAACAAAGGAGAATAATCTTAAAATCTTGAACTGATCCATGTTTATAAGTCATTTTATGGCTCGTAAGGTTGAGTCATAGAGTGAATCCTCGAGCAAAGTAAGATGTTGCCCTCAGTAGAGGTTCTACGACTCAATAGGATGAGTTGTCATCTTGATGATGAGTCATAAGAACCCCTCATAAATCGAAGTTCAGAGGCTTTGTATTAGAGTTCCCTCAAGGTCATGTCTACAACTTCACAAGATGGATCATAGAAGTTTTTATGGGTCAGAAGAATAACTCGTAACAAAATTTCAGAGACCTATGAAATTGAGGGTTTTTTGGACCTGCATGACGGATGGATTGATAGGCAGTTACTATCTTTCCCTATTATGTTATGATAATGTTTTAAAGAGTTTCTGTTGGGATATTGACTAAGCACCGAGAGGAATTCTATGTGTGGTTCAATCTGGTAACACAGTTAGTTACCCAAGGGAATCCTAGTAGAAACCTAAAGTCCCAAACCATGTTTTCCGTACATGATTGCTTTCATGGCCTAGCTAGTGGATCTATATATAGCACAGTTGAGTTGAGTTGACATGAGTAACATGACAGAGTACATCCTGGCAAAGTAGCCTCCCCTTTCTCGAAGAGGATTTCATCGAATTCCATGTTAAAGCCTAAATGGTCTTTGATGTCGGTTAAATGAATTATCCCACACAAGTTGAAGTTAAGCTATGAGTTATATGGTGAAGTTTTTATAATTTGCATTGACCATGAGTTTTATACGCATAAAAATGCTTTTAAGCTCTATTCATGTTCATTTTTATTGGTGATGCATCTTATGGCATATTGATTATGTTCCTTTACATATTCATGCATACCTCACATACTTAGTACATTCAAATATATTAATGCATATTTTTCCTACATTGTCTCATAATGTAGGGGAAGACAATACTCATGACCATCCTATACGTGGCTAGAGTTTATTAGATATCAAGAGTTGGTGAGTCCTTATTTTATCGAAGGCAATGACTTTGCTTTTTGTTGCTATCATTTTGACTTCTTCATATTTTTCAGGTGAGCTAGGATTTTGTACTAATCCCCCATCAAAGAATAGACTATAGTCATTTTAGACGGCTTATGATGTAAAGACTAGACTATAGGAATTTTAGACGACCTATGATGTAGTCCGAGTTGGACATCTATTGAGTTGACTTCCCTTAGTCCCGTCCTATTGAGTTGATTTCTTCTTCTTACATTAAAAATGCTTATTTACCTTATGTATGAGATGTATGCTATGATGGCTTATGGTTGGGGTCCCTCGCATCCCAATAGTTGTGTTACGGCTTGCCCTAGTTTGGGTCATTCTAAAAAGGCCTTGTTTTTTGAAAGATCTATCTTTTGTCTGGTACTGCATGGTTCCACTCTGCAAAAAACCTGAATCAGTCTCTTAAAGCTCATCCTTTTCATCATAAAGGATCCAGTTCACTATTTAGTAGACAGCGAGTGGAGTATATAAGCCCCTTTAGAGATAGTGATGAGTACTACACGAGCTTGTAAGTAAAGAATGGAATGAAGTATGCCATCTTCCCCTTTTGAGAGAACCTCAATCTTATTATCACCCAAATGGCTAGTCTGTGAACTCCTTGAACCAACTCATTCCCGTACTTATTATATGGGCAACACCACTTGAGTAGAGTGAAACTTAACCACATAGATTCTACAAATTATAGAAGCAAAACACAAATGATGCAAACCCACACCAAGAATAATATCAAAATCGATCATATCGAGCTTTACAATATCAACTAAGGTATTATTATGAAAAATTGAAACTGACAATTTCTATAAACTCTTCAGCCATAACTAAATCACCAATAGGAGACTAAAAAAGACTCTCGCAAGATTTTGAGACATATATCGAATCATATAACAAGGTAAGTAGTAACAAAAAATACTCTAGCACTCGGATCAAGAAAAGTATAAACATCAAAATCAAAGACCCTAACATACTAGTCACAACAATGGGTGAATCCTCCAACTCCTGACAACTCTGAATGGCATAAAATCTGTCTTGATATTGACTGCCACCCGAGGTACTAGCACTTTGATCCAGATAACTTATAGTCTATGTTTGAGCCTAGTTTCTAGTACCTCTCCTACACTCCTTTGCATGATGACCCATCTTTCAACATCTATAGAAAACGTCCTATCCCATTAAGAACTCTCCCTTATGCTTTTTCCCATACTTGGAACACTTGGGAATAGAAGATCCACTAAAACCACCACCGGGTTTGGATTAAGAAGACCCACCTTCATAATGAGCCCTCTTAGACTCCCTCCCCTTTTTAGAAGCCACTGGACAGTCCCTCTCCTTATGTCCATTTTTGCAATAACAATAACAACTTCTTTTACTGGCCAAGCACTCCCCTAGGTGATTCTTACTACACTAGTTGCATGAGGAGTAGGATTTTTCCTTTCCATCACTCTTTCTCGTATTTGAGCTAGATGGTTCTCCATTTGACATCTTTTGATGATTAAAGTCATTTCCTCTCAAAACACTCCTTTTGCTCAACCTTTTCTTTTCTTTGACATTCGTGTTTTTAGGATTTACTTTTTGTTGATTCATTTGAGAAGTCACAGGTCGAGCCAATAACATTAGGACATAACAAAGCTCTATATTAGAGATATTGGCACTTTAGAATGGGTCAACTAGAATGGAAGGGCAACAATATTGACCGATCTCCTGGTTACATTCTCCTTGATGAGATATATTCTGAAATGCATAGGGAAGGAGTTAGAAGGAATCCCTATAAAATTCAACTATATCACATGATGAGATCATGAAAGAAGTAAAGATTTCCTAAAATACCTCATAACTTCCTATTAATAGATGTGGCATGCTTCAAACCGATGAACAAGACTCTACTTAATGTGTCATATTAGACTCCCTAGAGCATTTGAACCTTGCTCTGATACCCACGTATCGGAATAGGGCCTAGCCGTGACATAGCGATCGGGAACACAAAGGATCCTAATCAAGCCTCTTAGAATACATTGCATTCATAGAGTCAAATAAAATATCATGAAATCAAAAGAGGGAGGTTAGTCTCAATCATAGAAGTCTAGAAATAAGCAATGAAAACTCAAACCATATATCCAAATTGGAGTACATCAATTATATGTCTAAACATGCCTCTACATATTAAACTTGAAGGGGGGCTTAGGACAAGTTCCTAGCTCTCCCGAAATATAAAAGAAAGTCATAAGTGTCATGAAAGTAAAGTATCATCCTCGGAGCATGAAAAATCACCACAATGAGATAATAAGCTCAAGATCTAGCCAGACTAGGATAAACGTGATCGTCGGCCCCTACATAGTGATACAATGTAGGTAAAAGTATATGTTAGTATATAAAATAAAGTGGTATTCAAGATCAATATATTTAAAACGTGAATAAAGTCATGAAAGCATTAAAACATTTAAAGTCTTTGGTCAATGAATCAAAATATCATCATTAATAGAAGAACTTTACACCTTCATGTAAACCTTTTTGTGAGAGATACCGTTAACTGACATAAATCATGTGAGCTATAACATGGAGTCCCAATGTAGCTAAAACCACATTTTAGGAAAAGGGGAGACTACTTGCCAAGGTAGACTCTTATATGCCTAAGTGGATCCACTAAGCTACGTGAAGGATCATGCCTCAACTACGGGTGAACCTAAAGTAATGAAACCTCTACTATAGGTGATCATTTTTATCCTATGTTGGCACATAGTTATGGGAAAATGAGATCTTACTACGGGTCTCATCCCTCTCCTACGGGTTAGAACTCAATCCCAAGGTCTTTTGTGGTGCTAAGTGAACTCTCAGCAGAATAGTTTTAGCTATAAATAATAAGTCAACCTTATGTGGGAGGGGCCATATTGACTGCCCATCCACTATTTACAAAAAACATTGCCATAGAATAGCTCCTTAATCATTAACTAGGTGAGATATCCTTCACCATCATTCAAACTTAACTTGAATTTAATCATAAAAAACTCAATTCATGCTTTCCATGTAACTTGCATGAAAGCCTTATCAAATCATACACAAAATATATAGCTTATCATTGGAATTCATATCTTAATGCATAAGACTATATGGAATCATCTTAAAATTATGTAATTAATTGGGAATCATGCTTAATCATGATGAACAATATCAATTGAATCATAATCGAGAGGACCCTTCATTAAGGAATTTATGAACCTGAAATAGCATTATAGAGAAATTACTTGTAAATCATCAAAACTCATGCAATTTAATGGCAATTCATACTTAATTGGGTAAATAAACAATAACTCAATCTTATTTCATACAATTCAAAAATAATTACACAATACCAATAATGAGATCATGAACCCTAAATAGCATGTAAGAGAATTTATTGGAAAATTATTGAAATCATGCAATATTTCATAATTCATGCATATTTGATTAGAGAATCATGTAATAAAACCCAACCCATGAAATTGAGAGAAAGATCATGGAATCCATAAAATTCCATACTTGAATTTAGTAGAAAAACTTGTGAATTGATTGGGCTTGATGGATGAAAAGATCCGTGAATCAATACCTACATACCTTGGCTATCAAAGCCCTAACAATGGAGAAGATTGAAGAACACGAAGATTCAAAACCTAACTTTCTTTCACTGCCCTTAAGAGAGAATTTGGAGAAAGTGACCTGAGGAATTTGAGAGAATGGGGAAATAGAAGAGAAGTTTGAAGAATGGGGTAGTTATAGGCTCTAAATCTCCCCCAAAAGTGTCTAGATTCATCGAACATAAAATATGGAAGGATAAAAATACCCTTCATTAAGCTGGCCGGAGGACCCAACTAGTGGCTTTATATGAGTCGTCATTTGTTCTAAGGGTCATATACCCAAATCGTGAACTCTCCATACACAAACCAATAGTTATTGGAAATTGAAATTGGTCTCTACAACTTGTCAAACAGTCTATGAGTCATAAAGTTGGATTTTTAACTCTATTTTTACTTTATTAGAAATCAACTCTGGGACCCAAACCTATGAGTCTATCCGCGATTTGTAAACATTCCTATGGCTCATCCTATTGAGTTGTAACAAAAGTACTGAGGCTTGCTATTTTTTAGAAATAAGACATCAACTCTATGACTCTCCTTTGAATTGCAACAAATCCTAGGAGTTGTCAACTAAGTTGTAGACTTAACCCACACTTGTCCAATTTTCTTTCCTCAACCTCAATCCTATGAGTCAATGATCCATAGGAGTTCTTACGACTCAGGGAAACTTGTACAACTGAGACAATCCACTATGTTTTTTGAAATATTTCCTTGTTCCAACTTTTCAACTTCCGTGGTCTTACATGGAAGGATCCCAAACTTAATGGCTAAATGAGTGACATAAGACAAGGTACAACCTAGGCCTATTAAAGCATAAACATTTGTGAGTTCTCCTGATTGTGGCATTTAACCATAGCATACAAATAGTTTGAACCTATGTCCTTAAATTAGCACCTCCCTAATTTCCTCTGCTTAGCAATGTTGTCGAAGAAGATTGGTCTTTGTTTCCCCCATCACTCTGTCTCCCAATGGGACATTCTCTATAAAAGTGACCTGCTTGACCATACTTGTAATAACTATTTGTGCCAACACGACATACTATCAAATGAATCTTGCAATACTAACCACACAACGTTGTCTTCATAGGACCTTTGGGCACACTGCCTTAGGACTGAGAACCTTGTGCTCAAAAAATTTAAGACCTCTTATCACTCCTTGTACTGGGTATAGGTTCACTCTCTATAGATGGTTCATTACTAGAAGACCTCCTCAGAAAGAAAGAGCAATTTTCATATCCGCCTTTCTATTGGTTTGACTTATTACCCACAAATTTGGACTTCTTACTTTGATGTTCTTCTCTATCCTTCTTCTTATTATCCTCCACTTGTTGGGCATACACCATCCATCTAGAGGTTTCCATATCTCAGATCAATAGTGTGGCCTGGAATTCCTTCTTGACATGTCAGCCTATTTCTGAGACAAACTTTCTCATTTTGTCTCTCACATCGAGAATTATTTTAGGAGAATACCTGGATAGCTGAATGAACTTGAGGCTATATTCTTTGACAATCATTCCCACCTATTTCATATTCACAAACTCCACGACCTTTGCCTCCCTCAGCTCTCACCAGAAAAATTCATCAAGGAATGCGTTCTAGAACTCGTCCTAGACTGCAGGCTCAACATCATCACCTCTACTTTTCTCTTTCTTGTTAAATCAAAAATTGGCAACATTTTTCAGTCGATAGGAGATACATTTAGCCACCTCTATCTCTGAAGCATACATAGCTTTCAAGATCTTTGACATTTCATTAATAAAACTTTGAGAATCTTCCTCTACATTAGAAATAAAAAAGATTGGTAGGTTCATCCTTTGAAAATAATTAAACCTATTAGAAGCATATGACATATACTCAGGATGGATCACCAACGCACTTGCGAAGCATTGATATATGGAAAACTGGTAGGTCTAGCTCGTAGGCAACCTTGCCTATTTGAAGAATAATCTGGTAAGGATCTCGAGTTCAGATTCCTCTTCTTGCCAAACCTTATTACTCCTTTCATGGGCGATACCTTCAAAAACACCCAATCGCCTACTTGAAATTCCAAAGGTCGACATCGATTGTCTGCATATGACTTTTATCGACTCTGGGCAATTAATAATCTCTCCTGAATAAGCTTTACCTCCTCCCCTGCTTGTTAAAACATGTCTGGGCCTATTAGTCTTATTTTGCCAATATCAAACTAACCAATGGCGACCTACACTTTCTACCATACAAAGTCTTATATGGGGCCGTCTGGATGCTGGAATGATAGTTAATATCATAAGTAATCTTGATAGGTAGTAGGCAATCGTCTGAGCTACCTTTGGAGTCAACTTTATAGGCCCACAACATATCTTCTAGCATTTAGCTAGTAAACTTAGTCTGTCCATCCGTTTGAGGGTACAATAGTGTACGAAGACCTATCTATCTTCCCAATCTCTTTTTGGGCTGATCTTCAGTATTTAGCTATAACTCGGGCTTCGTCATCTGAGCTAATAGCTATGGGAACTCTGTAAAGTCTTACCATTCTCTTGATCTATAATTTCACACAATCTCAGCTGAACAGGTAGTCCTTGATTGAAGGAACACGGGATGATATTGTTAATGTACAGATGACATTCCATATAAAATCATCCATCCATGGAGTGAAAAATGAGTCTTATAGACAAGGTTGTATTGTGCAATCTTCAACCTCACGTATTAATTCTTTCCTTCTTTAGATGACATCAACTGGTACCCTTACCTTTTGGGTTTTGCTTTTTGCCCATCAGAGTTGGCTACCGAGTGGTGCTGAAGTTCCCTCACACAATGACCTTCATAGCCGTTCTGTGTTTTGTCAATCACTACTGGTGTAGTGTTGTAGAACTTTGGCATACCAGTGCACCATTTGTTAGAAACCATCTACTCCTACTTGTTTTGCTTAAGCTATTTTTACAACTCCCTTAACCCTACTTAAAAAACTCTAGGTACATAATCTAGTATGGTTGCTTTATCGTTAGTTCAGATTCTTCTGATTTTTCTATCACACGTTACATTGCAATTCTTGAAACAATGTATGAAGACACTCAACTTAGACTGAGATTTATCTTAGCGTTGTCTCGCTAGTCTTCCAGTTCCACCTTGCCCTCTCCTCTTTTATCTTACAACCAGTATCGGGGTAGATTTTTAGTTCAACCATGACCATGTCCTTTTTGTTCATTTGATTTAACTTCTCTTTGCATTTCTTTGTATCCAAAATATCACAACTCCCTTTTCCACATGTACTCCTCTGCTTGGTCTTATGCTGTATATATATATTCGTAGGTTGCTCAACTATTTTTATACAACTGGTATGAGGTAGATGCAGTCTTTTCATTTCCTATTGAATCTTGCTTTACATTTCACCTTCACACTAGAATTTGCTCGCAATAACGCTATTCTGTCCTACCCCTTTCTTTTCCTTCCTTCGGGTACTCCTTGGTCTCCTCATTCCCTACCATAGGAGATTTTCTATTCTTTCTCCTTGCTACTTGTATGTCACATATCAGTGGCCAACAACTCTATTTCCATATCTTAATCTTTACTCAACCATGGCCTTACTACCCTTTACACGGTTCTTAGATCGCTCAATCTTACTCTCTTATTGTGTTCACCCCTTTTATATGCACCCATCTATTAGGGTCTCTGATAATGGTTCTCCGTACGGTCTTAGATATCATGGCTTCTATCCATTTATCACTGGCCTTTAGCCCTTGCTAACTCAAGCCAGCATGGGATTTTGCTTGAAGTTTAAGCGTTCCCGTTAACATGTGATAGTGTCAATTGACTTTGTCTCACACTTGTATTTCTCTTGTCCACTTACCCCCTTTAGGGTGTACCTATGTCATCCTTTGTTTATTTTCAACTGTTCATACATGTATGATTTTGTGCCCGAGGAGTTTCATGTTACCCCTATATCCCTTGGGAAAATCATTCCTTGGTATTACCGACCCTTCTAAATCCTTCTAGTATGGTATCTAGTATATGAAGTACATGATTCTAGACAGCCCATAATTTCATGTCTTCCATCCATAAGTTATTTTAATTGCTTAATAACCAATAAAAGGTTACCATAAAGCATCCTCTAACAACTCGAGAAGGAAATTAAGATACAATAAGCACCACAATACTGTTTAGTGCCTAACTCGTATGGGTTCCCTCTAGGTTCATTCTTGAGTCATAAAAAACTTGTCTAGTTCACCACTAATGGTTGAGGGTTCTGTACTTTCCCACCAAAGTAGAACCCAATTGCTGGACCCCTTGCCCTCCCGTAGGAGTTTTCCTCCGACCTAAAACCTCCTAAGTAAACATGGGGCCATTTACCAAAACACGAAGGGTACCCCTACAACTTTAGTTCATCATAATAGGGGTACTCGGTATCAACTTCCAAGCCGTATAAGAAAGTTATAGTTCATTCCTTTTTTTCTAGAAAATTTCAGCAGAATTTCCTCTATATTCCTTACTATCCCAAACCTGCACTCAGGAAATACCAACAATGCCATGCAAGGCCGATGTATATATAAATCCATATCATATAATATAATAGCCACAATGCCTCACACGGCTAATATATATATATGTTTATTGCATCTCATATCCCAGTCGCACAAGGCTTCCTACATTAGGCCAAAACAAAAATGAAAAATTGCCCCATATAGCCAACAAAAACTATATTTATCACTCCCATATACCATGACCGATCAGTCCCTAGTTCGACCCGGTAATCTAGGAGGTAAAGTGTGCTCTCCATCTTTATCTATTTTCTATCTGCTTATCTGCCCTTGTCATCTTCCTCGCTTGAATCCAGAAGACATAGATAACCAGGTAACTCTTAGTTTACCGACGACCAAGATAGAGGGCTCGAATATGCCGCAACACTTCCCGTAGGAGCTGGCCTGACATAGTGCTCTATCATAAGAACCATTGGCATGGCTTTGGGAACCACTTCCCTGGTCATCAAATATTCTGGGGTATTCATCATTGGGCCCTCCGAGGGATCGGTCTTAATAGCATACCCGAGGTCTTTTGAAGGATCGGTCTCAATAGCATAATCAGGGTCTTCTGAAGGATCAGTCTCAATCGAGTAACTGGGACTCCACTTGCTTGGTCTTGGAGCCTGGGGTCCCATATGTACCCTGGGGGCCTTCTTTGCACCCCCTCCACCATCCAGAGCTGGTATTTTCATTTTCACCTCATCTTGTACCCACTTACAAAGGAGGTCAGAAACAAGCTTCCCTTAGAGGTATTACTGTATACCTAGTAGTCCGTTAGGGAGAGAATATCCTAATAGAACATCTTTATCGCCAGATGTAAGAAAAGACAGAAAGATAACATCTTAACTGTCCTGTAGCCTTCTGTTTATAGATGTGGTGCACAACACACCGATAAAAAGACTCTACTAGATACAGTCTGTGGACATTCCAAGAAAGGACTGCTCTGATACCACTTCTGTCATGACCCAACCCTATAGGCCGTGATGAGAGCCTAAACTGGACACTCGCATATACCCCTGGTAACTATAAGTAAACCTGTCCCCTGTTTGAGTTATAATGTATCAGTAGGCATGATAACATATAAGCCGACGAGGCTATCATAACATATATGGTCATCCTATAATAAAACTCGCGCAAGCCGATAAGGCTGTCATGACAAAGAGGATGTCCCAAAACATCCGTCTTATAGGCATAACTACACATACATATATATACAACCCATATACATATCCATCGACCTCTAAGAGTAAGAACAGTAACATAAGGCTGGACAAGGCCTCCGCTATACTCATAAACAAATAAATATATACATCGAGAGTTAGTACCAAAATCTAGGCTCCCGCACAATAGAGCACTTCTAAACTACTGAGTGGGACTCCTATGCTGGCGGATCCCCAAAGTGTATATCTATACCTGCAGGCATGAAACGCAACCCCCTTGAGAAAAGGGGTCAGTACAACATATGTGCTGAGTATGTAAAGCATAACATAGTATAACTGGGAGCATTTCTGAAATAGAGAGACAGGAGATGTTGGTGTTATTTAGAGCCCGTTTGGATTGGCTTTAAGTTGGTCAAAACCAACTTAAAGCTCCTTTTTAGCTTTTGGACGTGTTTGCCTAATGCTGACTTTAAGCCATAAAGTTCTTAAAGTCAGTCAAAAATGAAAAGTTAGGATTCCTAACTTTTTTTTCCAAAGTGCTTAAAGTCATTTTCTTTGACCATGGAAATTACTTTTATATCATTTATATTTTAACTAAATTCTCAAACTATCTTTTTTTATTCTTTTAACCCTAAAATTCACATCATAAGCACTTTTATCCAAACACTCAACTGCTTATTTATAAAAATAACTTTCAGCACTTCAAAGTTCTAAAAGCACTTTATACATAAAAGTTACTTTTTTTAAGCCCATCCAAACGGGCTCTTAAGGAACCGCTGTACCTGTACGTGTGAATCATACAAAAAAAAATGCATGCTCATATAATACAATATAGTCAGTCCTTTCCGAGACTCGGTGAATCATATCTGTAGGACCATCATAGGGCCCGACACGATCATCACCTTATCACATCACATCATCATACATATATATATACATACGTACCTAGCCCTCTAATGAGGGACTCAGTGAGTTGTTCATGTCATTGCATTATCATATTCTCGTATAGCGTACTCAGCCCTTTAGTGTAGGACTCAATGAGTTGTTCATGTCATTGCATTATCATGTCCTCATATAGCGTACCTGGCCCTTTAGTAAGGGACTCAGTGGATAATACAGTGAACTACGCACGATTACGTACCCGGCCTGGGACTCAGTGATAGAAGGGGTTACAATATACACAAGTAGAATAGTGAGTAACCATATGCAATTTAAAACATTTTCCAAGACTCAATGAAGTAATAAAAACAAAATGTCATTTGAAAATCAGGATGATAGTCATATCAGTCATCCCTCAAATAACACTATTGGTTATACCAAAAGAGCCTTAGAAACCACAGGCGTGAATCAATATAATACAAAATAATTTATAAAAGTCAAGGACTTTAATTATCGGAGAATCTCTAAGAACAGGAATCGGGAATCACTCTCGAGACTTATGAATGGAATTACCCCCAAAGCTCATATTAATCCTTACTTAATTCTAAAACATGCCAAAAGAAAGAAGGGACTACATTACATACTCTCTACTTTCCCTCATGTAGTCACCATATACACATGTGTCGTGGAACATATGGCCCGATCCCTAGATAGTAATATATGCCGAGGAATATTCGGCCCGATCCTTAGATAGTAACATATGTCGAGGAACGTTCGGCCCGATCCTTAGATGGTAACATATATCATACTTGGCCCATCAAGGGACTAGGTATCATAAACATTTCATCATAACATCATAACTTATATCAAAGACATATCAAGAGAGAAGAAGGGTAGCTTTACATACTTATCCCAAAAATATGCCAAGAGAAAGAAGGTAACTTCACATACCTCTTATGGATGACCCTTGTCCACGTTCGCCTCATCGTCTTTTGAAACTATTTAACATGAAATCAATAATAAGGTTAATAACCTTTCACTTTCCAATTTACAACTCTACAACCAAGTATCTATAGGAGTCATTTCCTTATCAATTTCCCACGACTAGTTTATTACTAGTTTCAAAGTTGGCAAAAATCGGGCAGCATCTCCCCTGTAACTTGCCCTATTCCATTTCTAATATTGGCAGACATATTACCAAAAAAAACAGCAGCTATATATACAAGTAAATCACTTCAACATTGAATAATAAAAACTCCAACCAACTCGCTCAAAACTACGATACCAAAATAGAGTTTTTAATCTTTATTTCGTAAAACCATTAACCATACGAAATAGAGGGTCGTGTGGCTGCAACTAGAAGAACCCACACCCTTTTAATAACACTTTCCAGCACTGAAACACAAAACCAACCCAGCTACAACCGCAACACCCCAATCACAACACACTACTCGACTTCCATTTAACTCTAACAACTTCAATTTAGTTTGTTTCTAACGTCAAGCATCCTTATAAATTTTTTACACTTCCATACTCATTGAAGAAATTTATTATACTTAATAACAACATCATAAACTATGATTTGAAAGGGAAATCCTTACCTTGCCCGAAACTCGCCAAAACTCGCCTCCGAAGCTCTTTAAGCTCGGCTGAAACTTAATGGCTGTTTGTTAACCTTTTGGTGCTGCTACAAACCATAAATTTACATTAATAACACCTTCATACCCTATTTTTATACCCTAGATAATTAATTTACTAAATAAAATTAGAGAGCTTACCTTTTTGGCTCCAAATCCGTGGCTCCCTCTCTCAAGCTTAAGGTTTCGCTTCTCTCTTTTTTTTCTAGAATTTTCTTGATAAGGATGAACTAAAGGATAAATATGAAACTAATGTAATAAAACATATATATATATATAGGCCACCTTAGGAGGTGAAAAGTGTCAATGCCTAAGTGGTGATACGTGTAAAGCCCTTATAGGGCCAACACACCTCCTCCTTCCACCATATGCTGCCATATGGCAGGTGGGGTCCACCCCTTGCTTCAGCTTCTTCCATGTGGCACTTCCAGTTTCTTTCATATGTCACTCTCTCTTTCTTCCATGTTTCACTTTGTTTTCTCCCTCGTGGGTTCATAATCTCGTCTTACTTTATGAACCTATGTAATCCTTGCTACGTAAACTTGGTATGAACTCAAGTAGATTAAGAATGTAAGATTTTCAAGTTGGTAGCTTACGTAAGTAAGTCGAGTCATATGACTCATTGCTTGGCCTCCAACTTCTTTTGAATTCTTATAACCATATTTCCAATCTTCCCTACTATGAGGTGTCACATTCTCCCTTCCTCAGAGTTATCTAGTAGCGTTATAGATTATCCGGGTCACATGGTGACTCCCAAAAACCTTAATAATCTTTCAACAAACTTAAGATCCTTTCAAGAAACTTAAGAAACTTAATAAGCTTAAGAAGCTTTCAAGGTACAAAATTACGGGTATAACAGTACGCTATGTCTGACTATTTGTTTGAGGATGAAAAGAGGTACTAAGGTTCACCTTTGGACCCAAACCTTTTTGAAATGATTTCCAAACCTGAAAAATTTAACTAGGCACTCCTTTTTGAAATAATAAACAATGAAACTTTATAAAGTCTGACTATATCAAGAATATGAAATCTACTTTAGTCCTCTACTAAACAGTAGTCTTGACTGACAAGAAATGGGTAGAATTGTCCATTAGATAAAATTACCAAAATCAAGTCATGTTGTCAATAAGATCGCGATAAGCTAGTAATGAAATACATGTTGATCATCTCCAACTTTTACTATGTCAAATCTATATTATGAGTTATGCCACATAGCCTTTGTTGCTCAATTTAATATGTAGGCAATTAGGGAACCTAGCAACAAAATTTACAATATTCCTCTTCATGCAATTACACAAGTAGACTTTTCTCAAGTCATTGTGCATCTTGGTAGAACCTAGATGATTAAATTATCTAGAACTATAGGATTCTGCGATAATACTTCTTTAAAACCATCCACATTTGGAACATATAACCTGCCTTGGTACAAAAATACATCATCTCCCCTTGTTAAAAGACCATCACCTTTTTTAATAAAATTTTACCTTGATCTAAAGTAGGATGGGTTGATTGTCCTGCTTCTCCATCACTTCCATCACTAAGGTTGATTAAGCTCCACTATAAACAAGAACATTAGCTTCCTCAGAGTCTACAAGATAGACTCCCAAACGTACAAGTCTATGCACTTTCTTAGCCAACTCTTTGTTTCCCTCCTCTGCATGAGTAGTACTTCCTATCGATAGTATACTAAGGGCAATAACAAAAATATTAGCATTACCTGGATGATAAATAATACTCATATCACAATCCTTAAGAAGTCCAAGACATCTTCTCTACCTAAGGTTCAACTGTTTTTACTGAAGATTAACTAGAGACTCATGTGATCGGTGAACACATGTATGTGCACCCTGTAGATAGAATGATGCTATATATTTTAATTAGAAAACCACTACTTTCAAACAAGATATCATGAGTCAGATAATTCTTGTTGTGGTTCTTATGTTGTCTTAAAGAATAAGTTATAACTTTACCATTCTGCATAAACACACAACCCAGTCGTGTAGTAGAAACATCACAACACAAAACCAAACCGTTTCTACCATCTTGTACGCTCAACACTAGAGTGGTAGTCAGCAGAGTTTTCTATTCTTGAAAGCTCTTCTCACAAGCCTCATATCATTGAAATTTAACCTTGTTTTGGGTCAACTTAGCAAAAAAAGTAACAATTGATGAAAACACTTCCACGAATATTCTATAATAGTAAGATATACCTAAGAGACTCATAATATTAGTCAAGGTTGTGGTTCTGAGTCAATTCCTCACTGCTTCTATTCTTTAAAATCAACCTGGATACTATCACTGAATACTATGTGGCCTCGAAATTCCATAAACTTTAGCCAAAATTCACAATTTGAAAATATGGAAATAGCTGAACATCTTTAAGAGTCTGAAGAACTATTATTTCATAATTGGTGTGATGCTTCTCAGTTGAAAAGTACATTAAGATATCGTCGATGAACATAATAACAAACATATCTAAGTACTTCTTAAACACCTTATTCATGAGATCCATAAATGTTTCTGGAGCATTAGTCAAACTAAAGGAAATAACAAGGAACTCAAAGTGACCATAATGGGTCCTGAAGGCTATCTTAGGGATGTAACTTTCTCTAACTTTTAACTGATGATAGTTAGATTTGACATCTATCTTAGGGAAATAAGTGCTACACTGAAACTGGTCTAACAAGTCACCAATTCTAGGAAGGGGATACTTATTGTTTATAGTGACTTTGTTCAACTGGAAATAGTCGATACACATCCTAAGGGAACCATCTTTCATTTGCACAAAAAGGACAAGAACACCCCCAAGGAGAAACACTAGGTCTAATGAAACCCTTATCGATGAGATCTCTTAACTGCTGTTTTAACTCCTTTAACTCAGCAGGAGCTATTATATGTTGTGGGATAGAGGCAGGTTAATTATCAGGAAGGACATCAATTCCAAAGTCTTATCTCTCTATCTAGAGGGACTCTAGGATGATCGTTGGGCAAAACTTTAGGGAACTCATTCACAATTGGAACTGACTAAAGGGACGATGTCTTAACATTAGTGTTTTTAACTCTAACTGATAGAAACCCTTTGGAAATTAACTTTTTGGCCTTAAGGTATGAAATAAAATGACCTTTAGGAACTATTAGACAACCCATCCACACTAAGACTGGCTCATCTAGAAACTAAACTTTACTATTACAATGCCTCTAAGAAGGGAAGTCCCTCAAATAGTGACATAACTGACCACAATTATAACATCCACTTGTGCCATCACAATACTCTACTGGATGGGGTCTACCCGACTTGCCAGAATATGGGTTTCAAGTAGATCCTTGTACTACACTACACTCTATCTAAGAACTCTATACTTTGAAATTTTGGAGATTATGAAAGCTCTAATTTTTCATATTCCCCAGTGTAGGTGCACTTTATAATGATGGTGTAAGTCCAGAAGACCTCTTCTAAAAAAACTTATTACTATTTTTGCTCTTTTGATGATTGGGCTCATGACCCAAAGACTTTTCCTTCTTACCTAAGTGTTTTCTTCTATATTTCTTCTTATCCTCCTCAACTTTTTGAGAACAAACCATGAGCCTAGATATGTCCATATTGTTGATCAACATTGTATCCTTGCACTCTTTCTCTCTCTCTCTCTCTCTCTTTATTTGTTTACCCAGTCCCAAAACAAACATCCTCATTCTAGACCTCATGTTCAGAACTGTATATGAAGAATAACAAGATAGTTATATGAACTTGAGACCATACTCATTCACACTCACACAACCTTGCTTCAAATTCACGAACTCTTCCACCTTAACCTCTCTTAGCTCTTGTAAAAAGAAATAGTTTAGAAGGGCTTCCTCAAAATTGTCCCAAATTGCAGGATGTCATCCACATGATGACTTTCCTCTTAGTAGTTATACTATACGTTATCCATATAATTGAGTTTATAAGCATTAAGTTCAACATCCTCAGTCTTGTAGCATGCATCATCTTCAAAATTTTCCATTTCCGATCAAATAAGTTTTGAGGGTCCTCTTCAACCTTGGATCTTGTAAACACTGGCAGGTTCATCTTAAGGAATTCCCTAATCCTTATTGCAGCTGACGGCTCCTATGAACTAGAATTATTATGTGTTATGCCCTGATGGCTTGATTTAGCAGCAACCAACTGATTGAGGATTTGAATAGCTCCCGTAAACTCTACCTTAGAAGTATGGCGAGGTTGATGAGCAGGTATTTATGGAACTCTTGTAGTTCTAGCAGTCACATCTTGAGTCCCAACACTTGCCCCTTGATCAGACAAATAAGCTTCTTTACATTTTTGCATCCTAGTAAGTAGAAGCATACTACTTGCATTGGTTCCATAGGGAACCCAGTACTTACAAAATTCCCATTCCTCTGATTGGCAGTATGCTTTGGAGACATAATCTTAATTATGAAAATGCATTAGTTAGATGAAACTTTTATATGATAAACTCCATTGTAAAAACTAGACTATGAAAGAAGGGTAGTATTTCCTAATGTCATGTAGCCTCCCTTTTATAGATGTGGAATGGTTCATATCCATAATAAAGACTCTACTAGACACAACTTCATAGACATCCTTTGACACTTAAACTTTGTACGTTGATACTAAGTTTGTCATACCTTGAGTCTCCACCCTTAGCATGGCCAGCACTTAGAATTATTGTTGGTCCCAAATAAACCGTTAGCATGGCATAGTTTTATGCAAAAGACTGAACATCATCATCATGAAGCCTTACAAATAGGTTAATACCATAATGATTTAACAAGCTAAACCATCTCAACACACTTTATGCAAAAGTCTGAAAATGAGTCTAAATAATAAATGTTTAAATGTTTGAGAACATCTAGAAATAAAAGACCTAACTGACACAACTAAATTGCCTATAAAGCCTTTACTGAAATAAATATAAGTGTCAGGACAAAACAAACGGGTACCTAAGTATTATACTATAAATGTCTAATAAATGTCGAAGAAAATAAATAAACAGGAGCCCTCTAAAAGCAAGGAGGTTTCACCAAAAGTCATTTGAAAGAATCCTAATGAACTGTATGCTCTCGATCCTTAACACCTGTATCTACATCATTTAAAGATGCAGTGCCATAAGCCATAAGTACATGGAATGTATGGTACATAAAATGGCTGAATGAAATAACATAATAAATTGAATGTACTAAACTGAATGAATACATCTGAGAGTAAATGATAAAAGAAAAATCTTAAAACTAAAGCATGCAGGTGTATTGAAATAATAAAACCTTACCACTAAGATATGTACAATAATATCAAAACTGAAACTACTATACTTTACTTTTATTGGAGAGTTTTTCTAACTCACAACCACTATTATAAGCCTCATGCTGATATGACGTCTTGTACACATTTCTAGAGCCATCCAATTCTTTTCCAGGATAGAGGACAAACTTAACTAATGAATCCAATATCTAAGCCCTTACAAGAGATTTTTTTGAGGAGTCGCTAGAATCAACAATATGATTCTATCTTACACTGGTGGTGGTGGAGTTCTCGGGTTTGAATTACATGAATCGCTACCCTATTTATTACTCAATACTACTACTAAAACAAAGTAATAATACTCAATTGAACTACTTTTATATCTGTACTAAACTTGCTTCAAATAATTATGCTTTTATGAAAAATGATAGTACAAAAGGAATAAGAAATGCTTTTCTTTCTAAAAATAATGTACTTGAAACAATTTGCATTTTCTGAAGATTGTCTTTAAATTGCTAATTTAATACTTGAAATTGGTTTAATCATGAAAATAAAGCACAATGAGTAATATGTCAAGGTTTTCAAATAACTCTTAGTTCAATAGGGTTAATATGGTGTAGTAAGCATGAACAAAAATCAACGACCATTAAATATATCAAGGATTGAAGTCTCAATATTAAATTTCAAGAAAATAGACCATAGGATTATAAGGAGAATTTCAAACATTAAGCACTTTGGGCAAAAACCCTAGTTTTATTAACACCACAAAAGTTTCTAGTCCGGATTAAACCGTGTAAGTTCTAACATTTTTAGTTTGAAGAAGTCTAACTTTTATGGACACCATAAATGACCCATAATAGCAACTACAGACCATAGATGGGCTCCTGGAATCACACTTCTAAGACCTTAGATTGACTTGAGTTTTAGAGTCTTATCTATGGGTCATAAATAACTTTATAGACCATAGATTGAACCATGAAATAAAGTCCTAAAACTAGATTAAAGTCTGATTTTTGTGGAATCTTTCTACGATCCCATAAAAATACCCATGGACTGTAGATTGGACCATAGATCAACTCCTGAAACTCAACTTTGTTATATTTCTATGAACGTATAGGACGACCAGTAAAATGGTTCACAAACTATAGAATAGTCCATTAATCATAACTTCAAAAATCCTAGAAGTTCAGCCTAGCTTCTACGATAGGCTTTTGTTCGTTGTAAAAGTTTTTACTGACCGTACATGGCTTCGTAGATGATTCAGTCAGTTTTTTTTAAAAAATTATTTTAGTCTTTTTCTACCCCTTCTATGCCTAAACTCAAATGGTTTTACACCTAATTAAGGTCCTTATCAATATAGTTTGACCTAATTAATCACATAATCTTTTCCAATAATTAGAGCAAGAAGAAAGTGGATCAAACCCAGGGCACAACCATTCAAGTAAGCTTTATATAAGAAGTTTTGTTCTCCCAGGTATGTAAGACTATCATAGTGAGTGAATACATTCTTCCTCATGCCCTTTATTTAGAATTGAGATTAGTAAGATTAAACCTAGGGTTATTACCCAAGATTCTTGAATTTCAAAGTTGTTCTTGCTTCCATTTCATTGATATATTATTCGTATCATTGAACCCTAATTAGTAAAGAAGCGTTTGAAAGCTTTTTTATCTTTACTTTCATGCAATTTTTTCAAACTCAAAGTATGCTCAAGTACTTCAGCTATATTTTAAGAAGATATATTAAGGGAACACTAAGTGTCCCAAATGCATTATTTTCATAGTAAGATCATGATTAGTTTTTAAAAAGCATGATCAGTTCTAGAAAAAAGTTTCATCTAGTCAAAGTAAAGTTTAGTATGATTTCAACACATATATTAGTATGAGCATTATTTCATGTTTTGGGAATACTATTGAGCACCAACTTGAGTAAGAGTTCAAAGAACTCACACTCCATAAACTACACCTCAAGCACAGATAGAATCGTTTTGTTGATTCAGGTGACTCCTTACCAAGCTTTCATAAGGTCTTGGATATAGATCCATAAGTTGAGTTCTTCATTTCTCCATGCAAAGTATTGGATGGCCCTGTCACCATAGGGAAGTTGTTATATCATCACGAGGCTCATATTGATGGTTTTAATTAGAGAAACTCCCCAAGAAAAATAATATATACTATATTAACATTTCATTTCTCCGTTGTAATGCTTTATTATTTTCATTACACTTGCATGCTTTACTTTCGGTTGAGTTTCATTCAGTTCCTTTTATCATGTATATTCAATTTAGGCATTGTTTTTTTCAACCATATTAGATACCGTACATTCCATGTACTGACATTATTTGATACTGCATTATTTTATGATGTACGTGCAAGTGTTCAGGATCGAAACTGGCTCTTCATTTAGATTTTACTTCCATCATCCTTTGGTGAGATACCATTTTTGCAGGGCTCTATTTATTCATTTCTTTCACTTATAGTACACTTTTAATTCTTTATTAAGGTAGTTGTAGGTCTATTATCAGTACATATCTTCATTTATTAGAGGCTTCATAGATAGGATATCGAGTCAGTTAAGCTTTGTGTTTGAGATATTGTAAACCTTAATATCTATATTGAGGATTATATCAGACTTTTTCATGAAGTATATTTAATGATTTTAAATGACCATATTTATATTGATTTTGCATGTATGTTTAGTCTTCCACTTAGTAGTAAGCCAGGTCAAGGGTTTGCTTAGGACCAACAATAATTTCCGAGTGCTGGCCACATCCAGGGTGAGGGTGAGGGGAGTGACAAACTTGGTATCAAAGCAAAGAGTTTAAGTGTCCTAGGATGTTTGTGATATCGTGTCTAGTAGATTCCTTCTATTATCAGTAAGAGTGCCATACCTAAATGGGAGGCTACATGATATGAAGAAATATCACCCTTGTTTCATACTCTAATTCGTGAAATAGAGATTAACTCTAGAAATGTTTTTCTTAACTTGCACATTCATGTATTTCAAATCATGAGGCTGCTACTAAGGCTTTTGGTAGGGCCCCCATCTCAAGTCCACTCGGTGCTAAGTCAAATCCCACGGAATACATACATAACATAAGATCCTAATATCATATATCAAGTCATGATCATAGGCTTAAAATCATAGAGTAGCTCATTTTCATAACATACTTGTAATATGAGAATTGTCCTATCATCATTACAATCATATTTGCATAATTCATATCGTTAGGCCTTAGGTCACCACATTGGGGTCCTAAGTCATCTTTTAGGCCTTAGGTCACCACATAGGGCCCTAAGTCACCTTACTTCATAACTTGCATGAAATTCATACCTTCAAACAAACTAATAATTTCATGATGATCATGGAAATACTTAGTCATAATTCATACTTTGAAAAATTCATGACCATAGCTTGAACTTGGAATTAGGGTATGTCATGAAGGCATGATCAATTAGCTTAAAAATCATAAAATTAACTTGAAAATATATGCATGATCATAAACTTTGTATCAGCTCATACATAATTCATATAGATAATATCATTTAGAAGTATAATTAAAAATACTCACATTTTACATCATGAACCCTAGAAATCAAAATAGGAGAATTAGTAGAAAAACTCTTCAATTTAATTCAATAGCCATCAATTTATATCAAAATAGACTAATGATCATACTTTAAATTAAAATTCATGCAATTGGAATAGAGATCATAAAAACCATAAAATATCATACTTTAATTTGATATTTTAACCTTGAGAAATTGATTGGACTTCATGGATTAAAGGATCCATGAATCAATACCACATACCTTGAGTGAGAACACAAATAAATTTGGAAGAAGTTGAGAATTTTGATATATAAATTGAGTGAATTTGGTTGAAGTCTTCAATGGAAACTCTTGAGAGCCTTTTTGTAGAGAGAGAAATATTTGATAGATGAATTGTAGAAGAATGAATTGAATTAGAGGTTTAAGTTAATTTATAGAGTTGAATTAGGTCCTAAAAAAGTCTAGGTTCATTAACTAATAATTTTGGAAAAGTCTAAAAAGCTCTGATAAAAAACTTCAATTCGGCTAGAAGACCTTTCCAGGTCCGCGACGCGGTCCTGTCGTGGCCATCTCGGACAAAAAAATATCCCAGGTCTGCGACACGGTTTTGTCGTGGACCACACTATTTTACGGCCTTTTCTAAAAATCTATCTTTCGATCTACGGGTCCTTAAACTCCACCGAGACTATTTTCCTGCAGGTTTTGACCCCCCAATCGATATTCTAAACTCGGATTTTCCAAAAGGATTAAGGATAATACTTTACTTGAGCGGCCTATTTTCAAGGCATTCTTAAGGTATTTTCTGAGCCTACTTTTTGAGGGATGTTACAATATCTCCCCCTTGGGAACATTCGTCCTCGAATGAGATTTAACTAATCCAGGAAAGAAATGAAAAATGGATTTAGAAACCCAACCTGGACATGCAGACACTTTGAAGAAAATGCGTAGAACGTGTAAACTTCATACTTAAAATAAAATATAGTCCTTGAGAGAAATTATTTTCATTAATCATGTATGCATATGAACTACATATGTAACTGAAGTATAGAATTTTAATCGATTTGATCATGATCAACTTAGTACCTTTAGGATTTAGTGAAAGGAAAGAGATAAGGATATCACTTTATCATTTCTGATTCCGCTTCCCATGTAGCACTCTTTACTTGTCGAATTCTCCACAATACCTTTTGCAGATACAACGTGTTACACCCCGCACTTTTGAGCTCGAAACATCTTCTTAAGTTCCTTAGACACTATCATGTGAGCCGGATAAGCTACGACACTATCAAACAACTCTAAGGAAAGAAGATTGTGATACCTCGCGAGAAGGGAGGTTGGAGATAGAGTCATAAGAATTCGGAAAGAGTTGGAGGCTAAGAAATGAGTCGTAGGACTCGATTTACCTACGTAAGACACTAATTTAAGAGTCTTATACACTTAAGTTGCTTAAGGATATACCAAGATTACGTAGTGCGGATTACATGAGCTCTTAAAGTAAGACGAGATTACGAACCCGCGAGGAAGGGAAAAAGACGACGTGTGGCAGCCAATGGAGAACCGACACGTGGCAGCACCTCAAGAAAGCAGGTGATGCACCTACTTAGGGTCAAGTAGGTGATGCAGCTGCTTGGGGGAGGTGGACCCCGCTGCCACGTGGCAGCCCCTAATTGGCAGCATGACACGGTGGCCAATCATTGCTTGACCGTGTCATCCTGAGGGGCTGACACGTGTCACCACCTAGGGCCACCTAAATATATGTATATATGACTAATGTATTCAGTTCTGATCCAAAAAAATGAGCAGCAACAAGAGAAAAATAAACCCTAAGCTAAGAGAGAAAAGGGTGACGGCTTTGGGAGAAAAATAAGGTAAGTCCCAATTTCGTTCCGTAAATTAATTATATAGAGTATACCACGATGATATGGAAGTATTAGTAGTATAAAATTACGATTTGGTGCAGCAAAAATCGGACAGCAAGCTGCCACAACGATTCAGCACGTGAGAAAAAAAGTTCCGAGGCACGATTTTGGCGAGTTCTAGCCAATTTTGGGAAAGGTAAGTTCTTCCCCTCTAATTTGAAGTTTATGATGTTAAATTATGGTGTATTACACACCTTATTATCTTCTGGAAGTTGGGGAAAAGGTTTGAAAAATTCAGCGTTCGGAATAAACGAATTTGGAATCGCTATAGTTAAGTTGTTGTCGAAATAAGGTGTTGTACGCGTAGGGGATGCTGCTGGTTGTGTTGTGGCGTGTTTCAGGGTCTAAAAGTTATCTAAATTAGGTGTGGGAGATGCTGGTTTTAGCTACATGACCCTACGCTTTTGCAATTAAAGAATTCGCGAAAGAAAGATTAAAAACTCTAGTTTTGGTATCTTAGTTTCGAGTTAATTGTCGGGGGTTTATATTGTGTAATTTTGGTCGTAATATGTATATGTATGGGCTGCTGGTTGCATTGTCGGTTGGATGCAGGTGCTAAGGACATGGTTGGGAATTCGGATAGGGCACATTATAGGGGAGGTGCTGCCCGATTTTCGTTAACATCCTAACTAGTTAAGGAACTAGCCGAGAAGGCAAGCGAAGGGATGAATGTTATGAATACTCGTGGGTAGTCTAAGTTGCTGAAAAGTCCAAGGTTGTTAATACTTACATTACTTCCATGTTAAATAGGTTTTGAGGACAACGATGTGGACGTGATTAAGAGAAGTCCATACAAGGTATGTGAAGCTTTCCTTTGGCGTGTTTTTGGAATAGATATGTAGAACTATTCTTATTTTCTTTAGGCATGTCTTAGATATAAGTTATGAATGATATGTATACGATATTTGGGATTCAGTCCATTCGTAAAGATCTGAGTATGAGTCGAGACTCTTGTTTACTTCTTGGTATTAGAACTTCTGCAATAGCTGAGTCATTGCCTTTTTGTCTTCTATATGATGAAAACTAGTACATGTAAAGCCTATTTCTTATTTCCTTTGGAATGGCTTAACTTTAAGTGAAATGGTATATGATATAGGTTTAGAGGTAATTCCATTTATGACCTCTGATTGTAACTTGTGACTTGTAGTCACTCCTGAACATTAAGAGTCTGAAAGTAGTCAAACTACTATTCTCGAGCCTGCTATATAATGCATAGAAAGTAGAGGTACCAGCTCCTCTTTTTAGAGGCTCTGAAATGATAAATGCCGTTGATTGCATGAGTTGAGTCTTTAACTAGACAAATTGTGTTTCTGATTGCATAGACTATATTTTTGATTGCATGAACTATGTGGCATTATTTTGATGCATGTTTGTGATCCCTGAAGCCCCAACTGATATAAGCCCTAATGACATCTAAAGGGATACCTCGGATAATTACTCCCCTAGTCTTCAGGTGACGGTTACTTGACTGTTTCATTGAGTCTTAGATAATGACTTAGTTGCATATGGTTTCTCACTACTCTACTCCTGCATACTGTAACCCATCCTTCCTCGATTCCCATGATGGGCCGGGATATGTTATCGTGCACAGTGTTACTACTTCTTTCACCGCGTCCCATACCGTATGTGTATAGTTCCATGCACGAGGAGACTATGCCGTACGTGAGGTGTGATATATGTTATATGTTATGACGATACGATTATTCACCGAGTCCCGGGCCGGCTATAATATGATAGTATATGTGGTGAAATAAGGAAGGAACACCGAGTCCCTCCTTAGAGGGCCGGGTACATATGTATATTATGATGGTACGCTATAGACGTACACCACTCCATTCACCGAGTCCCTCACTAAAGGGCCGGATACTTTATGTAGGCATGCATATGAGATTAAAGCAATACATTGTGACCCTGAGCCCCGTAGTGAACCGGGTATAATACGATGATATGTATGATAAGATGATACCGTATACAATGGTATGATACCGTATACGATGGTATGATACCGTATACGATGATATGATGAAATGAAATGCATTATGACACGATGATATGTGATTATGAAGTAATGATTATGACACCGAGTTCACTAGACGGCCGGGCACAGTATATGATGATGTATATGATTAAGTGTCCTAAAGTGCAGGTACAGTAATTTGTTAATTGTTATACTTTCCCCCTGCATCCCTATTTCAGTTATGATCTCAGTTACGATGTGTTATGCTTTACATACTCAGTACATATATCGTACTGACCCCCCTTTTCTTGGGGGCTGCATTTCATGCCCGCAGGTACAGATGTTTATTCTGGAGATCCATCAGCATAGGAGTTCCTCTCAGCTATGTCAGAAGTGCTTCACTGTTCTAGAGCCTAAATTTTGATGCTGGTCACTTATTGTATATATTTGTACATTCAGGGGTACGACGGGGGTCTTGTTCCGCCATATGTTGTTGTTACTATTCTTAGAGGTCTGTAGACATATGTATATGTGGGTTGTTTGTGAGTTAGTTTCGATATATTGTGAATGTTTTCGTTATAGCAGCCTTGTCGGCTTACGTGCCCTTTCATGATATGATACAAATGAAAGAGGCTACATGTACATGAAAAAGTTTTAAACTATTGGGGTTTCTATATATAGTATCACATCACACACGGTTCAACTTAAGTGTAGTTGATAAATATGCATAAGAGGGTCCAGGTCGGACCCCAGTTGCGGCCTACGGGGTTAGGTCGTGACAGAAGTGGTATCAGAGCAGTTCATCCTTGGAATGTCTACAGACCGTGTCTAGTAGAGTCTTGTTTATCGGTGTGTTGTGCCCTACATCTATAGACAGGAGGCTACAGGATATTTAGGATGTTACTTTCTTTCATATCTAAGATCGTGCGATAGAGCCGAGCTATAGGAAATGAAATTTCTCATACTAACCTGCGATTTTAGCAGGAAAACAACGCCGATAGAAGAAAGTAACAGACAATATTGGATGTTACGAAGCACGCCGGTAAGCAAAGGCACAAAAGCCCTATGTCAGGTAAGGTATTGAAATGCGATTGACAGATACAATTGAAAAGTGAAAGGAAAGGTAAACAAGAAAAAGTATAACAGGTGCAGCTCGAGTGGACATAACAGGTAAGTTCATTTCCATACTGTTAATTATGGGCGCCCTGTGCGGCTGCGATATGAGATGATATGACTATATATGTGTGCCCTGTGTGGCTGAGATGTTATATAATATGAATGTATATATGTGTGCCCTATGATGCATTGTTGGTATTTTCTGTGTGCAGGTGTTGAGATAGTAAGAAGTACAGAGGAAACTCTGCCCAAATTTTCCTAGAAATAAGAGGAGAATGAGATACATGGCTATAGTATGTCTTGAAAGGTTGTCCTCGCAACAATGATGAGATTTGACTAAACAAGTATGGCTGACCTCGAGAAATAAGTTAATTACTGAGTTAATGGCAATAGAAACTAGGAGGACGATACTGGAATAGTAGAATAAGTTAGAAAGGACCTATAAGCCAAAGAAAATGACTCAGAGAGGAATGATAGATTGGGATAAAACGAGATAGTAAGGCATTTCCTGAATTGATACATAGGGATAAAATATGACAAGTGATAGTTGAAGGAAGTAACAGTATGGTTAAGACAAGAGTAAGACAAGAGTACAAAGGGAAAAGAATTATGACGGATATGAAGTGTTAATAAGATAGCTTGTGAGACATTAAGGACAAGACTAGCTAAGAAGGGTAAGTAACCCATAGTAAGAATCGTGAAGAAAGTCAAGCGGTATTATACTATGGGTCTGAATGCGAACAAGGTACCAGGTGAACATAACAAAAACCATTATTAGAATAAGCAAAACTTAGTAAGGAATTAACTAGAAGGTATGATGTGGTCCATGTAAATGGAATGTAAAGATAGGTGTGGAACGGAAAAGCAAGCTATGGAACAAATAAGGAAGATTTATCAAGTTCCATAAGGACAGTTTCGAATAAAGGTTATATGATGACGAAAAGGATGGCTAGTGCAAGAAAATAAAGGGTAATATGGAATTCCTTACGCCCAACCAAAAATGGAAATGAGTTAAAGGAATAATACAGATGTTCTAGTAGAGGCACTCAAGATAGATGCGATTAATTAAGTATAAGTATCGAACAAAAAAAGACATAGACAGTTACGAACTGGAGGTATAGTACGATGAAAAAGTATTAAGACAAGGCCACTACTACCACGAAGTTGATGTGGTTTTAAGCAGGATTAGAAATGAGCCTTAGGCACACGACAAAGATGCAATCTCAGGAGGCGTAAAGAAGTATGGTGTACACGTGACTCCACTCTAATGATTAGTGGTATCCACTGGAATAAAGTTAGTATAATGACGAAGCTCAAAACATGAGTCATTAAAGTATAAGTACACTCGAGTGGGGAATGTGCACCAATTATGAGCCCTCGCTAATTACTGATTGGGATGAATGGAATATGGCTTTGAGTGCACTACTACATTACGGATACTACTCGAGTATTAATCATTAGATTCGATTCGAGATATTCCAAATATTACAGCACCCTACGATTGTGCTAGGGTTTCCTAGAAAGGCAACCTAACGTGGGGATGATTTAACAGAAGATGTAGATATGGTGCAGCCCGTTAAATATGTTGGAATAGAATCATTCGCGTGTAAATAGCTAAAGATATACGGAGAATGACATAGGTACACCCTAAAAGGGGGGAAGTGGACAAAAGAAGTACAAGCGTAAAAGAAAATCAACTGATGCTATCGCATGTAAATGGGGACGCTTAAACGTCAAACGAGACCCCATAAGGGATGGACGTGATCATACCCAAACTGATGCACCGGATTCCGTCAAAACTCCGAAGTTAAGCGTGCTCGAATGAGTGTAGCACTGGGATGGGTGACCCCCTGGGAAGTGAGAAAGAGAACAAAACAAGTATGACAAAAAGAGATTATAAAAGCGGGTTAGTACAACGACATGTATAGAACAGGGTAAGCCAAGAGCAGAAAAGATTATGACTGAAATACAATGCACCTCGTGAAAATGGCACAAGAATAGTTGTGCAACCTATGAATATTGGCATACTAAGAGCGAGGTCAAATGATTACTCGATAAAAGAAAGTCAGTAATAATAATGTGATTGCCAAATTTAGAATCTATTCAGGAAAAGTGTAAGATGGTTCGAGGCAGAACTATTCAGATATAATCAGTATTAAGGAAAAGAGCCATAGTGGAGCCCTGACCTCGACTAAAGGAGGTAAGCCACTAGTATAGCAATGCTAAGGAATTTTCTGGACTGCTCTATGTCCGTACACACGTTTATGTAAGGATTACAATATGATGTATGGTAAGAAAGCTGGAGAAAAGATCTGAGTAAAAGAGAAAGATAGCATACCTAAGGTATTACAAGTTAGATTAAGAGGAGTTGTATAATAGCTTAAGTTAAAAGAAGCATCAGCAGTTTGATAGCCTATCTCAGGGAATGGAAACCCCGACTAAGAGGTGTAAAGCAGTTAATATGTATTATAGTACGAGCTGACCTCGCATTCTAAGGAATTTAGAGTTCATACGGGCTATGGTAGATGGGCTGACAGAATCAACCTGTTCCCCTCCAGTTAGAAAGGCATATTCAGCTGAGGGTTCTGCGAAATGACATAGTAGGGAAACAATAAGATTTCACGGAGTCCCCACATCTATTATCTCAGATAGAAAAGTTCAATTTACAGCTAACTGCTGGAAATCATTTCGAAAGGGATTGAGGAACCCAGATGAATCTTAGTATGACATTTTGCCCTTCGATTAAGGGACAGGCCCAGATGTGATCCACTAAATTATTGATGAAGTAACGCTTATTCCGGAACAAGATATCGATTAGCAGCCAAAAGTCAGCAAGAAGGGGATACATTGATCCTTCACAGAGCATTTTTAGAATAGATAAAGTTGCGTATGAGTGGGACCTACTGTCCGATTTGAAACAATACATTCAGTTTTCACATATCAATGCTCCATAAGAATAGGAACGACGCTCCTAGAATATTTCCCGTGGAGGAGGTCCACGTAACAGGGAGTTATCCTACAAGGGGCAACCTATCTCCATCCGGGATCAGCAGATTAAACGGGTTGAGAACTAAGGACATAGCTTCCGTCAATATACTATGGCGGAATAAGAATCATGAAGGCATAACCTGGGAGGTTGAAAAGGATATGAAGCACAGGTGTACGTACCTATTCTCGATATCTACAGATAGCCTCCAGTCTTGGAACTCGTATATTAATTACTTGGATGAAAATATATGTCATTCCAGTAGAAAGGAGTCTCCTTATGATCCGTATAAAGTCTTAAGGAAAGATTTATTCAACATTCGGGGACGAATGTTCTAAAGGGGGGAAGGATGTTACACCCCACACTCTTGAGCTCGAAACATCTTCTTAAGTTCCTTAGACACTATCATGTGAGCCGGATAAGCTACGAAACTATCAAACAACTCTAAGGAAAGAAGATTGTGATACCTCACGAGAAGGGAGGTTGGAGATAGAGTCATAAGAATTCGGAAAGAGTTGGAGGCTAAGAAATGAGTCATAGGACTCGATTTACCTACGTAAGACACTAAGTTAAGAGTTTTATACACTTAAGTTGCTTAAGGATATACCAAGCTTACGTAATGCGGATTACATGAGCTCTTAAAGTAAGACGAGATTACGAACCCGCGAGGAAGGGAAAAAGACGACGTGTGGAAGCCAATGGAGAACCGACACGTGGCAGCACCTCAAGCAAGCAGGTGATGCACCTACTTAGGGTCAAGTAGGTGATGCAGCTGCTTGGGGGAGGTGGACCCCGCTGCCACGTGGCAGCCCCTAATTGGCAGCATGACACGGTGGCCAATCATTGCTTGACCGTGTCATCCTGAGGGGCTGACACGTGTCACCACCTAGGGCCACCTAAATATATGTATATATGACTAATGTATTCAGTTCTGATCCAAAAAAATGAGCAGCAACAAGAGAAAAATAAACCCTAAGCTAAGAGAGAAAAGGGTGACGGCTTTGGGAGAAACATAAGGTAAGTCCCGATTTCGATCCATAAATTAATTATATAGCGTATACCACGATGATATGGAAGTATTAGTAGTATAAAATTAGGATTTGGTGCAGCAAAAATAGGACAGCAAGCTGCCACAACGATTCAGCACGTGAGAAAAAATGTTCCGAGGCACGATTTTGGCGAGTTCTAGACAATTTCGGGAAAGGTAAGTTCTTCCCCTCTAATTTGAAGTTTATGATGTTAAATTATGGTGTATTACACACCTTATTATCTGCTGGAAGTTGGGGAAAAGGTTTGAAAAGTTCAGCGTTCGGAATAAACGAATTTGGAATCGCTATAGTTAAGTTGTTGTCGAAATAAGGTGTTGTACGCGTAGGGGATGCTGCTGGTTGTGTTGTGGCGTGTTGCAGGGTATAAAATTTATATAAATTAGGTGTGGGAGATGCTGGTTGTATATACATGACCCTCCGCTTTTGCAATTAAAGAATTCGCGAAAGAAAGATTAAAAACTCTAGTTTTGGTATCTTAGTTTCGAGTTAATTGTCGGGGGTTTATATTGTGTAATTTTGATCGTAATATGTATATGTATGGGCTGATGGTTTCATTGTAGGTTGTATTCATGTTCTAAGGACATGGTTGGGAATTCGTATAGGGCACATTATAGGGGAGGTGCTGCCCGATTTTCATTAACATCCTAACTAGTTAAGGAACTATCCGAGAAGGCGAGCGAAGGGATGAATGTTATGAATACTCGTGGGTAGTCTAAGTTGCTGAAAAGTCCAAGGTTGTTAATACTTACATTACTTCCATGTTAAATAGGTTTTGAGGACAATGATGTGGACGTGATTAAGAGAAGTCCATACAAGGTATGTGAAGCTTTCCTTTGGCGTGTTTTTGGAATAGATATGTAGAACTATTCTTCTTTTCTTTTGGCATGTCTTACATATAAGTTATGAATGATATGTATACGATATTTGGGATTCAATCCATTCGTAAAGCTCTGAGTATGATTCGAGACTCTTGTTTACTTCTTGGTATTAGAACTTTTGCAATAGCTGACTAATTCCTTTTTTGTCTTCTATATGACGAAAACTAGTACATGTAAAGCCTATTTCTTATTTCCTTTGGAATGGCTTAACTTTAAGTGAAATGGTATATGATATAGGTTTAGAGGTAATTCCATTTATGAGCTCTGATTATAACTTGTGACTTGTAGTCACTCCTGAACATTAAGAGTCTGAAAGTAGTAAAACTACAATTCTCGAGCCTGCTATATAATGCATAGAAAGTAGAGGTACCAGCTCCTCTTTTTAGAGGCTCTGAAATGATAAATGCCATTGATTGCATGAGTTGAGTCTTTAACTAGATAAATTGTGTTTCTGATTGCATAGACTATATTTCTGATTGCATGAACTATGTGGCATTATTTTGATGCATGTTTGTGATCCCTGAAGCCCCAACTGATATAAGCCCTAATGATATCTAAAGGGATACCTCGGATAATTACTCCCCTAGTCTTCAGGTGAAGGTTCACTTGACTGTTTCATTGAGTCTTAGATAATGACTTAGTTGCATATGGTTTCTCACTACTCTACTCGTGCATACTGTAACCCATCCTTCCTCGAGTCCCACAATGGGCCAGGATATGTTATCGTGCACAGTGTTACTACTTCTTTCACCACATCCCGGGCCGGATGTGTATAGTTCCACGCACGAGGAGACGATGCCGTACGTGAGGTGTGATATATATTATATGTTATGACGGTACGATTATTCACCGAGTCCCGGGCCGACTGTAATATGATAGTATATGTGGTGAAATAAGGAAGGAACACCGAGTCCCTCCTTAGAGGGCTGGGTACATATGTATATTATGATGGTACACTATAGACGTACACCACTCCATTCACCGAGTCCCTCACTAAATGGCTGGATACTTTATGTAGGCATGCATATAAGATTAAAGCAATACATTGTGACCCTGAGCCCCGTAGTGAACTGGGTATAATACGATGATATATATGATAAGATGATACCGTATACGATGGTATGATACCATATACGATGATATGATGAAATGAAATGCATTATGACACGATGATATGTGATTATGAAGTAATGATTATGACACCGAGTTCACTAGAGGGCCGGGCACAGTATATGATGATGTATATGATTAAGTGTCCTAAAGTGCAGGTACAGTAATTTGTTAATTGTTATACTTTCCCCCTGCATCCCTATTTCAGTTATGATCTCAGTTACGATGTGTTATGCTTTACATACTCAGTACATATATCGTACTGACCCCCCTTTTCTCGGGGGGATGCATTTCATGCCCGCAGGTACAGATGTTTATTCTGGAGATCCATCAGCATAGGAGTTCCTCTCAGCTGTGTCGGAAGTGCTTCACTATTCTGGAGCCTAAATTTTGATGCTGGTCACTTAATGTATATATTTATACATTTAGGGGTACGGCGGGGGCCTTGTTCCGCCATATGTTGTTGTTACTATTCTTAGAGGTCTGTAGACATATGTATATGTGGGTTGTTTGTGAGTTAGTTTCGATATGTTGTGAATGTTTTCGTTATAGCAGCCTTGTCGGCTTGCGTGCCCTTTCATGATATGATACAAATGAAAGAGGCTACATGTACATGAAAAAGTTTTAAACTATTGGGGTTTCTATATATAGTATCACATCACACACGGTTCAACTTAAGTGTAGTTGATAAATACGCATAAGAGGGTCCAGGTCGGACCCCAGTTGCGGCCTACGGGGTTGGGTCATGACACAACGTCTTTATTTCTCAGCCTCTTTACTACCTTGCCAATGCGCTTTAATATCCTATAAGGTCCTATATATCTAGGGCTCAACTTCTCTTTCTTACCAAACTGCATTACCCCTTTCATAGGTGAAATCTTCAAATACACCATATCATCCACATCAAATTCAAGGTCTCTCCTCCTAGTGTCCGAATAGGACTTTTGACAACTTTGATCCATTTTCAATGTTTTTCTTATGAGCCTTACTTTCTCCATTGCATAAATTACCAAATCTGGACCCATCAACGCCATCTCACTAACTTCAAACCACCCTACCATTGACCTACATCTTCTCCCGTACAAGGCTTCAAAAGGACCCATTTAGATGCTAGAGTGATAAGTATTATTGTAAGAGAACTCAATCAATGGTAAATGGTCAAAGGAACACCATGAAGTTTCACAAGTTGACGAATGTAGAACTTAGCATAGTCTTCGGCACCATAAGAAGTTTTGACCGATAGAAAATATGCTGATTTGGTCATTCGGTCCACAACAACCCAAATAGAATCATGTTGTCCTCTATAATGCAAAAAATCTATGACAAAGTCCATATTCACATCTTCCCACTTCCAAGTAGGGATTTCAATTTCTTGAGATAGACTCTTTTATTTCCTTCATCATTCCATTCCACCAATACACTTCCCTCAAATTACGATACATCTTGGTGGATCCTAGATTAATTGAATACCGAGAACTATGGGCCTCATTCAATATCAACTCTCTTAATCTATCAACATTTGGAACACACAAACGACCTTGATAATGTAGTACATATACCCCTAGGGAGAAGGCCTTAATGGATTTTTTGGCAACTAACTTATTCAATTCAACCAAAATGGAATCATTGTACTGTTTGGCCTTGATGTTTGCCGTAAGAGATGATTCCAAACCATTATGTATAAAAACGCCTTAATTATTTAAATCAAACAAACACACACCTAAACGTGCCAATCTATGGACCTCTTTAACCAATTCCCTCTTACCTTCCTCATCATGTGCAACACTATCCATAGACAACCGAATAAGAGAATATTTGCCTTACCCGGATGGTATAATACACTTATGTCATAGTCTTTTAGGAGTTCAAGCCACATCCTTTGCCTAAGGTTCAATTCCTTTAAGCTAAACATATATTTAAAGCTTTTGTGGTCGGTAAACATATCAACATGCACCCCATTAAGATAATGGCGCTAAATTTTCAAAGCAAACACAACCGCCTCAAGTTTAAGATCATTGATAGGATAGTTCCTTTCACTCACTTTAAGTTCCCTATAGGTATAGGCTATAACCTTACCATATTGCATCAAGACACAACCCAGAACAACACGTGAAGCATCACAATAAACAACAAACCCATCTAAAACTTTGGCCAATGTCAAAATAGGAGCGGACGTGACATGATCCTTTAATATTTAAAAACTTTTCTCACATTCATCTGACTATTGAAATTTTGCCTTCTTTTGTGTCAACTTAGTTAAAGGCGAACAAATAAATGAAAACCCTTCAACAAACCTTTTGTAGTATCCATCTATGCCCAAAAAGCTTCTAATGTCCGAGGAGATAATGGCAATTCTGAACCGCCTCCATTTTCTTTGGATCTACTTTAATCCCATCACCGGATACCACATGGACAAGAAATGCAATTTCCCTCCGCCAAAACTCTCACTTACTATATTTAGCAAATAATTGCTTCTTTCTCAATGTTTGTAACACAATCCTAAAGTAACCTATATGATCTTTCTTATTTCTAGAATAAACCAAGATGCCATCAATGAACACCACTAAAAACATGTCAAAGTATGTCTTGTAAATATGATTCATCAAATCCATGAATATCTTGGGAGCATTAGTCAAACCAAACGACATTACTATAAATTCAGAATGACCATACGTTGTCCAAAAAGACATTTTGGGAATATCACACTCTCTTACCCTCAATTGATGATACCAGAATAGAGGTCGATCTTAGAAAAATAGCTTGCTCCTTGTAATTGATAAAACAAGTAATCTATCCTTGGAATTGGATACTTGTTCTTTATGGTGACCTTATTCAATTGCCTGTAGTCTATACTATCACAACCCAACCCCATAGGCCGTGACTAGTGCTTGAGCTGGGCCCTCATACACATATATGTTAGACATCATCAAACTAAAACCGAATACAATATGGAGGCTTTGTGAAAATAGGACCTCATCTCAAGCGTTTCATACATGTATCAGTTTAACCTGCCTCCTGGGAATCACAATTAAATTAACACATCATAATACATGAGATGACAAGGCTGTTACTACTTATAATATTCTAAAATATGTACATACTCAAGACGATAAGGCTGCCACTATGAACGGGAATGTCCCAACATACAAGTCAGATAGGCATAACCAAACACATATACATACAATCTACACATATGTCTATAGACCTCTAAGAGTATCATCAGTATCATACGGAGGGACAGGGCCTCGCCGTACCCCTAAATAAATATATATATACATCAAAAAGTTTCTGTACCAAAAGTCTAGGCTCCGAGACAATGAAGCACTCTAAGACAATTGAATAGAACTCCTAAGCTGGTGGATCACCAAACCTAGCATCTATATATGCGGACATGAAATGCAACCCCCCCCCCCCCCCAAAAAAAAAGAAGGGGTGGTCAGTACGAGATGTTTACAGTGTATGTAAAGTATGAAATACAATAAGAAAGTTAAAGTAGAGAGTCTAGGAGAGAAGTATGATAATTAAGAACTCATTGTACCTGTGCCTTACGGAACAAATCATGCATAACATTATCATATACTGTACCCGACCCATTATAGGACTCGATGCCATAACTATATCATTATTTTATCATATCATCATATACATATACCTTACCCGACTCTCTAGTAAGGGACTCGGTGAACAAAGTCTTACACACGTATACCGTACCTGGCCCATCGTTGGACTCGGTGCCATAACCATATCATTATATCATCACATAGCATACCCGGTCCCCTAGTAATAGACTCAGTAGATAGTGTAGTAAAATGTGCATAATAACATACTCGGCCCGGGACTTAGTGAGAGATGTAATAACAGTATGGACAAGCAGAGTAGTGAGTAACCATCCATATTTAGATCATCATTTGAGACTTCCATAGATAAGTAGCCTAATTAATACTTGAATGTCAAGGCGATAGTATTGTTTATGTCATGATGCAACCCCGTAAGCTGCGACTGGGGTCCGATCTGGACCCTCCGTATACATATCTATCAGCTGTGGTCACATTGAACTGTAAATAAACAGTATCATGTAACAAAGCCCCATTGGGCGATAACGTTTTCAAAAACCTGTAGCCCTTTTCATTTGTACCACAACACGATAGGACACGCAAGCCGACAAGGCTGCCATAACATAATAACATATATCATATATCATATAGACCCAGCTGAATCAAACTGACATACACAACCCACATATATATGTCTGCAGACCTCTAAACATATAAATGACAACATATAGCGGGACAGGGCCCCTGCCGTACCCCTGAATGGATAAAACAATTTCTATACATCCGTGGACAGCATCAAAAACTAGGCTCCGATATAATGGAGCCTCTTCCAGCTGAGCTGCATGAAATCCTAAGCTGACGGACTCCCAAAATCTGTATATGTACCTGCGGGCATGAACGCAGCCCCCCGAGAAAGGGGGTCAGTACGATATATGTACTGAGTATGTAGAACATAATATAATACAACTGGAAGCATATCTGAGATACAAAAATAGGGGATAAGATATCAATTCAGAAACCTGTACCTGTACTTGGTGAATTACAAAAACATGCATGTTCGAGTCATATCATATAGCCGGCCCTTTCGAGGGTCCGGTGAATCATCTCTGTAAAATCATCTCTGTAAAACCATCATGGCCCCAGTGCCATCACCACCTTATTACAACACATCATCATATATCTATACACGTATCCTGGCCCTCTATTGAGGGACTTAGGGAATAACGCAGTGAACTGTGCACGAGAACATATCCTGGCCCGGGACTCAGGGAAAGATGGGTCACAGTATACACGAGTAGAGTAATGAGCAACTATATGCAATTTAAATCACTATCGAAGACTCAACCGTAGAAGAAAATTAAGCTATTGTCTGAGAATCAGGATTGTAATGTAATCACCTTAAATGCCCTTTAAATGCCATTAGGGGCTATACTAGTTAGTGTTTCGGGGTCCTTAGACACGTACTAAGATAATGCTAACTACTTAAGGACTCCAGAATACATGTTTTCATATAGTCCTTACAACTAGGAGCCCGTATATTCATTAAGTCCTTAGTATAGGTAAGGCTCAAGGAAAGTAGCTTAACTGTTATAAAATTTCGTTACCCAGAAGTGAATAAAAGACACTTAGAAATGGAATTACTTCAGAGATCACATCATTGTTTACTTACCTCTACGACATGCCAAAGGAAGAGAAAGAATAGGCTTTACCTACAACTAAGACATGCCAGAAGAAGAAAGAGAATAAACTATATAGTCTGTACTTTCCTTTATGGGATCTGCATACACATATTTCATACCTGTCCCATCATGGGGCTCGGTGAATCATTATGGCATCATAATCTCACTTTCGTACTAAATACGTATCAAGGGAAATGAGAGATAGCTTTCCACACACTAGTGTTTAACACGTAGAAGCCTTACTAGGCAATACTCAATCCTTGCAGAAATTCCAATACTAAGCAGTAGATAGGGGTTATGAGGCATACTTGGAGTTTTGGGAATGGAATTATCCCCACATTCCACACACACTTCACTTAAGGCTAAAACTTGCCAAAAGGAAAGAAAGATAGATGTACGAGCCTATACCAAAACATGCCAAGAGAAAGCTTTACATACCTTTTGGGAGTTACCCTTTATCCTGCTCGTCTCGTCGTCTTCCGAACCTATTCAATATGAAAGTAATACGAATATCAACTACTCTTAACTTTCCAGCATCTTGGATTACGCCTTAATGTTAATGGAATCTATTGCCTTAGTTGTTTCCTCGACTAGTCCTTTAGTTTGTTAAGGCGTTAACGAAAATTGGGCAGCACCTCCCCTATAATGTGCCCTATCCGAATTTCCAATAAGGTCCCTAAGACCTACAGCCAACCAACAACAACAACCTGCAGCAATTCATACCAACAATATACAACATACACTCCAAACGACTTATTCCAAAAATACGATATCTCAATAGGGCGTCTAGCCTTTATTTTGTGACGCCTTTAATTATACATAACGAGGGGTCATGTGGCTTCTACCAGCAGCACCCTAACCCACATTAGGACATATTTAGGCTCTGCAACAACAAGCCACACCCCTGCAGAGCAACTCACAAGAACAACACTTTGTTTCGACAACAATTCAACTATAACGACTACAAATTAGTTTATTCCGAACGCCAAGTATTTCTAAGCCATTTTCATATTTCCAGCCACCAATAGGGCGTGTAACATGCTCCATCAGAACACATAAAGCTCAAATTTAAATAAGAAACCTTACCTTACGTTAAACTTGTCAAACTCGCCAAAACTATCCAAAATGTGAAATCTGGACAGCTTACTGTTTTACCTTGTCGCTTCGTTTCGAAGGGGTAATGGAGGGAAACAGGATTTACGCCCTTCATGAAAGTTATATACATATGTATTAGGGTCACAAAAAATTTCGAATCATCCCTACATCAATTTTGTACAAAAAGATACGACCAAAATACTTACAGCTGTCCGTGTAGAATTTTCAAAACCAAATCTGAGCAGTACCTCCTCTACGCTTCATCACCATTTTTCGAGATGATAAATGTAAAACTGGATTTTTGAGTCTGAATGAAAGTTATATACCCACGAAATACCTTTCCAAAACATATTAAATAACTCGAAACAAATATGTACACAAGAAGGTATACCAATATTACTAACCACTGTCCCTTCCAAAAACGGGTTTGTTAACTAGCGTTTTCTCTTATTTTCTCTTCCAAATTCCAATTGCAAAGCTGGAGTTTTACTTCCATGAAGGTCTTAAAATACATATATACGTATCCACGTACTTAAGGTACACCGTATATAATTAATTCACGGAAGAAAATTGGAAAACTAACCTTTAAACTTCAAGAACCATGGCTGCTTCTCTATTTCTCTCCCTCACGTTTTTTTTTCTCTATGTTGGCTGATGTTTTGATGGATAAATGAAGTATATGATATATATCAACATATATATGTGGATTTAGGGTGTGACACGTGTCAACCCCAAGAGGTTACACGTGTCCAGCCCCTATTGGGCCACCGTATCATGCTGCCACCTATGGGCTGCCACGTGGCAGTGGGGTCCACCCCCCCAAGAAGGTGGGTCACCTGCTTGCTTGAGGTGCTTCCACGTGTCGCTTCTTCATTGGCTACCACGTGTCGTCTTTTTTTCCCTTCCTCGTGGGCTCGTAATCTCGTCTTATTTTATGTACCTATGTAATCCGTGCTACGTAAGTTTGATATATGCTTAAGTAGCTCAAGTGCATATGACTTTTAACTTAGTAGCTTACATAGGTAAATCGAGTCCTACGACTCATTACTTGGCCTCCAATTCCTTCCGGACTCTTATGATTTCATCTCCAACCTTCTCTAGTATGGGGTATCACATTCTCCCTTCCTTAGAGCCGTTTGATAGTGTCGTAACTTAAGTGGCTCACATGCTATCTTCTAAGTAACTTAAGGGACATTCCGAGTTCAAAGATATGGGGTGTAACATCCTTCCCCCCTTTAGAACATTCGTCCCCGAATGTTAAATGCAACCTTCTATAAGACTTTATATAAATTATAGAGGGGTTCCTTTCCTTTATGCTATCACATGCATTCCCATCTATATTATTAACATACGAGTTCTCAACAGTTGGAGTTACCTGTAGACATCGGTTACAGGTGCAAATACTTATATTCCATGTTCTCTTCAGTTCCCCGATCATCCTCTTTCTGGTTTTGGTTTTTCCACTGTAACTTGATGGAAGATACGTCTTTAGTCTACAATCTTCCAGTTTGTCGATCCAGGATGGTGGTAGGATTTTCCTTATAGGATTCCATCTACTGGACCTCATTTATGGAATATACCCTGGGTGGCTCGTCAGTATCTAATGGACTGGGCGTATAGTTTCCAACTGAGGTGGTAAGCTTAACTTACCAGCCACGTTGCCCACCTTATGAGTAACTTGATACCGTCTAATATATTCTGGGTCAAGTTCCTTTTCTAGATGACCCTATGATGAATATCCAATCATCAACTTGAACTCTGTATGTCGACGTCGATTATCTGTATGTCATTCCTGCCGACTCTGGGCTTTTAGTCAATAGCTTGCTTAATCATGTCGAGGCCATTGGAATACTAGAGTAGTAATTATTATTGTAGGCAACTTGATAAGTGATGGATAATCATTCCGGCTACCTTCGAAGTTAATCTCCCGGCTTGTGACATATCTTCTAGCATCTAATAGTGCGCTCAGTCTGTTTAGTAGCTCGAGGGAGAAATGCGGTATAAGACCTGTCTGTGCTCCTGACCTCTTCTTGGACTGATCTCAAGGCGTTAATTATAATTGAAGTCCCTTTACCTGGATATTAGAGGAGGAAACCTCACGGAACCTTACCATTCTCCATGTTCTATAACTCCCTCTAATTTCAGCAGCATAGGTGCTCTTGATTGGAAGCAAATGGGCTGATTTCTTAGCCTAATCACAATAACTCGTATAGCACCCTACTCTTACCAAGTATAAAATGGGTGCGTAATGACGTGGATAATTTGGGAACGGTTAGCCTCGTATAGTCTTTCTCGACTCTTTTCAAAACTTTGATTGGCCTATATTGTTATTCTGTGGTTTTCCACTCGTTAACTGGTTCTATGTTGAAGAACTGTGGCATTCAAGTGTGTTGTCAGTTAGCAATTAGCTAATCCTTCTTGTGTTGCTTAAGTTCTTGTTAGAATTGCCTTAACGTATCTTATAATACTCTAGGTATATCATCTCATATCGTTTCTCCGTTGCTAGTTCAGATTCTTCCATCTCGCGTGATCATACCAGCACTAACGCATTAAGTTCCATCAGAATTTTGAAGTTAAGCGTGCTGGGGCGAGAGTAATATTGGGATGGGTGACCTTCCTGTGAAGTCTTTGTGTATCATTTCACTGTAATCCTTTCTACGATGTGCGGACACTCAATTTAGCCCAAGATTTACCTCAGTGTTGTCTTGCGAGTCTTTATGTTTTGCCCTGTCCTTCCTTTGTTATCTTGCGACCAGTATCGGCGTAGACCTTTAGTTCCGCTATGACCATGTCCCTTTTTGGTCAGTTTGGTTTAACTTCCCCTATTGTATTCCCCCCCTTTCTGTACGCACCCATTCATTAGGGTGGGCTACTGAGTAGCGCTAAAGTTCTTTCATATAGTGACCCTTGGAGCCATTTTGAGTTTTGGCTATTATTAGCTGGCATAGCTTTAAAGGAATTTGACATATAAGCTCCCTTATCCTTTATTCACTTTGTGTTCTTCTCATTTTCTACCACAGGAGGCTTTCTATTCCTTTGTCCTTGGTTATACATTTATCGCAACATCATTTGCGACCAACTCTATAGCCAACATTTTGGCTTTTTGGTCTAGCATGTTGTCATTATCCTTCGTAGTGTCTCTTGAATTATTTGATATCCTTTCATGGTTACACTATTTTGTTTTTATACGTAGCCGCCTTCTAGGGTTATGTTGTTCAGGGTCTCGTCACAACTTCTTATCGCTGCTTTATGTAGCATTCTGGCTTCCATCCAACTATTGGTAGCCTCCGAACCTTCTTAACTTGGTTCGGCAAGATACCTTATTGAAGTTAAGACGTTCGTCTCAGATATATTCCCATATCGATTGCCTTCACCTTACTTTTGCCATTTTCTCATTAACTTCCCCCCTTTAGAGGGTACTCGCACTTTCATTTGTTTGTACTTGTAGTCGTTCAATTTCAATTAGGCAGTACTAGTATTCCGTCGATAACTATTCCAAGTTTTCTCGAAGCAATGGCTTTGTACCAACCTATATCCTTTGTTTCTTGGGACGAATAGACGTTGCATCATTTGTTCCTTAAGTTTTCCATCCTCGTCCCTTAAGGGTTCCACTATTTTTGGGGCGACGTTGTGTACACGCATCATTTTTTGTATCGTAAGCCCCATGCTCTTACTGCGTTCTCAACGCAGGCCTTTAACTTAGTCAATGCATACTATGTGCGTCTCACTAGTGGTTCCGCTTTGTCCCTGCATACTCGTATGACACTGTTCAATTCATACTTACATATCCCCCTTTTTAACTAGTATATATATTTGGTTCCTGACATCTCTTTGAGGTGCTTCTATTAGAAGTTCTTTCCCCAATTAGTCGGTGGCAAATTATAAACTATTATCGTACATCATTTTCCAACCATTGTTGGAAGAGACTCGAATCCCTTAATCATCATAGTACTTCCATTTTTATACTCGACCTACCTGGTTTCCTTTTGAGTTTATCTCGAGTTAGGAACAACTTATCTAATTTACAATTAGAAGTTGAGGGCTTGGTACGTCCAGAATGAGTGAAGCTCAATTATTGGGCATCTTACCTTTCCACCAGATCTCCTCTTTTTTTTTCTACAACATAATTACGGTTGGAGATACTACGGTCTGAACTGTACTGCTCAGATAGCCTTTTATTTCTTCGAAATGATTTCCTCGAATAAGAAGAGTATCCCTTATTGACGACATGAAGAGTACCTCTTATAACTTTAATTGAATATAATAGGGGTACTTAATATCAATCTCCAGGACATCTTAAAACTCTACGTTTCATTCCCTGTTCTTGTCCTGGGAAAATTTCAACAGAGTTTCCTCTATATTTCTTACTTATCCCAAACCTGCACGTAGAAAATACCAACAATGCCTCACAAGGCCAACACATATATATATTCATGTCACAGCCGCACAGGGCTTTCAACATCAATAATAATATAAAAATACTGGACTTACCTCATATGTCCAACTTCAAACTGCATCTATTGCACTTCCTGACTGCATTCCCTTCAAGTTTCAGCTTTACATTTCAAATAATACTTCACTACCTTACCAAACGGCTATCTTCCGTGCCTTCACTTTACTTACCTGCGTGCTTCATGATGTCCCATGTCGTCAATTACCTCCTTTGTTGGTGTCCTCCCTCTGTTAAGATCCAAGGTTAGTATAGGGAATTTTCCTATGACTCGGATCTATAGCACGATCTCAGATGTAGAAGAAAGGTAACATCCTAAATGTCCTATAGCTTCCTGTTTATAGATGTGGCGCGCAACATATCGATAACCAAGACTCTATTAGACACGGTCTGCAGACACTCCGAGGATGAACTGCTCTGATACCACTTCTGTCACGACCCAACCCCGTAAGCCGCGACTGGGGTCCGATCTGGACCCTCCGTATACATATCTATCAGCTGTGGTCACATTGAACTGTAAATAAACAGTATCATGTAACAAAGCCCCATTGGGCGATAACATTTTCATAAACCTGTAGCCCTTTTCATTTGTACCACAACACGATAGGGCACGCAAGCCAACAAGGCTGCCATAATATAATAACATATATCATATATCATGTAGACCCAGCTGAATCAAACTGACATACACAACCCACATATATATGTCTGCAGACCTCTAAACATATAAATGACAATATATAGCGGGACAGGGCCCCCGCCTTACCCCTGAATGGATAAAACAATTTCTATACATCTGTGGACAGCATCAAACACTAGGCTCCGATACAATGGAGCCTCTTCCAGCTGAGCTGCATAGAATCCTAAGCTGACGGACTCCCAAAATCTGTATATGTACCTGCGGGCATGAACAGAGCCCCCCGAGAAAGGGGGTCAGTACGATATATGTACTGAGTATGTAAAACACAATATAATACAACTAGAAGCATATCTGAGATACAAAAATAGGGGATAAGATATCAATTCAGAAACCTGTACCTGTACTTGGTGAATTACAAAAACATGCATGTTCGAGTCATATCATATAGCCGGCCCTTTCGAGGGTCCGGTGAATCATCTCTGTAAAATCATCTATGTAAAACCATCATGGCCCCAATGCCATCACCACCTTATTACAACACATCATCATATATCTATACACATATCCTGGCCCTCTATTGAGGGACTCAGTGAATAATGCAGTTAACTGTGCACGAGAACATATCCGGGCCTGGGACTCATGGAAAGATGGGTCACAATATACACGAGTAGAGTAATGAGCAACTATATGCAATTTAAATCACTATCGAAGACTCAACCGTAGAAGAAAATTAAGCTATTGTCTGAGAATCAGGATTGTAATGTAATCACCTTAAATGCTCTTTAAATGCCATTAGGGGCTATACTAGTTAGTGTTTCGGGGTCCTTAGACACGTACTAAGATAATGCTAACTGCTTAAGGACTCCAGAATACATGTTTTCATATAGTCCTTACAACTAGGAGCCCGTATATTCATTAAGTCCTTAGTATAGGTAAGGCTCAAGGAAAGTAGCTTAACTGTTATAAAAGTTCGTTACCCAGAAGTGAATAAAAGACACTTAGAAATGGAATTACTTCAGAGATCACATCATTGTTTACTTACCTCTACGACATGCCAAAAGAAGAGAAAGAATAGGCTTTACCTACAACTAAGACATGCCAGAAGAAGAAAGAGAATAAACTATATAGTCTGTACTTTCCTTTATGGGATCTGCATACACATATTTCATACCCGGCCCATCATGGGGCTCGGTGAATCATTATGGCATCATAATCTCACTTTCGTACTAAATACGTATCAAGGGAAATGAGAGATAGCTTTCCACACACTAGTGTTTAACACGTAGAAGCCTTACTAGGCAATACTCAATCCTTGCAGAAATTCCAATACTAAGCAGTAGATAGGGGTTATGAGGCATACTTGGAGTTTTGGGAATGGAATTATCCCCACATTCCACACACACTTCACTTAAGGCTAAAACTTGCCAAAAGGAAAGAAAGATAGTTGTACGAGCCTATACCAAAACATGCCAAGAGAAAGCTTTACATACCTTTTGGGAGTTACCCTTTATCCTGCTCGTCTCGTCGTCTTCCGAACCTATTCAATATGAAAGTAATACGAATATCAACTACTCTTAACTTTCCAGCATCTTGGATTACGCCTTAATGTTAATGGAATCTATTGCCTTAGTTGTTTCCTCGACTAGTCCTTTAGTTTGTTAAGGCGTTAACGAAAATTGGGCAGCACCTCCCCTATAATGTGCCCTATCCGAATTTCCAATAAGGTCCCTAAGACCTACAGCCAACCAACAACAACAACCTGCAGCAATTCATACCAACAATATACAACATACACTCCAAACGACTTATTCCAAAAATACGATATCTCAATAGGGCGTCTAGCCTTTATTTTGTGACGCCTTTAATTATACATAACGAGGGGTCATGTGGCTTCTACCAGCAGCACCCTAACCCACATTAGGACATATTTAGGCCCTGCAACAACAAGCCACACCCCTGCAGAGCAACTCACAAGAACAACACTTTGTTTCGACAACAATTCAACTATAACGACTACAAATTAGTTTATTCCGAACGCCAAGTATTTCTAAGCCATTTTCATATTTCCAGCCACCAATAGGGCGTGTAACATGCTCCATCAGAACACATAAAGCTCAAATTTAAAGAAGAAACCTTACCTTACGTTAAACTTGTCAAACTCGCCAAAACTATCCAAAATGTGAAATCTGGACAGCTTACTGTTTTACCTTGTCGCTTCGTTTCGAAGGGGTAATGGAGGGATACAGGATTTACGCCCTTCATGAAAGTTATATACATATGTATTAGGATCGCAAAAAATTTCGAATCATCCCTACATCAATTTTGTACAAAAAGATACGACCAAAATACTTACAGCTGTCCGTGTAGAATTTTCAAAACCAAATCTGAGCAGTACCTCCTCTACGCTTCATCACCATTTTTCGAGCTGATAAATGTAAAACTGGATTTTTGAGTCTGAATGAAAGTTATAGACCCACGAAATACCTTTCCAAAACATATTAAATCACTTGAAACAAATATGTACACAAGAAGGTATACCAATATTACTAACCACTGTCCCTTCCAAAAACGGGTTTGTTAACTAGCGTTTTCTCTTATTTTCTCTTCCAAATTCCAATTGCAAAGCTGGAGTTTTACTTCCATGAAGGTCTTAAAATACATATATACGTATCCACGTACTTAAGGTACACCGTATATAATTAATTCACGGAAGAAAATTGGAAAACTAACCTTTAAACTTCAAGAACCATGGCTGCTTCTCTATTTCTCTCCCTCACGTTTTTTTTTCTCTATGTTGGCTGATGTTTTGATGGATAAATGAAGTATATGATATATATCAACATATATATGTGGATTTAGGGTGTGACACGTGTCAACCCCAAGAGGTGACACGTGTCTAGCCCCTATTGGGCCACCGTATCATGCTGCCAACTATGGGATGCCACGTGGCAGTGGGGTCCACCCCCCAAGAAGGTGGGTCACCTTCTTGCTTGAGGTGCTGCCATGTGTCACTTCTTCATTGGCTACCACGTGTCGTCTTTTTTCCCTTCCTCGTGGGCTCGTAACCTCGTCTTATTTTATGTACCTATGTAATCCGTGCTACATAAGTTTGATATATGCTTAAGTAGCTCAAGTGCATATGACTTTTAACTTAGTAGCTTACATAGGTAAATCGAGTCCTACGACTCATTACTTGGCCTCCAATTCCTTCCGAACTCTTATGATTTCATCTCCAACCTTCTCTAGTATGGGGTATCACATTCTCCCTTCCTTAGAGCCGTTTGATAGTGTCGTAACTTAAGTGGCTCACATGCTAGCTTCTAAGTAACTTAAGGGACATTCCGAGTTCAAAGATGTGGGGTGTAACAGTTTAGTACTCTTCAAATGTCATTATGAACTATATTAAATAAAGCCTCAGGGATCATAGATACGTATCAAGATAATGCGAAACAACTTATAAAAGTTAAGGACATTAATCATTATAGAGTGTTTCAGAATAGGGACTTTCACATACCAACTACTATCCAACGTATAGAAGACTCAAGGGCAGTAGATCAACTACTTCAAGAATTTTAATATCCAAAGCGAATAAGAATCATGAATCATACTCAGAACTTATGAAAGGAATTACCCCAAAGCTCATATCATATATCACTTATATCTAAGACATGCCAAAACAAAGAAGGGATAGATTCATATACCTTAAATGCTTATTCGAAACATAATATGTACACGCTGCCCGCAATGTCTCTACCTATATTAAGACGTCAAGAACTGTGGTTAAGCTATGGGAAGGTTTCAAACGTACTCCAACGTTAGCAACTCATTTTTAGAAGATTACGCGGCATTTTCCTTATATTCAAACAAACTATGTTACAACCAAGTCAACATCAGCAACCATACGTTCAAGTGCTATTTCAAAGTTAGGCAAGGCAAGAATGAAGAATGTTCCAAAACAGTCCACACAATATAAAGTTCCATAAATTTTAACATAACGACTAAAACATAATCAAGTTACACTTAATAATCTATAGCCACAACACTTATTCGAATGACCTTACAATAGTCCAACAATTACAACAACAGTATAGCTTTAACTACTCTTAGTCCTTCAATTCAACAAGAATTTAGTCTTTTAATTGAACAAGAACAACAACACACCCAAATAAGCCCCTAACTAACAACGTAAAGAGATGCCTGATACTCTCACGAACATCTACGAACATGTCAAATGGACCATCTACATTCATTATACATTATGTAATATATTCTTTCTATCTAAGTTCATGAACTACACCAACAACCACACATTAACAACATCACCTTCTTATGTGAAAGAAAATAACATTAACATCATATAAACTTCTACAATAGCCCACACAACAATTACAACTTTACATTAACCATTTAATTCCTTCATTCTCATTACATAACCCATCACAATAACAACCAAAGTATTAATCCAATTCAACTCACGGACTTCAATTAAAATAGCTCCTATGGCTTCAACAACATTCCAACACCTACATACATAATTTCATACATCCAATTCACTTTTACAAATTCACCACACATCCAAATTCATCCTAAAATATATAAAAAATGATTAACTCTTACCTTAACAAGTTGGCTTCTTAAGTTGGATAAAACTTGTGGATTACACATTAGGCCTTCTTGCTGCTCTAATGATTAGTTCACATTGTTAATCACCTCTAATTGATCGAAAACTACCTTAGAAAATTTATGTGGGGATTAAAATTTGGGAGCTTGATTTTCTCAGCCATGGCCGTGAGTTGCCATAGCTTGGACTATCCTTCTTTTTCTCTATATTTCCAATGGTTGAAGATGAAAGAAATGAGTTTCTTATTTATCAAATTAGGTATATATAGGCGGCCTAGGGTTTGGACATGTGTCCACCATTATGACATGTTTCCATTGTTGATATGTGTCCCATTATCATCCACACACACATCAAATTTTGCCACATGTCTTAGTGAGGCCCACTCAGTGGTCTAGTTAAGTTAATTAATCATAATTAATCACTAATGTCTACTTAATTACTTCCACAAGTTTGTAAGTAATTGGAACACCTACTTGCCCTTTTCATTTAAAATGCAGCCCATATATTCCAAGTACTTACATCAGCTACTTATTCTTTTTGTAGGTTAGCAATTAGTCTTATCTTAAGAACCTATGTGGTCCTTGCTACTTAAGCTAGATGTGTAATGAAGTGGCTTAATTATGTAAGACATCTAAACTAGTAGATTAAGAAAGTAGGTCGATTACTATGACAAATTATTTGGCCTCGAACCCTTTTCAAATCCTTCCACATATATTTCAAACCATCACTACCCATATAGAACGAGTCTATACAAAATATAAGGCATTATATCCTCTCCTCCTTAGGATCATTTTGATAACGTCATAGATAGCATGGATAACATGGCAGCTTTAGAGGAGCTTAAAAATGTTCCAATGTATAAAAGTATGGGATATAATATCCTTTCCCCCTTTAGAACATTCTTCCTCGAATGTTAACTATCCTTATAAGGTCTTACAAGGATTCTAGGAAGTCTATGTAATAGCTATCACATATAATTTTCTTATTAATCAATATAACCAATGTTGGGGTTTAGAGTATATGTGGGTATATGGAACAAGTGAGGATACTTTTTCTTCATCTCCTCTTCGGCTTCCCAGGTTGTCTCTTCTCTATTCTTGTTTTGCCACAATACTATGACAAAAACCATGTTTTTGGTATGCAATCTTCTGACTTGGCGATCAAGTATAGCGATAGGTTTTTCCTCGTAAGACAGCTCCTCCATCAATTAGAAATCATCCACAGGGAATACTTTAGAGGGATCACCAATACTTTTGTGAAGAATCGACACACGAAAGATTGGTGCACTGCTTCCAAATCAGATAGTAGGTCCAACTCATAGGAAACCTTGCCCACCCTACAAACAATATGATAAGGCCAAATGTACCTCGGTCTATATTTCCCTTTCTTTCTAAATCTCATTACCCCTTCATCGGTGACACCTTCAAGAACACCCAATCCCTAACTTCAAACTCTAAGTGTTGACGTCGATTATCTGCGTATGATTTTTGTCGACTCTGGGCTGCTAATAGTCTCTCTTTAATAAGCTTTACTTTATCCATAGCTCGCTGAATTATGTCTGGGCCTATTAGTTTAGTCTCACCAACATCAAACCAACCAATAGGTGACCTGCATTTCCTGCCATACAATGCTTTATATGGTGCCATCTAGATGCCAGAATAATAGTTATTATTATAGGCAAACTCGACGGGTGGAAGATTATCATCCCAGCTACCCCTGAAGTCAATAACACAGGCCCACAACATATTTTCTTATGTTTGGATAGTACGTTCAGCCTGCCCATAAGTTTGAGGATGAAATGCGGTGCTAAGACTCACTTGTGTCCCTAATCATTCCTGAAATGATCTCCAGAAGTTCGCTGTAAATTGAGTTCCTCTTTCTGATATAATAGATATAGGGGGCCCGTGAAGTCTTACTATCTCCTTGATATATAACTTTGTATAATCCTTGGTTGAATAAGTAGTCATGACCGAAAGAAAATGGGCTGATTTTATCAACATATCTATAATAACCCATATAGAATCATACCTCCATAGAGTGCGAGTAGGCCTGTAGTAAAATCCATATTAATTAATTCTCATTTCTAAGTCGGGATTTCCATCTCTTGTAATAGTCCACCAAGCTGCTGAGCTCGATCATAACCTGTTGGCAATTTGGGCACTAGGTTACGAACTCGACTATGTCCTTCTTTATGCCATCCCATCAATATAAACATCTGAGGTCATGATATATATTTTTGCACCCTGGATGAACAGAATAGCAGGCATAGTGTGCTTCCCCCATAACTGGTTGTTGTAGCCCTGCAATCTAAGGTATCATAATTTGCCCCTATACCTCAACATTCCATTAGGTGTGATCTCAAATGGGGTCTTTTCCTTTTCAAGAGTTGCATACCTATACTGTGCCATAACAGGGTCCTTATATTGGCATCGCTTTACTTCTACCATAATAGAGGATTTAGCAAATCCTCAAACAGAAACTCCTCCATCATCAAAATCAGCCAAACAGACTCCAAGATTAGCTAATTGGCAAATCTCATGGACTATCTCCTTCCGTTCTGGTGGTACATCTGCCAAGCTACCCATAGATTTATGGTTGAGTACATCTTCTACAATATTTGCTTTCCCCGAGTGGTATACAATGTCAATATCATAATATTTCAACAACCCTAGCCACCTTCTTTGCCGCAAATTCAACTCCTTTTGCTTAAAAATGTATTGGAGAGTTTTGTGATCCATGTAGATATAAAATGTACACCATATAGATAAGCCTCCATATTTTCAAAGCATGAATTACTGCTGCTAACTCCAAATCATGAGTTAGATAATTTCTTATATGCTTTATAAGCTGTTGAGAGGCATAGGATACCATGTTGCATCAGTACATAGCCTAGCCCAACACTAGAAACATCACAATAAATGACATAGCCTCAAGAAGAGTTAGAACAAGGGTCGTAGTCAACTTATCTTTCAATAACTAAAAGCTTCATTAACAAGCATCGGTCCACCGAAACTTAGTCGCCTTCTGAGTTAACCTTGTTAAAGGTGCTAAAGTTGAAGTAAACTTCTCTACGAGTCTCTTGTAATATCCTTCTAGGTCTAGAGAACTATATACCTTAGTAGGTATCATAGGTCTAGGCCAAATCTTTACGACCTCAATTTTCTATGTATCTACTTTTATACCACCTGCTCTAATAATATGCCCCAAGAATGCTACAGAAGTCAACCAAAATTCACATTTAGAGAAATTAGCATACAACTTCTGGTGCTGGAGCACCCAGAGTACTATTCTAAATTGATTTGTATGCTCCTCTTTTGACCGTGAATAGACTAGGATATCATCAATAAATACAATCATGAACAATTCTAGGAATGGCTTGAAAACTCTGTTCATTAGATCTATAAACATTGTTGGAGCATTGGTTAGCCCAAAAGACATCACCCTAAATTCATATTGCCCGTATGGGGTCCTAAATGAAGTCTTTAAAATATCTACTTCCTTTACCCGTACCTAATGATAGCTTAACCGTAGGTTTATTTTTGAGAAACACTTAGCACCCTACAGCTGGTCAAATAGATAATCAATCCTGGGGAGGGGATAACTATTACTTATTGTCATTTTGTTCAGTTGTGTATAATCAATACATATTCGCAGCGACCCATCTTTGTCTCTCAAGAATAGTACCGGTACTCCCCAAGGTGATGTGTTAGGCCTAATAAAGCCTTTTTCTAACATGTATCTCAGTTTCTCCTTTAATTCATTCAATTTTGTAGGTGCCATTCTAAGAATAGATATGGACTGAGTATCTAGCAACGTATCTATAGTGAACTCTATCTCCCGCTCAGGAAGAAGACCTGGAAGTTCATCTGGAAATACATATGAAAATTATTTAACTACTGGCCCTTTCTAAATTATCTCTTAGTGTCACAAACCCTTACAAATTATCCAAGTATTTCTTTTTACCATATTGATATCCTCATAATTACTATTATTATCACTTCATCGGTTAATCTTTATCTCTTAAAGTCATACTTACTTGCGACTTAGTCAAATCATATCATTACTGTTGGCATGACTTTTCAAAAATATTATGAACTTATATAATATTTTCTTGTTAATCCTCAGAAAACATTAGCAGAGTTTCCTCTGTATTTCTTACTATCTCAAAACTTGCACGCAGAAAATACCAACAACACCTCACAGGGCCAACACACACATATATTATATTGTATTGTAGCCGTATCGGGCTTTCTATATCAATCACAAGAAGAAAATGATGAAATTTCCCTATATATCCAACACAAACTGTACCTATCACTCTTTCCTGTTTATTTTCCCTTTCCATCTTTAACTGCAAGTTTCAAATATACCTGCAACTTTCGTACTATGTCTAACACATATTCTATTTGTAGTTACTAGTTCCTTTAGCTTCTTCTGTGCACACTATCTAACTGGAATTATTTGTGATATATACATTCAACCCATTTCCCTACTATACTTACTATAACTCGCCATAATGATGGCCAATTTGCCATTTCGTATATACAAATTCCTGTTATGTTCCATTGCTATCCAATTTTCACCTATACGTGCAACTATTCTCCATCCTAGATTTCAAAATTCCCACGGGTGAGAACGTCTTAGTCACTATTACTCATAAATACTTGGTTATTGACTACTTTGATTTCTGCTTGCTGCTATTAGGTAACAATCTACAACAAATGCACATATATCAGAAATTTTGATAAGGTCTCCTATACTTATAGTCGATCAGTCTCTAGTCTGATCTGGTGATCTAGAAAGTGAAGTGTGCTCCACGTCATCATCTGTCCACCATCTACTCATCTGACCTTCATCGTCTTCTTCATATGAATCCATGGAATTAATACTTCTTCATAGTGAGTAACCATTTGTGTTTGGATTGAGACTTCCATAAATCAGTAGGCTAGTTAATACTTGAGTATCAAGACGAGTTCAACACTCTTTGAATATAATTATGAACTATATTAAATAAAGCCTCAGGGATCATAGACACGTATCAACATAATGCGAAACAACTTATGAAAGTTAAGGACATTAATCATTCTAGAGACTTTAAGAATAGGGACTTTCACATACCAACTATTGGCCAATGTATAGAAGGCTCCAGTGCAGTAGCTCACTAATTAAAGAGTTTCAATATCCCAAAGTAAATAAAAATCATGTATCATACTCGGAACCTATGAATGGAATTACCCCAAAGTTGATATGATATATCACTTTTATCTAAGACATGCCAAAAGAAATAAGGGATAGCTTTACAAACTTCAATGCTTATCCGTAACACAATACATACACGCTTCCCACAGTATCTCAACCTATATTGAGATGTCAAGAACCGTGGATAAGCTACGGGAAGGTTTCAAAATCTACTCCAATGTTAGAAGCTTATTTCTAGAAAATTAGGTGACATTTCCATTATATTCAAACCAACAACATAACAACAAAGTCAATATCAACAACCAAACGTTCAAGTGCTCTATCAAAGTTAGCCCAGGCAAGATTCAAGAATGTTCTAAAATAGTCTGAACAATATGACATTCCATAACTTTTAACATAATGATTACGATGTAATCAAGTTACTCTTAATAATCTATAGCCACAACACTTCATAGAATGACTTTATAATAGTCCAACAATTACAACGACACTATAGCCTTTACTACTCTTAGTCCTTTAATTCAACAAGAATTTAGTTCTTCAATTCAACAAGAACAACAACACACCCAAAACAACCCCTAAATAACAACGTAAAGAGATGCCTGAAACTCTCACGAACACCTACTAACATGTCAAATAGACCATCTACGTTCATTATATATTACTTAATACATTCTTTCTATCTAAGTTTATGAACTACACAAGCAACCACATGTTAACAACATCACTTTCTTATGTGCAAGCAAATTATATTAACATCATATAAACTTCTACAACAGCCCACAAAACAATTATAACTTCCACTTTAACTATTTAATTCCTTCATTTTCATTACATAATTCATGACAATAACAACCAAAATATTAATCCAATTCAACTCACCGACTTCAATTAAAATAGCCTCTACGACTTCAACAATATTCCAACTCCCACATACATAATTTCATACATCCAATTCACTTTTACACATTCAAAACATGTCCAAATTCATCCTAAAACATATAAGAAATAATTAACTCTTACCTTAACAAGTTGGCTGAACTCTACCCTCCCCAGACCCCACGATGTGGGATTTCACTGGGTTGTTGTTGTTGTTTTTGTAATTCATGACAATAACAACTAAAATATTAATCCAATTCAACTCACCGACTTCAATTAAAATAGCCTCTACTGCTTCAACAATATTCCAACTCCCACATACATAATTTCATACATCCAATTCACTTTTACACATGCAAAACATGTCCAAATTCATCCTAAAACATATAAGAAATAATTAACTCTTACCTTAACAAGTTGGCTGAACTCTACCCTCCCCAGACCCCACGATGTGGGATTTCACTGGGTTGTTGTTGTTGTTGTTGTAATTCATGACAATAAGTACTAAAATATTAATCCAATTCAACTCACCGACTTCAATTAAAATAGCCTCTACGGCTTCAACAATATTCCAACTCCCACATACATAATTTCATACATCCAATTCACTTTTACACATTCAAAACATGTCCAAATTCATCCTAAAACATATAAGAAATAATTAACTCTTACCTTAACAAGTTGGCTGAAACTTATGGATTACACGTTAGGCCTTCTTGCTACTCCAATGATTAGTTTACGTTATTAATCACCTCAAATTGATCAAACAATACCTTAAAACATTTATGTGGGGATCAGAAATCGGGAGCTTGATTTTCTCAACCATGGCCATGAGTTGCCATAGCTAGGAATCTCCTTATTTTTCTCTATATTTCCAATGATTGAAGATAAAGACATGAGTTTTGTCACGACACAACCTCGTAGGCCGCGACTGGGGTCCGACCTGGACCCCCCGTACACATATCTATTAGTTGAGGTCACATTGAATCGTAAATAAGACAATATTATGTAACAGAGCCCCACTGGGCGATAACATTTTCATAAACTGTAGCCCTTTTTGTTTGTATCACAACATGACAGGGCACGCAAGCCGACAAGGCTACCATAACATAATAATATATATCATATATCACGTAGACCCAGTTTAATCAAACTGACATACACAACCCACATATACATGTCTGCAGACCTCTAAACATATAAATGACAACATATGGCGGGACAAGGCCCCCGCCTTACCCCTGAATGGATGAAATAATTTTTATACATCCGTGGATAGTATCACAAAACTAGGCCCCGATACAATGGAGCCTCTTCACACTAAGCTGCATAGAATCCTAAGCTAACAGACTCCCAAAATCTGTATCTGTACCTGCGGGCATGAATGCAGCCCCCCGAGAAAGGGGGTCAGTACGATATATGTACTGAGTATGTAAAACATAATATAATACAACTGGAAGCATATCTGAGATAGAGAAACAGGGGATAAGATATCAATTCAGAAACCTGTACCTATACTTTGTGAATTACAAAAACATGCATGTTCGAGTCATATCATATAGCCATCCCTTTTGGGGGTCCGGTGAATCATCTCTGTAAAATCATCTCTGTAAAACCATCATGGCCCCAGTGCCATCACCACCTTATTACAACACATCATCATATATCTATACACGTATCCTGGCCCTCTATTGAGGGACTCAAGGAATAATGCAGTGAATTGTGCACGAGAACATATCCTGGCCCAGGACTCAGGGAAAGAAGTGTTACAATATACACAAGTAGAGTAGTGAGTAACAATATGCAATTTAAATCATTATCAGAGACTCGATAGAATAAGAAAGTTAAGCTTTTGTTTGAGGACCCGTGTAGCAGTGTAGTCATCTCGAGTGTCCTCTAAATGCCATTATGGGCTATCTCAAAAGTAATCTCAGGGACCCTAGACATGTATTAATGTAGGGCCAAATCATTTATGGAATCAAAACACTTAATCTCGTATAGTCTTTAAGACTTGGAGCCTGTACCTTTGGTACCTTTTTAACATATACCAGTTTCCAGGGAAATAGTTTGACTACTGTAGGAGTTCAATATTCAAAAGTAAATAAGAGATGTTTGAGAATAGAGTTACCCTAGAGCTCAGATCATATTCAACTTACAACTAAGACAAAGGCATGCCCAAAAGAAGAAAGAAAATAAGCTTTATATAGTCTGTACTTTCCTTTAGGGGATCTGCATACACATATTTCGTACCCGGCCCATCATGGGGCTCGGTGAATCATTATGGAATCATAATCTCATTTTTGTATCAAGTACGTGTCAAGGAAAATGAGAGATAGCTTTTCACACACTACTGTTTAACATGTTGAAGCTTTACTAGGCAATACTCAATCCTTACAGAAATTCCAAAACTAAGAAGTGGATAGGGGTTATGAGGCATACTTGGAGTTTTGGGAATGGAATTATCCCCACATTCCACACACAATTCACTTAAGGCTAAAACTTTCCAAAAGGAAAGAAAGATAGTTGTACGAGCTTATACCAAAACATGCCAAGAGAAAGCTTTACATACCTTTTGGGAGCTACCCTTCATCCTGCTCATCTCGTCGTCTTCCGAACCTATTCAATATGAAAGTAATACGAATATCAACTACTCTTAACTTTCCAGCATCTTGGATTACGCCTTAATGTTAATGGAATCTATTTCCTTAGTCCTTTCCTCGACTAGTCCTTTAGTTTGTTAAGGCGTTAACGAAAATTGGGCAGCACCTCCCCTATAATGTGCCCTATCCGAATTTCTAATTAGGTCCGGGAATAACACACCACACCCCTGCACCAGCAACTCACAAGAACAACACCTTATTTTGACGACTATAATTTAGTTTATTCCGAACTCCAAGTATTCCAATGATATTTACACACTTCCAGCCACCTATAGGGAGTGTAACATGCTCCATCAGAACACATAAAGCTCAAATGTAAAGAAGAAACCTTACCTTACGTTAAACTTGTCAAACTCGCCAAAACTATCCAAAATGTGAAATCTGGACAGCTTACTGTTTTACCTTGTCGCTTCGTTTCGAAGGGGTAATGGAGGGAAACAGGATTTACGTCCTTCATGAAAATTATAGACATGTTTCTTAGGGTCGCAAAAAATTTAGAATCATACCTACATCAATTTTGTACAAAACGATATGACCAAAATACTTACAGTTGTCCGTGTAGAATTTCCAAAACCAAATCTGAGCAGTACCTCCTCTACACTTCACCACCATTTTTCTAGCTGATACATGTAAAAATTGATTTTGGAGTCTGAATAAAAGTTATAGAACCACGAAATATGTTTCCAAAACATATTAAATCACTGGAAACGAATCTGTAAACAAGAAGTTATACCAATATTACTAACAACTATCCCTTCCAAAAATGGGTTTGTTAACTAGCGTTTTCTCTTATTTTCTCTTCCAAATTCCAATTGCAAAGCTGGAGTTTTACTTCCATGAAGGTATTAAAATACATATATACGTATCCACATACTTAAGGTACACCGTATATAATTAATTCACGGAAGAAAATTGGAAAACTAACCTTTAAACTTCAAGAACCATGGCTGCCTCTCTATTTCTCTCCCTCATGTTTTTTTTCTCTAAGTTGGCTGATGTTTTGATGGATAACTGAAGTATATGATATATATCAACATATATATGTGGCTTTAGGGTGTAACACGTGTCAACCCCAAGAGGTGACACGTGTCCAGCCCCTATTGGGCCACCGTATCATGCTGCCAGCTATGGGCTGCCACGTGGCAGTGGGGTCCCCCCCAGCAGGTGGGTCACCTGCTTGCTTGAGGTTCTGCCACATGTCGCTTCTTCATTGGCTACCACGTGTCGTCTTTTTTCCCCTTCCTCGTGGGCTCATAATCTCATCTTATTTTATATACCTATGTAATTCGTGCTACATAAGTTTGGTATGTAATCAAGTAACTCACGTATGTAAGATTTCTAAATTAGTAGCTTGCATAGATAAGTCGAGTCCTACAACTCGTTACTTGGCCTCCTATTCCTTCCGGACTCTTATGATTTCATCTCCAACCTTCTCTAGTATGGGGTATCACATTCTCCCTTTCTTAGAGCCGTTTGATAGTGTCGTAACTTAAGTGGCTCACATGCTAGCTTTTAAGTAACTTAAGGGACATTCCGAGTTCAAAGATGTGGGGTGTAACATCCGTCCCCCCTTTAGAACATTCGTCCCCAAATGTTAAATGCAACCTTCTGTAAGACTTTAGATAAATTATAGAGGGGTTCCTTTCCTTTATGCTATCACATATATTCCCATCTATATTATTAACATACGAGTGCTCAAGAGTTGGAGTTACCTGTAGACATCGGTTACAGGTGCAAATACTTGTATTCCATGTTTTCTTCAGTTCCCCGATCATCCTCTTTCTGGTTTTGGTTTTTTCCACCGTAACTTGACAGAAGATACGTCTTTAGTCTACAATCTTCCAGTTTGTCGATCCAGGATGGTGGTAGGATTGTCCTCATAGGATTCCATCTACTGGACCTCATTTATAGAATATACCCTGGGTGACTCGTCAGTATCTAATGGACTGGGCGTATAGTTTCCAACTGAGGTGGTAAGCTTAACTTACCAGCCATGTTGCCCACCTTATGAGTAACTTGATACCGTCTAATATATTCTGGGTCAAGTTCCTTTTCTAGGTGACCCTATGATGAACATCCAATCATCAACTTGAACTCTGTATGTTGACGTCGATTATCTGTTTGTCATTCCTGCCGACTCTGGGCTTTTAGTCAATAGCTTGCTTAATTATGTCGAGGCCATTGGAATACTAGAGTAGTAATTATTATTGTAGGTAACTTGATAAGTGATGGATAATCATTCCGGCTACCTTCGAAGTTAATCTCCTGGCTTGTGACATATCTTCTAGCGTCTAATAGTGCACTCAGTCTGTTTAGTAGCTCGAGGGAGAAATGCAGTACTAAGACCTGTCTGTGCTCCTGACCTCTTCTTGGACTGATCTCAAGGCGTTACTTATAATTGAAGTCCCTTTATCTGGATATTAGAGGAGGAAACCTCACGGAACCTTACCATTCTCCATGTTCTATAACTCCCTCTAATTTCAGCAGCATAGGTGCTCTTGATTGGAAGCAAATGGGTTGATTCCTTAGCCTAATCACAACAACTCATATAGCACCCTACTTTTACCAAGTATAAAATGGGTGCGTAATGACGTGAATAATTTGGGAACCGTTAGCCTCGTATAGTCTTTCTCGACTCTTTTCAGAACTTTAACTGGCATTCGATCTTTTGGGTCCTTCTTCCCCTCTTTTTCCAATCCTTAGGATTGGATACCGAATAATGTTGCAGTCCCCCCATATAATGGTGCTCGTAGTCATTCTGTTCTTTGTCTAACATGATCTGGTGTAATTCCAAAAGAGTTTTGGCATAGAAGCTCGCTATCCTGTAGTAACCAGCCAGTTCAGTCAGTTTTACTTAAACCTTTTCACAATTTCCCTTACCCCCGCTTATAATCCTATAGACACATTATCTTGTGTCATTTTTTTACCTTTACAAGAATACGAGAGGGTATAAGAAGCATCCTAGCATTACCTCACCAGTCCTCATGTCTTACCCTGCTTTTCCTCCCTTCCTACACTTGAGGTCGGGGTAGATCTTTGGTCCAATCGTGGCCATGTCTTAGTTCACCCGTAGTACCTATTCCATCTCGGTAGTTTGGCTTAACTTATCTTTGCACCTCTCGGTAGTTAGTTGCAACTTGGTCTCCTTCGCTTGGGATAATAGCTGTGGGGACTCCGTAAGGTCCTACCACTTTTTTTACTCTATAATTTTACACCTTCTCGGCGGATTAGGTAAACTTTGATTGAAGGAGTAGGGACTAATATCGTTATTCCACAAATAACATTCCCTCCAGAGTCATCTGGCGTTGGAGTGCAAAATGAGTTTTGTAGTCCTGGTCATATTGTGGGATTTTCGACCTTGGGCACTGCTTCCTATCATTTGTAAGTTACATCAACTGTTTTGCTTTTTCTTGACCTCAGAGTTGGTTTCCCAATGGTGTCGAAATTCCCTCGCCTACTAGCCCATATAAACCTTCGGTGGTTTGCCTCTTATTAACAGGTACTATGTTGATGAACTGTGGCATTTGAATGTGTCATCAATTAGCAAGTAGCTAATCCTCCTTGTCTTGCTTAAGTACATGTTAGAATTTCCTTAACATATCTTATAATACTCTGGGTACATAATCTCATATCGTTTCTCCGTCACTAGTTCAGATTCTTCCATCTCGCGCGATCACACCAGCACTAACGCATTAAGTTCCATCAGAATATTGAAGTTACGCGTGCTGGGGCGAGAGTAATATCAGGATGGGTGACCTCCATGGGAAGTCTTTGTGTCGCGTTTCATTGTAACCTTTTCCACGAGGTGCGGGCACTCAACTTAGCTCCAGATTTACCTCAGCATTGTCTCTCGAGTCTTTATGTTTTGCTCTATCTTTTTGTCTGTTATCTTGCATCCAGTGTCGGCGTAGACCTTTAGCTCCCTATCCTCCATTCACTTTATGTTCTCCTCATTTACTACCACAGGAGGCTTTCTATTTCTTTTCCTTTTGTTATTTATCTATCGCAACATCATTTGCGACTAACTCTATGACCAACGTTTTGGCTTTTGGTCTAGCATGCTGTCATTTTTCTTCGTAGTGTCTCTTGAATTATTTGATATCTTTTCATGGTTACACTCTTTTGTTTTTATACGCAGCCGCCTTCTAGGGTTATGTTGTTCAGGGTCTCGTCACAACTTCTTATCGCTGCCTTATGTAGCATTCTGGCTTCCATCCAATTATTGGTAGCTTCCGGACCTTTCTAACTTGGTTCGGTCAGATATCTTATTGAAGTTTATATGCCCATCTCAAATATATTCCCATATCGATTACCTTTACCTTAATTTTGCCATTTTCTCATTAACTTCCCCCTTTACAGGGTACTCGTACTTTCCGTTGTTTGTACTTGTAGTTGTTCCAATTTCAATTAGGTGGTGCTAGTATTCCGATGATAACTATTCTAGGTTTTCTCGAAGTAGTGGTTTTGTCCCTACCTATATCCTTTGCTTCTTGGGGCGAATAGAAGTTACGTCATTTGTTCCTTAAGTTTTCCATCCTCGTCCCTTAAGGATTCCACTATTTTTGGGGCGACGTTGTGTACACGCGTCATTTCTTTTATATCTTAAGCCCCATGCTCTTACTCCATTCTCAATGCAGGCCTTTAACTTAGGCAATGCGTACGAAGTGCATCTTACTAGTGGTTCCAATTTATCCCTACATACTCGTATCACACTGTTCAGTTCATACTTACATATCCTCCTTTTAATTCGTATTCCTGTTTAGTTCCTGACACCTCCTTGAGGTGCTTCTGTCTGAAGCTCTTTCCCCAATTAGTCGGTGGAGAACTATAAGCTGTTATCGTAACCCTTCTTTCAATCATTGTTGGAAGAAATCAGAACCTCTTAAACATCACAGTACTTCTTCTAATACTTGACCTACCTGGTCTCCTTCTGAGTTTATCCTCGAGTTATGAACAACTCATCTAATTTACAATTAGGAGTTGAGGGCTTAGTATTTTTTTTCAAAAAGAGTGAAACTCATTCGCGGGACATCTTATCCTTCACCCTGAGCCCTCTGTGTATATTCCTACAATACAAATACGGCTAGAGATACCGTAGTCTGAACTTTACTACTTAATTAAGCCTTTGTTCCTCCGAAATAAAATCTTCAAGTGGAAAGGGTGCCCCTTATCGACCACCGAAAGGATACCTCTTACAGCTTTAGTTGAACACAGTAGGGTTACTTGGTATCAACTTCTCAGACATGTTATAGAACTATGTTTTATTCCCCTTTCCTTATTCTGGGAAAATTTCGGCAGAGTTTCCTCTACATTTCTTACTTATGCCAAAACCTGCACGCAGAAAATACCAACAATGCCTCACAGGGCCAACATATATATACATATCACATCATAGCCGCACAGGGCTTTCAATATCATCTCATATCGCAGCCACACAGGGCTTTCAACGTCAACAATAATATAAAAATACTAGACTTACCTCATATGTCCCACTTCAAACTGCATCTGTTGCACTTTCTGTCTGCTTTTCTTTCAGGTTTCAACTTTATATTTTAATACCTTACCCGACGAATATTTTTCGTGGCTTTACTTTACTTACCTGCATGCTTTGTAACTTTCCATGTCATCAATTACTTTCTTCTGTTGGTGTCGTCCTTTTGTTAAGATCCAAGGTTAGTATAAGGAATTTTTCCTATGACTCAGATCAAAAGCACGATCTCAGATGTAGAAGAAAGGTAACATCCTAAATATCCTGTAGCTTCCTGTTTATAGATGTGGCGTGCAACACACCGATAAACAAGACTCTACTAGACACGGTCTACTGACAATCCAAGGACGAACTGCTCTGATACCACTTCTGTCACGACCCAACCTCGTAGGCCGTGACTGGGGTCCGACCTGGACCCTCCGTACACATATCTATTAGCTGAGGTCACATTGAATCATAAATAAGACAATATCATATAACAGAGCCCCACTGGGCGATAACATTTTCATAAACTGTAGCCCTTTTCATTTGTATCACAACATGACAGGGCACGCAAGCCGATAAGGCTGCCATAACATAATAATATATATCATATATCATGTAGACCCAGCTTAATCAAACAGACATATACAACCCACATATACATGTCTGCAGACCTCTAAACATATAATTGACAACATATGGCGGGACAGGGCCCCCATCGTACTCCTGAATGGATGAAATAATTTTTATACATCCGTGGATAGTATCACAAAACTAGGCCCCTATACAATGGAGCCTCTTCCAACTGAGCTGCATGGAATCCTAAGCTGACAGACTCCTAAAATCTATATCTATACCTGCGGGCATGAACGCAGCCCCCCTGAGAAAGGCGGTCAGTACGATATATGTACTGAGTATGTAAAATATAATATAATACAACTGGAAGCATATTTGAGATAGAGAAACAGGGGATAAGATATCAATTTAGAAACCTGTACCTATACTTTGTGAATTACAAAAACACGCATGTTCGAGTCATATCATATAGCCGTCCCTTTCGGGGGTCCGGTGAATCATCTCTGTAAAATCATCTCTGTAAAACCATCATGGCCCAGTGTCATCACCACCTTATTACAACACATCATCATATATCTATACACGTATCCTAGCCCTCTATTGAGGGAGTCAGGGAATAATGCAGTGAACTGTACACGAGAACATATCCTGGCCCGGGACTCAGGGAAAGAAGTGTTACAATATACACGAGTAGAGTAGTGAGTAACAATATGCAATTTAAATCATTATCAGAGACTCGATAGAATAACAAAGTTAAGCTTTTGTTTGAGGACCCGTGTAACGGTGTAGTCATCTCGAGTGTCCTCTAAATGCCATTATGGGCTATCTCAAAAATAATCTCGGGGACCCTAGACATGTATTAATGTAGGGCCAAATCATTTATGGAATCAAAACACTTAATCTCGTATAGTCTTTAAGACTTGGAGCCTGTACCTTTGGTACCTTTTTAACATATACCAGTTTCCAGGGAAATAGTTTGACTACTGTAGGAGTTCAATATTCAAAAGTAAATAAGAGATGTTTGAGAATAGAGTTACCCTAGAGCTCAGATCATATTCAACTTACAACTAAGACAAAGGCATGCCCAAAAGAAGAAAGAAAATAAGCTTTATGTAATCTGTACTTTCCTTTAGGGGATCTGCATACACATATTTCGTACCCGGCCCATCATGGGGCTCGGTGAATCATTATGGCATCATAATCTCATTTTTGTATCAAGTTCGTGTCAAGGAAAATGAGAGATAGCTTTTCACACACTACTGTTTAACATGTTGAAGCTTTACTAGGCAATACTCAATCCTTACAGAAATTCCAAAACTAAGCAGTGGATAGGGGTTATGAGGCGTACTTGGAGTTTTGGGAATGGAATTATCCCCACATTCCACACACAATTCACTTAAGGCTAAAACTTGCCAAAAAGAAAGAAAGATAGTTGTATGAGCTTATACCAAAACATGCCAAGAGAAAGCTTTACATACCTTTTGGGAGCTACCCTTCATCCTGCTCGTCTCGTCATCTTCCGAACCTATTCAATATGAAAGTAATACGAATATCAACTACTCTTAACTTTCCAGCATCTTGGATTACGCCTTAATGTTAATGGAATCTATCTCCTTAGTCGTTTCCTCGACTAGTCCTTTAGTTTGTTAAGGCGTTAACGAAAATTGGGAAGCACCTCCCCTATAATGTTCCCTATCCGAATTTCCAATTAGGTCCTGCAATAACACACCGCACCCCTGCAGCAGCAACTCACAAGAACAACGCCTTACTTTGACGACAATTCGACTATAACGACTACAATTTAGTTTATTCCGAACGCCAAGTATTCCAATGATATTTACACACTTCCAGCCACCTATAGGGAGTGTAACATGCTCCATCAGAACACATAAAGCTCAAATGTAAAGAAGAAACCTTACCGTACTTTAAACTTGTCAAACTCGCCAAAACTATCCAAAATATGAAATCTGGACAGCTTACTGTTTTACCTTGTCGCTTCGTTTCGAAGGGGTAATGGAGGGAAACAGGATTTACGTCCTTCATGAAAATTATAGACATGTTTCTTAGGGTCGCAAAAAAATTTAGAATCATACCTACATCAATTTTGTACTAAAAGATATGACCAAAATACTTACAGCTGTCCGTGTAGAATTTCCAAAACCAAATCTGAGGAGTACCTCCTCTACGCTTCATCACCATTTTTTGAGCTGATACATGTAAAACTGGATTTTGGAGTCTGAATAAAAGTTATAGAACCACGAAATACGTTTCTAAAACATATTAAATCACTGGAAACAAATCTGTACACAAGAAGTTATACCAATATTACTAACCACTATCCCTTCCAAAAACGGGTTTGTTAACTAGCGTTTTCTCTTATTTTCTCTTCCAAATTCCAATTGAAAAGCTGGAGCTTTACTTCCATGAAGGTCTTAAAATACATATATACGTATCCACATACTTAAGGTACACCGTATATAATTAATTCACGGAAGAAAATTGGAATACTAACCTTTAAACTTCAAGAACCATGGCTGCCTCTCTATTTCTCTCCCTCACGTTTTTTTTCTCTAAGTTGGCTGATGTTTTGATGGATAACTGAAGTATATGATATATATCAACATATATATGTGGCTTTAGGGTGTAACACATGTCAACCCCAAGAGGTGACACGTGTCCAGCCCCTATTGGGCCACCGTATCATGCTGCCAGCTATGGGCTGCCACGTGGCAGTGGGGTCCCCCCCCAGCAGGTGGGTCACCTGCTTGCTTGAGGTGCTGCCACGTGTCGCTTCTTCATTGGCTACCACGTGTCGTCTTTTTTCCCCTTCCTCGTGGGCTCATAATCTCGTCTTATTTTATATACCTATGTAATTCGTGCTACATAAGTTTGGTATGTAATCAAGTAACTCACGTATGTAAGATTTCTAAATTAGTAGCTTGCATAGATAAGTCGAGTCCTACAACTCGTTACTTGGCCTCCTATTCCTTCCGGACTCTTATGATTTCATCTCCAACCTTCTCTAGTATGGGGTATCACATTCTCCCTTCCTTAGAGCCGTTTGATAGTGTCGTAACTTAAGTGGCTCACATGCTAGCTTCTAAGTAACTTAAGGGACATTCCGAGTTCAAAGATGTGGGGTGTAACAAGTTTCTTAGTCATCCAATTGGGTATATATAGGCTGCCTAGGTGTTGGATCCGTGTCCACCCTTATGAAATGTATTCATTGTTGATATGTGTCCCATTATAATCTCCGCAACAATCAGATTCTGCCACATATCTTGGTGGGGCCCATTTAGTGGTCTAATAAAGTTAATTAATCATAATTAGTCACTAATCCCCACTTAATTCCAGCCAAACATTTGTACGTAGTTGCATCACCTACTTGCCCTTTTCATTTAAAATGCATCCCACATATTCTAAGTAGGTGTAACCTACTTGTTCTTTTCATAAGTTATAAATTATTCTTACCTTAAGAACCTCTGTGATCCTTGCTACTTAGGCTAGACGTGTAATCAAGTAGCTTAGTTATGTAAGACATCTAAACCAGTAGCTTAAGCAAGTAGGTCAATTACTATGATAAATTATTTGGCCTCGAACTCTTTTCAAATCCTTCCAAACCTATTTCAAACCAGCACTACCCATATAGAACTAGTCTATGCAAAATATGAGGCATTACATCCTCCCCTCCTTAGGATCGTTTTGATAACGTTATGGATAACATGGATCACATGACAACTTTAAAGGAGCTTAAAAATGTTCCAATATACAAAAGTATTGGATATAACATATACACATTCAGAGTGACCCATCTTTCTTCCTAAAAAATAACATAGGAGCACCACACATTGAAATACTCGATCTTACAAAACCCTTATCCAACAAATCCTTTAATTGTTCTTTCAATCCCTTAAGTTCCGTCGGACCCATATGGTAAGGAGGAATATAAATAGTTTCAGTAATGGGAAGGAGATCTATGCCAAAGTCAATTTCCTTTTTGGGATAGATACCAGGCAAATCATCTGGAAACATATCAAAAACCTCATTAACTATAGGGGCCGACTCAAGAGTAATAGTTTTGGAATAGACGTCCCTAACTCACACAATATGATAAATGCACCCCTTGGAATTCATTTTTTGGACCTTAATACATGAGATGAATAGACCCTTAACCACTGAATCATCACCCTTCCAATCAAGAATAGGCTTATTAGGAAAGTGAAACTTAACCACTCGAGTCCTACAATATACAGATACATAAGAAGCATGTAACCAATCCTTACCAAGAATGATGTCAAAATCAGTCATGTTAAGTTCAACAAGATCACATAGAATAACTCTATGCAAGACCCATGCGATATAATTTCTATAAGCTATCTTGGCTAATACCGAATCACCAATGGGAGTATAAACCAAAAAAAGTTCTAATAACACTTTGGGGCACACATCAAATTTCATAGAAATGTAAGAAATAACAAAAGACAAGTTGGAACTAGGATCAATCAATGCATAAACATCAAAGTTAAAGACTCGTAACATACCCATGACCACATCGAGAGTCTCATCAATATCTTGCCTAGCGTGATGAGCATAGAATTGGTTATTGCGTTGGCCATTCTTAGGTTGATCTTGAGCACCTTGTTGCACTTGGCCTCGTAGAGGACGACCTTCTCTACCATTTTTTACAACATAAGGGCATTCAGATTGCTTATGGCCCATCTTGACACAACCATAACAAGCACCCATTCCCATCAAACACTTCCCTCTATGATTTTTTTGTACACTTAGGAAAAGAAGGGCTACTAGCATTCATACCTCCTACTCCTTGAGATTTAGGGTATGGAACCTTGTCTTTAGCAAACTTCTTCCTCAAGTTTTGGCCTTATTGAGAGTATCCGCTGCTACCACTGGTCCTAGTATTGGAGAACCCTTCATACTTGAACCTCTTAGAATCCTTCATTCTCTTCTCCTTGAGCTTTCCTCCTTCAATTTATTCGGTGAAATTATGAGCCAAGATATGTCTATCTCCTTAACAAGCATAGCCGTATGACATTCTTTAGAAACCAAGTCAGACACCCCTCATATGAATTTACTCATTTGGGAACATGGATCGGCGACCAATGAAGGAGCATACTTTGATAGCTTAGTAAACTTGAGGGCATAGTCCCTCATCCCTATATTGCCTTATCAAAGATTTATGAACTCCAAAACTTTGGCCTCCCTTAACTCAGGAGGGAAAAAGTGATTAAGGAAAGCAAGTTTGAAAGATTCCTATTCAATAGGACCTTCATCCACCCTCTCCAACTTCTATTAAGTGTACCAAACTTGAACAACACTCTTAAGTTGGTAAGCTTCAAACTCCACTTTTTCTTTCGAAGTCTTTCCTATAATGCTCACTATCTTGTAGACCTTATAAATGAAATCTTGAGAATCCTCATCAATTTCTAATCCATAAAATTCCAGAGGATTCATTCGTGCAAAGTCCCTCACTCATGAGGCCATAGTAGAAACACTAGGAGGAGTCACAATACCTTGGTTGGTTAACACTCGAGATAGCATAGTAATGGTAGTTCAAAACTTTGCATTAGTCAGTTGGTCCGATGGAGGACCATTGTCTTGAGCAGCTAAGGGAGCTTGGACATTATTAGCATTATTTCCCCTTGGAAATGGTGGTCCTCTTTGAGCCATTTCATAAGACTCTTTTGATCATTGACATTACTTTCATAAACACTCATTTGGAGTCAAAATCTTTGCATTCAAACTTAATGGAGAATATAGTAAAACTAGGTGGGTTCTATTCAATCCAAATTTCAAATTATTAAAATCATTGCTAGAATGCATGAGAGTAAGGAAATGCATCAATTAAAATATACTTAAAGCAACCCACAAATTTACTTTAATACCCTTTCATACTTTCATACAAGGACATTTGATAAATTAACCAATTCATGAAGTTAAGAGCCAATATAAACTAAGATAGGTAAATACACTCCACTATTCAATAATCTATATATTTGAAAATATAATATGAAAACCCATCAAATTTTCTATTTAATATTGAACTAATGAGTTGGAAAATACTTGGGCTCCATGGGTGGAAGGACTTATGAATAAATACCCACATACCTTGGTGAATAACCTCTAATTCAAGCTTTGAAAATAAAGACTTGAAGATCTTGGGGATGAAACCCTAGCTTGGAAAATGCAACCCTTTGGGAGAAACCTTGAGAAGAAAGAATTGATAGGATAGATTCTGTCCCCAAAATGATCTCACTTTAATGTTAAAATATCAAAAAAGACTAAAATACCCTTTTAAAACCTGAGGCGGATAGACCCTACGAATGGTCCTTATGACTCGTAGTACCTTCTACAATTTATAGAGAAGACTCATCTTGTAGGGTCTGGGAATGACCCTATAGACTTCCCTTATGACTCATCTTTACGAGTTGTCGAAGGGACTAGTCATGCAGGGTCTAAGAAACCTCGAGACAAAGTATTTGAACTTTTGCTATGAGTTATGTCTATGACTCGTCATTCCTTCTTTGAGTTATAACCTCGACTCGTAGACTCATCCTACACTTGGTCCAATTTCCTTCCTCTAAGTATTCTCTCTACGAGTAACCTCTAAGACTCATAGAGGTCTTGTAAGACGTTAAAAGTCAGAAAGTTATAACCAAGGAGAAATATCTCAAAATCTTAAACTAACCCATGTTTACGAGTCACTCTATGGCTCGTAAGGGTGAGTCGCAAATTGAGACCTCGAGCAAAGTAGGTGTTTCCCTCGAGAGAGGTTATACGACTCAATAGGCTGAGTCATCATCTTGATAATGGGTTGTAAGAACCCCTCGTAAGCCCATGTTCAGATGCCTTGTATTAGAGTTCCCTCAAGATCAAATCTATGACTTGACAGGATGGACCATAGAAGTTTTATGGGTCATAAGAACGACCCATAACAAAACTTCAGAGACCTATGAAATTGCAATTGTTTGGGACCTGCAAGATGTATGACTTTGATGGGTCATAATGAGATGTATGGGTGATAAACATGACTCATTCTCAAACTTGAGAGATCTGAATTTTAGGCCATTGCTCAGACCTATAAGATGAGTCATTTTGACTAATCATCAATTCTTCTTCTACCCATAGGAAGAGTCTTATAGGTCAAAAGTCTAAAGTATAATGAGGGGTAATGTTTTCATTTCTCAAGTTTGGTTCAATGAACCTAGACACTGTTATGGCCAAGTCCAACCCTATAAATACCTAATTCTTTGAAATTCGCTCATTTACAAACCATTCTTTTAAATTTCCTAAGGCAAGAACTCTCAATTCTCTAAAGGTTTCTTCTTTAAGCTTAAGCTAGGGCTTCAGATTTCTTCGAAGAATTCTTCTCAATTCTAAGTGATTTCAATCAAGGTATATAGAGATTGATTCATGGGTTTTTTTCACCCATGAAGCCCTAAAGTTTTCTCAAAGCTTCTTTAAATTTCTATTGAGTTATGAACCCTAGTTTTGATGAATTTCATCAATTGATTCAATTCCATTTTTAGATGTTATCAATGATCATTGTGTGTATGTTTTCATTTAAATTGCATAATTTTGAGATGAATTATGAATGCCCAACCATAAAGCTAATTTCTAGTTATGATTATGAAGTTAATGATGATTTTTTTCATTTGATCATGAGTTCAATGATGTTTAAAGAAAGTTTTCATGATTTAAAGTTGAGATTTATGAAGTTATAAGGATGATCAATGTTAAGATCAAATAAGTTATTATAATATGATAATTTCAATTCTCACACAATCATGTAAAAGATGGTGATCAGTACAATTCTCACCAAAGTTATGGATTCTTATGAATTACTAAGTTAATAAGCTATTCCTAATATGTTTATGGATTTATAGGTAGTTACTATCTTTCCTATTATGTTATGATAATGTTTTAATGAGTTTCCATTGGAATATTGACTAAGCACCGAGAGGACTTCTTGGTGGGGTTCGATCCAATTATACAGTTAGTTACCCAAGAGAAACCTAGTAGTAACCTAAAGTTCTAAATTATGTTGCTCGCGTAGGATTGCATTCATGTCCTAGCTAGTGGTTCCACATATAGCACAGTTGATTTGAGTTGATATGAGTAACATGACATATTATACCTAATAAAGTAGCCTCCCCTTCCTCGAAGAGGATTTCATCGGATTCGATGTTAGAGCCTGCATGGTATTAGATGTTGATTAAATGTCTTATCCCACTCAAGTTGAAGTTAGCTATGAGTTATATGATGAAGCATTTATGATATGCATTGACCATGAGTTTCATATGTATACAAATGCTTTATGCTCTATTCATGTTCATTATGATTGGTCATGCATCTTATGGAATATTGATTACGTTCCTTTACTTGTTCATGCATACCTCACATACTTAGTACATTCAAAAGTACTAACCTATATTTTCCCTACATTTTCTCATAAGGTATGGGGTGGGGATACTTACAACCATTCTATTCATGGATAGAGTTGATTGGATATAAAGCATTGGTGACTCTTCATCTTATCAAGGGCAATGACTTTGTTTCTTATTTCTATCATTTGGACATCTTTTTATTATTTGGGTGAGCTAGGATCTTGTTCGAAGCCCCCATCAAAGATCATACTAGAGGAATGTTTAGACAACTTATGATGTAGTTTGGTTTGGACATCTATTGAGTTGACTTCCCTTAGTCCCATCCCCTTGAGTTGATTTCTTCTACTTACTTTTAGAATGCTTCTTTACCTTATGTATGTGATGTATTTTAAAATGGCTATTGAGGTCCCTCATATCCCAGTTGCTATGTCACGGCTTGGCCCTTATTTTGGTTGTAATAAATTTAGTATCAGAGCACAAGGTTTAGAAAAGTACTAGAGAGTTTAACATGTCGTGTTGAGTAGATTTTTATTCATTGGTGTGAAGTGTGCAACATCCATGAATAGGAGACTATGAAGCATGTTAGGAAAATGTTTTACTTCTTTCATAATCTATGTCGTGCGGTAGAGTTATTATGTTTTTTCCTCTAATGCTTGTTCTTTGCGATTTTCAGAATATGTCTCCATGAAGATACCCCAACTAGAAGGAATATGGTTGAGAAGGAACCACAAACTCCAAATGATCCTATGAATGATTAGGTACCCAATTTTGAATTTTGAGCGGCTTTTCAAGTACTTGCTCAAGACATTATGACCCAAGTTAAATGTGAAATAGTTGCTCCGTGAACCCAAATATGAGTACGGCAGTGATAAGAGTTCGTGATTTTATAAGGACCAATCCTCTAGAGTTTAGGGGTTCTAAATTTGAAGAGGATCCACAAGAGTTTGTTAATAGTATCCATAAGATTGTGGACATCATGCGGGTTAGCCTGGTTGAGGGGTGTTGCTCAAATTTGGTTTGATCAATGAAAAAGTGAGAGGCCTAAAAAGGTAGATCCCGTGACTTAGGATGAGTTCAAGGGAGTATTTCTTGATCACTTTTTCCTATTGGAGTTGAAGGAGAACAAAGTGCAAGAGTTCATTAACATTAAGCAAGGTGGTATGAGTGTGATGGAGTATGCCCTCAAGTTTACTCAATTTTCAAACTATAATACATTCATAGTTCTGACTCAAGAGATTGTATGATCAATTTTGTATCGGGTGTGTTGAATATGGTCTCAACGAAGTACAAAAAACTATGTTGATTCGCAAAATAGACATATCTAGACTCATGACCTATGTGGAGCAAGTAGAGAGTAAAAATCTAATGGTGAAGAATAGGAAGTCCAAGAGGCTAAGGACCGATGGTGCTGAATTCTCTCATCCTAAGTCTAGAAGAGGTGGACGTTTTTGTTTCCGCCAAAAGTACTCCAGCCAAGGGTCTTCTAATTCCACTACCCCAAGGTTTGACAAAGATAGGGTGCCCAACCCTAATCCTCAGGAGGTGTTCCTATTGGACAAGTTACTCCCGAATGTAAGAAGTGTGGAAAGAACCAAAAGAGTAAATGTCTAGTTGGTATGAATATTTATTAACGATATGGCAAGATGGATCATCATGTCAAGGAGTGCAAGGTCAAAGATGCTACTCCTCAAGGCCAAGCTGCTCAAGGTGTGCAAGTACAATGAAAGGGTGGTCAACACAATAATAGGTTTTATGCTCTCCATTGTAGGCAAGAGGTCAAGAAGACTCCTGATGTTGTTACCAATGTGTTATAGGTCTTTCACTATGATATTTATTCCTTATTTGATTCTAGTGCAAATTTGTCTTTTGTTTCCCCTTATGTGGCCATGAGATTTGATGTTAGCCCCTAAATATTATTAGAGCTTTTTTCCATTTATACTCTCGTAGGTGAGTAGGTTGTGGGTAAAAGGGTTTATAGAAGTTGTCCGATTTCTATTTTCTATAAAGTTATCCTATGTAATCTAGTTGAGCTTGAGATGAAAGATTCTTATGTTATACTTAGGATGGATTGGCTACATGCATGTTATACTTCTATTGATTGTTGAAACCAAGTGGTTATGTTCCAATTCCCAAATGAGCCAATCCTAGAATTGAAGGGTAGTAATACCGTGTTCAAAGGTCAATTCATTTCATGCCTTAAAGATTTAAAATGATTTCTAAGGGTTATATTTATCATCTTGTTAGGGTTAGGGATGCAAATTTTGAATCCCCTATTTAGAGTTTGTCCTATTGTTAATGAGTTTTCAGATCTATTTCCCAATGATTTAACCACTGTCCCTTCTGAAAGTGATATAAATTTTTGTATTGACCTTCTTTCTGGTACTCAACCTATTTCTATTACTCCTTACCGAATGGACCCAATAAAATTAAAGTAGTTAAATGATTAATTGAAAGATTTTTTAGATAAAGGTTTCATCATACCAAATATATCCCCATGGGGTGCTTCTTTTTTATTTGTTAGAAAGAAGGATGGTTTATGATGTATGTGCATTGACTATCGACATTTGTTTGATCAATTGCAAGGAGCAAGTTACTTCTACAAGATAGATCTGTATTCCGATTATCACCAATTGAGGGTGAGGGAGTGTGATGTTCCCAAGATGGTATTTTGGACAAGGTATGGCCTTTATGAATTCCTAGTTATGTCGTTTGGTTGGACCAATGCCTTCGCAACTTTCATAGACTAGATGAATAGGGTGTTCAAATAATATGTGGACATGTTTGTATTTATGTTTATAGATGATATGCTAGTTTACTCTCGGAATGAGGAATAGCATGCAAATAATTTGAGGATTATGGTTCAAACTCTAAGAGACAAGCAATTATTTGCCGAAGTTTGAGAAATGTGAGTTTTTGTTAAGGAAGGTGGATTTTCTTGGTCACATTGTGTCTGGTGAAGGGATTGTGGTTGATCCTAAGAAAATCGATGTGGTTAATAATTGGCCTAGACTATTATCTCCTTCAGATATTATAAGTTTCTTGGGCCTAGCTGGATAATATAGAAGATTTGTAGAAGTATTTTCATCAATGTCTTCCCCTTTGACCAAGTTGACTCAAAAGAAGCCTTGTGAATTTTCAATGCTTGGAGGCTTGTGAAAAAAAATTCAAGAGTTGAATGATCATCTAACTACCGCTTGTATTTTGACTCTACCGAAAGGGTCCGATGGTTTTTTGGTCTATTGTGACTCTTCAAGGTTTGGTAGTTGTGCTTGCCTTAAAGATTTGGAGACACTATCTTTATGGTGTCCATGTGGATGTGTTCACCGACCATAAGAGTTTACAATATGTGTTTAAGCAAAAATATTTGAACCTTCGACAAAGAAGATGGCTTGAATTGTTGAAGGACTATGACATGAGAGTATTGTACCATCCCTGCAAAGCTAATGTGGTTGTCTATTCACTAAGTCGATTATCCATGAGTAGTGCTGCATATGCTAAAGAGGGTAAGAAAGAGTTGATCAAATATATTTATAGATTGGTATATTTAGATGTACGTTGGTTGACTCCGTTGATGGAAGTGTTCTTGATCACAATGGTTCAGAATCATCCATTTCTTATAGCAGATGTTAAGGCTAAGCAAGACCATGATCTGGTGTTAGTTGAGTTGAAGAAGTCAGTTACTGAAAAATCCATTAAGGCTTTCTCCCAAGGGTGAGATGGTGTGCTTTGTTATCAAGGTTGGTTGTGTGTACCTAATGTTGATGAGTTGAGATAGTTGCTATTAAATGAGCCCCATAGTTACCAATATTCGATTTATCCGGGTTCCCCCATGATGTATCGTGATTTAAGGGAAGTGTATTAGTGGAATGTCATGAAGAAGGACATACCATAGTTTGTTGCTAAATGTCCAAATTGCCAACAAGTTAAAATTGAGCATCAATGATTGGGAGGTCTAGCCTAAGACATTGAAATTCCTACTTGGAAGTGGAAAGATGTGAATATGGATTTTATAAAGGGTTTGCCTCATACTAAGAAGCAACATGATTCCATTTGGGTTGTTTTAGATAGATAACTAAGTTTCCTCATTTCTATCAGTTAAGACTTCTTATAGTGCCAAAACTTCTGCTAAGTTATATGTTTGTGAGTCAGTAAGACTTTGTGGTGTTCCCATGTCCATCATATCGGATCAAGGTACATAATTCACTTCAAATTTTTGGAAGTCATTTCAAAAGGATCTTAGTACAAAGATCAAGTTAAGTACTGCTTTCCATCCTCATACTGATGGCCAAATCAAAAGAATGATCCAAACTTTAGAAGATATATTGAGAGGGTATGTTAATGATTTTAAGGGAAGTTAGGATGAACATTTTCCATTGATTGAGTTTGCCTATAATAATAGTTACCACTTTAGCATCCAAATGGCTCCTTTTGAAGCATTGTGTAGGAGAAAATATAGGTCCCTGGTGGGGTGGTTTGAAGTAGCCGAGATAGATTTGATTGGTCAAGATTTGCTTAAAAATGCTATGGAAAAGGTTAACTCATAAGGAAAGGATTAAAGACAACTCAAAGTCATCAAAAGTCCTATACAGATGTTAAGAATAGAGACATTGAATTTGAGGTGGATGATTGGGTTTACTTGAAGGTTTCACCCTTGAAGGGTGTAATGCACTTTAGTAAGAAACAAAAACTAATTCCTAGATACATTGGACCTTAACATATATTAAGACGTGTTGGCAAGGTGTCTTATGAGTAAGATTTGCCACTTAACTTAGCTATGGTTCACCGGTGTTTTATGTGTCTATATTGAGAAAGTTGGTGTGTGATCTAAATTCAATTGTCCCTTTAGAGGATGTGAGTGTTAAAGAGAATTTGACTTATGAAGAAGTTTTGGTGGAAATCTTAAACCGACAAATTAAGAAGTTAAGGAACAAAGAAGTTGTGTCCGTCAAAGTATTGTGGAGGAATGAACAAGTAGAAAGTGCTACTTGGGATGCGGAGGTGGATATGATGAAACAATGAACGTACCTCTTTCACTCTACTCAAGCCTAAGGTAAGTTGTTCATATTCAAGGTGGATTGAACCCTTATGTATTCAGTCCCTCCTATATCATTCATATGCATGCATGTTCATGAAAAAGTTGATTTTAAAGTCATGATTTTATGTTCAGTTGAAGTTTTCATGTTTCATGCATTTGAAGGTATCAACATGATCATGTTGGCTTACTAGTCCTCTTTTTGTATCCTTTCTATGATAAGTTAACCTCATTCGAGGATGAATTTTTCCAAGGGGGAGATATTGTAAGACCTCAAAAGTCTAAAAGTTGGAACAAAGGAGAATAATATTAAAATCTTAAACTGACCCATGTTTATGAGTCATTCTATGGCTCGTACAACTTTCTATGGCTAGTAAGGGTGAGTCATTAAGTGAACCCTCGAGCAAAGTAGGATCTTTCCCTCAGTAGAGGTTCTATGACTCAACAGGATGAGTCATCGTCTTGATGAAGGGTCGTAAGAACCCCTCGCAAATCGAAGTTTAGAGGCCTTATATTAGAGGTCCTCAAGGTCAAGTCTACAACTTGACAGAATGGATCGTAAACATCTTTACGGGTCATAAGAATGACTCATAACAAAACATTAGAGACCTATGAAATTGTGGGTGTTGGGGTCCTGCATGACGGATGGCTTTGAAGGGTCATAATGAGGTGTAGTTTCGTAAACATGAATCGTTCTTAAAATTTAGAGACCTAATTTGCAGGCGTTTTCTCAGACCTATAGGATGATTAATTTTGACGACTCATCAATTCTTTTACAACCCGTAAGAAGGGTCTCATAGGTCGAAAGTCCAAAAGTTTAATGAGAGGTAATTGTGTCATTTTCCAAGTTTTGTTCAATTAACCTAGACACTATTATTTCCAAGTTCAACCTTATAAATACCCAATTCGTTGAAATTCCCTCATTCACAAGTCATTCTTCTAAATTTCCTAAGGCAAGAACTCTCAATTTTCTCAAGGTTTCTTCTCAATTCTAAGTGATTTCAATCAAGGTATGTGGGGATTGATTCATGGGTTCTTTTAACCAATGAAACCCCAAAGTTTTCTCAAAGTTTCTTTCAATTTGAAATGAGTTATGAACCCTAGTTTTGATGAATTAGATAGGGTTGATTCAATTCCATTTTTAGATGTTATCAATGATCATTGTACGCATATTTTCATATGAATTACATGATTCTGACATGAATTGTGAATACCCGTGTATAAAGCTAATTTCAAGTTATAATTGTGTAGTTAAACATGATTTTCATGAACTAGTCATGAATTCAATGATGTTTAAATAAATTTTCATGATCTAAAGTTGAGATTTATGAAGTTATAATGACGTTCAAAGTTAAGATCAAAGAAGTTATTATAATGTGAGAAGTCCAATTTTCACACAATTATCTTAAAGATGGTGATAATACAATTCTCACCGAAGTTATGGATTCTTATGAAACATTAAGTTAATGAGATATTCCTAATATGTTTTAAATATAGATTGATAGGTAGTTACTATATTTCCCTATTATATTATGATCAAGTTTTAAAGAGTTTTCATTGGGATATTGACTAAGTACTGAGGACATCGAGGTGGGGTTCTATCTCGTAATGCAGTTAGTTACCCAAGGGAATCCTAGTACCAATCTAAAGTCCCAAACTACATTGCCCACGTATGATTACCTTCATGGACTAGCTAGTGGATCCACATATAGCATAGTTATGTTGAGTTGAGATGAGTAACATTATAGAGTATACCCTGTCAAAGTAGCCTCCTATTTCTTGAAGAGAATTTCATCAGATTCCATGTTAGAGCCTACATGATCTTAGATGTTGGTTAAATGACTTATCCTACAGAAGTTGAAGTTAATCAATGAATTATATGGTGAAGTTTTTATGTTATGCATTGACCATGAGTTTCATATGCATTCAAATGCTTTTAAGCTCTATTCATGTTCATTTTGATTGGTGATGCATTCTATGGAATATTAATTATGTTCCTTTACTTGTTCATACATACCTCACATACTTACTATATTAAAATATACTAATGCATATTTTTCCTACATTATCTCATAATGTAGGGGTGGACGATACTCATGACCATCCTATTCATGGCTAGAGTTGATTAGATATCAGGAGTTATGAGTCCTCATCTTATCGAGGGCAATGAGTTTGTTTCTTGTCGCTATTATTTTGACTTCTTCATATTTTTCAGGTGATCTAGGAGTTTTTACTAAGACCCCATCAAATACTAGACTATAGGCATTTTAGACGGCTTATGATATAGTCCAGTTTGGACATCTATTGAGTTGACTTCCCTTAGTCCTGTCCCATTGAGTTGATTTCTTCTGCTTACATTTAAAATGCTTCTTTACCTTATGTATGATATGTATGCCATGATGGCTTATGGTTGGGGTCCCTCTCACCCCAATAGTTGTGTCATGTCCTATCCCTAGTTTGGGTCATTCGAGAAAGGCCTTGTTCTTTGAAAGATCTATCTCGCTTCTAGTACTACATGGTTCCACTCTTCAAGAAACTTACATCAGTCACTTGAATCTCATCATTTTCATCATAAAGTATCTAGTTGCTCATATAGTAGATGGTGAGGGGAGTGCATAAGCCACTTTAGAGATAGGAGTGAGTACTACACAAGCTCATAAGTAAAGTATGGAATGCGCATTGTCTACCAAGTAGAGCAACCTCATCTTGCTTGCTTCTAGTGAAGCAAAAGATGGGGGGGGGGGGGGTTGTGGTCTATGCTAAATTCTTTTTCTTAGATAGAATGAATGAAAAAGGGGTGCGCTTGTTTGAAGCAATACAAGGCTTTCTTAAATCAGCAAACAAGGCGGAAGTCTACCACACCAACCCTTTAAGAGATAGGGACTCCAGCATAGCCGTAAGAAAACATCACTCAGTGAGTCATTGGACTTGTAGACTTGATAAGGTTCACTTTATCATAGGGTTTATACTAAGATTTGAATTTCAACTTATTGGGTCTTACACTTAGCTAGCTGAACCCACTTGGTGAGTCTCCAAAGCCCCTTTCTTCTAGCCAAAAATCCTTATTCCCTGAGTTAAATTTTTTGTACTTTTAGGCTAGCTTAAGGTCACTTTGTCGTACTACCAAATGCGTTTGCAGAGTCTCTAAGAAACTACTCGAGTCATAATTGGTATTTTCTTCTGAACTCAATCAAAACTTAGAAAAACATTTATTGGTCACTACATGTAAATTTGTCATAATGTAGAAATTTATTTTTTAAGTTGAATTTTTTGAATGGGTAGCATTGCTATGTCCTGTTGATCTGATTTGAGTGATTTTAATCTAGTGGTGAAGATGAAATTTTGAACGGAAATAATCAAAAAAAATTTAAATTTCTTGGTAAATCCTTTGGGGAAGTTGGAGTAACAATTGGAATTGATTTATAAATTGTTGAACCAAATATTGACCAATTTTAATCATCATCGTGAATGCCAAGTAAATGTCAAGTGGTTTTAATTTTGACTCTTGAAGAAGTAAAAGACATAAATTTTGACCACCTTTCCCCAAAACCCAATAAGCTAAAACCCTTCACCACCTTCCTTATACACTCCCCTTCACATCTATTCCCACATTCATCATCTCTACCCACTTTCAGACCTTTAAACTACCTAACCTCTTTATTTAACCCCTTCTTATTTTCCTTACCTTATTCCAATATCTCTCCTCTCAAAAAATTAGAAACCTTCTATTGGTGAAGTTCTTGGGTTGAAATTGTGAATCTCTCTTAAAGACCTTTGCTTTTTCTTTATTCACCATTGCAAAATTTGGTACGTTACCCTAGTTCCTTGATTTTAAGCTTCAGAATGCAACAATACATTAAACATCTCATGTTAGAATCTAGTCTTTCTTCAAAATCCATGTTATGAACTTGAAATTTTTTATTTGAAAAAAGGTTTTTGTGCTTAAAATTGCTAGATCTAAATTAATATTGCTTGATAATGATGTTTACATGTAAAATCCAACTTTATTAGCTTAAAATTTGTGTTTGGGTTAAAGTTTGAGTAACCCATTTTGTTTATGTAGTGAATGAAATTGCTATATGATGGATTGAGTGAAATCATCCCTAAGGATAAATTTGTCATGAAATTTCTAAGCTAAATTTGTGAATAGGTAGCGTTGCTATATATTTTTAATCTATTTTTGAGTGATTTTAATGTAGTGGAGAGGAGGAAATATCAAACAAGAGTTTTTCAAAATGCTAAAATTGTTTGTTTGTGTTCTTGATGATTCCTAATGATAGACAGATTGATGTCCTTCTTAAGAAAAATCATCAAAAAGTTTTCAAAATTGCTTGTGAATCCTTTGGGGTAGTTTGAGTACCCATTGAAATTGATTTAGAATTATTGAACCAAAGTTGGACCAATTTTTTCACGCTCGCGACCATGGATCAACTATGCTTCCCAATGGTTGTCCTGCGTTTCGCAGGTGCAACACTAGTGTCAGGACCCAAGCCAAGGGCCTAGACGTGACATGGCGAATGAGAAATCCAAAAGTACCTCAAAAAAGCCACTCAGTATTATTTTAGCCTTTTATAGGTAATGACAATAAATAAACAAGCGTAAATCATAATAGTTACTTCAACATACATATGTCCAACAATACCTCTAACTTTTAGATTTATCTGAGCAAGTAGAAAGTGTCTAAAGATCTCAACATATCATAAGCTTGAAAGATAAAGGTGTATTGTTCTCGTAACATGGGAACTCACCAAAAGTAGTCTTCAAAAGAAATCTCAATTAGCCATGTGGAGGAGAATAAAAAGGAGCACTGGTCCCTACATGGTGATATCATGTAGGCAAAAAAGTGTGTGTTAGTACTTTGAATGTACTAATTATTTAAGCATGCATGAACATTGAGGAAATATTAAAATATTTATGTAATATGAAATATAATGTAATGAATGCATAATCAATCATATAGCTATCCTTTAAAACATTCATGTTTTAGGAAAATAACCATAACCGACATTTAAGACCATACAAGCTATTACATGGAATCTAAATAACCCTCTACGTTGGCTGGGGAGACTACTTGCCGGGTATAACTCCGTAAACTCTATTCATTTCTTTAACTTTAACTTTAAGGACTTTCATGGATCCATTAATCTAAGCCTACAAAGGTTCCTATGTTGGCACATAGTTAATGAGACAAGGGGTTGCTACTAGGATTCCCTTATCGAATTTCACCTCAATGCCCCATTCAGTGCTAAGTCAATCCCAAAGAATAGTTTAATACTTCAAAATAGTCATAGTATATAGCTTGAGAATTTAAAACATCACATTCAGTGGAATAGCTCATTAAAAGCTTTAGTGATTCAAATATGCAATAATTGTCCTTATAGTATAAAGAATCCATCATTTATAGCATTTCATTATTGTTTTATTTCATAAGACTCCCTTTTGATCATAGACATTGATTTTATAAATATTTATTTGGAGTCAAAGCTTTCAAGTCAAACTTCATTGAAAATATAGTAAAACTAGGTGGGTTTAAATCACTTTAACTTGCAAACATGTATGTAAATGAATATGCATAAATACTTTGAACTCCATTAATTAAAAATCATACTTTAAACAACCCACCATGAATTTCAAAAACCTTTAAAGATATAAATAGAGAAATTACATGCAAACCATCAATTCATACATATGAAATCATGTTGCATCAAAATAGACCAATAATTATTAGTTTAACCATGATTCATTCTATTAAGTAAAAATAAGAATTACCATAATAAAATATTATTTAAAATCAAGAAATTTAGTTAAAAGAGCTTTAGACTCCATGGGTGGAAGAGCCCATGGATAAACACCCACATACCTTAGAGTAAAGCATAAAGAAAATAAACATAATTTATCATATAATCAAAATAATTTAGACATGAGAGTGAAAGAAATACTCTCATTGAAGCCTTACATACGCTAATATAAGATAGGTAATTAAACTTCAAATACTTAATAATCTATGCATTTGAAATCATAATATGAAAATCCATAGAGTTTCATACTTGAATTAAATAAAATACTTTGATAATTTATTTGGTCTTAATGGATGAAAGATACATGAATCAATACCCACAGACCTTAGAGTAAAGCATAAAGAAAATAAACATAATTTATCATATAATAAAAATACATTAGACATGACAGTGGAAGGAATACTCTGATTGAAGCCTTACATACGCTAATATAAGATATGTAATTAAACTTCAAATACTTAATAATCTATGAATTTGAAATCATAATATGAAAACTCATAAAGTTGCATACTTGAATTAAATAGAAGACTTTGATAATAGGATTCATTAATCAATACCCACACACCTTAGAGTTAACCTTAAATAAAATAAACATAATTTATCATATAATCAAAATACTTTAGACATGAGAGTGGAAGGAATACTCTCATTGAAACCTTACATACCTAGAATCTGAAGCGTTACTTAGAATCAAAAAACTTAATGAACACTCTTGAATCCTAGACTTTTCTCCTCGCCGGAGTGTTTAGTATACTATCCAGAGTATATGAACACCGGAACAGTATTTCTACACTACTAATCACTAAAACTATTTTTTACATCAAATTATCCCAGCTAAATTCAACGTATGTAAAGATTATTTCCTTTTTTTATTGGCTTGATTTCTTGAAGTTTGTTATTATCAAGTCTAGTGTGCTAGCGAGACTCGATTCTTAAGTGTTTCTAAGCTATTACTCTTGTTATTATTGTTAAGAAATCATATTCGATTGTGTTGGTTTCACGTCAAGTTGATAAATAGGAGGTGATTGTATATATTATTGTAATTATGAGAGTACAACTATTGTTAGGTTAATTGTGGTAATATAGTTGTGGTACAGAGGGGTTATAGTTGCATACAGGTTACTCATGGATTTGCTAGTTGGTGTATATAGGGGATATAATTTCGTAGATATTATGGTGGTCTCGATGGCCCAAAATGGACTTGTGTGCTAGTAGATTATTATTTTATATGAACTATTGGGAGTGGTTGTTTCTATCTAGTCTTTTATATATCATTGTAGCTTCGATAGTCTAAACCGAATTTGTATTCTATCTTATTATGGCTTTATATGAGCTATTGGGTTAGCTGCGATTGTTATTGTGGCATGATGTTCATATTGTTTTACTATATATATACACATGGTCCATATGCATTGAATTTAATGCCCTATGAGTCTAGGATTAGGGTGTACGCCTACAACCAGATGTATTTCATGACCTTTGATGCTAGGATTGGAGTTTATGCCTACACTACATATATTTCATTCCCTTTGAGGCTAGGATCAAGGTGTACGCCTACACCACATTCATTTAATGCCCTTTGACGCTAGGATTGGGGTGTTCTCCTAAACCAAGTTGCATTGCATTACATTTCATATTATTAAGAATGCTGACAAGGATTGTTGTGATCAGCTAAGTATGGAATTTTTGAGGCTTTATATGTTATTGGTACTGTGTGGATGTAAAATAAGGAAGAAGTAGGTGGATTTGGCTGCGAGTTTTGACAACAAGTTATTCTTGTTGTAGTTGTTATAGTTATGTGACATGAGGTAGGGACTGGTAAAAACTATTTGTTTCTACAATTGGGTTTGTTTTGATTGTGTTGCATTGCATTGCATTCATTATAATGTGATTGTGGCTAGCACCGGTCGAGATTATGGGGGCTCGGGTAGGTTCTTGTTTGTGAGTGAACTATTGGTTATTTATTTTAGTGTAACATTTTAAAAGTGCCCAGCTCAGAAAAGACTTGAAAAGTTTAGAAAAATTTGAACTCTGCGATTTTTGTTTTTTACGAGAGGCATTTATGGACCGTATAAAGAACTACGACTTGTGGAAGCCATCCATAAATGATAGTTCAGATAATAAGAAATTAGGCTTATTACAACCTAGGTTTAGCGCTCATAGAATAGTTTACAGGACTTAGACACTAGTCGTAAATGGAACTTCAAAAGATGGAAAAGTTTAACTTTGTACAGGACAAGAGAATTTATGATTTATAATTGGTTTCACAGGCTGTGGATGTGCCCATAGAACAAATTATTTAAATTTAAAAATTTACCCTATTCTTCATGAACCCCTCATTTATGGACGAAGACTGATCTACAAACCGTAGATTGGTTTTGTAGACCAGATCTTCAGACATTTAATATTTCAGTACTTTTAATAGACGGACATAAATGATGGGCCATACTTTGATTTATGATCCATAGTGATGTCTCGTGTATTGAACTTCATAAAGTCAGAGTCTTAGTATTTTTTTCTACGGATAGCCTTCCATAGTTTGAAGAAGGAACTATAGTCCATAGATGGTGTCCATAGCTGACCTTCGACAGTTTTCAATGAAGGTTGTTAGGTCTTTTCCATTATTTTAATTACTATACTATGTCATTGTTGGCTTCTTTAAGCGAGTTTAACATATCCCTAGTTTCCCTAACCTCCCTTTCAATCTAATTCTCTAAAAATCAATATTTCTTCTCTCAAGTTTTCTCTCAAGCAAAGAACAAGAATTCCAATCATCAAATCTATTCCTCTAAATTAAGGTAAGGTGTTGTAATGACCCTGAAGGTCAGTTTTGGAATTTTTGTAAAATGAAAATTTTACCCCTCCCTTTAGTTGCTCCAAATCATTTCTGATTGGTAGCGAGTATTGACTTTTAGAAAATCCTATAAAAAATTGAGTCTCTAGAAATTTTGACTTTTCATAAGTTTTAAGTATTTAAAAGTGGTATTTGGGATCAACTAGAGCTACCGATCTCGTAACGGAATTCTGTCGATTCTAGAAGTTTTGAAATATAAAAATTAGGCCAGGAGATTTTACAAAATCCATTTTGGAGCTGTAACGAAGATTTGAGATCTCGAGTTGGAAATTTGAGGAATTTTAGGCAAAGGTTTGACTTTGGTCAATTTTTAGAGTTTCAATGCTTGAAATAGAATTTCAATGACTCCATTATATTTGGGGAATGGTTTTTCATCTAGAAGAAGTGTTGGTCGAATTTTTAGAGGTTCTGATCTCGTTTTGGTATTTTGAAGGTCTAAGTTGATTTAGTTGCGACTTTTCCAGTTTTTGAGTCAAGGAGACCTCAAATTCAAATTCTAATGGTTCAATCCTCTCCGAAATGGCCAAATTAGTCCAAGGCAATCAATACAAGTTTGGGGCCATTTTGCTCTTTTGAATTTGAAAGTTAGCCTATGGTTGACTTTGGTCAACATTCTTGAAAAATGCACTTGGATGAAAATTCCAACAGTGCAGTTAGTTCTGGAATGCTGATTTTTATCTAAAAAGACACTTGGTTTACTTTCCGAGGCTTTCGATCTAATCTAGAGGCCCATTGTGGAATTTGACTTAAAGTGGCACCTGAGTGTGGGATTTATTTTTTATTAAAATGACCTCGTATGATAATTTCGTATGCACCATTGAGTCCATAATGTCGATTTAGTGGGGTTGCACATCTAATTTATTTTTATCGAATTCAAAATGAAATTCAAACACCCCATCGGAGATATTTTGGATTATGCAAAAAAATGCAGCAGTTGCTGGTGCACTCCTATTTTCTGCATTTTCTCTAACTTTAAAACACCATAACTTGAGTTCTTAATTTTTAAATTGGGTGATTCAAAAGGCAAACTTGTCAGAGTTTTAATGGAAAATGCATTGGGGAGCTCGAAAACTTTTTTAGGGTATTCGATTAAGGTAAAATCTTGATTCCAGTTGCTCCAATGTTTATTTATGGAGTGAATTTGTGAAAAACTTTGATAGTTTATTTCTTTGTCTATATAAACTTGATTTTGGTGATTCAAGGGTCTAAGTTCAGGAGAATTTTGAAAAAAATCTGTTAGTGAGCTCTGAATCTATAGGGGAGGTTTCGTGTGAGGTAAATTTATGAATCTAGTTTCTGCCTTTAGTCTTTTTCAGATTTAACTTATGTTGAATTTTGGAGTATTGTATATTCGACATTTTAGCTCAGTTTTTAGTGATTTTTAGGATAAATTATGGGGTTTTTCACAAGTAACATCCTAGTATATTTGGTTTGAGTGATAGAGGTTTCATTTGAGAGAAATCACTAATCAAAGATGTTGCCATATTCATCTTTTTAGCTTAAAATTTGAAAATTTATTGCATGGCCGATTTGTGTCATTTTCCAATCCTGGGTTGTGTTCAAATTCAATTGTTGAAATTGGTGTGCTTTTTAAGACTAGTTTTTGAGGTCAATTAAGGAATTCTGAATATGGGTCCCATATTTCCCATTTTAGACTCCAAAATTGGCCCGTCTCCAAAAATTATAAAATTTGTGTCTAAATGACCGTAATGATGTTGTGATTCTATTTTTAATAGTGTAGCAGTATTCAAATACCGTTACGAAGGGAAAAGCTCGGCTATAGATATTTGTAGCATGCGTGTTCAGTCTGTAAGTACGCTACGACTTTCCTTTCTTTACTCTAAAACTTTCCTTTGTTTAGATTGAGATGGAGTGTGTTAAATCATGTTTAAATAGATGGAATTAGGGTGGGGTAGCTCATTATTATATCGTAGGTATTAGAAATCATGTTTTAGGCTTTTACTTGGTTTTTGGGTAATTAGAAGCATGTGATCCTTTCTATTAATTATTAGTATTGTGAAAGGAGTTTGATGGTTATGCTGTTGAGATTGCGGAATATGTTGGCCTTAGTGAAGGTTGTACACTTTCTTTAGATGCCCCAACATCGTTTCGGTGGGGTTAGATCCTTGTAGAATTGTATAGTGGGCTTGTGCCTAGTAGTTTGACCTTAGCTAGGCAGTAACATTACTCTTAAAAATACCCTTATCCATAACTCGGCATGATTGCAATTTTTTAGATGCGTCGGCAATACAAGACTTGTGATCATTTGGTTTTGGCTCTAATTCAAGATTTGGTTGTATGTCGGTTGATTTATTGGAGAAGAGATTTTCGATAAGTACTGGAACCCAGTTAGAAAAGAGAATGATCGGCACCCTCGAATAAATTATCTATCTGTATCTAGGTACCCTATTCCGTTTTCTATTCTAAAATTTCCGATAGTACAGTTCAAGGTGCCGATAATTCATCTTCGAAAATCATTCTATCTCTGTTTGCCGCCTCAAGCGAGCACTCATCGAGGAGTATGCGGGTACCCAACCTCGACCTCGATTGTAATAATATTTACAGTGATCATCTGATTACCCAGCCCCATCCTCGATCGTATTGAGGTGTTACAGCGAGCATCTGGGTACCTAGCCCCAGCCTCGACTATCCCAATGTTTTATGGAGAGAATTTGCGTACCCATCCCTAGCCTCGACAAAACTGATTATTCGGGCAAGAATCTGGTTGCCAGTCCCAGCCTCTATCCCTAAAGAATTCTTAGTTTATCAAATCTTGAAGATTCTTGGTTTGGAAATGACACGGTTCTTCGGTTTTTGGCATCTCATATTCTTGCTAGTTGTATCTATTTTGTGTACTCGGCAGACTTATGGGGACTTGTCCGGGTTTTTATTTAAACTTGCGCACGAGTGTCCAGGTGGGCTTATGGGGCACCCAGTTGGGTGTAGTTAGATGTAGTCCTCTTAGGTAGTACTATCTCTACCTAGACGCTTGTTATGACTCCTATTTAGACTTATTCCTTTTTTTATAATATTTTTACCTTTTCTGCTCAGTCAGCCTATGATGCCTACTAGGTACCTGTTGTACTGGTACTTTACTCTGCATCTGCTTTCATGATGCAGGACTGAGTACCATCTATCATCGTGGATAAATCGAGCCTGCTGAAGTTAGCTTTTAAGACTAGGGTAAGCAGTTGACATCTTGGGATCATTTATGTCTCCTTCGGTATGGATAACCCATCTTTTGCCTTTTTAAGACTACCTAGTTGTTTCATATACTTTTGGTTCATTTTTGGGACTTGTACTCATATTTTTATTTTATAGTAGCTCTGTATTTATGACATCCAGGTTCTGGGAGGGATATTTAGTTGTATATATCAGGTTTTTGTTTTACTTCTGCTTAGTTATTCTTTTAATTTGGGCATTTTCCAATATGGATTAATTTCAACCCTCAAACCCATTACTTGTCATTCTGGGTTCACGGGTTGACTTACCTATTGGTGGTTATAATAGGTTCCATTATTTTTGAATTTTTTGTAAAATGACCATTTACCCCCCACTTTAGTTTTTCCGAGTCGTTTCTGATTGGTACCGGGTGTTGATTTTTAGAAAAATCCTATTAAAAGTTGAGTCTTTGTAAATTTTGAGTTTTCATAAGTTTTAAGTATTCAAAAGTGGTATTTGGGGTCAATTGAAGCTACGGGTCTCGAGATGGAATTCTGGGAGTCTAGCAGCTCTAGAATATGGAAATTGGCCTAGGAGAGTTGACGAAATCAGTTTTGGAGTTGTAATGAAGATTTGAGGTCTTGAATTGGAAATTTGAGGAATTTTTGGCCAAGATTTGACTTTGGTCTTGAGTTGGGAATTTGAGCAATTTTAGGCCTAGGAGAGTTGACGAAATCAGTTATGATGTTTCGATGCTCAAAATAGAATTTTGAAGACTTTGTTAGATTCGGGGGATGTTTTTTGTCAAGAAGAAGTGTTGATTGATTTTTTAGAGGTATCGAGTTCATTTTTGTATTTTGAAGGCCTAAGTTGATTTAGTTATGACTTTTCAAGTTTCGAGTCAAGGAGACCCCAAATTCAAATTCTAATGGTCCCATCATCTTTGAAATGGACAAATTAGGCTAGAAGTATGGTCAACACAAGTATCGAGGCAATTTATATGAGTTTGGGGTCATTTGGCTCCTTTGACTTTGAAAGTTAGCCTATGGTTGACTTTGGTCAACATTCTTGGAAAATGCACTTGGATGAAAATTCTGACAGCTTGGTTAGTTCTCAAATGTCAAGTTTGGTCTAGAATAACCCTTGATTTTCTTTTCAAGGCTTCCGGTCTAATTTGGAGTCTCATTGTGGAATTTGGCTTAAAGTGACACTTAAGTGTTGTACCCACTTTTAAGTTAAATAACCTCGTATAATAATTTTGAATGCGTCATTGAGTCTGAAATATTAAATTTAGGGAGAAAGCATGTCTGATTTAGTTTTATCGATTTCGAATGAATTTTGATCACCCTGGCAGAAATTTTTTGGACTATGGAAAACAAAGTGCAAGAGTTGCTGGTGCACTCCGGTTTTTGTCATTTTCCCCAACTTTAAAACCCCATAGCTTGAGTTCTACAGTTCCAAATTGGGCGATTCAAAAGGTAAACTTGTGAGAATTTTCTAGGATAATGCATTGGGGACTCGGAATCTGATTTGGGGCATTCAATTAAGGTAAAATATTGATTCTAGTTGCTGGAATGTCTATTTTTGGAGTGAATTTCAGAAAAACTTTGAAAATTTAATTTTTCATCTATATACACCCGATTTTGGTGATTCGAGGGTCTAAGTTTGAAGGAATTTCATAAAGAATCCACTGGTGAGCTTAAAAACTTGAGGGTAAGCTTTGTGTGAGGTAAATTTATAATCTAGTTGCTGCCTTTAGTCATTTTCGTATATAATTTATGTTAAATTTTGGAGGATTGTATGTTGGCCATTTTAGCTCCGTTTTTAGTTATTTTTAGGCTAAGTTGTGAAGTTTTTCACAAGCAATATTATAGTATTTTTGATTCTAGTCGTAGCAGTTTTATTGGTGAGATATCATTGATCAAAGATGATTCCCTATCATCTTTTTAACTTAAAATTTGGAAATTTATTGCATGACCGATTCGTGTAGTTTTCCAACCCTTGTGTTGAAATTTGATTGTTGAGCTTGGGGTACTGTTTTGGACTAGTTTTTGGGGTCAATTACAGAATTTCGGATTCGGATCCCATATTTCCCATTTTAGACCCCAAAATTAGTTCATTTCCAAAAATTATAAATTTAGTGTCCAAACGAGCGTAATGACGTTGTGATATTTTTTTGGATAGTGTGGCAGCATTCAGAGGTTATTTAGAAGGGAAAAGCTCCGGAACAGTGATTTGAAGCATGCATGTTCAGCCTACAGGTATGCTATGACTGTCCTTTCTTTAGATTGAGCTGGAATTTATCAAAGCTTGTCGAAATAGATGGAATTTGGATGGGGTAGCTTGTTTTTATATCTTAGGTATTAGAAAATCATGTTTTAGGCCTTTATTGGGGTTTTCAGGTAATTAGATGCATGTGACCCTGTGTATTAATTGTTAGTATTGTGAAATTAGTTAAATGGTTATGTTGTTTAGATTGAGAAGTATGTTGGCCTTAGTGTAGGTTGTAAACTTGCTTTAGATTCCTTTGCGTCGTTCTAGTGGTCTTAGATCCTTGTAGAATGGTGTAGCGGGCTAGTGCTTGGTAGTTTGACCTTATCTAGGCGGTAACCTTACTCTTAAGAATACCCTAATCCATAACTCGACATGATTGCAATTTTTGATATGTGTATACGCTACAAGACTTATGATCGTTTGGTTTCAGCTCTGATTCAAGCTTTGGCAGTATGTTGGTTGATTTATTAGGAGATTTTCAGTTTGTACTGGAGTCTAGTTGGAAAGGAGAATGATCGGCACCCTTGGATAAATTGTATGTGAGCATCTTAGTACCAATCCCGAACTCCGTTCTAAAATTTCATAGAAGAGAATCTGGGTACCCAGCCATGGCCTCTATCGACATACTTGTATGGAGATCATCCGGGTATCCAGCCCTAGCCTCGATCGTAGCGATGTGTTACGACAAGCATTTGAGTACTGAGCCCCAACCTCAATTGTACCAATGTGTTACGGAGAGCATCCAGGTACCCAGCCACTACCTCGACTGTACCGATATTTTTGGTAAGAATCTGGGTACATAGCCTCGGCCTTGAAAACATAGATTTCGGGCGACCATATGGGTCCCAGTCCCAGACTTGATCCCTAATGAATTCTTGGTTCATCGACTCTTGGAGATTCTTCATTCAGAAATGACACGATTTTTTGATTCTGGCATCTCATATTCTTGATGGTTGTAGCTATTTTGTGTACTCGGTGGGCTTATGGATGGTCGTCTGTGTTTTTATTTACAGTTGCTCATGAGTGTTCCAGCTGAGCTTTTGAGGGCCCACTTGGGTTTAGTTAGTTGTAGTCCCCTTAGGTTGTACTATCTCTACTTAGACGCTTGTCATAATCCCTATTTAAACTTATTCCTTTTTTTTCATAAGATTTTTACCTTTTCTACTTAATCGGCCTATGATGCCTATTAGGTACCTTTTGCCTTAGTACTCATACTATACTCTGCATCTACTTTCGTGATGCGGTACTGAGCATCAGTTATCATCGCGGATAGATAGAGCCTATTGCAGTCTGCTATGGAGATTAGGGTGAGCACATGGCATTTTGGAATCAATTTTGTCTCCTTTAGTATGGATGGCCTGTCTTTTGCCTTTTTGAGACTAGCCAATTTTTTTATATACTTTTGGTCCATTTTTTGGACTTATACTCATATTTTTATTTTGTAGTAGCTCTGTACTTGAGACCTTTAGGTTTTAAGAGGGATCTTTAGTTGTATATATCAGGTTTTGGATTTAATTCCGCTTATTTATCCTATTTAATTTGGGAATTTTCCATTCTTCATTAGTTTCTACCCTCTAACCCATTATTTGTCGTTTTGAGTTTACAGGTTGGCTTACCTACTGGTGGGTTATAGTAGATACCATCATGACCTGAGAAATTGGGTCGTGACAGTTGTTTTACCAAGGTATGTGAAAACTTATCAATGGTTCCCTCTTAACCCAATGAGTCCCAAAGAAGTTGTAATTTCATGAAGTTATAAATTCTAAATTCTAGGGTTTCATGATTTCTTATGGGTTCTTATTGAATTTTTATTTCTTCTCCATGACTGATCTTATTATGCATGAATTGATTATAATGCAATATTTTCAAGGATATTTTCCTGAACCCATAGCAAGCAAGTATTTTCGTGATCATGACTATGTTAATTTTCACATGCGTGCCTTAGATTATCTAAATTTTATGAATTAGAATGCTTTTAGATAAAGTATCTCTCGGTATATATATGATTATCATGATTTAGATGCTATCTGATAAAGTATCTTTTAGATTATATTAAGTTATCATGGTTTTAGGAGCTACTTAGTATATATATATATATATATTAGATTTTCAGTATTATCAAATTATTACTATTTCTAGATTTATGCATTTTTCCTATAGGAGTATACATATCACCGAGTGAAATGAAGGTTTTGTTTTACCCTCAATGGATCTTTAGTAGCAATTTCTAAGTCCTAAAATGACGTGTCGCCATAGGATTTGTGTCAGATTGATATTAACTAGTAAGTCCACCTTAACTCAAATATCATGGTCCATCTCTTGCAATAATTAGCCCTCTCTTTTTGGTTTGAGAGTAATACGCTGAAATTGTCACGATATGATTTTTTAAATCATGATGACACCTACAATGACCCACCACTAGGCATGTTGACCCATATCCCTAAACTGCAAGTAATAGGATGTCAGGGTAGAAGAACAACAATCAAATCTAAAACAGTAACGCAACAATAGAAGTATATAATGAACAGACGGAAGCAACTAAATATATATATACAACAAAAGAATCCTTCCTAGAACGTGGAAGTCAGATGTACAGAGATGCTAGTAAAATATTACAAGTTCGAAAAATGGACCACAGAAATAGAGCTATCTCAAAAAGCAAAAGAAACTTAATTATATGTACAGAAGTAGATGAGTAAATCCAGAATGTTGTGTGCTCATCCTCGCCTATGATCACGACCGCAGCTGGCTCAAATAAACACTGGTAGCTATTACTCGGACCTGCATCACGTAAATAGATCCACAGTGTAGTATAAGTACTAAAATAACAGGTACCCAGTAGGCATCATCATACGACTAAGAAATATAAGCCAAAGTAAACTGAAATATGAGTAAAAGATCACAATCGAAGACAGGACAAGAAGTAAATATGGGTATGTACACAAGCCTACTAGTAAATAAAGAGAAAGAATCTAACTAACTCTGTCGGGGTCCCATAAACCTAATGGGTATGCTCGTGCACAAATAAAGAGTAACCACTAGCACGAACCCCCATAAGCCCGACAGATGAAAAAATAGCTGAAAGAAAATAAACGAAACCAAAGGATTTCAATAATATCAGTATTTCCCAAACTTGAACCGAACAATTCTAAATTCTAACACCTCAACCCATAGCTAAGAGTAGATGAAGACTAAACCCAAAATTCATCAGGAATGTCATGACCCAACCCTGTAGACCGTGACTAGTTTCTGAACTGAACACTCATGTACACAGCTATTAACTATAATCAAACCGCTACTAAGCATTATGTGGAACTTAAAGAAATGGTATGTCATCTCAAAACTGTCACATATTTGTATATCAACATAATATGTCTCCTGAGGAGTTTACAACATCAGTAGAGCAGACAAGGCTGCCACCATACACAACATCCTAAAATATACATGTATGCAACCAAGGCTTTCACTATAGAATGGAACATCCCCAAAACATAAGTCATGCTAACACAACCGAACAACATCCATACACAACCCACACATATGTCTATATACCTCAAAGAGTTTTAACAGTAACATATGGCGGGACAGGGTCCCGTCGTACCCCTGGATAAACAAATTTATACATCAAAGGATTTGTACCAAAAGACTAGGCCTCGGGACAATGGATCACTCTAAAACAGCTGAATGGAAATTCTAAGTTGGCGGATCCCCGAAATGAGTATTTGTACTTGCGGGCATGAAATGCATCCCCCCCTAAAAGAGAGGGGATCAGTACAAAATATGTATTGAGTATATAAAGCATAAAATATCATAAAAGAGATCATATCTGAATTAGAGATTCAGGATACAAGTAGGATAATCAAGAAGTCACTGTACCTATATTTTTTAAATGGAACCATACATATCATTGTCATATGTCGTACCTGGCCAGTTATGGGACTCGGTGAATTAAGTCATGTACACATATACCGTACCCAGCCTATCATTGGACTTGGTGCCATAATCATATCATCATAACATCATATTATCATATCATGTACCCGGCCCTCCAGTGAAGGAATCGGTGAATAATATAGTGGAACCATACATAATAACATACCCGACTTGGGAATCGGTGAAAGATATAATAACAATATGCACGAGCAGAGTATTGAGTAACCATATGATTTTAAATCATTATTTAAGACTCAATAAATAAGTAGGCTAATTAATACTCGAGTATCTGGGCGATAATCATGTTCAATACTATTTGAATATCAGTATGAAATATATCAAATAAAGCCTTAGAGAATCATAGACACGTATCAAGATAATGCGAAACAGCTTATGAAAGTTAAGGAGATTAATTATTATAGAGTCTTTAAGGATATGGACTTTCACAAACCAACGACTGTCCAACATATAGAAGACTCAAGGGTGGTAGCTTAGCTACTTTAAGAGTTTTAACATCAAGAAGTGAATAAGAACCATTAATCATACTCGGAACCTGTGAATGGAATTACCCCAAATCCATATCATATATCACTTATATCTAAGACATGCCAAAATAAAGAAGGGATAGCTTCACATACCTTCAATGCTTATCCGTAACACAATACGTATATGCTGCCTGTAGTGTCTCAACCTATTTTAAGACGTTAAGCACTATGGTTAGCTATGGAAAGGCATAAAACGTATTTTAATATTAGTAATTTATTTCTAGACAATTGGGCAGCACTTCACCTATATCGCTCACTCCTTGCATTTACGCCAATTACACAACAACCAACATAGAAACTACCAAAGCTAGTAGAAACAAGATCCAAGGATACTACCAAAATAGGCCACATATGTTTTGCATACGATATCTAATACATTGCTTTCTTATCGAATTAGGGATTTGCATTAGCAATCACACAACAATGGTTTCAGCCCTTATACGAAAGAGAATTATCTTAATATTACGACAAGTCCTAAAGCAGCCCGTCAATTACAATCAATACAACATAAGTCTTAACGACACTTAGTCCTTCAATCTTGCAAGATTAACAACACAATACATAATCTTAACCCTTAACCCATCAATTCAACAAGAGCATCCCATTAGACGAATATAACTCCATTTATAGTCATCAAGTCCCTTTACCTTCATCATTTATTCCATGAAAAAAAACAACACCAATTTAAAATTAACTTTTCATTGTAAGTCTAAAAAAGCCCCATATACGGCCCAAGCAAAGTTTCAACACCAACACACAATTCTTGCATTCAATACAACATCCACCAATTCATACACAGATTAATCATTCCTAAAATATAAAAAAGGGAATGAAATCTTACCTTAAAAATAAAACCCTTATAATCAACATGTAATTTCTTCAAAAACAGCCATGGTCGTAAGTTGTCATGGATGTAATGATCTCCATCTGTTTCCTCCAATTGACCTTGAAATCACTCAACTTAATCATGTAGAAGGGGGTGGAAAGGAGCTAACTGAGAGCTCCCTAAGTGCTTCAATGGCTATGAGTTTGTTTTTCTCTCAAAAGCTTAGGAATTCCTCTTCTATGAATTCTCTTTTTCAAAGTTGAAAATAAATTTTAGTTGATGACTTAGTCATCAAATTTTAGTCTTATATGGTGCCTTCAAAGTGGACACGTGTCAACCCTTATGATATGTGCCTATTTTTTATTCCAAACCAATCATATTTTGCCATGTGCTATAGGGCCTACTTAGTAGTCTAATTAGCTCAATTAATCATTAATCTCTACTTAATAATATAGTCATGGTTACTTAATCCCTAATCTCCATTAATATTTCCATACCAATTAAAATTTGTAAGCAATTCATACACTTATTTAAAATCAGGGATTAAAAGCCTCTATCTCATATCTCAAAATGATCTTGTCCTTAAATTTATCTCGATTAGCATAAAATATTCCAACGTTCAAAAAATATGAGGTATAACAAGGAAATTAGGAATTTAACAATATTCAAGCTGGACCACATACTGCAACCGGGTAAATATAGCTAATGAGTCAACATGAGTAGTGTCGACCACACACTGTAACCGGGTAACTGTAACCAAATGTTGAGAAAGGGAAAGACAGACCGCAGACTTTAATCGAGTTTCTGTAGCTAGGAAGCCTGGACACAAGTAAGCTACACCACGGACTTTAACCGTGTATCTGTAGCTAAGGAGCCGAACATAAGTAAGTTGGACCGCGGACTTTGATCGGGGTATATGTAGCTAAGGGATAAGACTGAATTAGAATCAGGGACCAACCATGCGTCATGGATAATACCCCCAAACCGAGTATGATGAATGAACTGGTCCACCCCAAACCAAATATAACCTGAATCACCGAGACAACATCCAAAAATCATAAATCGGGCAATTAATGACCGATAGGAGAATTGGGCATTATGTAGGCATGGTCACAAGATGAGTTTCTTCCTAGCTAAGTCTCCGACTATCAGATTCAATTTTTTCTATATCAGTCTACAGGGAGCTAACCATTGGAAACGACGTCGGAGAAGGACTAAGCCCTAATGATATGAAATTCGCTCAAGCCTAAGGCAACACTATTCTAAGCCTAGACTAAGGCCAAACATGCATCAATAAATATAAACACAGGGAAAACATTCATCACTGGATAGGAACAACCAACAACCACATGAGTTATGCTTACACAATCCAATAATTACCTGAAATAAGGCATGGGACATGGATTCTAGGAATTTAGCATGCTCGACACCTAACACCCACCAAACTCATACAAACTAATGTACAATTGCCTAAACATGCTCATTCTTACAAGAGAAAAATCATACCCTATCTGAAAGCAGACCACGAGCACTCCAACTCACAAAATTAGAGTATTTCCCTTCCGAGCAGCCTTCGAATGCTGCCAAACTATCAACAATATATAAATAATGTTAATACGGTCATAATGAAATTAAAATTATCAAATGTGGAGATGTACCAATTTTGAAGTCAAATTTGGAAATCATCGGACCCGCTCTGTAACACACAAAATTGACTTTAAAAATAGGTTCTAACCACTACCCCTAGCTCATGCTCCACAAAGGTACAATTCCCACACCAAATCATCCCCAACACAATCATGCATTCATGATCAACCACAAGGCTTAAGATCTTAGAAACACAACAAAATGGGGAAATTACCTCAAAGGAAGCCTTAAATACTAATTCTCACCACACAACTGGAATCTCCTCAAGAATTTATGAAAATTAGCCTTTTGAATTTCCCAAATCGCTAAAGAATTGCAGAAGAATAACAATTTTGAAATTTGACTTATAATATAAAAATCGAGTCTTAAGAATGACCCTCTGGTGTCGCATTAGCTACCACCCGGGGATTGCTTAAACGACACTCACCTAAAAGGCGGGCCTCGATTTAATGACATCTGATCGCTTAAGTGCGACACCTGTCCAACAAGGCTGGCCGCTTAAGCGACACTCGTTTTAGCAACCAGGGTCCGCTTAAGCGGCGGCACCAGACAGCTGGTGCAAAAATAAGCTTAAGATGTTAAAACCTCCAACGGGTGCTCGGAATTAGTTTGGAACACCATGCTCTTAGATGCTATATTGTACCCCACTAAATTCAATATTTTGGACTCACTGGTGCAGTCAAACTTTCTATACGAGGTTGCTATGACAGAAAGTAGGTCACACACCTAAGGACTATTTCTAGACAAATTTCACAACTGGCCTCGAGATTAGACCAAAATCCTTCAGAAGAGAACAAAGGATCATTTTAGACCAAACTAGATAATCCAGAATTAAAAACACTATCAAAATTTTCATCTGAGTGCATTTTCAAAAAATGTTGACCAAAGTAAACTGTGAGTCGAATTTCAAAGTTAAAAGCGCCAAGTGGTCCTAAACTCGAACCGATTGCCTTAGTACTCACACTGACCATGCTACAAGCCTAATTTGTTCATTCCAAAGTAGGTGGAACCATCAGAATTTTGTTCTGAGGTTGTTTTCCTAAAGTTATGACCGAAGTCAACTTTTCAAGTTATAAGAGCTCCAAAATAGGGAAACATGCCTAAAATCCAAATGAACGACAAGGTGACTGAACAATCAGTGCTAATAAGTCATAAATGACTTGGGGTCGCTATAGGAACTCTCTAACGATGGAATGAATGCTTAAATTCAAAAATAATCTAGAGGGTCATTACAACATCCACTACTAAAAGAACTTTCATTCGCAAAAGTAGGTGTCAAGAAGTACTTGAAGGCTCAAATAAGATAGGGAACTATGTCGCATCCCATGCTCAGTCTCTCAAGTATCCTCCTGAACTGGATGATGCCTCCAACGGACCTTAACCACAAGAATATCACTGGAACTCAACTATCTAACATCTCTAACCAAAATAGCAACTGGCTTCTTAATATAGCTCAAACGATCATCCAAGTCAACCGCGTCATACTAAAGCACATGGGACTCATCTGGAACATACCAGCGCAGTATTAAAACATGAAAAACTAGGTGAATAATTGAGAAGGCCGAGGGAAAAGCTAATTTATATGAAAACTTGCCAACTGTCCTCAATATATCAAAAGGGATAATATACCTGGGGCAAAGCTTGCCCTACCTCCCAAACCTCATCACGCCCTTCATGTGTGACACCTAAAGGAATACTCTATCACCAATGAAAAACCTCAACAGTCGATGCCAACAATTTACCTATTTTTGACGTCTACTCTGAGTTATCACGAGCATATCATCAATCACACTCACATGATCTAAGGCCTCCTGCATCATGTCTGTACTGCGCAACCTAAGTTCTGTAGACTCAAACCAACCAACTGGAGAGGGACAATGCCTATAATATAAGGTATCGAACGAGGCTATCTGAATCCTTGAGTTCTTTCAGTTATTGTATGCAAACTCTGTCTAAAGGAAAAAAATATTTCGACTGACCCTCAAAATCCATAACACAAGACTGTAACTTATCCTCAAGGACCTGAATCGGTGTGCTTCGACTGACTATTAGTCTATGGGAGAAAGGTTGTGCTTAGGTCAACATGGGTACCTAGCTCCTCCAAAAAAGTCCTCCAAAACCTAGATGTGAACTGTGAGGCCTAGTCTGGGAAGGAAGTGTGCTGACTTGGTCAATTGATCCACAATGACCCAGATGCTATCAAGACAATGGGAAGTCTGAGGTAACCCCATAATAAAATCCATGGTGATCCGCTCCCATTTCAACTTGGGAATGGGTAATCTCTGAAGCTCATCACCATGCCTTAAGTGCAGGGCCTTAACCTACTGACAACTCAAACAAGGAAACACATAATTTGCAATATCTCTCGTCATGCTACTCTACCAGTAGTGCTTCCTTAAGTCATGATACATCTTATTGGTGCACGAATGGATAGAATATTTGTAGTTATTGGCCTTACTAAGGATCATCTGAATCAAACCCCCAACTCTCGAAATATAGATATTACCACCAAACCTCAAAAACCCATCTGAGTTTAAGGTAGCTAGACTAGCATCACCTCCTAAAACCCGATCTCCTAGTACAACTAACTCTTCATTCTCAAACTGCCGGAGGTGAATCTAGTCCAACAAACATGAATGATCTCCCACATAAGGCAACACACACCGAGAATTAGAAAGATCAAGTCTAATCATCCGATTAGATAAGGACTGGATGTCCAAAGATAATAGTTTCTCTATAGTAGAAAGAAAGGCTAGACTACCCATACTAACCTCCTTCCAACTCAAGGAGTCTGCTACTATATTCGCCTTGAACGCATGGTAAAGAATAGAGAGGTCATAGTCCTTCAGGACTAAATCATACGGCTCTACCTCAAATTAAGATCCCTGTAGCTCATAATGTACTAAAGGCTCTTGTGATCAGTGTAAATCTCGCATTGAACTTTATACATGTAGTGCCTTAAAATCTTAAACACAAAAACTACCACTGCCAACTCTAAGTCATGGTTAGGATAGTTGCACTCGTGCAACTTAAGTTTCCTCGACATATAAACAATAACTCAGTCCTGCTGCATCAATAAAAAACCCAAAATAACATTGAATGCGTCATAATAAATGGTGAATCCTTTGCCTTAACTAGAAGAGTCAATATAGGAGCAATGGTTAGCAAGTCCTTGAGCCTCGGAAAGCTCCTCTCACACTTCTTTGACCATACAAACAGGAAATCCTGGTGAGTAAACCAAGTCAGAGGCGCCGCTATAATAGCAAAATCCCTCAAAAAAATATTTGTAGTACCCTGCCAAACTAATAAAGCTACGAATCTCAGTCATAGAGGTGGGCCTAGACTAATCACGAATAGCCTCAATCTTTGATGGATCCACCATAATGCCATCCTTGGACACCACGTACCCCAAGAATGCTATGGAATTAAGCCAAAACCCGTAGTTTTAGAACTTGGCATAAAGCCGCTAATCTCTTAAAGTCTAAAATACTACTTCAATTGCTGCTCATGCTCCTCTCTACTCTGACAGTATCAAAGAATGTCATCAATGAAGACTATGATAAATGAGTCCAAGTAAGACCTAAACACTCAGTCATCAAGTCTATGAATACGGAAGAGGCGTTAGTTAATCCAAAAGACATCACAAGGAACTCATAGGGACATCTGATGCCCTAATAGTGAACTGGTGGTAGCTGGATCTCAAATTGATCTTAGAAAAAACCATGGCAGACTAAAGCTGGGCAAATAGGTTATCAATCTTAGGCATGGGGTATAGGTTCTTAATGAACAAAGATGGGGTACCCCAAGGTGAAACACTAGAATGAATTAATCTCTTATCCAACAGATTCCTAAAGTTGAAAACTAAGCTCTTTGAGCTCTGTGGGGGCCATACGATACGGTAGGATAGAAATACGATGAGTACCTCTACATCAATAGAAAAGTTAATATTGTGGTCAAGAGAAAGGTAAGGCAGATCCGATGGAATTAAATCTATAAACTCTCAAATGGTAGGTACTGAATCAACTGTAGGGCCCTCCCTACTCATATATCTGACATAAGCCAAGTATGAAAAACACTCTCTATACTCTAACCTATGGTCTTGAACAAAAGAGATCACCCCAAATGGCATGCGACTATGAGAGCCCTGCCACAAGACCGGCGGAATACCTGGCATGGCTAAGGTAATGGTCTTGGCATAGCAATCTAAGACTCATACGGTGAGGGGATAACTAGTCCATGCCCAGAATCAAATCAAAATCCACCATATATAGTGAAATGAGATTAACTCTAATATCATGCCCTTGAATAGTCACCATATAAAATCTAAAGACCTAATCTACTACTAAGAATCACCTACCGGGGTTGAAACACGTAATGGCTCAACTAATTTCTCTAGGCTCATTCTTAGTAGAGGGGCACAACAAATAGATATATAAATATATGTGGAGCCTGGATCACATAAACTGGATGTCAGTTGATGGCATAATAAAACCTTGTATGGGATCACATTGTCTAAGGCCTCAGCCGCTGTTCTAGCTGGAGCTGCAGAGAAATGGGCCTCGTCTTCCCTACCCTACTCATTGACTCTGCCTCCTTACCTGCCTCCCCGGGGACCTCCTCATGCACCCTGATTACCACCCTTGCGGTCCTGGTCCTAGCCTCCGCCTCTAATTTGAGGTATTGGTACTAGCATAGGTCTACCTACTTGTAAAGCTGGTAAAGATAGCTTGCGCTGAGGGCACTTACAATAACAATGATCTATCTCCCCAAACTTATAGCACCCCTGGGAAAGTAGGCTAAAAGCTGGAGGTCAGCCACCTCGGCCGGAAGAACCTGTCTGCGAACCACCTCTACCCTAGCTCAGACCTGCACTAGAACTAATCTGATGGTTTTGATCATCCTCTGATGTCTTAAGTTGTGGCTAGACTGATTCGACTAAAATCTCTGGCAAAATATCTCATAGGACTCCAGAGGTGTAAATTGGTGCCCATTATGAATATCCTCTTATCTGGCTCTATTGTAGCTGCCCCTTTGGGCCTCGCAATGGAGTTTCTCGAGTGTGCAGGCATGGTCTACAACCTCTATAAATAAAAAGCCCACTATAGTAAACACTGAGTCTCAATCTGTAGCTAGAGCATCAATCCCTAAATAAAACACCAATTTTTCTGCTCTTGAATAGGTAATATCATGGTGGCATGCTTGGAGAGCTCGTGGAATTAGGCCTTGTACTCTGGTACTATCATGGATCTCTACTCCAACCATGAAAACTGATCCTGGAGTTGATCTCTGATGCTACTGGTATAAACAAGGCTAAGAAGGCCTCCAAAAACTTACCCCATGTGATTGGTGGAGACCTAGTTGGCCTGGTTCTCTAGGAAGGTATACCACAACTGCCTCGCGGGACTATTTAACTGGTAAGCAGTGATGTCAACTCCTTTTGACTCAATTAAACCCAAAGTCTAATACTGCTCGCAGCAAGTAAGTAAAAACTCCTGGGTATCCTCACCCACAACCCCATAAAATCTTGATGGTGACAGTCTAACGAACACCCCGAGCATCTTCTACTCTTGAAGTGGTATAATACCATCCAAATCATTAGGCTAAGAAATCAGTGTCAGTGGCTGATGAACGAACAGTTTCGTTGGTATAGGGTGGTCTTGCGGTACTAGAGGAGCGAGAGATAGGGCCTGCTGCATACCCATAATTGTAGCTAAAATCTGGGAAAACATCATCTGTAGGTCTGGAGATATGGCTGGCTCGAGCAGTGGCTAGATAGGCCCCAGTCCCACCGGCTGCTGATTTATTAGAGCTACTGGTGCTCCACCTCTATCTCTAGAGTCTGCTCTTAGTCTTAGGCTGGTGTTGCAGCCTTCTCACTACCTCGTGGTTGGCCTCTACCTCTAGTACTCATGCGAACCATACTGTAAGAGAATGGAACAAGTGAGATTTCTAGAAACCAACAAGAAACACACTGCACAACAATGATACAAAATAGACACTTTCTTGAATACATCCCACAGCCTCCTAAGGATAAGTCATAGACATCACCGTGCCAATTCGCAGGAATGTACTCGACGTTAGCTCTGTATAAGTCAGACCAGTAAACCTGGGGCTTTGATACAAACTTATCATGACCCAATTTCTCAAGTCATTATTGCACCTACTATGACCCATCAGTAGGCAAGCTGACCCATATACCAGAACTACAAGTAATGGGATATCGGGGTAAAAGATCAAAAATCTAATCTAAAATAGTAACACAACAATAGAAGCATACAATGAAAGAGTAGAAGCAACTATATATATATATATATATATATATATATATATATATATATATATATTATAAGATAAAAGGATCCCTCCAAAAACTTAGAAGTCACATGTACAAGCAGCTAATAAAAGAGTACAAATTCCAAAAGTGGACCACGTAAACAAAATTGTCTCAATACCAAAAAAGGCAAAATTATATGTAAAGAAGGAGACGGGTAAATCCATAACGTTGTGTGCTCACCCTTGCCTAAGACCACGACCGTAGCTGGCTTGAATCAACGCCGGTATCCATTACTAAGATGTGCATCACAAAAATAGATGCAAAGTGTAGTATGAGTATCAAAATAACAGATACCCAGTAGGAATCACAGGCTGACTAAGAAAGATAAGCGAAAGTAAACTAAAATGCGAGTAAACAATCACAAGCAAAGACAGAACAAGAATTAAATATGGGTATGTACACGAGCATACTAGCAAACAATAACTAGATCTGCTAGGCTCTAATATCTAATAGGCATGCTCATGCACAAATAAAGAGTAACCACATGTACGGACTCCCATAAGCCGGACAAATGCAAGAATAGTTAAAAGAAAATAAATAAAACAAAAAGATTTCAATAATATCAGCATTTCCAAAACTTGAACAAAACCAATTCCAAACTCTAACACCTCAACCCACAGCTAAGAGTAGATGAAAAAAAAACCAAAAATTCATGAGGAAATCAGGAATTAAACCACATGAAAGCTGGACCACAAACTTCAACCGGGTAACTATAGTTAATGAGTCGGCATGAGTAGGCTAGACCACAGACTTTAACTGCGTAACTGTAGCCAAAGGTTGAGGACAGGTAAGCTAGACTGTAGAATTTAATAGGGTATCTACAGCTAGGAAGACTGGACACAGGTAAGCTGGACCACAGACTTTAACTGGGTATTTGTACCTAAGGAGCCAAACATAAGTAAGTTGGAGCACGGACTTTATCCGGGTATTTATAGCTAAGGGATCAGACCAAGTTATAACGAGCGACCAATCGTGTGTCACGAGGAGTACCCCCAAACGAAGTGTCATCAGTGCACTGCTTCAGCACAAATCAAATATAACCCAAATCATCGAGGAAACATCCATAAATCAAGAACCGAATAATATAGGACCGATAAGAGAATAGGGAATTATGGAGGTAATGTCACAAGATGAGTTACTGCCTAGCTAAGGCTCTTACTATCAGACTCATGTCTGCTATATTAGTTTATAGGGAGCTAACCATCTAAAATGACATCGGAGAAGGTCTAAGGCCCAACGGTACCAAAGTTGCACAAGTTTAAGGCAACACTATTCTAAGCCTAGACTAAGGACAAACATGCTTCCAAACATATAACCACATGGATATCATTCATCAAAGGATGGGAACAACAACCAACCATAGGAGTCAAAATCAGGAATCATGGGACACGCTACATAAATTATGGAATTGACTTCGAAAATAGACTCTAACTACTACCCCGAGCGGATCAGCCCTAACACCATCATGCATTCATTATTTACTACAAGGCTTAAGAACTTAGAAATGTAGGAAATACCTCAAAGGAATTCTCAACTCCTAATTCTGAACATACAACTTGATCCCCCTCAAAAATCTATGAAAATATACACCCACCTAAAAGCCGGGCCTCGCTTAAGCATTACTTGTTCCCTTACGTGAGCAGTCGTTTTAGCGATAGGACAGCCGCGCAACAGGGTTGGTCTCTTTAGCGAGCTCCTTTCCACTTTAGCGACACTTACTTTAGCGACCAAGGGTCTCTTAAGAGGAAGAACCAGATATAGCTGGTGCAAAAATAAGCTTAGCATGCCAAAACCTCCGACTGAGTTCTCGAGATTCATTTGGAATGCCGTGCGAACAAATGAGATATGCCACTCCACCAAACTTAATATTCCAAAATCAATAGATCTATTGAAATTTCCATACGAGGTCGTTATCTCTTAAAGTGGGCCCCACATCTAAGCACCATTTTGAAGTAAATTCTACAATAGGACACAGGATTAGACCAAAGGCCTCAGAAAATGAACGAAGGGTCATTCTAGACCAAATTCAACATTCCAAAACTAACCACGCTATCAAATTTTTCATCCAAGCATTTTTTCCAAAAATGTTGACCAAAGAGAACTATGAGCCAAATTTCAAAGGCAAAAGTGTCAAGGCATCCTAAACTCATACCAATTACCTCGGTACTCATACTGACCATGCTACTTGTTAAACCCCACACTTTTAAACTCAGAATGTCTTATAAGTTCCTTAGACATTATTATGTGATCCGGATATGCTACGATACTATCAAACGACTATAAGAAAGGGAGAATGTGATACCCCATAGTAGGGAAGGTTGGAAATAGGGTTATGAGAAGTTGGAAGAAGTTGGAGTGACTCGACTTACCTACGTAAGCTACTAACTTAGAAGTTCTACACACTTATGCTACTTGAGTACACGTCGATCCTAAGTAGCAAGGAGTGCATAGGCTCTTGAAGTAAGATGAGATTACGAGCTCACGAAAGAGAAATAAAGAAACGACGCACCTACTCGAAGCAAGTAGGTGATACAACTACTTGGACCAACAAGTACTACACCTACTTAGGGTCAAGTAGGTGATGCATATGCTTGGGGGAGGTGGACCCCACCTCTATGTGGCAGCCCCCTATTAGCAGCATGGATTTGTGGCCCAATAAGGGCTTGACATATATCACCCTTAGGGGATGACATGTGTCACTTCCTAAGGAACCATATATATGTATGTTAATGACTCTTAAGTCATTATTTATCCAAAAATCAGAACTGCCTATCAATCCATCGTTAGAACATTTAGGAATAGCTCATCTAACTTGGTGATTCATAATAATATACAACTTCGGTGAAAATTGTCCTTATCACCATATCAAAATATATAATAATCTTAACTCTGATCATCATCTCAATATTTAACTTTAAAATCATAATCCCAATTATAACTCATTGAAAACTATTTTTATAAATTATTTGACTCATGATTAACTCATAAAATCATATTTACTTTATAATCATAGCTTGAAAATATAGCTTTATGCATGGACATATATAATTAAACTTGAAATCATGCAATTCATATAAGAACATGAATATAAAGATCAGTGATAACATTTGGAAATGAAATCAAATTAACCCAATGCAATTCATCAAAACTAGGGTTCATAATCAAATGTGAATTGAATGCAAACTTGGGAAATCTTTGGGTCTTTATGGGTGAAAAGGGCCCATGAATCAATTCCCATATAACTTGATTGAAATCACTTAGAATTGAGAAGAAACATTGAAGAAATCTGGAAACCCTAGTTTGAATTCGGAGAGAAACCTTGAGAGAATTTTAAAGTTCTTGCCTTGGGAATTTTGAGAGAATGAATTGAATAGGAGGAGATTTTGAAGAATAGAGTATTTATAGACTTTGAACTTGGCCATAAGAATGTCTAGGTTCATTGAAACAAACATTGGAAAAGAATCAATCTCCCTTCATTAAATTCTAGATTTTAAGTCTACAAATGGGTGCCTACGGGCTATCTAAATCTAACGGTTCATCTAAATGACTCGTCCTGCATATCTGAGAAAAGGGCCCGAGAACATAGTTTCTGAAGTTTGTGAAAGACCAATATTTATGATTATCGTCTCAAAAAGGGTCCGTTCTTACGGCTCATCTTGCAGGTCTTAAAACCTACAAGTATACTAGTCTCTCAATTTTTGTGATGGGTGGTCTTTATGACCCGTCCTAGCTTCTATGACTCGTCCTACAAGTTCATAGATTTGGCCCTGCGGTATCCTTGAAACTTGGCCTTTGAGCTTAGCTTATGATGGATTTCTACCAGCCTTCATCTTGGGGATGACTCATCCAGACAAGCCGTAGAACCTCTCCTGGGGAAACTTCAACTTTTATTTGAAGGGTCACTCTACGACTTAAATTTACAAGCCATAGAGGGACTCATTCACCAGGATAGATTAAAAATTCTGGGACTTTTTTCCTTACTGCACACTTTTCATCTTATGGGGTCTGAAACCTTTCATTAAAACAGAACTTTGGTTTATGGATGGACATCTACAAATCGTCCTCAAGTCTATGACTCATAGACTTGAGACAGCATGCACAGTCCTAAATTTCCCAATATTTGGGAGCCTCTAAAGTTGAGTTTAGAAGTCGTGATTATGACTCATCATTTGGATTATGGGTCATAAACCCAACTCGTCCTACAAGAATTGAAAACCTGCAAATTAGAAGTCTTTAAAGTTTTGGTACAGTAAATTATATGACTCATCAAAAGGACTACAATTCATAACGTTGAGTCATAGGACTTGTCCTAAACAAGTTCAAGGACTCACCCTATGACCCATTCATACGAGTCATAGGAAGCTCTCTGAGTCATATACTGACATGTGGAATTGAAGTCAGTCCGTCTTTTGGGAAATTCCTCCTTCGTTCTGACTTTGTGACTTTAGGGGTCTAATACAAAATATATCATAAGCTAAGACTCTAGTAATACCAAGTTCATTATAAATACTTGAAAATCGTAAGAATACCTTCTTTAATATGTCATGACCTAATCTAGGGCCTACTCATAACATAGATTAAAACCTCGAAGGGCCCCAACCAAGCCTTTGGACATATCATAAAACATACATAAGGTAAAGTAAAGGCAAAAATAACATAAGCGAGTCAAAAGCGTGAATCATAAAAGAAGAATGTAACTTTACCACATACACTCGAAAGCATTTGTCCAACTAATGCCTCTACTCATCAACATGGGCGGGGTCTAAGACATTTCTCTAGCTCACCCTCGAATCAAAACATAACAAGTCTTTAGAATAGAATAAAGTCATAATTCTTCCGCAATAAGATGAGGACTCACCAATAAATATGACGATGGAAAACTCTACTATCTAGATAAATGAGTGTGATCCTCAAGCCCTACATTATGAAATAATGTAGGCAAGAAATATGCATTAGTACGTTTGAATGTACTAAGTATGTGTGCATGACATGCAATATAAATCATAAGATGCAATAATCAAGGATACACATAACAAAGAATATCGGTAAAGTTTTGAGGACAACGTGATGATCAAAGCATTTAAAGGACTTAGCCGAAAATCAAAAAATAACATAATGAACATAAACATATGTGGAATGGGAACCATAACCGAAGATAAGACCATGCAAGCTATAACATTAAATCCCGTTGTCTCCCCATATAATGAAGAAAAGGGGAATCTACTTGCCAAGTTAGACTCTACCCCAATAGAAAGGTCAGGTACATATGCTAAATATGGATCTACTAGATAATCCATGTAGGCAACCTATAATGGCACGTAGTTTAAGGAACTAGAGGCTGCTACTAAGGCTTTTAGTAGTGCCCCCAACTCAAGCCCGCTCGGTGCTATCAAATCCAATGGAATACATATATAACACAGAAATCATAATAAATTATATCATAGACATGTTCATAGGTTTGAAATTCATTGGGTAGCTCATTTCATAAGATAATTGCAATGTCAAAATTGGCCTTTCTTTATTAAAAATCATACTTCCACATCGGGCCCTAAGTAACCTTTTTCATATTTTGAATGAATATCATAATTTGATTATAATTGAAATACATAGTCATGATTCATACATGTTTGATGAAAACTTGAATACATAATCAACTTGATTGAAAACCATACTATACCTTGAAATAATTGAACTTCATACTCATACATCATGTAATTCATCATAGAAGATGGCTTAATGCATGGGCATTAATAATACAACTTGAATTCATGTAATTTACATAGAAACATACTTATAAAGATCTTTAATAATTATTTAAAATGTAATTAAAACAACCCAACACAATTCATCAAAAATTGAAGTTTAAAAGTAATGAGATTTCATGAGATTTTTGGAATAAACCTTTGACTCCATGAGTGGAAGTGACTCATGAATCACTCTACACATAGCTTGAATGGAATTGGATTTGAATTTTAGATGGAAGGCTTGATCTTGAGGAAACCCTAACCAAAGCTTAATCAACTCTTAAGGAACCTTGGAAGAGAAGTCTAGAATTTGTTTTGGAAAATAATGAGAGGATACACGAGTTTTAGGAGTATTTAGGATACAATACTTAATGAATATAATCCTTAAAAACATCCACATACATTATTATAATGTAGGGAAAATACTAAACTATCCTTCGTTTAATTCTGACGGTCAGCCCTACGACCGATTCTAAGAATCGTAGAAGTAGTGAAGAGTCATCATTACGACTAGTCTTGTAGGTTTTAGAAAAACCTGAAAATCAAGCCTCTAAAGGTACACCTACGAGTTGTGATTATGAGTCGTCAAAGTAATTCATTTTGTAGGTGTGAAAACCTTCAAGTTTAGAGGGTCTCTGAAATTTTCTTATGATTCATTCCTACGAATCGTAATCTTCTCGACTACTCATCCTGTTGAGTCGTAGAAGAAATTCTGAGGCTCATTTAGTTGCAGGGTATAACTCGTGCCCTACGACTCTTTTCTACGAGTAGTAGACTCTTTCACGAGTCATCATACGACTAATAGATTCTCATTTTTCCTTTGAAAATTTTTCCAATCCTGAATTGATATCTACAATAAGTCTCTATGACTCGTTACAGTCCCTACGAGTCATAGAACAACTCATAGACTTAGGGTCAGTCATCTTTTCCTTGACATTTTTCCTTTCATTTGACTTTTCATCTTATGGGGTCTTACAATATCTCGCCCTTGGGAACATTCATCCTTGAATGAGATTTAGTTAGAATAGGAAAGACATGGAAAGAGGACTAGCAACCCAACATGAACATAAGGACATCTTAATGATGCATAGAACATTAAAAATTTTCAACTCAACATAAAACATGGATTTAAAACTAACTTTCATGAACATGCAAGCATATGAATTAAATAGGAGGTAAATAATATGCAAGAGCTCAATCAACTTAAATATGGACAACTTACTACTTTAGGCTTGAGTAGAGGGAAAGAGATACAGATAATTCTTTATCATGTCTACCTCCGCTTCCCATGTACCCCTCTCTACTTGTTGATTTCTCCACATCACTTTAACAGATGCAACATCCTTGTTCCTTAGCCTCTTCACTTGCTGGTCTAAGATTTCCACTAGAACCTTCTCATAAGTCAAATTCTCTTCAACTTTCACACTTTCCAATGGGATAATAGAATTTGGATAACCTATAAATTTTCTCAACATTGATATGTAAAATACCAGATGAACCATGGCCAACTCAAATGGAAATTGTAACTCATATGTCACTTTACCAATACACTTCAATATATTATAGGGTCCTACATATCTAGGAGACAATTTCCCCTTCTTACCAAAATACATTATACCCTTAAAAGGTGAAACCTTCAATTATACCCAATCATCCACCTAAAATTCATGCTCTCTTTTCCTAACATCCGAATATGGCCTTTGATGGCTTTGAGCCATGTTCAAACTCTCCCTTATATGTATTAGTTACTCCATTGCATCAACTACCAAATTAGTACCAATCAATGCCATCTCACCCACTTCAAACCATCCCACCGGAGATCCATATCATCTCCCTTACAAGGCTTCAAAAGGACCCATTCAGAAGCTTGAGTGATAACTATTATTATAGGCAAACTCAATCAATGGAAAATGCTCATCCCAACTTCCTTTCAAATCATTGGCTCACGCTCTTAACATATCCTCCAATGTTAGGATTATTGTTTCGGCTTGTCCATCAGTTTGAGAATGAAAAGTAATACTATGCTAAACTTCTGTACCAAGACCTTTTTGAAATGAATTCTAAAAATATGAAGTGAATTGAGTATGTCTATCCGATATAATCGACAAAGGTACACCACAAAGTTTCACAAGTTCACGAATATACAATTTCGCATAGTCTTCGGCACCATAGGAAGTCTTAACTGGTTGAAAATATGCTAATTTAGTCATTCGGTCTACAACGACCCAAATAGAATCATATTGCCTTCTAGTACGGGGCAGACCCATTACAAAGTCCATATTCATGGCTTCTCACTTCAAAGTAGGAATATCAATGTCTTGAGCTAAACCTCCCGGTTTTTGATAATCAACTTTAACTTATTTACAATTGGACACTTAGCCATAAACTCCGCTATGTCATTCTTTATGCCATTTCACCAATACACTTCCCTCAAATCACGATACTTCTTTGTAGATCCTAGATGGAATGAATAATGAGAACTATGGTCCTCATTCAATATTAACTCTCTTATCCCATCAACATTAGGAACACACAAATGACCTCGATAACGTAGTGCTCCATATCCCCCTTGGGAGAAAGCCTCAATGGCTTTTTCAGAAACCGAATTCTTCCATTAAACCAAAATCAGATCATGGTTTTGTTTGGCTTTAACATCCACCACAAGAGACCATTCTGAGCCATATTATACAAGAACACCTCCATCATTGGAGTTAAATAAATGCACTTCTAAATGTGCCAATCTATGGATATCTTTATCCAACTCCCTCTTACCTTCCTCAACAAAAGAAACACTATCTATGGAGAACTGACTAAGAGCATCGGCTATAATAATTGCCTTACCCAGATGTTACAACACACTCATGTCATAATCCTTTAGGAGTTCAAGCAATCTCCTTTGTCTAAGGTTCAGGTCCCTTTGTCTAAACATATATTACAAGATTTTGTGCTCAGTAAATACATCAACATGCACCCTATAAAGATAATGAAGCTAAAATTTTAAGGAAAACACAACCACCGCAAGTTCAAGATCATGGGTTGGATAATTTCGTTCGTGCACCTATAACCTTATAATGTTGAATCAAAACACAACCCAAACCATAAACAATGAACCCATCCGAACCTTCAGGTGATGTCAAAATAAGAGCCGACGTATAACAATCCTTCAAAATTTAGAAACTCTTCTCACATTCTTTCAACCATTAAAATTTCAACATTTTTGATTCAATTTAGTCAAAGGCGAAGCAATAGACAAAAACATTTCAAAAATTTCATATAATATCCGTCTAACCACAAAATGCTTCTAATATCCGAAAGAGATAATGGTCTAGGCCAATTCTTTACCGCCTCTATTTGATTTGGATTAACCTTAATCCCATCACCGGACACCACATGGCAAAGAAATTCAATTTCCCTTAGCTAAAATCCACACTTACTAAAATTGGAAAGTAGTTTCTTATCCCTTAATGTTTGCAACACAATTCTTAAGTTACCCATATTATCCTCTTCATTTCAAGAGTAAATAAAGATATCATCAGTAAACACCACCACAAACATGTCCTAATATGGCTTGAAAATATAATTCATCAAATCCATAAAAATAGCTGGAGTATTAGTCAACCTAAATGGCATAACTATAAATTAAAAATTACCATACCTTGTCTGAAATACTGTCTTGGGAATATCATACTCCCTTACCTTTAGTTGATGATAACCGGAGCAGAGATCAATCTCTGAAAGTAACTTGCCCATTGTAATTTGTCAAACAAATCATCTATCCTTGGAATTGGATAATTGTTCTTTATGGTGACCTTATTCCATTTCCAGTAATTTATATACATTTGGAGTGACCCATCCTTATTCCTAATAAAGAACACAAGAGCACCTCATAGTGATATACTTGGCCTTATAAATCCCTTATCTAACTATTCTTTCAATTGCTCTTTCAACTCCTTAAGTACCTTCAGAGGCATACGGTAAGGTTGTATAGAAATAGATTAGGTATCGGGAAGGAGATCTATGCCAAAGTCAATTTCCCTTTCATGAGGAACACCAAAAAAAGCATCGAGAAATATATTGGAGAACTCATTAACTATAGGGATCGACTCAAGAGTAGGAGTTTCGGAATCAATATCCCTAACTTGAACAATATGATAAATCCACCCTTTGGAAATAATTTTTCGGGCCTTAAGACATGAGATGAATTGACCCTTGACCACCGAATCATTATCCTTCTATTCAAGAGTAGGCTTATTAGGAAATTGAAACATGACCCTATGGGTTCAACAATCAATAGATGCATAAGTGGCATGTAACCAATCCTTACCGAGAATGATGTCAAAATTGGACATGTCTTGTTCAACAAGATCACAAGGAATGACTTTGTGCAAGAACGATGTGGGATAATTTCTATAAACTCTATTGGCTAAGATTTCCACCGAAATCTCATCATAAGTCAAATAATCCTCAACACTCACATCTTCCAAAGGTACAATGGAATTCAGATCACCCACAAACTTCCTCAACATAGATACATGAAACATCAAGTGAACAATCTAACTTAAATGGAAAATATAATTTATAAGCCACCTTGACAATACGCCTCAATATCTTATAAGTTCCAACATATCTAGGACTCGATTTCCTATTCTTAGCAAAATACAGTACACATTTTATGGGTGAAACCTTCAAATAGACCCCATCATCCACCTTAAACTCAACCTCTCTTTTCCTAACATCCGAATAGGACTTTTGACGAATTTGATCCATCTTAAACCTTCTCCCTTATGAGTCTCACCTTCACCATAGCATCTATTACCAAATCTAGACTAGTCAAGGCCATCTCACGTACTTCAAAGTATTCCATCAGGGACCTACATTTTCTTACATACAATGTTTCAAAAAGAACCATTTGGATGCTAGAGGGATAACTAGTATTGTAGGAAAACTCTATCAATGGTAAATGATCATCCCAACTTCCCTTAAAATCAATGACACATGCCCTCAATATATCCTCTAAAGTTTGAATTTTTTTTTCGGCTCGACCATCGATTTGAGGATGGAAAATGGTACTTAGTTTAACATTCATACCAAGACCCTTTACAAATGACTTCCAAAAATGCAAAGTGAATTAAGTACCTCAATTTGATATAATAGAGAAGGGAACACCATGATGTTTTACCAATTCATGAATATATAACTTAGCATAATCTTTGGCACCATAAGAAGTCTTAACTGGTATAAAATATGTCGACTTAGTCATTTGGTCAACTAGCATCCAAATAGAATCATATTTCCTTCTAGTATGAGGTAAACCCTTCACAAAGTCCATATTCAGATCTTTCCACTTCCAGGTAGGAATTTCAATATCTTGAACTAAAAATCCTGACGTTTGCTACTCAACTCTAACTAGCTGACAATTTGGACAATTAGCCATGAACTCTCCTATATCCTTCTTCATGCCATTCCACCAATACACTTGCCTCAAATAATGGTACATCTTGGTGGATCCTGGGTGAATTCAATACCGTGAACTATGGGCCTCATCTAATATCAATTCCCTTAGTCCATCCATATTAGAAACACACAAACGACCTTGGTAGCAAAATACTCCATTCCCCCTTGGAAGAAATCCTCAATGGATTTTTTGGAAACCAACTTCTTCAATTCAACCAAAATTGGATCATGATATTCTTTGTCTTTGACATCCTCCACAAGAGACAATTCTGAGCCATTATGCACATGAATACCACCATCCTTAGAGTCAACCAAATATGTCGCAACCCAACCCCATGGGCCGTGACGGGTGCCCAAACTGGGCACTCGCCTATATCCCTACTATCTGTAAGTAAATATGTCCCCTATTTAAGTTATAACACATCAACAAGCAGGATAACATATAACCCGACGAGGCTTATCATAGGCACCATAGTACATATATGCATATACAACCCATACATAACCCATATACATGTCCATAGACCTCTAAGAGTAAGAACAGTAACATAAGGCAGGACAGGGCCCCCACCGTACCCATGAAAAAATAAATATATACATCGAGGGTTAATATGAAAAACAGGCTCCGGCACAATAGAGCACTTCTAAACTACTGAGTTAAACTCCTATGTTGATGGATCCTCAAGGTGTGTATCTGTACTTGTGGGCATGAATGCAACCCCCCGAGAAAGAGGGGTTAGTACAACATATGTACTGAGTATGTAAAGAATAGACATCATAAGGAAATTACAGTTGACGTAGGGATGCAGGGGGCAATTATAATATTTAACCATTTACCATATTGGCATCGTATAAAAGAAAGTCATACATATTACCATCACGTACTGTTCCTAGCCTGTTAGGGGACTCAGTGTACCATCTACATCATTCTGTCATCATAAGCACATACATATTATTAGCGTTGTGGAACGTACCGCCCGATCCATGTATATAGTAGGTACATGCCGAGGAACGTACGGCCTAATTCGCACATCGTATAATAATGCCAAGTAATGATTGCCCGATCCACATATCATATAGGAATGTCGAAGAACATTTGGTCCAATTCACTTATTATATAGTAATGCTGAGGAAAATTCGGTCCTATCCACATATCATATAGTTATGCTGAGAAACGTTTGGTTCGATCCACATATCATATAGTAATATCGAGGAACGATTGGCACGATCCATGTACCATATAATAATAATTATATTATAGCCGACCCAAAATTTGGTGAAAGATGTATTACAGTATACATGAATAAAGTAGTGAGTAACCATATATAATCTAAATCATTATCAGAGACTCGACAATGTAAGAAGATTAAGCTATCATCCGAGGACCAAAATAGTAGTTTAGCCATCTCGAGTGCCTTCTAAATGCCATTGAGGCCTTTATCACTTAGGACCTTAGGGACTCTAGACATGTACTAAAGTAATTCTAACAGTTCATAGAATCAGTAAAACCCATCGTCACATAGTTCTTAGGACTAGGAGCTTGTACATCCAGTATTTCTTAACCTATGGAGTTCAAGGAAAGTAGTTCAACTTACTACAAGAGTTTGACATTCAGAAGTGAATAAGAGATACGGATTACATTTAGGACTTAAAAGTGGAGTTACCTTAGAGATCGTATCATATTTTACTTAGAATTAGGTCATACCAAAGGAAGAAAAAGAATAAGCTTTACCTAGCCTCTACTTTTCCTCAAGGAGTCATCATTTACATATATCATACCCGGCCCATCATGGGCTCAGTATCATAACCTTATTATTGCATTACCTTACCATCATAGCACCACACTTATGTCAAATATATATCAAGAGGAAAGAAGGGTACCTCTACATAATTATGCAAAAACATGCCAAGAGAAAGCTTCACATACCTTTTTCGGGATTAATTGAAATCCGTCTTTCCTTGATACTCCTTAACCTATTTGACATGAAAGTAATACTAAGATTAATAGCCTTTCACTTTCCAATATCCCACTCTACAACCAAGTACTAATAGGAGTTATTTCCTTATCCAACAACAACAACCAGCAGCATATATACAAGTAAACCACCTCAAGATTACACAATATAACTCCAAACAACTAGCTCAAAACTACGATATGAAAATAGAGATTTTTGTCTTTATTTTACAAAATCTTTAACCATACCAAATGGAAGGTCATGTGGATGAAAAAAGAAGCACCCACACCCTTTATAAAACACTTTAAATACTTGAAACACGTGACCCAACCATCTGCACCCGCAACACCACAACGACAACCCACTACTCGACTTCGATTTAGCTACAACCACTTTAATTTAGTTTGTTTCTAACGTCAAGCATCCTTATGAAATTTTTCCACTTCCAACCTATTTAAGATATGTAATATACTTTATAACAACATTATAAACTTTAATTTGAAAGGGAAGCCCTTACCTTGCCCGAAACTAGTCAAAATCATCGAAACTTGCCTCAGAAGTTCCTTTAGCGCGCCTAAAACTTCATGGCTATTTGCTAATATTTTGGGCTGATCCAAACCATAATTCTCATTACCAAAACCTTCATAACATCGTTTTACACCGTAGATAATTAATTCACAGAGCAAAATCAAAGAACTCACATTTTGTTTCCTTCCAAAACCGTGGCTCTCTCTCTCTCTAGTTTCTTCTCTTCTCTTCTTTCTTGTTCTTGAATTTTCAACATAAGTATGGAAATTTAATAATTCATAAGACATATATATATATTCCACCTAAGGGGGTGACACATTTCAACCCCTAAGTGATGACACATGTCAAGCCTAAGTGGTGACACGTGTCAAGCCCTCATTGGGCCAACACACCCCTTTCCTCCAATCACACGCTGCCACATAGAATGTGGGGGGACACCTCCCTTTCTCCAGCTACTGCCATGTGGTACTCTCTTATGGTGTTATGTGGCACTCTTTCATGCTTCCACATATCACTCTATTCTTCTCCTCGAGGATTCATAATCTCGTCTTACTTTACGAAACTATGTAATCCTTGCTACGTAAGCTTGGTATGTACTCCAGTAGATTAAGTATGTAATATTTCCAAGTTGGTGTCTTATATAAATAAGTTGTGTCCTACGACTCATCATTTGGTCTCAAACTTCTTTCGGATTCTTATAACTCTATTTCCAATCTTCTCTACTATGGGGTATCACATTCTCCTTTCCTTAGAGTTGTTTCATAGCGTTGTAGATTATCCGGCTCACATGGCAACTCTTAAGAATCTTAAGAGTTCTTAAGAAGTCTTAAGAAGCTTTTAGAATCTTTAAGAAACTTTAGGAAACCTTAAGAAACTTAAGAGGTTTATGATCCTTCCATGAAGCTTAAGAGCCTTTCAAGAGACTTAAGAATGCGTTCCAAGGTAAAAAAGTACAGGGTGTAATATCCTTCCCCCTTTAGAACATTCATCCTCGAATGTAAACCAAAACCTTCCTTAAAATCTTATACAGACTACCTGTATTTCCTTTTGTCTTCAGCTTCCCAGGTCATTTCTTTGCGATTTTCTTTCTCCACAACACCTTGTTGGAAGCTACATCCTTAGTTCACAATATCCTACTTCGCTGATCCAGGATGGTGATAGGTAGCTTCTCGTAGGATAACTTCTCTGTGACCTAGATATCCTTTATGGGATATACTCAAGTTGTATTACCAACACACTTGCGAAGCATTGATATATGGAAGACTGGATATACTACTTTCAGATTCGCTAGTAAGTCCAGCTCATAGGCAACCTTGCCTATTCGTCGGAGGATCTCATACGGCCAATGTATCTGCGACTACAGTCCTCTTTCCTACTGGATCTCATTACTTTATATGTGGGTGGTACCTTTAGAAATGCCCAATCATTAACTTAAAACTCTAGAAGTCGACATCGATTACCTATGTATGACTTCTGTCGATTTTGGTTGGCTAATAACCTCTCCTACATGAGCTTCACCTTCTATACCACTTATTGGACCATATCTGAGCCCATTAGTCGTGTTTTACCAATATCAACTAACCAATTAGCGACCTACACTATCTGCCCTATAAAGTCTCATACGGGATCATCTAGATACTAGAATGATAGTTAGTATCGTAAGTAATCTTGATAGATAGTAGGCAATTATCCTAGATACCTTTGAAGTCAACCGTATAGGCCCACAATATATCCTCTAGTATTTATATAGTAAGCATAATCTATCCCTCGGCCTTAGGGTGCAATGGTGTACGAAGACCTATTTGTCTTTCCAATCTCTTCGTGGACTGATCTTTAGTAGTTAGCTGTAAATTGGGTCCTTCGTCTGAGACACAAACTATGAGAACTCTGTAAGGTCTCACCACCCTCTCGACCTATAAATTCAAATAATCTCGGCTAAACAGGTAGTCCTTGATTGAAGGAACATGGGTTGATATTGTTAATCTACGGATAATATTTCATATAGAATCATCTGTCCATGAAGTGCAAAGTGAGTCTTGTAGCTAGGGTATTGTCGAATCTTCGACCTCGTGTATTACTTCTTGCCTCTATTAGATGACATCATCTGCTACCCTTACCTTTTTGGGTTTTGTTCTGCTACCAAGCGGTGTCGAAGTTCCCCCACATAATGACCCCCATACCTGTTCTATATTTTTTTGTCACTAGCTGGTATTATATTGAAGAACAGTGGAACACAAGTACATCGTCCGTTAGTACTCAACTAATCCAGCTTGTTTTGCTTGAGCACTTTTACAACTCCCTTAACCTAACTTATAACAGTCTAGGTACATACTCTCGTGTCATTGCTTCATCATTAATTCGGATTCTTCTATGCTACCCCTTCTATCACCCATTACATTACAATGCTTGCAATAATGTGCGATGACACTCAACCTAGCCCAAGATTTACCTTAGCGCCATCTCTCTAGTCTTAATGTTTCTCCTCTTTTATCTTACAACCGGTATCCGGGTAACTCTTTAGTTCAGCCATGGCTATGTCCTTTTTGTAATTTTGTGGAACTTCTTTTTGTACTTGTCTATAACATATCCAAAATATCATAACCCCATTTTCTTTATGTACTTCTCCTCTTGGTCTTATGTTGCATATATAAATATTCACAGGTTGCACCACTACCTTTATAAAACTTGTATAAGCTAGGCGTAATCCTTTTTCATTTTCTGGTTCCTTCCATTTCCCATATCCCACCAGCTATCTTAAGACATTCATATACGTCACCATTCTTCTTACAATCCTAGTATCGATCCTCTAATTACCGTTATTATGGATATAATCTTTCAAGATATATTACAACCTTATTTTTCATCCTCTTATTACTTCTAGGAAAATTTTGGTAGAGTTGTCTCTATATTCCTTCCTATCTCAAAACCTACATGCAGGAGATACTAATAATGCCTCGTAGGGCCAACATATACATGCATATCACGGCCACATAGGGTGCCCTATACTAATAGCAAAAGGAGATATATATGTTAAGGGGGAGAAAGTCTAGATCTATTGATACATATACACCGTGGAAGAAGATTAATGATATACCTATAACTACATTGGTGGCACCTCTTGATCCTGCCTACTAGCCAAGGCATACATGCGATTAGAAAGGACACTAGAACTAGAAGCTACCCCACGGCCTCTACCATGACCTGCTGGTGCCTACATACCCCACCTCATAGGGTGCATATCTATAGAAGAAGAAGAAGAACCAACAATCGACCCCATAGACTGACTACACTATTCAGTTTACCCTTAAGTGGGCAATTTCTCATAAAATGTCCTTGACGCCCTCAAGTGAAACAACTACCTCTGTTCATCTGTGAGACTGAGACTTTGGAGCTTTGTCCAACTTCTGCATACCCTAATCTATCAAGTCTTTTGTCTACACACAATAGGGGTGCACTCTGGGATGGATGAGGAGGATATCTGCTATACTGTTGAGGTTGTATGCCTCGCGACTCACCATAATAAGCAACTGATTTAGTTCTCTTCCATTGGCCTATGTCATAACCTCGATCAAACTGATGCCCTCTGTGTCGATCATCCACTCCTTGCGCATATGCCTGTACTTGGGTAATATACTTGCCTGGATGAGAAGCCATTGCTATACAACTATTAATCAGGTAACGATCTAGCCCCGATACATAGCGATGCACCATGTCCGCTAAGTAAACTACAATAGTAAGTACTTGTCTCGCTAGTGAGTCAAACTCAAGGTTATAATCCTGAATACTACGACCATTCTGCTTTACTTGTAGAAATTTATCAACTCTAGCTTGTCTCATTTCTGGAGGTAGAAAATGGCCGACAAAGTCTTGTACAAACTCACCCTTCAATAATTCCCAAGACTCATACCAATTAACGGCTATGTCATATAGCCGATATGAAGTCAATTCAATTGACTCAATCTCTGAGGCCCTAATGACCCATAATGTACGCTGTGTTTGCTGAATAAACTCCTGTGGGTCTTCTGCGGGTCTCGGCCTATAAAATTTTAGGGGATTACAAGATCGGAAGTCGCGAACCCTATAACTACCTTGCCTATTGGCATTATCCAACCCATGTCTCTGAACCTGCCCAACCATCAATTCGGTCAGCAACTACACTGTATCTCTCATACATCTATCTTCCACTGCTTATTGTGGGACTAGAGGCTCCGGTACTGGAGCTTCAGTACCTACAGCTGTTGCTGCCCCAAACTCCTCTGGAGATGGCGGCGTAGTAGAACTCGGGCAAGCCTAGTAACCCTTGGGGTCTTACTTGTTTCCCCCGCTACCGACTTGCCCTTCTAGGGTGAGTTTTGCTTTTTTCGGAGGCATTACTGCAAACATAATAGTAGGTTAGTAAAGGGTCATCCTAAGAACGTAGCTTTGTTGCACGATCTAAGACAAGAAAGGAGGATAACATCCTAAATTCCCTGTAGCTTCCTGTTTATAGATGTGGTGCACAACACACCGATAAACAAGACTCTACTAAACACCGTCTGTAGATATTCCGAAGAAGAACCGCTCTGATATCACTTTTGTCATGACCCTACCCTGTAAGCCATGATGGGTGCCCGAACTGGGTACTCGCGTATATTCCTGCTATCCGTAAGTAAATCTGTCCATTATTTAAGTTATAGCACATCAATAGGAAGGATACCATATAAGACGGTGAGGCTTATCATAGGCACCACGGTACATACATGCATATAGAACCTATACACAACTCATATATATATCCACAGACCTCTAAGAGTAAGAACAGTAACATAAGGTGGGACAGGGCCCCCTCCGTATCTGTGAATAAATAAATATATATATTGAGGGTTAATACCAAACCTAGGCTCTGGCTCAATGGAGCACTTTTGAACTGGTAAGTGGATCTCCTACGCTAATGGATCCTCAAGGTGTGTAAATGTACCTGTGAGAATGAATGTAGCCCCCTCAAGTAAGGGGGGTCAGTTTGACATATGTACTGAGTATGTAAAGCATAAACATCATAAGGAAATTATAGTTGGCGTAGGGATACAGGGGGAAAGTATAACATTTAACCATTTACCATACTCGCATCATATAAAAGAAAGTCATATATATTACCATCACGTACTGTGCTTGGCCCGTTAGGGGAATTGGTGTACCATCTACATTATTCTGTTATCATAAGCACATATATATTATTAGTGTTGTGGAATGTATATCCTGATCCATCTATATAGTAAGTACATGCTGAGGAATGTACGACCCTATCCGCATATCATATAATAATGCCGAGGAATGATGGCCCGATCTACAAATCATATAAGAATGCCGAGGAACATTCGTTCTGATCCATGTATCATATAGCAATGCCGAGGAACATTCGGTTTGGTCCACATATCATATAGAAATGCCAAGGAATGTTCGTTCTGATCCATATATCATATAATAATGCCAAGGAATGATAGACATGATCCATATACCATAAAATAATAATTTTATTATAACCGGTCGGGGACTCAGTGAAAGATGTTTTACCATATATACGAATAAAATAGTGAGTAACCATATACAATCTAAATTATTATCAGAAACTCGACAATGCAAGAATATTAAGCTATCGTCCGAGGACCAGAATAGTAGTGTAGCCATCTCGAGTGCCTTCTAAATGCCATTGAGGCTTATATCATTTAGGACCTCGGGGACCCTAGACATGTACTAAAGTAATACTAACAGTTCATAGAATCAGGGGTACCCATCGTCACATAGTCCTTAGTACTAGGAGCTTGTGCATCTAGTACTTCTCTACCTATGGAGTTCAAGGAAAGTAGTTCAACTTACTACAAGAGTTTGACATTCATAAGTGAATAAGAGATACATATTATATTTAGGACTTAAGAGTGGAGTTACCCCAGAGCTCGTATCACATTTTACTTACAATTAGGACATGCTAAAGGAAAAGAAAGAATAAACTTTACCTAGCCTCTACTTTTCCTTAAGGAGTCATCATTTACATATATCGTACCCAGCCCGTCATAGGCTCGGTATCATAACCTTATTATGGAATTACCTTACCATCATAGCATTACACTTATTTCAAAGACATATCAAGAGGAAAGAAGGGTATCTCTACGTACTTATGCCAAAACATGCCAAGAGAAAGCTTCACATACCTTTTTTGGGATTAATTGATATCTGGCTTGCCTTGATACTCCTTAACCTATTTGACATGAAAGTAATCCTAAGATTAATAGTCTTTCACTTTTCAATATCCTACTCTACAACCAAGTACTAATAGGAGTCATTTCCTTATACAACAACAACAACCAGCAGCATATATAAAGGTAAACCACCTCAATATTACACAATATAACTCAAAACAACTAGCTCAAAACTACGATACGAAAAATAGAGTTTTTAATCTTTATTTCACAAAATCTTTAACCATACCAAATGAAGGGTCGTGTGGCTGAAACCAGGAGAACCCACAACATTTTTAAAACACTTTAAATCCCTGTAACACGAAACCTAACCAGGTGCACCCGCAGAACCACAACGACAAACCACTACTCGATTTCGATTTAGCTACATCCACTTCAATTTAGTTTGTTTCTAACATCAAGCATACTTATACAATTTTACCACTTCCAACCTTATTTAAAACATTTAGTATACCTAATAACAATATCATAAACTCCAATTTGAAAGGGAATCCCTTACCTTGCCCAAAACTCGTCAAACTTGTTAAAACTTGCCTCAGAAGTTCCTTTAGCACGCCTAAAACTTCGTGGCTGTTTGCTAATGTTTTGGGATGCTCCAAAACATAAACTTACATTAATAACACCATCATAACATTGTGTTACATCCTAGATAATTAATTCATGGAGCGAAATCAAAGAACTCACCTTCTTTTTCCTTCCAAAACCGTGGCTCTATCCTTTTCTAGTTTCTTCTCTTCTCTTCTTTCTTGTTCTTGAATTTTCTAGATTAGTATGTAACTTTAGTAATTCATAAGGAACATATATATATATATATATATAGTCCACCTAAGGGGGTGACATATGTCAACCCCTAAGTGGTGACACGTGTCAAGCCCTCAATGGGCCAACACACCCCTTTCCTCTAATCACAGGCTACCACATGGCGTGTGGGGGTCCACCACCCTTGATCCAAATACTTCCATGTGGAACTCTATCATTCTACCACATGACACTCTTTTCTCCCCCTCGTGGGTTCATAATCTCATCTTACTTTATGAACCTATGTAATCCTTGCTACGTAAGTTTGGTGTGTACTCCAGTAGCTTAAGTATGTAAGACTTTCAAGTTGGTGTCTTACGTAAATAAGTCGTGTCCTATGACTCATCATTTGGTCTCCAACTACTTCTGGATTCTTATAACTCTATTTCCAATCTTCTCTACTATGGGGTATCGCATTCTCCTTTCCTTAGAGTTGTTTGATAGCATTATAGATTATCCCTCTCACATGGAAACTCTTAAGAAGCTTAAGAGTTCTTAATAAGTCTTAAGAAGCTTTAAGAAACTTTAGGAAACCTTAAGAAATTTAAGAGGCTTACGATCCTTCCATGAAACTTAAGAGCCTTTCAAAAGACTTAAGAACATGTTTCAAGGTACAAATGTATGGGGTATAACAAAATGCACACCTAAACGAGCCAATCTATGAAAATCCTTAACCATGTCCTTCTATCTTCTTCAACATGAGAAATACTATTCATAGAAAACCAACTAAGGGCATCGACTACAACATTGGCCTTACCTAGATGCTATAATACATTTATATTATTGTCACAACCAAACCCCGTAGGCCATGATGGGTGCCCGAACTGGGCACTCATGTATATCCGTGCTATTTATAAGTAAATATGTCCCCTGTTTAAGTTTTAGCACATCAACAGGCAGAATAACTTATACGCCGTCAAGGCTTATCATAGGCACCACTGTGCATACATACATATACAACCCATATACAACCCACATACATGTCTATAGACCTCTAAGAGTAAGAAAAGTAACATAAGGTGGGAAATAGCCCCCGTCGTACTCGTGAACAAATAAATATATATATCGAAGGTTAATACCAAAACTAGGCTCCAACACAATGGAGCGCTTCTGAACTGCTGAGTGGAACTCCTATGCTAACAGATCCCCAAAGTGTGTATCTGAGTGGTTTGGTCCTCGGAATGTCTACATACCATATCTAGTAGAGTCTTTTTTATCAGTGTGTGGTGTACCACATCTATAAATAGGAGGCTACAGGAAATTTAGGATGTTACCTTTCTTTTACATATAAGATCGTGCGATAGATCCAAGTCATAGGAAAAACTCCTTAATCTAACCTTGGATTTTAACAGAAGAGCGACATCAATAGAAGAAAGTAATTGACGATGTTGGGAGTGACAAAGTACGCAGGTAAGCAAAGGTATGAAAGAGATATGTTGAGTAAGGTAGTGAGCTTGAAATGTAAAATTGAAAATTGAAAGAAAAGTAGATAAGAAAGTGTAACAAATGCAGTTTGAGTTGGAAACATGAGGTAAGTCCATTATTTTCATACAGTTATTGATATTAAAAGCCCTATGGGGTTGTGATATGAATAAATATATGTTGGTCTTGTGAGGCATTGTTGGTATTTCCTGAGTGCAGGTTTGGGATAGTAAGGAATATAGAGGAAACTCATCCAAAATTTTAGGCGCGCTAAAGGAACTTTCGAGGTAAGTGTTGACAAGTTTGATGAGTTTTGGGCTAGTTAAGGAATTCCCTTTAAGTGGAAAAATTGCATAAGCATTGTTGACGTTAGAAACAAACTAATTGAAGTGGTTATAGCTAAATCAAAGTCGAGTAGTAGGTTGTCGTTGTGGTGTTGTTGGTGTAGCTAATTAGGTTGTATGTTGCAGGGTTTAAAGTTTTTTAAAAAGGGTGTGGGTGCTGCTGGTTTAATCCACACGACCCTCCATTTGGTATGGTTAAAGATTTTGCAAAATAAAGATTAAAAACTCTATTTTCGTATCATAGTTTGGAGCTTGTATTGTGTAAGTTTGAAGTGATTTACTTATAAATATGTTGCTTGTTGTTATTAGTGGTATCATTGTTGATATTTTGGCTGAGTTGAAATCTCGGGGATGTTGAAGTTATAGGGAAGATGATGCCCAATTTTTGGTAACTTAGGAACTAGTAATAAACTAGTCGGGGGAAATTGATAAGGAAATGACCTCTATGGAGACTTGGTTGTAGAGTTAGAATTGGAAAGTGAAAGGTCATCAACTATAGTATTACTTTCATGTTAAATAGGTTCAAGAGACTACGAGGCGAACGTATTAGGAGTAATCCATAAGAGGTATGTAAAGCTAACCGCTCCTTTTTTTGGAAAGTCTTTGACATAAGTATGTAAAGCTTATTCTTTCCCTTGGCATGTTTTGACATAAGTATAGAAAGCTAATATTCCTTTTTGGCATGGTTTTATATAACAAGTATATGACTTTTATATGATTCCTAGGAAGTTCCTATTTGTAGAGCCGCTAGGATAGCAAACTTTTTGATTCTCCAAAGGATATTTTATCGTGCCTCGATACGTGTATATGATTCCAAAAGTTCAATTTTGATATAACTCTTAGGGATATGCAAAAGGCACTTGATACGACTCTTGTATTGATTTTTGAATAATAGCTTATTTTGTTAACTCCATCGAGTCTCAAAAATGATTTAAAGTGCATTTAGTTTCTCACTACTCTACTCGTGGATGCCTCAATGCTTCTTTCACCGAGCCTAGGTCAGGTTCTGTTATCATGTGTACTTCATTGCATTGCTCACCGTGCCCCAACGTGAGGGGGCAGGTATGATCTGTACATGGGTTTTGTGGAGTTATGATGTGCCATGTACACATATGATATGATATGATCTATTACAAAGATATTCTCTACTCTAGAGTTTTGATCTGTTGTGGCGCTAGTGATGGAGCGGCGACCACGATTTGTTAACCTAGTCCCATAATTGGGCTGGATATGGCATATGTTTTTCTGCATACATTATCTATGGTTATGAAATCATTTAGATATTCTGGATATTTTGCTCATTTTTGCACCTTATTTTTTGATAATGGCTTTAGTTATTATAGTCTGTGATTTACATACTCGGTACATTGTCCGTACTGACCCTCTTTATTCGGAGCTGCATCACATGCCCACAGGTACATACGCTAGGTTTGCTGATCTGCTCGCTTAGGACATCCACTCTGTTATTGGCAGTGCTCCTTTGTCTGGAACCCTATTTTTGTACTAAATTTTCTGTTGTATATTTGTACATATTGGTTAAGGGTACGACGGGGCCCTGTCCCATCATATGACTAGGCTAATGTTCTGTAGAGGTCTATAGATTTATGTTGTGGGTTCTGTATATGTGTTTTGGGCTTTGTGTTCAGTGACGGCCTTAACGGCCTTCGTGTGCTACATTTATTTTTGTGTGCTTTCTAACGATCTCTTTTGATTTCTATATTTGTTTGTTCTGCTAAAATACTTAGTGGGGCTAAGGGTATGTATGGGTGCCCAAATCAGGCACCAGTCACGGCCTATAGAGTTGGGTCGTTACAATTATAGTCTTTTAGAAGTTCAAGCCATCTCTTTTTGCTAATGTTCAAGTAATTTTGGCTAAACACATATTGCAAACTCTTGTGGTCAGTAAACACATCAACATGCACCCCATAAAGATAATGAAGTTAAATTTTCAATGCAAACTCGACCACCACAAGTTCAGGATCATAGGTTGGATAATTATGCTCATGCACCTTAAATTGCCTAGAGGCATGTGCTATAGACTTACCATGTTGCATCAAAACACAACCCAAAATAACACGTGAGTCATCAAAATAAAAAACATACCCATCCAAACCTTCGGGCAATGTCAAAATAGGAGCCTACATAAGGTTTTCCTTCAATAATTGGAAAATGTTCTCACATTCGTCCGACCATTAAAATTTCACCTTCTTTTATGTCAACTTAGTATATGATTAAGCAATAGAGGAGAAACCTTCCACAAACTTTCTATATTATCCGGCCAAGCCTAAAAAGCTTCTAAGATCAAAAGGAGACAATGGTCTAGGCCAATTCTTCACGCCTCTATTTTCTTTGGATCTTCCATGATACCATCACAGTAACAATATGACCAAGAAATGCAACTTCACTTAGCAAAAATTCGCATTTACTAAACTTGGAAAAAAGTCGCTTGTCCCTCAATGTTTGCAACACAATCCTGAAGTGACCCATATGATCTTCCTTATTTCGAGGGTAAATCAAAATATCATCAATAAACACTACTACAAGCATGTCCAAGTATATTTTAAAAACATGATTCATCAAATCAATGAAAATAGCGGGAGAATTAGTCAACCCAAATGACATGACTAAGAATTCAAAATGACCATATCTTGTTTGAAATATCGTCTTGGGAATATCACACTCCCTTACCCTTAGTTGATGATAATCGGTACGGAGATCAATTTTAGAGAAGTAACTTGCCCCTTGCAATTGGTCAAACATATTATAATACCTGTCCTTATAAAGACCTTATTTAACAAATTTTTCAATTTCTCTTTGAACTCCTTAAGTTCTGTAGGAGCCATAGGGTAAGGAGGAATATAAATAGGTTGAGTGTCAAAAAAGAGATCTATACCAAAGTCAATTTCCCTTTTAAGAGGGACACCAGGCAAATCATCAGGAAACTCATTAACTATAGGGACCAACTCAAGAGTAGGAGTTTCAGAATCAACATCCCTAACTCTCACTATGTGATAAATTCACCCTTTGGAAATCATTTTCCGTGCCTTAATACGTGAGATGAATCCACCCTTAACCACTGAATCATTACCCTTCCATTCAAGAATAGGCTCATTAGGAAATTGAAATTTGACCATATGGGTTCTACAATCAATAAATGCATAAGAGACATGTAGCTAATTGATACGAAGAATAATGTCAAAGTCAATCATGTCCAGTTCAACAAGATCACAAGGGATAGCTTTATCCAAAATCGACATGGGACACTTTATATAAGTCTCTTGGCTAACACTGAATCACCAACGGGAGTATAAAATGAAAAAGCCTCTAACAAGATTTTGATCCACATCTTGCCTATCATGAAGAAAATAGAATCAATTGTTGAATTGGCCACCTTTTGGTTGAGCTTGGGAGCTTTATTGCACTTGGCCTCCTTGAGGACGACCTTCTCCACCTTTGTTGGCAATATAAGGGCACTCGAATTGTTTGTGGCCTACTTGACACATCCATTACAAGAACCCATTCCCATCAAGCATCTTCCTCCACGATTCTTTCCAAATTTAGCAAACTTTGGGAAGGTGGGGCTACTACCAATCATATCTCGACCTTCACCTTTAGGGTACGACACCCTATCCTTAACAAACTTCTTTTTTGAACCCTGGCCTTATTGAGAATGACCATTACCATCACCATCGGTCCTAGCTTTTTGGGACCCACCTTCATACCGGGTCCTCTTAAAATCCTTATCTTCATATCCTTGTGTTTCTCTGCCTCAATTTATGTGGAAAAATTCATGAGATAAGATATGTCCATTTTCTTAACAAGCATAGTAGTACGACACTCTTATAAAAAAAATTGAACCCCCCGATATGAATTGGCTAATTCAGAAACATAGATCGGCAACCAATGAAGAAACATACTTAGATAGCTTAGTGAATTTGAGGGCATACACATGCTACCTTGCCTAATATTGATGAATTCCAACATATTTTCTTCCCTTGGCTCAAGAGGAAAAGAGCGATCAATGAAAGAAAGCTTAAGGCTTCCCACTCAATAGGACCTTCATCTACTCTTTTAACTTCTAATGAGTGTACCAAACTTGAGCAACACTCTTGAGTTGGTAGGCCATCAACTCCTCTTTCTCTTCTGAAGTCACCCCCATAATACTCATTATCTTATAAACCTCATCAATAAACTCTTGAGGATCCTCCTCAACTTTCAAATTATGATACTCGGGAGGGTTCATCCTTGTAAAGTTCCTCACTCGAGAAGCAAGAGTATGGGCATTAGGAGGAGCCACAACTCCTTGGTTGGCCATGATTTGGGCTAGAATTATAATAGCGGTCCGTAACTCTGCACTAGTAAATTGATTGGGTAGGGGACCATTGCCTTGAGGGGCCAAAAAAGTTGCGTCCTCATTAGAATTGACTCCTCTTTGCATAGGTACTCTTCTTGGAGGCATTTTCTGAAATCACAAGGAACAATTATTAGGGAAAAGAAGTCTTAGAGCATACCCTATCGCATGACATAAATCATGAAAGAAATGAGGATTTCCTAAAATGTCTCATAGCCTCCTATTCATAGATGTGGTATACTTCACAACTATGAATAAGACTCTACTTGACGTGGCACATTGGACTCCCTATGATATCTTAAACTTTGTGCTCTGATACAAAGTTTGTCACCACCCAACCTAGAGACTAGACGTAACACGATGATCGAAAACCCGAAGGTCCTCCAACCAAGCTTCTTGACATATCATAAGCATACATAGGGCAAAGAAAAGAGGAAAATAGCATAAGAAAGAGGCTAAATCATGAATTATAAAAGTATAGGAATTTGATAACATAGACTCTACATTTATCTTTTCCAACGAATGCCTCTACTAAATATAAAGGAAGGGGATAAGACATGTCCCTATTTCACCATCAAAAAAGATGAAATATAAGTCTTTGAAAGAAAAAACTAACGCATAACTTGTCCTCGGTGGATAAGGACTCACCAAAACTTTGTCGGATGGAATATGATCCTCAAACCCTAAAATATGAGACAAGGTGGGAAACAATATGCATTAGTATATTTGAATGTACTAAGTATTAGATCATATGATGTAATGATAAATTAATGTATATGATAAGAGGATAATTAAAGTCATGAGAGAAACATAATAATCAAAGCATTTGAGAGACAGTTGAAATCATAAAAGAACATAAAGGGAACATACATATGTGGGAGAGAACCAAAATGTAAATAAGACCATGCGAGCTATAATATAAAATATTGATGTCTCTCCATCAATGAAAGAAAGGGGAATCTACTTGCCAAGGTAGACTCTACCCCGCTAGGCGGGTCATGTACATATGCTATATGTGGATCCACTATCTAAAACACATAGTTAAATCCTACGGTGGCACATACTTATGAGACATGAAACTTTATATAAGGACCCTATAAGTGGAGCCCCCACCTCAACTCATCATTTGGTTCTAAGTCAAATCCCATGGAATACATAACATAGTAATCATACTTGACATATAATCATAAACTTGTTCATAACCTTCATAATTCATAGAATAGCTTATTTTCATATCATACTTGCAATGTGAGTATAAGCCTTTCAACCTTACAATATCATACTTGCATAATTAATGTCATTAGGTTTATAGTTCAGCAATTTTAGATCCTAAGTTACCTTTCTTCATAACTTGCATGAAATTCATATTTTGAACATTATTAAAATCTGTAATCATAGTTCATAATTGAATTTAAGGTAAAACTTGAATACATAGTCGATTTGATTGAAAACCATGAAATACTTGAAAATTATTGAACATTATAGTCATAGTTCATATAAGTCATCATTAAAATAGCTTCATGCATAGACATTCATAATTCAACTTTAAATCATGCAATTAATGTAAAATTGTACTTGTAATGATCATTGATAGATATTAAAAATGTAATTGAAACAACCCAATGCAATTCATAAAAATTAGAGTTTTAAGGTAAAGAAATTTCATTAGATTTTTTAGGAAAACCTTCGGACTACATAGATGAAAGGAACCCATGGATCAAACCACACATAATTTAGTGAAATCACTCAAAAATTAAAGAGAAACCTTAATGAATTAGAAACCCTAGCTTGAAATTTGGAGAAGAACCTTGAGAGAGTTTTGATAGTCTTGCCTTAGGAAATTTTTAAGAGTGAATAGAATAGAAGGGGAATTTGAAGGATTGGGTTAATATAGACATTGAATGTCACCATAAAAGTATCTCGGTTTATTGAATGAAACTTGATAAAAGACATGAATACCTTTGTCACAACCTGACCTATGGCCTATTCGTAACACGACAATCGGGATGCGAGGGAACCCAACCATAAGCCATCTTAGAATACATAGCATACATAAGGTAAAGAACAAAATCAAGATGAGAGAAAGTAATCCACAAGTGGAGAATGTGACTAAGGGAAGTCAACTCCATAAATGTCCAAACCGGACTACACCAATGAAGATCGTCTAACATGCCACTAGTTTAATCTTTGACGATGGCTTAGGACAAGATCCTAGCTCACCCTAACAATAGAAGATATTATAAACAATAATAACATGAATAAAAGTCTTGTCCTTAGTAGAATGAGGACTCACCACTCCTTGAAAATATAAAGAAAAATCTAGCCATGAGCGGGGTAGTCTTGAGTGTTGTTCTCCCCTACATTATGAGACAATGTAGGAAAAATATGCATTAGTATGTTTGAATGTACTAAGTATATGAGGTATGCATGAAAAAGTAAAAGAACGTATCAATATTTCATAAGATGCATGACCCAGTATAGTGAACATGAGTATAACTTAAAACCAATTTAAAACATAAGAAACTCTTGGTCAATGCATATCATAAAACTTCAACCTTCAACTCATAAGTTGACACCTCATAGCTTAACTTGAAGTTGACTTTTGTGGAATAAGATAGTTAACCGAGAACTAAGACCATGCGAGCAACTACATGAAATCCAATGACACCTATACTAAAATAGGATGATGACTCCTTCATCAAAATAGAGGAGGCTACCATGCCAGGGCATACACCAAGATAAACCAACTCAACTCAACTGGCTATGATTATCTACTAACTAGGTCATGAAGGCAACCTACGTGGGTAACTATCACGACCCAAGCCTAGGTCCTAGACATGACATAACGAATGAGAAACCTGAAAGTACCTCAAACAAGCCTCTTAGCATTCCTTTAGACTTTCATAGATAATGACAATAAGTAAACAAGCGAAAATTATAATAGTAAATCTTCAACTTACATATGTCCAACAATACCTCTAACTTTTAGATTTAACGGGAAAAAGACAAGTCCCTAGCTCACCATCAATCATAATAGAAAGAAAAAGAGTATTGTTCTCAAAATATTGGAACTCACCAAAAGTAGCTTCCAAAATAATTCTCAACTAGCCAAGTGGAGAATAACAAGGAGGAGCACCGGTTCCTACATGGTGATATCATATAGGCAAAAGAGCATGCGTTATTACTTTGAATGTACTAAGTATGTAGGTATGCATTACAAAGTAAAACATTTAGGAAATTTATAAGTTAAAGTACATAAATTAGTGTATGCATGAGTAATAAAGTAAATATCATTTAAATCATACATATGTGGATATAAACATCCACGAGTAATCATGTAAATAGCTTTTAAAAAGTTCATTTCTGGAAAGTTGAATATAAAAAATATTAAGACCATGTGAGCTATTACATGAAATCCAACATAACCCCCTATGTTGACCGAGGAGTCTACTTGCCTAGGATAGAACTCCATCAACTTTACATTTTAACTTTAACTTTAAAGGATTTCATGGATCCATTAGTCTAAGCCTACAAGGGCTCCTATGTTGGCACATAGTTAATGAGACAAGGGGTTGCTACTAGGATTCCCTTACTGAATCCTACCTCAATGACCCATTTGGTGCTAAGTCACTCCCACATAATAGTTTAATACTTCAAAATAGTCATAACATATAGCTTGATAATTCAAAACATCATATTTGGTAGAATAGCTCATTAAAACCTTTTGTAATTCAAATATGCAAGAATTATCCTTATTACATAAAGAATCCATCATTCATATCATTTTATCATTCTTTTATTTCATAAGACTTCCTTTTTATCATAGTCATTGCTTTCATAAATATTCATTTGTAGTCAAAGCTTTCAAGTTAAACTTCATTGAAAACATAGTAAACTAGGTAGGTTCAAGTCACTTCAACCTTCAAACATGAATGTAAATGAAATTATTCATAAATACTTTGAAGTTCATCAATTAAAAATTATGATTTAAACAACTCACCATGAATTTCAAGAACCTTTAAAGAGCTAAATAGAGAAAGTACTTGCAAACCATCAATTCATACATATGAAATCATTTTGCGTCAAAATATATCAATAATCATTAGTTTAATCATTATTCATTCCATTAAGTAGAAATAAGAATTACCTATAAAAAAATATTACTTGAAATCAAGAAATTTAGTTGAAAGAATTTTAGACCACATGTGTGGAAGAATTAATGGATAAACACCCATATACCTTAGAGTAAAAGCTTAAAGAAAATAAATATAATTTACCGTATAATCAAAATATTTTAGGCGTGAAAGTGGAAGGAATACTCTCATTGAAGACTTACATACCTGGAATCTGAAGTTTTCTTAGAATCGAAGGACTTAATGAACATTCTTGAATCCTAGCCTTTTCTTCTCACCGTAATATTTTGTGTACTACCTGGAGTATATAAGAATCACCGAAAAAGTTTCCTTACACTACTAAGAATTAAAACTATATTTTGAGAATGAGGAAAGAAGTGTATAGAGAGAAGAGTTGCTTGAAAAAGCTTGATGAACAAAGTGATGAAATAAGGTGGGTATTTATAGGTGTGAAGGAGGGACCTAACAATAATTAAAATAATTATAAAGAAAAATATGAAAATTTAATGAAAGATTGTGATGTCATGGGTCATGTAAAATGGAGTACTATTTATGTCAGGGGTGATGTTAAATGGATCTAGATCTTCTATGGTTGGTGCGATGAATCTCTTTTTTATGGAATACCTTTTTTTGGAGCTATGTTTGAATAAGATAACTTCCTAATTAGGATTTGATGTCTCATATGAATTGTATCACAAGAAGTATTCTTTAATTTGGTTCAAGAATCAACTGATTAAAGCAATCTACCATGTGATATGCCATTTCTTCTACAAATACTCTATTATATCACAACACCAGGTCTTGCAAAGATTAATTTATTTGACCTACTTAGCGTCCGAATCTTAAGCTATGGTCTTCACAAAAGTTGTAGGTAATAATATTGGAATTATTGAAAAATTTGAACTACCTAATTTAGCCAAAACTACAAAAAGTAATACCCAAAATAGAGAATCAGTATAATTTTTATCGAGAATTGGAACACCATATACAACATTTTTAGGGGGTGTTAAAGAAACATATTTTGGGACTTTAGGTTGTTACTAGATTCCCTTGGATAACAAATTGCGTTATCCAACAAAACCCCACCTAGACGTACTCTCGGTGCTTATTCAGTATCCCAACAAAAACTCATAAAACATAATTATAACATAGTAGGGAAAGATAGTAACTGCCCATCAATCCATCTTTAAAACATTAAGGAATAGCTCATCTAACTTAGTGATTCATAAGAATATATAACTTTGGCGAGAATTGTCCTTATCACCATCTCAAAACATCTAATGATCTTAAATCTGATCATCATATAAATATTTAACTTTAAAATCATAATCTCAGTTTTAACTAATTGAAAACTATCTTTATAAATTATTTAACTAATGATTAACTCATAAAATCATCTTTACTTAATAATCATAGCTTCAAAATATAGCTTTATGCATGAAAATCTATAATTCATCTTTAAATCATGCAATTCTAATAAGAACATGTATATAAAGATCATTGATAACATTTGAAAATGAAATCAAATTATCTCAATTCAATTCATCAAAACAAGTGTTCAAAATCAATTGTAAATTGAATGAAAACTTGAGAAATCTTTGGGACTTTTTGGGTGAAAAGGGCCCATGAATAAATCTCCACACAACTTGCTTGAAATCACTTACTGTCATGACCCAACCCCGTAGGCAGCGACTGAATTCTAACCAGGACTCCCATATACGTAACTATCCAATATATGAACTATACATAAGAACCCCAGTGGGTGATAACATTTTTATATACGTATAGCCTCCTTAATCTACATCATATCATGAAAGGACACGCAAGACAACAAGGCGGCCATGACATAACACCATTTCCCACCTATCATACAGACACAGCTGAATAAACTTATGAACAACTCACATACATATGTCCATAGACCTCTAAGAATAGTAACGGTAACATATGGCGGCACAGGACCCCCGCCATACCCCTGAAAAAATAAATATACACATAGAAGGACCAATACCAAAAACCTAGGCTCCGAAATAGTGGAGCACTTCCAACATAGCTGAGTGAAAATCCTAAGATAGCGGATCTCCAAAATAAACATCTGTACCTGCAGACATGAAATGCAGCCCTCGGAGAATGGGGGGTTAGTATGATATATGTACTGAGTATATAAAGTATAACACATCATAAACAAGGTCACATCTAAAGTAGAGATCCAGGAAAAAAATATGATACTTAATAACGCACTGTATCTGTGTCCTACGAGATAAACCGTGCACATCGTTATCATATATTGCACCCAGCCCATTATGGGGATTGGGGCCATAATTGTATATCATACCTCAACACCACATCATCATATTATATCATAGAATACATATATCGTACCCGACCCTTTATGGGACTCTGTGTCATCACGTTATCATATATCATACTCGGCCCTTTATGGGACTCAGTGTCATTATATCATCGTATATAGTACTCTGACCTTTATAGGACATAATGTCATAATCATTATATACCATACCCAGTTCTTTATGGGACTCAGTGTCATAATAATCATATACCGTACCCGGCCTTTTATGGGACTCGATGTCATAATTATCATATACCATACCTGGCCCTTTATGGGACTCGGTGTCATAATCATCATATTATCATCTAAGACTCAATAAAATGATCATATTGGACTATCCTTTGAGGTTTAGAATGGTACTTATCCCAAGTGCCCTCTAAGTGTCATTAAGGGTCGTATCAACTAGAGGCTCAGGAATCATAGGCATTTAGCAAGTAATTCCAAACGAGAAGAGAGTATAGTTTACGTACTTACTACTTTCCATCACATAGAAGCCTTGAGAGGCAATAAATCAACTAATATAGGAGTTCTACCATTGAGAAGTGAATAAGACTTATGGATCATACTTGGAGTTTTAAGAATAGAATTACTCCCAAGTTTCATACACATCTCATACTTGTGCTAAGACATACCAAGAAAAAAGAGTTAGCTTCACATACTTACTACTCTCCATCATATAGAAGGCTTGAGAGTCGTAGTTCCATTGTTATAGAAGTTCTAGCATTAGGAAGTTGGTAAGACTCATAAATCTTGCTCGGAGATTTATAGATGGGATACTCCCCAAAGCTTGCATCATATGGTACTTATATCAAGACATGCCAAAACAAGATAAAGGATAAGCTTTACATACTTATACCAAAAACAAGCCAAAAGAAAGGAGGTAGCTTCACATACTTGATACGGATTACTCCTACCACGTTCGCCTCATTGTCTCTTGAACCTATTTAACATGAAAGTAGTAATAGGGTTAATGACCTTTCACTTTCCAATTTCCAACTCTACAACCACGGATCCATAGGAGTCATTTCCATATCCATTTCCCTTAACTAGTTTATTACTAGCTCCGAAGTTACCTAAAATCGGGCAACATCTCCTCTATAACTTCAACATCCCCGAGATTTCAAGTCAGACAAAATATCAACAACCATACTATCAACAAAAACCATAAGCATATTTAAAAGTAAATCACTTCAACTTTACACAATACGAACTCCAAACAACTCGCTTAAAACTACGATACCAAAATAGAGTTTTTTAACCTTTATTTCATAAAATCTTTAACAATATTAAATGGAGGGTCATATGGATAAAACCAGTAGAAACCACACCCTTTTTCAAACATCTTCCATCCCTGAAACACACAATTAAACCAGCTGCAACCGCAGCACCTCAATCGCAACACACTACTCAATTTCAATTTCACTATAACGACTTCAATTTAGTTTGTTTTTAACTTCAAGCATCCTTGTACAATTTTTCACTTAAAACCTCATTTAAGACATGTAATATAAATCATAACAACATCATAAACTCCAATTTAAAAGAGAAAAACCTTACCTTGTCCGAAATTCCCCAAAACTCGCCTAGGAAGTTCTTTTAGCGCAGCTAAAACTTCGTGGTTGTATGCTATGTTTTGGTGCTACTCCAAATCATAAATTTTCATTACTAGAACTTTCATAATATCTTGGTATACCCTAGATAATTAATTTACAGAACGAAATCAGAGACTTACCTTTTCTTTCTCCTTGGCCGAACCTACTCTCTCTCTAGTTCTAAAGTTTCTTCTCTTCAAGGTTCTTGAAGTTTCTTGATAGAAATGAATTTTAGGAGATAAGAATGACTTATCCAATATATATATATATGGGACACCTAAGAGGGTGACACGTGTCAATCCCTAAGTGGTGACATATGTCAAGCCCTAAGTGGTGACCCATGTCAAGCCCTCATTGGGCCAACACACCCCTTTCCTTAAATCACGGGCTGCCATGTGGCATGTGGGGGCCCACCCCTTTCTCCATCTTCTTCTACATATCACTCCCAAATGCTGCCACGTGGCACTCTCTCATGCTGCCACGTGGCACCTTCTTTTCCTCCTCGTGGGTTCATAATCTCGTCTTACTTTACAAACCTATGTAATCCTTGTTACGTAAGCTTGGTATGCACTCAAGTACCTTAAGTATGTAATATTTCCAAGTTGGTAGATTATGTAAGTAAGTTGAGTCTTACGACTCATTATTTGGTCTCCAAGTTCTTTTGAATTCTTATAACCCTATTACAAATCTTCTCTACTATTGGGCATCGCATTTTCCTTTCCTTAGAGTAATTTTATGTAATTATAGATTATCCGACTCACATGGTATCTTTTAAGAAGCTTAAGAATCTTTCCAGAAACTCAAAAACCTATCAAGGTACAAAAGTCTTTCAAAGTACAAAAGTATGGAGTATAATATCCTTCCCCCCTTTAAAATATTCATCCTCGAATGTGAACCAAAACCTTCCTCAAGATCTTATACAGACCATATGGTGAGTTTCTTTGTTCCATTGCTATAACATATACTTTCATCGAGCAATTAATATCATAGTTCCAAATGTTGGGATTACTTGTAGACGCAAGAATAGGTGCGGACATTTATATTTCACCCTCTCTTTTAGCTTCTCAAGTCATCTCTTTCCACTTCTTATTTTTCCACAACACCTTGACAGAAGCTACGTCCTTAGTCCACGATCTTCTAATCTGCCAATCCAGGATGGCTATAGGTTGCTTCATCGTTAGTTCAGATTCTTCCATGGTCCTTTTCCTCAGATTTGGTTCCAATTTTTTCTGTCACACATTACATTGCATTCCTTGTAATAATGTGCGAAGGAACTCAACTTAGCCCCAGGATGGCTATAGGTTGCTTCATCGTTAGTTCAGATTCTTCCATGGTCCTTTTCCTCAGATTTGGTTCCAATTTTTTCTGTCACACATTACATTGCATTCCTTGTAATAATGTGCGAAGGAACTCAACTTAGCCCAAGAATTACCTCAACGTCGTTTCTCTAGTCATCATGCTTCACCTTGCCCTTTCCCTCCTCTCTTATAATCGATATCGATATAAATCTTTGGTTCCACCACGGCTAGGTCCTATTTTTCCCTTAGTACTCACCCCATCTCAGCAGCTTGGTCTAACCCATTTTGACATCTCTCTAGAACGTATCCAAAAGATTCTAGTTCCTATTATCACGTACTTCTCATTTGACCCTATAATCAACATATACATATTCATAAGTGGCATAACCATTCTTATACAACCTGTATAAGGTACCCATAATCTTTTTGTCTCCTAGTTCATTCCGTTTTACATATTCCACCAGCTGTCCTAAGCCATTCATATCCATCTCAATTATTCTTACCATTTCAGTATCAATTCTCTAATTACTATTATGATGAATACAACCTTTTCAAGATATTTTACAACCATATATTTCATTCTCTTTTTACTTCTTAGGAAAAGTTCGGCAGAGTTTCCTCTATATTCCTTCCTATCTCAAAATCTACACGCAGAAAATACTAACAATGCCTCACAAGGCCAACACATATATGTATATCATAGTCTATCACAGCCACACAAGGCGCCAGATATCAATAAAAAAAGTAGATATATATATATATAATAGGGTGGGGACCAGATCTATCAATCCATGCACATCTTGGGAGAAGATTAATTATATACCCATAACCATGCTTGATAGCACCTTCTGACCCTGTCTACCAACCAAGGCATATAAGTGATTCGAAGGACCGCTAAAACTGGAAGCTTTGCCTTGGCCTCTACCATGGCCTGCTGGTGCCTACATACCCTACCCTATAGGGAGCATAGCCATATAAAAAGAAGGACTAACAACTGACCTGGTAGGCGAAACTGCAACTTTTGGACTGCCCCTGGATGGGCATTCTCTTATAACATGGCCCTGACGACCACAACAAAAGTAAGCATTGGTGGCAAAAAGACATTCCCCAAAATAAAACCTACCACAATGAGAACACCAAGGAAAAGATAATCCTGATTGACGTGAACCTCTATTTGTCTGTGAGCCTGAAACCCTGGAGCTTTGACAGGCTCGTGAATACATTGTGCTGCCAAATCTTCTACCTAGGAACTGCGGGGGTGCACTCTGGACCGACTGAGGAGGATATCTTCTATACTTTCAAGGCTGCCCGCCTCAGAGCTCACCATAATACCTAGCTGATTTAGTTCTCTTCCACCTACTTCCGTTATAATCTTTATCGGGCTGATGCCCCCAATGCCGATCTTCTACCCCTTGTGCGTACGCCTTTACCTAGGCAATATCCATGCCTGGCTGAGAAGCCATGGCCATATAACTATCAATTAAGTAATGGTGTAGCCCCATCATATAGAGATGCACCCTATAAGCCATATCAGCTATAATAGTGGGCACATGCCTCACCAATGAGTCAAACTCAAGGTTGTAACGTCTAATGCTTCTACCATTTTGCCTTAGCTGTAAAAATTAGTCAATTTTGGCCCATCTCATTTTTGGAGGTAGAAAGTGGCAAAGAAAGTCTTCTACAAACTCATCCTATTCTGCTAGAGGAGCACCCTCGCCCCTAGATAATTCCCAAGACTCCTACCAATTAACGACAACATCACATATCCGATATGATGCCAATTCAACAGACTCAGTTCCAGGGCCCTAATTAATCTTAATGTATGTTGTATCTGCCGAATAAACTCTTATAGTTCATTTGTAGGTCTCAACTCATAAAATATTAGGGGTTACAAGCCTGAACGTCATGAATCCTCTAACTATCTTGCCTATTGTCACCATCCAGCCTATGTCTTTGAGCCTGCCCTGCCATTAGTTTGGTTAGTAGTTGCACTGCATATCTCATAGCCCTTTTTTCCGCCCCTGGCAGTGGGGCTAGAGGATCTAGTACTGGGGTTTCCAGATCTGCACCTGCTTCTTCCTTAAGCTCCATTAGAGGTGGTGGCATATTAAAGCTTGCCGACTGGAGCCCAATCATTGGCATAGACTGGGCACGAGCCCTAGTAACTCTCGGGGCCTGACTTATTTCCCCCGCTGCCGACTTGCCCTTCTAGGCGGTTGTTGCTTTCCTTGGAGGCATTGCTGCAAACATAATGGTAGGTTAGTGAAAGGTCATCCTATGAACATAGATCTATCACACCAATAAATAAGACTTTACTAGACACGGTCTATAGACATTCCGAGGACCAAATTGCTCTGATACCACTTTTGTCACGTCCCAACCCCGTAGGTCATAATTGGGTTCTGACCTAGACCCCCATATGCATAACTATCCAGATAATATTTTCATATACGTATAGCCTCTTTCATCTATATCATATCATGAAAGGGCACGCAAGCCGACAAGGCTGCCATGACATAATATTATTTACCACATATCATATAGACACAGCTGAACAAACTTATAAACAACCCACAAACATATGTCCATAGACCTCTAAGAATAGTAACGGTAATATATGGTGGGACAGGGGCCCCATCATACCCCTGAACAAACAAATATACAGATAGGAGGACCAATACAAAAAAGCTAGGCTTTGAAGTCGTGGATCACTTCCAATATAGGTGAGTGGAAATCCTAAGCTGATGGATCTCTAAAATGAACATTTATACCTTCAGGCATGAAAATAGTCCCCCAGAGAAAGGGAAGTTAGTACGATATATGTATTGAGTATATAAAGTACAAACCATAAATTTACATTAATAACACCTTCATACCCTATTGTTATACCCTAGATAATTAATTTACTGAATAAAATTAGAGAGCTTACCTTTTTGGCTCCAAATCCGTGGCTCCCTCTCTCAAGCTTAAGGTTTCTCTTCTCTCTTTTTTTTCTAGAATTTTCTTGATAAGGATGAACTAAAGGATAAATATGAAACTAATGTAATAAAACATATATATATATATAGGCCACCTTAGGAGGTGATAAGTGTCAATTCCTAAGTGGTGATACGTTTAAAACCCTTATAGGGCCAACACACCTCCTCCTTCCACCATATGCTTCCATATGGCAGGTGGGGTCCACCCCTTGCTTCACCTTCTTCCATGTGGCACTTCTAGTTTCTTTCATATGTCACTCTCTCTTTCTTCCATGTTTCACTTTGTTTTCTCCCTTGTGGGTTCATAATCTCGTCTTACTTTATGAACCTATGTAATCCTTGCTACGTAAACTTGGTATGAACTCAAGTAGATTAAGAATGTAAGATTTTCAAGTTGGTAGCTTACGTAAGTAAGTCGAGTCATATGACTCATTACTTGGCCTCCAACTTCTTTTGAATTCTTATAACCATATTTCCAATCTTCCCTACTATGAGGTGTCACATTCTCCCTTCCTCAGAGTTATCTGGTAGCGTTATAGATTATCCGGATCACATGGTGACTCCCAAAAAGCTTAATAACCTTTCAACAAACTTAAGATCCTTTCAACAAACTTAAGAAACTTAATAAGCTTAAGAAGCTTTCAAGGTACAAAATTACGGGTATAACAGTACGCTATGTCTGACTATTTATTTGAGGATGAAAAGAGGTACTAAGGTTCACATTTGGACCCAAACCTTTTTGAAATGATTTCCAAACCTGAAAAAGTTAACTAGGCACTCCTTTTTGAAATAATAAACAATGAAACTTTATAAAGTCTGACTATATCAAGAATATGAAATCTACTTTAGTCCTATACTAAACAGTAGTCTTGACTGACAAGAAATGGGTAGAAATTTCCATTAGATAAAATTACCAAAATCAAGTCATGTTGTCAATAAGCTAGTAATGAAATACATGTTGATCATCTCCAACTTTTACTATGTCAAATCTATATTATGAGTTATGCCACATAGACTTTGTTGCTCAATTTAACATGTAGGCAATTAGGGAACCTAGCAACAAAATTTACAATATTCCTCTTCATGCAATTACACAAGTAGACTTTTCTCAAGTCATTGTGCATCTTGGTAGAACCTAGATGAATAAATTATCTAGAACTGTAGGATTTTGCGACAATACTTCTTTAAAACCATCCACATTTAGAACATATAACCTGTCTTGGTGCAAAAATACATCATCTCCCCTTGTTAAAAGACCATCACCTTTTTTAATGAAATTTTACCTTGATCTAAAGTAGGATGGGTTGATTGTCCTGCTTCTCCATCACTTCCATCACTAATGTTGATTAAGCTCCACTATAAACAAGAACATTAGCTTCCTCAGAGTCTACAAGATAGACTCCCAAACGTACTAGTCTATGCACTTTCTTAGCCAACTCTTTGTTTCCCTCCTCTGCATGAGTAGTACTTCCTATAGATAGTCTACTAAGGGCAATAACAAAAATATTAGCCTTACCTGGATGATAAATAATACTCAATCACAATCCTTAAGAAGTCCAAGACATCTTCTCTACCTAAGGTTCAACTATTTTTATTGAAGATTAACTAGAGACTCATGTGATCGGTGAACACATCTGTGTGCACCCTGTAGATAGAATGATGCTATATATTTTAATTAGAAAACAACTACTTTCAAACAAGATATCATGAGTCAGATAATTCTTGTTGTGGTTCTTATGTTGTCTTAAAGAATAAGTTATAACTTTACCATTCTGCATAAACACACAACCCAGTCGTGTAGTAGAAACATCACAACACAAAACCAAACCGTTTCTACCATCTTGTACGCTCAACACTAGAGTGGTAGTCAGCAGAGTTTTCTATTCTTGAAAGCTCTTCTCACAAGCCTCATATCATTGAAATTTAACGTTGTTTTGGGTCAACTTAGCAAAAGAAGTAACAATTGATGAAAATACTTCCACGAATATTCTATAATAGTAAGATATACCTAAGAGACTCATAATATTAGTCAAGGTTGTGGTTCTGAGTCAATTCCTCACTGCTTCTATTCTTTAAAATCAACCTGGATACTATCACTGAATACTATGTGGCCTCGAAATTCCACAAACTTTAGCCAAAATTCACAATTTGAAAATATGGAAATAGCTGAACATCTTTAAGAGTCTGAAGAACTATTATTTCGTAATTGGTGTGATGCTTCTCAGTTGAAAAGTACATTAAGATATCGTCGATGAACATAATAACAAACATATCTAAGTACTTCTTAAACACCTTATTCATGAGATCCATAAATGTTTCTAGAGCATTAGTCAAACTAAAGGAAATAACAAGGAACTCAAAGTGACCATAATGGGTCCTGAAGGCTATTTTAGGGATGTAACTTTCTCTAACTTTTAACTGATGATAGTTAGATTTGACATCTATCTTAGGGAAATAAGTGGTACACTGAAACTGGTCTAACAAGTCACCAATTCTAGGAAGGGGATACTTATTGTTTATAGTGACTTTGTTTAACTGGAAATAGTCGATACACATCCTAAGGGAACCATCTTTCATTTGCACAAAAAAGACGAGAACACCCTCAAGGAGAAACACTAGGTCTAATGAAACCCTTATCGATGAGATATCTTAACTGCTGTTTTAACTCCTTTAACTCAGCAGGAGCCATTATATGTTGTGGGATAGAGGCAGGTTAATTATCGGGAAGGACATCAATTCCAAAGTCTTATCTCTCTATCTAGAGGGACTCTAGGATGATCGTTGGGCAAAACTTTAGGGAACTCATTCACAATTGGAACTGACTAAAGGGACGATGTCTTAACATTAGAGTTTTTAACTCTAACTGATAGACACCCTTTGGAAATTAACTTTTTGGCCATAAGGTATGAAATAAAATGACCTTTAGGAACTATTGGACAACCCATCCACACTAAGACTGGCTCATCTAGAAACTAAACTTTACTATTTGAGTTCTATAGTTCGATTGAGGCGCAGCATGAATACAACAATTCTATGCCTAGAGTGATATCAAAAGCCACCATATGTAACTCAACTAAGTCAGTTATGGTGTCTTTATGTTGTAATGAGATAGTATAATGATTATAGACTCACTTAGCCAAAATAGACTCACCAACAAGAGAAGACACACTAAAAGGCTCTAAAAGTTAATTATGGAAAATCCCAAACTTTATGTCTATATAATGAGTCACAAAATATAAGTTAGCACATAGATCATGCACATCATAAGCATCAAATGAGAAGACTTTTAGCATACCAGTAACGACATTGGGAGAATTTTCCTGATCCTAGTGGCTATACATAGCACATACAAGCTTTGAACCTCCGCCGATTCGTGATATAGTGCGCATTTAGATGACCCTACTTGTTGTATCTAATGAAGAAGAATGGACTTAGTGTTCCTATTACAATGCCTCAAAGAAGGGAAGTCCCTCAAATAGTGACATAACTGACCACAATTATAACATCCACTTGTGCCATCACAATACTCTACTGGATGGGGTCTACCCGACTTGCCAGAATATGGGTTTCAAGTAGATCCTTGTACTACACTACACTCTATCTAAGAACTCTATACTTTGAAATTTTGGAGATTATGAAACCTCTAATTTTTCATATTCCCCAGTGTAGGTGCACTTTATAATGATGGTGTAAGTCCAGAAGATCTCTTCTAAAAAAACTTGTTACTATTTTTGCTCTTTTGATGATTGGGATCATGACCCAAAGACTTTTCCTTCTTACCTAATTGTTCTCTTCTATATTTTTTCTTATCCTCCTCAACTTTTTGAGAACAAACCATGAGCCTAGATATGTCCATATTGTTGATCAACATTGTATCCTTGCACTCTTTCTCTCTCTCTCTCTCTCTCTCTCTTTATTTGTTTACCCATTCCCAAAACAAACATCCTCATTCTAGACCTCATGTTCGGAACCGTATATGGAGAATAACAAGATAGTTATATGAACTTGAGACCATACTCATTCACACTCATACAACCTTGCTTCAAATTCACGAACTCTTCCACCTTAACCTCTCTTAGCTCTTGTAAAAAGAAATAGTTTAGAAGGGCTTCCTCAGAATTGTCCCAAATTGCAGGATGTCATCCACATGATGACTTTCCTCTTAGTAGTTATACTATACGTTATCCATATAATTGAGTTTATAAGCATTAAGTTCAACATCCTCAGTCTTGTAGCATGCATCATCTTTAAAATTTTCCATTTCCGATCAAATAAGTTTTGAGGGTCCTCTTCAACCTTGGATCTTGTAAACACTGGTGGGTTCATCTTAAGGAATTCCCTAATCCTTATTGCAGCTGACGGCTCCTATGAACTAGAATTATTATTTGTTGTGCCCTGATGGCTTGATTTAGCAGCAACCAACTGATTGAGGATTTGAATAGCTCTCGTAAACTCTACCTTAGAAGTATGGCGAGGTTGATGAGCAGGTATTTATGGAACTCTTGTAGTTCTAGCAGGCACATCTTGAGTCCCAACACTTGCCCCTTTATCAGACGAATAAGATTCTTTACATTTTTGCATCCTAGTTAGTGGAAGCATACTACTTGCATTGGTTCCATAGGGAACCCAGTACTTACAAAATTCCCATTCCTCTGATTGGCAGTATGCTTTGGAGACATAATCTTAATTATGAAAATGCATTAGTTAGATGAAACTTTTATATGATAAACTCCATCGTAAAAACTAGACTATTAAAGAAAGGTAGTATTTCCTAATGTCATGTAGCCTCCCTTTTATAGATGTGGAATGGTTCATATCCATAATAAAGACTCTACTAGACACAACTTCATAGACATCCTTGGACACTTAAACTCTGTACGTTGATACTAAGTTTGTCATACCTTGAGTCTCCACCCTTAGCATGGCCAACACTTAGAATTATTGTTGGTCCCAAATGAACCGTTAGCATGGCATAGTTTTATGCAAAAGACTGAACATCATCATCATGAAGCCTTACAAATAGGTTAATACCATAATGATTTAACAAGCTAAACCATCTCAACACACTTTATGCAAAAGTTTGAAAATGAGTCTAAATAATAAATGTTTAAATGTTTGAGAACATCTAGAAATAAAAGACCTAACTGACATAACTAAATTGCCTATAAAGCCTTTACTGAAATAAATATAAGTGCCAGGACAAAACAAACGGGTACCTAAGTATTATACTATAAATGTCTAATAAATGTCGAAGAAAATAAATAAACAGGAGCCCTCCAAAAGCAAGGAGGTTTCACCAAAAGTCATTTGAAAGAATCCTAATGAACTGTATGCTCTCGATCCTTAACACCTGTATCTACATCATTTAAAGATGCAGTGCCATAAGCCATAAGTACATGGAATATATGGTACATAAAATGGCTGAATGAAGTAACATGATAAATTGAATGTACTAAACTAAATGAATACATCTGAGAGTAAATGATAAAAGAAAAATCTTAAAACTAAAGCATGCAGGTGTATTGAAATAATAAAACTTTACAACTAAGATATGTACAATAATATCAAAACTGAAACTACTGTACTTTACTTTTATTGGAGAGTTTTTCTAACTCACAACCACTATTATAAGCCTCATGCTGATATGACGTCTTGTACACATTTCTAGAGCCATCCAATTCTTTTCCAGGATAGAGGACAAACTTAACTAATGAATCCAATATCTAAGCCCTTACAAGGGACTTTTTTGAGGAGTCGCTAGAATCAACAATATGATTCTATCTTACACTGGTGGTGGTGGAGTTCTCGGGTTTGAATTACATGAATCGCTACCCTATTTATTACTCAATACTACTACTAAAACAAAATAATAATACTCAATTGAACTACTTTTATATCTGTACTAAACTTGCTTCAAATAATTATGCTTTTATGAAAAATGATAGTACAAAAGGAATAAGAAATGCTTTTCTTTCTAAAAATAATGTACTTGAAACAATTTGCATTTTCTGAAGATTGTCTTTAAATTGCTAATTTAATACTTGAAATTGGTTTAATCAAGAAAATAAAGCACAATGAGTAATATGTCAAGGTTTTCAAATAACTCTTAGTTCAATAGGGTTAATATGGTGTAGTAAGCATGAACAATAATCAACGAACATTAAATATATCAAGGATTGAAGTCTCTATAGTAAATTTCAAGAAAATAGACCATAGGATTATAAGGAGAATTTCAAACATTAAGCACTTTGGGCAAAAACCCTAGTTTTATTAACACCACAAAAGTTTCTAGTCCGGATTAAACCGTGTAAGTTCTAACATTTTTAGTTTGGAGAAATCTAACTTTTATGGACACCATAAATGACCCATAATAGCAACTACAGACCATAGATGGGCTCCTGGAATCACACTTCTAAGACGTTAGATTGACTTGAGTTTTAGAGTCTGATCTATGGGTCATAAATAACTTTATAGACCATAGATTGAACCATGAAATAAAGTCTTAAAACTAGATTAAAGTCTGATTTTTGTGGAATCTTTCTACGATCCCATAAAAATACCCATGGACTGTAGATTGGACCATAGATCAACTCCTGAAACTCAACTTTGTTTTATTTCTATGAACGTATAGGACGACCTGTAAAATGGTTCACAAACTATAGAAAAGTCCATTAATCATAACTTCATAAATCCTAGAAGTTCAGCCTAGCTTCTACGATAGGCTTTTGTTCGTTGTAAAAGTTTTTACTGACCGTACATGGCTTCGTAGATGATTCAGTCAGTTTTTAAAAAAGATTATTTTAGTCTTTTTCTACCCCTTCTATGCCTAAACTCAAATGGTTTTACACCTAATTAAGGTCCTTATCAGTATAGTTTGACCTAATTAATCACATCATCTTTTCTAATAATTAGAGCAAGAAGAAAGAGGATCAAACCTAGGGCACAAGCATTCAAGTAAGCTTTATATAAGAAGTTTTGTTCTCCTAGGTATGTAAGACTATCATAGTGAGTGAATACATTCTTCCTCATGCCCTTTATTTAGAATTGAGATTAGTAAGATTAAACCTAGGGTTATTACCCAAGATTCTTGAATTTCAAAGTTGTTCTTGCTTCCATTTCATTGATATATTATTCGTATCATTGAACCCTAATTAGTAAAGAAGCGTTTGAAAGCTTTTTTATCTTTACTTTCATGCAATTTTTTCAAACTCAAAGTATGCTCAAGTACTTCAGCTATATTTTAAGAAGATATATTAAGGGAACACTAAGTGTCCCAAATGCATTATTTTCATAGTAAGATCATGATTAGTTTTTAAAAAGCATGATCAGTTCTAGAAAAAAGTTTCATCTAGTCAAAGTAAAGTTTAGTATGATTTCAACACATATATTAGTATGAGCATTATTTCATGTTTTGGGAATACTATTGAGCACCAACTTGAGTAAGAGTTCAAAGAACTCACACTCCATAAACTACACCTCAAGCACAGATAGAATCGTTTTGTTGATTCAGGTGACTCCTTACCAAGCTTTCATAAGGTCTTGGATATAGATCCATAAGTTGAGTTCTTCATTTCTCCGTGCAAAGTATTGGATGGCTCTGTCACCATAGGCAAGTTGTTATATCATCACGAGGCTCATATTGATGGTTTTAATTAGAGAAACTCTCCAAGAAAAATAATATATACTATATTAATATTTCATTTCTCCGTTGTAATGCTTTATTATTTTCATTACACTTGCATGCTTTACTTTTGGTTGAGTTTCATTCAGTTCCTTTTATCATGTATATTCAATTTAGGCATTGTTTTTTTCAACCATATTAGATACCGTACATTCCATGTACTGACATTATTTGATACCGCATTATTTTATGATGTACGTGCAAGTGTTCAGGATCGAAACTGGCTCTTCGTTTAGATTTTACTTCCATCATCTTTTGGTGAGACACCATTTTTGCAGGGCTCTATTTATTCATTTCTTTCACTTATAGTACACTTTTAATTCTTTATTAAGGTAGTTGTAGGTCTATTATCAGTACATATCTTCATTTATTAGAGGCTTCATAGATAGGATATAGAGTCAGTTAAGCTTTATGTTTGAGATATTTTAAACCTTAATATCTATATTGAGAATTATATCAGACTTTTACATGAAGTATATTTAATGATTTTAAATGACCATATTTATATTGATTTTGCATGTATGTTTAGTCTTCCACTTAGTAGTAAGCCAGGTCAAGGGTTTTCTTAGGACCAACAATAATTTCCGAGTGCTGGCCACATCCAGGGTGAGGGTGAGGGAGTGACAAACTTGGTATCAAAGCATAGAGTTTAAGTGTCCTAGGATGTTTGTGATATCATGTCTAGTAGATTCCTTCTATTATCAGTAAGAGTGCCATACCTAAATGGGAGGCTACATGATATGAAGAAATATCACCCTTCTTTCATACTCTAATGCGTGAAATAGAGATTAACTCTATAAATGTTTTTCTTAACTTGTACATTCATGTATTTCAAATCATGAGGCTGCTACTAAGGCTTTTGGTAGGGCCCTCATCTCAAGTCCACTCGGTGCTAAGTCAAATCCCACGGAATACATACATAACATAAGATCCTAATATCATATATCATAGTCATGATCATAGGCTTAAAATCATAGAGTAGCTCATTTTCATAACATACTTGTAATATGAGAATTGTCCTATCATCATTACAATCATATTTGCATAATTCATATTGTTAGGCCTTAGGTCACCACATTGGGGTCCTAAGTCATCTTTTAGGCCTTAGGTCACCACATAGGGCCCTAAGTCACCTTACTTCATAACTTGCATGAAATTCATACCTTCAAACAAACTAATAATTTCATGATGATCATGGAAATACTTAGTCATAATTCATACTTTGAAAAATTCATGACCATAGCTTGAACTTGGAATTAGGGTATGTCATGAAGGCATGATCAATTAGCTTAAAAATCATGAAGTTAACTTGAAAATATATAAATGATCATAAACTTTATATCAGCTCATACATAATTCATATAGATAATATCATTTAGAAGTATAATTAAAAATACTCACATTTTACATCATGAACCCTAGAAATCAAAATAGGAGAATTAGTAGAAAAACTCTTCAATTTAATTCAATAACCATCAATTTATATAAAAATAGACTAATGATCATACTTTAAATTAAAATTCATGCAATTGGAATAGAGATCATAAAAACCATAAAATATCATACTTTAATTTGATAGAAAACCTAGAGAAATTGATTGGACTTCATGGATTAAAGGATCCATGAATCAATACCACATACCTTGAGTGAGAACACAAATAAATTTGGAAGAAGTTGAGAATTTTGATAGATAAATTGAGTGAATTTGGTTGAAGTCTTCAATGGAATCTCTTGAGAGCCTTTTTGTAGAGAGAAAAATATTTGATAGATGAATTGTAGAAGAATGAATTGAATTAGAGGTTTAAGTTAATTTATAGAGTTGAATTAGGTCCTAAAAAAGTCTAGGTTCATTAACTAATAATTTTGGAAAAGTCTAAAAAGCTCTGATAAAAAACTTCAATTCGGCCAGAAGACCTTTCTAGGTCTGCGACGCAGTCCTGTCGTGGCCATCTCGGATGAAAAAATATCCCAGGTCTGCGACACGGTTCCGTCGTGGACCACACTGTTTTACGGCCTTTTCTAAAAATCTATCTTTCGATCTACGGGTCCTTAAAATCCACCGAGACCATTTTCCCGCAGGTTTAGACCCCCCAATCGATATTCTGAACTCAGATTTTCCAAAAGGATTAAGGATAATACTTTACTTGAGCGGCCTATTTTCAAGGCATTTTTAAGGTATTTTCTGAGCCTACTTTTTGAGGGATGTTACAATATCTCCCCCTTTGGGAACATTCGTCCTCGAATGAGATTTAACTAATCCAGGAAAGAAATGAAAAATGGATTTAGAAATCCAACATGGACATGCAGACACTTTGAAGAAAATGCGTAGAACGTGTAAACTTCATACTTAAAATAAAATATAGTCCTTGAGAGAAATTATTTTCATTAATCATGCATGCATATGAACTACATATGTAACTGAAGTATAGAAGTTTAATCGATTTGATCATGAGCAACTTAGTACCTTTAGGATTTAGTGAAAGGAAAGAGATAAGGATATCACTTTATCATGTCCGATTCCGCTTCCCACGTAGCACTCTTTACTTGTCGAATTCTCCACAATACCTTTTGCAGATGCAACGTCTTTCTTTCTCAGCCTCTTTACTACCTTGCCAATACGCTTTAATATCCTATAAGGTCCTATATATCTAGGGCTCAACTTCTCTTTCTTACCAAACTGCATTACCTCTTTCATAGGTGAAATCTTCAAATACACCATATCATCCACATCAAATTCAAGGTCTCTCCTCCTAGTGTCCGAATAGGACTTTTGACAACTTTAAGCCATTTTCAATCTTTTTCTTATGATCCTTACTTTATCCATTGCATCAATTACCAAATCTGGACCCATCAACGCCATCTCACTAACTTCAAACCACCCCACCATAGACCTACATCTTCTCCCGTACAAGGCTTCAAAAGGATCCATTTAGATGCTAGAGTGATAAGTATTATTGTAAGAGAACTCAATCAATGGTAAATGGTCATCCCAACTTCCTCTAAGGTCAATCATACATGCCCTTAACATATCCTCCAAGGTTTGAATTGTTCTCCTGGCTTGCCCATCGGTTTGAGGATGAAAAGTGGTACTTAACTTGACCTTAGTGCCAAGACCTTTTTGAAATGACTTCCAAAAATGTGAACTAAATTGAATACCTCTATCCGATATAATCGACAAAGGAATACCATGAAGTTTCACAAGTTGACGAATGTACAACTTAGCATAGTATTCGGCACCATAAGAAGTTTTGACCGATAGAAAATATGCTGATTTGGTCATTTGGTCCACAACAACCCAAATAGAATCATGTTGTCCTCTATAATGCAAAAAACCCATGACAAAGTCCATATTCACATCTTCCCACTTCCAAGTAGGGATTTCAATTTCTTGAGATAGACTCTTTTATTTCTTTCATCATTCCATTCCACCAATACACTTCCCTCAAATCACGATACATCTTGGTGGATCCTAGATTAATTGAATACCGAGAACTATGGGACTCATTCAATATCAACTCTCTTAATCTATCAACATTTGGAACACACAAACGACCTTGATAATGTAGTACATATACCCCTAAGGAGAAGGCCTTAATGGATTTTTTGGCAACCAACTTATTCAATTCAACCAAAATGGAATCATTGTACTGTTTGGCCTTGATGTTTGCCGTAAGAGACGATTCCGAACCATTATGTATAAAAACGCCTTAATTATTTAAATCAACCAAACACATACCTAAACGTGCCAATCTATGGACCTCTTTAACCAATTCCCTCTTACCTTCCTCATCATGTGCAACACTATCCATAGACAACCGAATAAGAGAATATTTGTCTTACCCGGATGGTACAATACACTTATGTCATAGTCTTTTAGGAGTTCAAGCCACATCCTTTGCCTAAGATTCAATTCATTTAAGCTAAACATATATTTAAAGCTTTTGTGGTCGGTAAACACATCAACATGCACCTAATTAAGATAATGGCGCTAAATTTTCAAAGCAAACACAACCGCCTCAAGTTTAAGATCATGGATAGGATAGTTCCTTTCACTCACTTTAAGTTCCCTATAGGTATAGGCTATAACCTTACCATATTGCATCAAGACACAACCCAGAACAACACGTGAAGCATCACAATAAACAGCAAACCCATCTAAAACTTTGGCCAATGTCAAAATAGGAGCGGACGTGACATGATCCTTTAATATTTAAAAACTTTTCTCACATTCATCTGACTATTGAAATTTTGCCTTCTTTTGTGCCAACTTAGTTAAAGGCAAACAAATAAATGAAAACCCTTCAACAAAACTTCTGTAGTATCCATCTATGCCCAAAAAGCTTCTAATGTCCGAAGGAGATAATGGTCTAGGCCAATTCTGAACCGCCTCCATTTTCTTTAGATCTACTTTAATCCCATCACCGGATACCACATGGACAAGAAATGCAATTTCCCACCGCCAAAACTCTCACTTACTATGTTTAGCAAATAATTGCTTCTTTCTCAATGTTTGTAACACAATCCTAAAGTAACCTATGTGATCTTTCTTATTTCTAGAATAAACCAAGATGACATCAATGAACACCACTAAAAACATGTCAAAGTATGTCTTGTAAATATGATTCATCAAATCCATGAATATCTCGGGAGCATTAGTCAAACCAAAAGATATTACTATAAATTCAGAATGACCATACGTTGTCCAAAAAGACATTTTAGGAATATCACACTCCCTTACCCTCAATTGATGATACCAGAATAGAGGTCGATCTTAGAAAAGTAGCTTGCTCCTTGTAATTGATAAAACAATTAATCTATCCTTGGAATTGGATACTTGTTCTTTATGGTGATCTTATTCAATTGCCTGTAGTCTATACTATCACAACCCAACCCCATAGGCCGTGACTAGTTCTTGAGTTGGTCCGTCATACAGATATATGTTAGACATCATCAAACTGAAACCAAATACAATATGGAGGCTTTGTGAAAATAGGACGTCATCTCAAGCGTTTCATACATGTATCAGTTTAACCTGCCTCCTGGGAATCACAATTAAATTAACACATCATAATACATGAGATGACAAGGCTGTTACTACTTATAATATTCTAAAATATGTACATACTCAAGACGATAAGGCTGCCACTATGAACGGGAATGTCCCAACATACAAGTCAGATAGGCATAACCAAACACATATACATACAATCTACACATATGTCTATAGACCTCTAAGAGTATCATCAGTATCATACGGACGGACAGGGCCTCGCCGTACCCCTAAATAAATATATATATACATCAAAAAGTTTCTGTACCAAAAGTCTAGGCTCCGAGACAATGAAGCACTCCAAGACAATTGAATAGAACTCCTAAGCTGGTGGATCACCGAACCTAGCATCTATATATGTGGACATGAAATGCATCCCCCCCCAAAAGAAAGGGTGGTCAGTACGAGATGTTTACAGTGTATGTAAAGTATGAAATACAATAAGAAAGTTAAAGTAGAGAGTCCAGGAGAGAAGTATGATAATTAAGAACTCATTGTACTTGTGCCTTATGAAACAAATCATGCATAACATTATCATATACTGTACCCGGCCCATTATAGGACTCGATGCCATAACTATATCATTATATTATCATATCATCATATGCATATACCTTACCCAACTCTCTAGTAAGGGACTCGGTGAACAAAGTCTTACACACGTATACCGTACCTGGCCCATCGTTGGACTCGGTGCCATAACCATATCATTATATCATCACATAGCATACCCGGTCCCCTAGTAATGGACTCAGTAGATAGTGTAGTAAAATGTGCATAATAACATACTCAGCTCGAGACTCAGTGAGAGATGTAATAACAGTATGGACAAGCAGAGTAGTGAGTAACCATCCATATTTAGATTATCATTTGAGACTTCCATAGATAAGTAGCCTAATTAATACTTGAATATCAAGGCGATAGTATTGTTTAGTACTCTTCAAATGTCATTATGAACTATATTAAATAAAGCCTCAAGGATCATAGATACGTATCAAGATAATGCGAAACAACTTATAAAAGTTAAGGACATTAATCATTATAGAGTGTTTCAGAATAGGGACTTTCACATACCAACTACTATCCAACGTATAGAAGACTCAAGGGCAGTAGATCAACTACTTCAAGAATTTTAATATCCCAAAGCAAATAAGAATTATGAATCATACTCAGAACCTATGAAAGGAATTACCCCAAAGCTCATATCATATATCACTTATATCTAAGACATGCCAAAACAAAGAAGGGATAGATTCATATACCTTCAATGCTTATTCAAAACATAATATGTACACGCTGCCCGCAATGTCTCTACCTATATTAAGACATCAAGAACTGTGGTTAAGCTATGGGAAGGTTTCAAACGTACTCCAACGTTAGCAACTCATTTTTAAAAAATTACGCGGCATTTTCCTTATATTCAAACAAACTATGTTACAACCAAGTCAACATCAGCAACCATACGTTCAAGAGCTATATCAAAGTTAGGCAAGGCAAGAATGAAGAATATTCCAAAATAGTCCGCACAATATAAAGTTCCATAAATTTTAACATAACGACTAAAACATAATCAAGTTACACTTAATGATATATAGCCACAACACTTATTCGAATGACCTTACAATAGTCCAACAATTACAACAACACTATCCAAGAAAAGTAAAGTATACTATTTTAGTATTTCATATTTTTGCAAGTCTTAGTTGTAAAGCTTTATTGTTTTCATTACGCTTTCATGCTTTACTTTCAATTGAGTTACTTTCAGTTCCTTTTAGCATGTATATTAAGATAATCCATTGTTTTCTATACCCATATTACATACCGTACATTTTATGTACTGACATCATTCAACACAGCATCGTTTTATGATGTAGATATATATGTTTAGGTTCGGCAATAGACGCTTCGTTAAGATCTTCTTTCCATCAGCCTTTAGTGAGACCTCCTTTCTTGTGAATGGCTTTGTTTTTTAATGTCTTACACTTTTAGAAGACACTAATTCCTATTGAGGTAGTTGTGGGTCTTTTTCGAGCACCTAAGTTAAATTAGAACAAGCTTCATAGACAAGATAGAGAGTTAGGTAAGTTTGATGTTTCAGATGTTTTATACCTTCTTATCTATATTGAGATTTATTTCAAACTTTTGCATGAAGTATCTTTAGTAACTATAACTACTTATTTTTATGAAGCTTCTGCATGTATGGTTAGTCTTTCGCGCAGAAGTTACCCAAGACAAGGTGTCAGTTAGGACATATAATGGTTTCTGAGTACCTGCCTGTAACACCCCATACTACTTCAACTTAGATAAATTCTGAGAAATCAGAGAAACATTCATAAGTTCACTAACCAGTAGGGGCACGTGTGCCACCTATAACCCATAGACTTTTCTATGATTCAAAGGGATTACTCATAGACCCCATCAGAACTTAGAATTCTTCTATGTGTTGGTCCATCAAACTAGTCCAAGTTTACGATCCGTCAAGGGTATTCAACCAGTAGAAGGGACTCGTAGACCTAGTGATACAATTCCAATAGTTAGTGTAATTGTACCTAATCTCTACGATTGGGTAATACGATCCCGTAAGACATTGTACTAGCCATAAGAAATAGTCTGTAGACCCCAAGCCCTATGCTCTACGACCCATAGAAGTTGGTTATGGACCCAGCTATCCCAATTCCAGAATGTCCAAGTTTTGGACCTAGGCTTTTAAGATTGTCCTTCTACGCTCCGTAGTAGAATGGTCCATAGATGTGCCCGTAGAAGCCCAGACCTAGTTTTAATGAGGGGCATCCAAATATTTTCCCACCTTTCCAAAATAAAACCCAAGATGTTTTGGGACTAAAATTAGTCCCATATCATTTCCCAACATGTCTTTTATCTCGGTAACACTTAGAATTTTTGTGAGAAATAATTGGAGAAAAGGAGAAGAGCTAGGGTTTAAGAGTTTCAAGCAAGATCTTCGAATTTCACTTAGATAATATTTGTTCTAGCTATGTAAGGCTTATCAGAATGTTGGACTACGTTCGTTCTCGTACCCTTCATCGTCCTACAATCAAGTTGAGTTTCAAGTCAAATAAAGTGAATACTTGAGTTAGCTATATAAATTAGATTGAGTTGTTTTATATATTTAAATATACTTTGATGAATTTTCATGAGTTGAGTTCTTGAGATGTTTTTTCATGTTTGATTTCACATGAAACCTAGTTAATTTTTGCATTAATTCTTTTATGCACAATTTTGAGTTAAAGAATGATTATTTTCATCATTTATTGAGAAAGAGTGTGAGCATGAGTTGAGTTCGAGAAGACTCTTAATTATCATTTTAAGTATGAGATGATTTGAGAAGTCTCTTAATTATTATTTTGAGCATTAGTATTAATGTTTTAAATATATTTTTTGAGATTGATTTGACAGGTCAAATTATGATTTTAAATATATTTATTAATACGAGAAAATATGTATTTTAAAGAGAAGAGTTGAGTTTGAGCTTAGTCCAAAGTAGACTAAATGATTTAATTGATTCAATATACACATTTGAGATATTAGCATAATAAATATATTTTAGGAGTATGATTGAGCAATGATTTGGGTAAGAGTATAACACAACTTGAACCTCATAAACTACGTAGCCAACGTAGGATAGGATCATACTATTAATTTAGGTGATTCCTCATACTCCTCCCAAAAGAGGAATTTTATTGAATCGAGATAAGAGTTACGTCCATTTCCCTAGAAAGGTATTGGACAGTTGTGGCAGCGATAGCAATTCGTTATATCATCATGTACCTCATAAGTGATGGTTGTCGGTTAGAGAAACTCCCCAAGAGTAAATTATTATATTTTTCATATATTGAGTTATATTTACTTATTTATACCTTTTAAAGTATTTTTTTACATATATTGCATGCTTTATTGAATTGAGCTATTTTTAAAATTGAGTTCTTTGAGTTGAGTTGAGTTGAGTGTCTTGAGTAAGTTTTTTTTCAACTATTTTACATACAATACATTCCATGTATTGACACCACTTGGCATTGTTGAAGATCAAATATGCTTAAAAGGTGTACCGTTGAATATTAGATTTTCATCTAGCATTGTGGTGAGACCTCTTTGTATTTAGAGGCATTCTTGAGTCTTTACTTATCAATCTTTATTACAGTATTTGAGGTAGTCGTCGTCCTGTTCCTGTACCTATTCATAGTAAGTATTTAGAAGCTTCATAGACTAGATAGATAGTGTTTGATTCCTTTCAGTTATTTAAGAGATTATGTTTAACACTCTTTTTACATAATTATACTATACACAAAGTATTTTTAGACTTATATTTTGATAGATGAACATATGTTCTTATTTTGAGTTAAATATTCTGCTTAGTAACCTATCTAGGCCAAAGGTTCACTTATGTCATGGCCCAATTTATCAGATCATGATGGCACCTAATATAACCCACCATTAGACAAACCGACACATATCCTAAAATTGTAAGTAATGGGATGTCAGGGTAGAAGACCAACTATTCTAGCTAAAAGCAGTAATGAGATAACAGAAACATACATGAACAGGTGGAAGCAACTAGATATATATAATCAAAAAGAATCCCTCCCAAAACCTGAAATTCACATGTACAGAGCTGCTAGTAAAAGAGTAAAAGTCCCAACAGAACCAAGGTTGTCTAATAAAACAAAAGACAAAAAAAATATATATACAAAAGGAAATATGTAAATCCAGGATATAATATGCTCACCCTCGCCTCGTATCTCGATTGTAGTTGGCTCAAATCAACTCTAGTAGCTAGTACTCATACCTACATCACAAAAATAGATAAAGAGTGTAGTATGAGTACCAAAACAATAGGTTCCTAGTACGCATCATAGGCCGATAGAGTAAGATAAGAAAAAGTAAACTGAAATGCGAGTAAAAGATCACCATCAAAGATAAGACAAGAAGTAAATATGGGTATATACAAGAACATACTAGCAAACAAAGAGAAGAATCTAACTATCTTCGCCGGGATTCCATAAACTCGATGGGTACGCCCGGGCACAAATAAGGAGTAACCACTTACACTGACTTCCATAAGCCCGACAAAAGCAAGAATAGTTGAAGGAGAATGAACAAAACCCAAACAGATTACAAAGATACCAACATTTCCCAAACTTGAACCGAACCATTTCCAAATCTAACACCTCAACCAACAAATGAGAGTAGATGAAGTCTTAACCGAAGATTCATCAATGAATCAGGAATTTAACCAAGTGCAAGCTGGACCATAGACTGAAATTGGGTAACTGTAGCTAATGAGTGGCTAGACCATGGACTTTAATCGGGTAGCTGTAGCCAAAGGTCGAGCATGGGTAAGCTACACCGTGGACTATAACTAGGTAACTGTAGCTAGAAAGCCTGAACACAAGTAAGATGGACCACATACAAGAACCAGGTATCTGTATCAAAGGAACCGATCACAAGTAAGCTAGACCACAAACTTTAAACATGTAACTATAGCTAAGGAATCGAACAGCAGTAAGCTGGACCATGGAATTTCACCGGGTAACTATTGCTAAGGGATTAAACCAAATTTGAATCAGCGACCAAACGTTCATCATGGGGAGTGCCTCCAAACCAAGCGTCATCAATGCACCACTACAACCCAAACCAAATATACCCCAAATTGATAAGGAAACTTCCAAAAATCAAGAACCGAACGATACAGGACCGATAGGGGAATAGGGCATTATGGAGCTAAGGTCACAAGCTGAATTACTGCCTAGCTAAGGTTCAGACTATCAAAATCAATTTTGCTATATCAATCTACAGGGAGCTAACTGTTCGAAATGATTTCGAAAAAACTCTAAGGCCCAACGGCACCAAAACCACACAAGTCTAAGGCAACACTAGTCTAAACCTAGACTAAGGCCAAACATGCTTCCAAACATATAACCACAGGCATAATATTCATCACCGAAAAGAAACAACCAACAACCACAAGAGTCATGCATACACAGTCCAAGAACCACCCAAAATAAGGCCTAGGACATGGATTCTAGGAATTTAGCATGCTTGACAACCAAGCACCTCCAAACTCATAAAAATCAATTTATAATCACCTAAACATACTCAGTCTTACGAGAAAAAAATCGTAGCCTACCTAAAACCCAACCACGCGTGCTATAACTCACAAAATTAAACTTTTTCCTTCCGAGTGGCCTTCGAATGTTTCCATACTATCAACTATAATAGAATAATAAAAAAATATAATCATTATGAAACTAAAATCATCAAATTCGAAAATGGATGAATTTGAGGTATAAAATGGGAAATGTGGGTCCCTCATCTGAAATTCTAGAATTAACCACAAAAATAGATTCTAAGCGTCACCCCAAGCTCACAAATCATAATTACAACACAATTTGGGGTGGAGTACTCTGTGAGTCGAGCATGCAGCTAAACATCATAAAAAGTCAAACTAACAAAGAAAAGGCAGCTTCTTGATCATCTAATTATGAAAACACGATACCCTTCCAACCCAAAAAAATTACACTATGAGGAACCTTGCGAAAAACTCCACAATCTAGCCTACAAAATCACTCAAAATGGAGTGCATATGATCAAGTTACTATCTACACAATTTCAATAAAATACAACTCCAAAAATCACTAGAGTAGTAGCTAAATTTGATTTCTTACCTCCCAGGAAGCTTCTCCTCGCATTTTAGAGCTCACCATTAGATTCCCCAAGAAATTCCATTTAAATTAGACCTTGAAATCACCTAATTTGGGCATAAGATGGTGGAGAAAACTAAGTTTATTGTTTTGAAAGAATGCTAAAATTCGTTGTTGGTCTTTATTGAAAGACCAGGACATTGACCTTCGTGAACCCTACTACAGTGCTCCGCAAATGTGGAGGCTAAGGAACTTGACCTTTGCAAATGCGGCCAGTGGCCCACGATCATAGAGGCCAAAGACTCATGCCTACACGAATGCGGCCAAGGCTCCACAATCGTGGAGACCAAATTCCAAGACCTCTTCGAATGCAGCGTGGGGCACGTAATCACAGAGAGAAAATGGTGTTTCACTAGATATCAGCAAAATTTGAGTTTTTTACCAAGTTCAAATTCTCCGACGGGATACTCGAAATTCATTTAGAATCCCGTGTGTGAAATGAGATATGCTAACCTACTAAATTCAATATTCCAAACTCAATGACGCAGTTGAAATTTCCATACAAGGTCATTACTATTGAAAGTGGGTCCCACACCTAAAGGCCACTTATAGCTAAATTCCACAATTATCTCGGGATTTGACTAGAAGCCTCAAGAAGCTTATGAAGGATCTAAATGCGCTAACAAAATTTTCATCCGAGCATATTTTCTAAAAATGTTGACCAAAGTCAATTGTGAGCAAAACTTCAAAGATAAACGCGCCAAATGGTCCCAAACTGGCTTCAATTGCCTCGGTACTCATGCTGACCATACTACTCATAATTTTATTATGAGGTCATTTTCAAAATGTTATGACCGAAGTAAACTTTTCAAATTATAAAAGCTCCAAAATAGAAAAATGGTCCTAAAACCCAAGCGAACGATCAGGCAATCGAACAGTCAGTGCCAACAAGTCATAAATGACTTAGGGTCACCACAGGAATGCTCTAAATGATGGAATAAATGCTCTAATCCAAAAATTACCTATAGGTTCATTACATCTTACGGACCAACAATTACTTTTGAGTTTCAGCCATGTTTAAGGTGTAGACTTGAGGCATTAAAAAAATGGTATCAAAGGATAGAGTTCAAGAGTCCTAAGATGTCTAGGAATCTGAGTCTTGTAGACTTTATTTCATCAATATGATGCATGCCACATCTATAATAGGGAGGCTATAGGACTTTTAGTAATTGTTTCACTTCTTTCATACTCTAGTTCGTGTTATAGCGTTTAACTCTGTGAAATCTCCTTCGAATTCAAGAATTTAAATATTTTAGGTCACGCCTTTAAAAATAACTTTTAGCCTGAGAAACATTATTGAGAATGAGATTCCACAATAGTACAGTGTAAAAATTTGAAACCAAGATCAAGCATCTAAGAATAAGAACGATAATGGAACTCAAGGGGTTCCATAGATTGCTTTATACATTATGACTTCAGAGGCTAAATTCAGATGATCAATTTATATGCTCATAAAATTGATGGTTACATAGTATGGTCATAAGCGTACCCCTATTCCAAGATATAGTTCTCAAGAGTTATCTAATGCTAACTAAATTAGAGACTTTTTGACGATGAACATACCCATATTCACTAGATCCAGAGTTTAAAAGGATCCTCATAACTTTATTGATGATACATGGAAAATTTTGAAGGAAATGCATGCTATTAAGGTAGAGGGAGTTGAACATGTATCCTATTAGCTAAAGAATGTTATTAATGTCTAGTACAACCAGTGGGAGGAAAGTTAACGTAAGGATGTGGAGCCTGCAATCTGGGATGAGTTTGAAATTGCATTCATAGACCATTTCTTTATGTGAGAGCTAAGGGAAACAAAATTAGAGGAGTTTGTGAATATGAAGTAGAAGGGGATAACTATCAAGGAGTATATACTTAAGTTTATTCAGCTCTCTAGGTATCCTCTTGCAATGGTATCAGATTTAAGGGCAGAGATGAGGCATTCTTTTCTGGCTTGAGCAAACATATGAAGAAAGATTAGCTGGCATCCTTATTGATTTCAGATATGGACATCTCCAGACTCATAGTGCATGCTCAGCAATTTAAGTAGAATAAGAAGAAGGATAGAGAGGAACACTAAAGTAAGAAGGACAAGTCCACAAGTAATAAGACTAACCATCAAAATGGTTGAAATGACAACTACTCTTTCTTTCAAAATAGGTCTTCTTGTTATGCACCTTCTTGAACATGTTCACCTGTAGCAAATAAAAAGAATGACCCAAGGTCTTAAGGTAACCAAAATTTCAAAGATCAAGGCCCACAGTCTCAAGGTAGTATGGTCTAGAGTTCTTCACACAAGCCAACTTATGGTAAGTGTGGTAGACTATATATGGGGGAGTGTCATGATTGCACTAGTCATTGTTACATGTGTGGCCAGATAGGTCACTTTATGAGAGATTTCCCATTAGACATGCGGTTAATAGGGATAATAGAACCCAATCTTCTTTGGTAGCATTCTCAAATATAGGTAATCAAAGAGGGTCTACTTCAAGAGCAAGCAGAGGTTCAACCCATTTGTTTGCCATGTCTAGTAGCCATAGTCAAGAGAACTCGCTAGATATTATCACTAGTATGCTTCGAGTACTTTCTAATGATATTTATGTATAAATTTGGTTGATTCATTTCATACCTTAAGGCTGGAAATTTGGTCTCTAAGGGGTGTATCTACCATATTTTTCGAGTTAGAAATGATAGTATGGCGACACCATCCGTTCAGTCAGTTCTAGTAGTGAGTGAGTTTCAAGAATTTTTTTGTAAGGATTTACCTAGAGTCCCTACCAGTAAGGAGATAGACTTTGGAATAGATGTTCTTCTCGATACTCAACCTAATTCTATTCTGCCATATAGAAATGAGTTAAAAGAGTAGTTCAGAAATCTCTTAGATAAGGGATTTACTAGGTCAAGTGTCTCACCTTATGGCACACCTATCCTATTTATGCGAAAAAAAGATATTTCCTTGAAAATGTGTATTGACTACCGTCATTTAAATAAGGTCAACATAAAAAAATAAGTATCCTCTTTCGAGAATTAATGACTTTTTTGACCAACTTTAGGGTGCCATTTTTTTATAAGATTGACCTCGGATTAGGCTATTATCATTAAAAGTGAAATTAAGTGACATTTTGAAGAGAACCTTCAGAACTAGGTATGGTAACTACGAGATCCTAATTATGTTATTCGGTTTGACTAATGCTCCTACAACATTTATAGAACTCGTGAATAGAGGGTTCAAGCAATATCTAGATATATTTGTTATCATGTTAATCAACAACATTCTGAACTATTCAAGGAGTGAGGAGGAGCATGCCAACCATCCCAGAATTATTCTCCAAACTCTCATAGGAAAAGATTTGTATGCTAAGTTTTTGAAGTATGAGTGTTTGCTTGCATCTGTGGAATTCTTATGCCCTATTATTTTTGGTGATAGTGTTCAAATAGATTTACAGAAGATTGAGGAAGTTAAGAACTAACCCAGAACCACCTCTTTGATAGATAGAAAAGTTTATGTGGTTTGACTGGTTATTATAAGAGGTTCTTTGAGGGATTTTCATCCATATCTTCTCCACTGACTCAGAAGAAGACTAAGTTTCATTGGTCCAATGTATGTGATAAATGTTTTTAAGAGTTGAAAATAAGGTTGACTACTATTCTAGATTTCCTTGCCCGAGGGGATAGATGGCTTCATCATATATTGTGGAGAAATCAGTTTGTTGAGAGGGCTACATGGAAAGCCGGGGAGGATATGAAAGCAGAGTACCCGCATCTATTCATTCCCGTTGAAGGTAATATTCCTATATATATCTTTAAGTTTAGTGCCTTCTTGAGTTTTAGTCTTTGAGTTCTTGCATTGTATTTGTTCCTTGATTAAACCTTTATATTGGTCATCATTCAAGGGCAAAAGATCACAAGAGGGAGATATTGTAATCCCATACCATTTTAACTTATATAAATTCCAAGAAAATAGAGAAACGTTTAGAATTGCTATGACCAGTAGGGGAACGAGTGACACCTATAACCCATAGACTATTCTATGAGTCATAAGGATGACTTGTAGAACCCATTAGTACTTGGAATTATTCTAAGTGTTGGACCATCCTATGAGTCCAAACATATGACCCATCAAAGGGTCTAAGACCCATAGAAGGGACTCATAGACCCAGTGACATAATTCCAGCAACTACTGGAAATTGTAACTAAGCTTTACGATTGGGTCTTATGACCCATAAGACATTATACGAGTCATAGGAAATGGTTCGTAAACCCTTATCCCTAACCCAGTCAAGCTTTATGAGTGGACTACTATGAGTCTTCCTATGGTCTATGACATGTAGAAGTAGGTCATAGATACAACTTTCCTAATTCAAGAATGTCCAAGTTTTAGACCTAGGCTTCTACGACTGGCCTTCTACAATATGTAGGAGACTCTATGGCCCATAGAAGTGCCCGTAGAGGCCTAGAACCAGTTTTAAAGAGGGGAATTCCAGTCTTTTCCCACCTTTCCCAAATATAATTCAGGATATTTAGGGACTAAATTTAGCGCCTTATCAGTACCCAATATGTTTTTCTCTTATTAATACTTTGACTCTTTTGAGAGCAGGAACTATAGAAAAAGAAGAGGAGCTAGGGTTTAATAGTTTCAAGCAAGATCTTTTAATTTTGCTTAGTTAATATTCATTCCAGGTATGCAAGACTTATTTGACTAAGCTCCTCCTTATTCCCTACATCTTCATACAGTCATGTTGTGTTTTGAGTTGAGTTTCAATTACAATAAAGTGAATTCTTGAGTTATCTCTATAAATTCTGTTGAGTGATTGTATATATTTAAATGTACTTTGATGACTTTTCATAAGTTGAGTTCTTGAGATGTGTGTTCATTTTTGCATTTACATGAAACCTAGTTGAGCTTTTCATTATTTATTGTATGCACTATTTTTAGTTAAATAATAATTATTTTTATCATTCAATTTATAAAGAGTTTGAACATGAGTTGAGTTCTTGAAGTTTCTTAATTATCATTTTGAGCATGAGCTGAGTTGAGAAGTCTATTAATCTTTAATTAGAGCATGAGTATTAATATTTGAAGCATCTACTTTTTGACATTGAGTTGAGAAGTCAAATTATGCTTTTAAATGCATTTATTGATACGAGAACATATCTATTTTAAATAGAAGAGGTGAGTTGAGAAGAGTTGAATTTTAGGTAAGTCCAAAAGAAAATAAATGATTTAATTGAGTAAATACACTCACTTGAGATATAAGCATAGTAAATATTTTTTGGTAGTATTGAGAACCAATTTGAGTAAGAGTATAGAACAACTCTAACCGTATATACTACGTAACGAGTGTAGGATAGGATCATATTGTTTATTCGGGTGACTCTACATAGTCCCAAAAGAGGACTTTTATTGAATCCAGAGATGAGTTTAGTCCCTTACCCTAGCAAAGTATTGGATGTTTGTGGTAATGACGATAGTTAATTGTGTCATCACGTAGCTCATAATTGATGGTTGTCGATTAGAGAAACTCCCCAAGAGTAGAGTATTATATTTTCATATACTAAGTTGTATTTACTTATATATATATATATATATAGACACACACACCCCTTTAAAGAATGCTTTTACATATATGGCATGCTCTACTGATTTGCGTTATTTTCAGAGTTGAGTTCTTTGAGTTAAGCTGAGTATTTTGAGTAATTTTTTTTTACATCTATTTTACATACCGTACATTCTATGTACTGGAACCATGAGGAATTGCATCATTTTATGATGCACACATAGTTGATAGAGATCCTCAACAAGCGCACTATTGAAGATTATATTTTCATCAAGCATTGTGGTGAGGCCTCTTTGCATTTACAGGCACTCTTGAGTCTTACTTTTCAATATTTACTTATAGGATTTGAGGTACTTATGAGCCTTTCCTAATACCTATTCACCGTCGGTATTTAAAGACTTCATAGACTAGATAAATACCATTTTAGTCCTTTTAGTTATTTTAGAGATTATGTTTAAAACTCTTTTTACATAATTATATTATACACAGAGTATTTTGAGACTTATATTTTGAGAGGTGAACATATCTTCTCATTTATGCCCATCTGAGTATGCTTTTATTGAGTGAAGTCTTCCTCTTAGTGAGCTACCAAGCAAAGGGTTAGCTTAGGGACCAACTATGGTTTTTAAGTTTTGACCACACCTAGGGTTTAGACTCGGGGTGTGACATATCCATGTCCAGGGTGTAGGCTTAGGGATCAGTCACTCACTATGGTAGCCTTACATACCGAAGAGAATAAGAGTTCTTGAAGAAAGCTTGATTGAGAGCTTGAAACCCTAGGTTGTTCTTTTTGATTCTTTCCCTTAAGTTGTAGGAAGGATATATGAGAGTAATTAGAAATATTATTGTGATATAGACCCTAATTAGGTCTAAATTATAGGCTTAAGGCTTAGAAATAATGGGAAATAATTGGAAAAGTCTGAAATAACCCCACTTAAAATGTGTTGAAGGCCATCTACAATCCGTAGTTCCTTTTACGGGCCATAGATCTCTATGGAAGAAATAACGTCAAACTTATGAGTTTCTCATGGTTGATTTATGGAACCAAACTATGGCTAGTGATTTGCTGTCATGACCCAACCCCGTAGACCGTGATGGGTGCCCGAACTGGACACTCGCATGTACCCTTGCTAACTATAAGGAAACCTGTCTCCTATTTGAGTCATAGCGTGCCAATAGGCAATACAATATATATAAGCCGATGAGGCTATCGTAATATATAGGCATACCTATTCAAACATACATATACAACCCACATACATGTCTACAGAACTCTAAGAGTAAAAAGAAACACAAACAAAAGGTGGGACAGGGCCCCCGTCATACCCTTAAACACACAAATATATCACTATATTTGCACATGCATGCCTACCTACGGTATCTGGCCCTTTAGTGAGAAACTTGGTGAAGAGAGTGGGTTACATATATAGCGTACCCGCATCATATATATACATACCATACCCTGCCCTCTAGTGAGGGACTCAATATTTCTTTCTTATATCACCATATACCGTACCCGACCCATTATGGGACTCGGTGTCATAATTATCATATTTAATCCAGCCTAAGATGCGGTGAATATTGGTATAATTATCGTATCATTATATCATGACATTATCATATCATCATATATAGCATCCCCTCCTCATATGTGGCAACACCCATCACATCATAGTATTATATCGCATCCCGCGTGAGACTTGGTGAAAAAAGTAGTAAAGTTGCGCACGATAATAGGCTGGGCCCCATGTGGGACTCGATGAAAGAAGGGCTACCGTATGCACAAGTAGAGTAGTGAGAAACCATATGCAAATAAATCATCTCCTAAGACTCAGTAAAATAGTCAAGTGAACTGTCACTTGAAGACTAGGAAAGAAATTCTCCGAGGTACCCTTTAGATGTTAATAGAGATTACATCAATTAGGGCCTCAGCAACCATAGGCGTGTACCAAGATAATTCCGAACAGTTGATGCAATCAAAGACACAACTTATGCAATCAGACACATAGCTTATGTAATCAGAGATACAGTTTATGCAATCAGAAACATTTATCCTCTCAAATCCTTTCAGAATATGAGCTTATATCTATACTTACTATTCAACATATAGATAGCTCGAGAGTGGTAATTTAACTACTTTAGGACCCTTAGTATTCAGAAGTGACTACGAGTCAGAAATTATATTCGGAACCTATAAATATAATTACCTCTAAACTCTTATCAGACATCATTTCAATTACCTTAAGTGATTTAAACGAAAGAAGGAGATAGGCCTTATATGTACAACTCTTCATCCTACAGAAGACTTGAAAGTCAATGAGTCCACTTAGTGTAGGAGTTCTAACATCTAGAAGTGAACAAGGGTCTTGACTCATACTCAGAGCTTTATGAATAGAATGAATCCCAAGTTTCATATATACATAACTTAAGGCTAATACATGCCAAAAGAAAGAAAGGGTTAGCTTCACGTACCTTTTGTAGATTAACTGTAACCCAGATCGCCTCATTATCTTCTTGAACTATTAACATGAGAGTAATAATATGGTTGATAAACTTTCACTTTCTTATTACGAACTCTACAACCAAGTACCCATAGGAATCGTTTCCTTATCCAATACTCACAAATAGTTTGTTACTAGTTCCAAAGTTACCAAAAATCGGGCAGCATTTCCCATATAACTTTAACATCTCCGAGATTTAAATGTGGCCACCGTGTGAACAAACATACCAACAACAACAACCAGAAGCATATACACAAGTGAATTAATTCAATATTACACAATACAAACTCCAAACAACTCGCCCGGAGCTACGATATCAAAAGAGTGTTTTTAATCTTTATTTTGCAAAATCTTTAACAATACGAAATGGAGGGTCGTGTCGCTGCAACAGAAGTAGAAAAACCCCTTTTAGAAAAATTTCATGACCTGCAACAAGACATCCAACCAGCTGCAACCGCAGCACCACAATCACAACACACTACTCGACTTCGATTTAACTACGACTACTTCAATTTAGTTTGTTCCTGATGTCAACCATACTTATGCAATTTTTCCACGTCCAATCTTGTGTAATATATTTAATATACCACATAACAATATCATAAACTCCAGTTTTAAAGGTAAAACCTTACCTTACCTAAAACTCGCCTCAGAAGCTCTCCTAGCGCGGCTAAAACTTTGGGGCTATCTGCTAACATTTTGGTGCTGCTCCAAAACATAAATTTTCATTACTATCACCTTCATAACATCTTGGTATACCGTAGATAATTAATTCACGGAAAGAAATTGGAGAACTTACCTTTTTGGCTCCAAATCCGTGGTACTCTTTCTCATGTTTAAGGTTCCTCTTCTCTCTTTTTCGTTCTAGACTTTTCCTCTCTTCTTTTTGTCTCTAGAAGTCTCTTGATAATAATGACTAGAGGATAAGTATGAACTAAAGTCATAAAACATATATATATATATAGGCCACTTTTAGGGGTGACATAAGTCAACCCCTAAGTGGTGACACGTGTCAAGCCCTTATAGGGCTAACACACCATACCTCAAACCATGGATTACCATGTGGCATGTGGGGACCACCCCCTTACTCTAGCTTCTACCTCGTGGCACTCCCTCATGCTTCCATGTGGTACCTTTTTTTCTCCCTCGTGGGTTCATAATCTAGTCTTACTTTACAAACCTATGTAATTCTTGCTACGTAAGCTTGGTAAGTCCTTGAGTAACCTAAGCATGTAAGGTTTCTAAGATGGTAGCTTACCTAAGTAAGCTGAGTAGTACGACTCATTATTTAGTCTCCAACCTCTTATGGATTCTTATAACTCTATTTCCAATCTTCTCTACTATGGGGTATTGCATTCTCCTTTTCTTAGATTTGCATGATAGCGTTATAGATTATCCGGCTCACATGGTAACTCTTATCGTATATGTCATCGTATTACATCCAGTTTATTATGGGGCTCGAGTTCTCAAATGTATCACTCTAATCTCATATGCATGCCTACATAAAGTATCCGACCCTTTAGTGAGGGACTCGATGAATGGAGTGGTGTACGTCTACAACATACCATCATAATATACATATTGTATCCGGCCCTCTAAAGAGGGACTCGGTGTTCCTTCCTTATTTTGCCACATATTCCATCATATTACAGCCGGCTCGGGACTTGATGAATAATCGTATCGTCATAACATATAACATATATCACACCTCATGTATGGAATCATCTCCTCATATGTGGAAGTGTACATATCCGGCCAGGGACACAGTGAAAGAAGTAGTAAAACTGTGCACAATAACATTCTCGACCCATCGTGGGACTCGAGGAAGGATGGGTTATAGTATGCATGAGTAGAGTAGTCAGAAACCATATGCAACTAAATCATTATTTGAGACTCGATGAAATATTCAAGTGAAACATCACTAGAAGACCAGGGAAGTAATTACTAGAGGTACCCCTTTAGATGTCATTAGGGATTACATTAGTAGGGGCTTCAGGGATCACAGATATTCATCAAGATAATGCCACACAATTTATGCAATCAGAAATATAGTCTATGCAATCAGAAACTCAATTTATCTATTCAAAGACTCAACTTATGCAATTAGACGCATTTATCATTTCAGAACCTTTAAAAAAAGGAGCTGGTACCTCCACTTACTATTCATTATATAGCAGGCTCGAGAATAGTAGTTTGACTACTTTCACACTCTAAATGTTCAGAAGTGACTACAAGTCACGAGTTACACTCAGAGCTCATAAATGGAATTACCTCTAAACACATATCATATATCATTTTACTTAAAATTAAGTTATTCTAAAGGAAAGAAGAGATCGGCTTTACATGTACTACTTTTCATTACAAAGAAGACTTAAAGACAACAACTCAGCTATTGCAGGAGTTCTAACATCAAGAAGTAAATGAGAGTTTCGACTTATATTCAGGTATTTATGAATGGATTGAATCCTAAATATCACATGAATATCATTCATAACTTACATCTAAGACATGCCAAAAGAAAAGAAAGATAGCTCTACATACTTATTCCAAAAACACACTAAAAGAAAGCTTCACATACCTCGTATGGACTTCTCTTAATCACATCCATGACGTCATCCTCTAAAACTATTTAACATGGAATAAAGGTGTATATCAACAACCTTAAACTTTTCAGCGCCTTCTGTTTCACCTTAGTATTCACATAACTCATTTCCTCGCTCGCCTCTTCGACTAGTTCCTTAACTCATTTAAAGAGTTACCAGAAATTGGGCAGCATCTTCCCTATAATATGCCCTATCCGAATTCCCAATTACATACCTAATTACTACAGCCAACCAACAACAACAACCTTCAGCTTATATACAAGTAAAACATGACAACATTACACAATATAAACTCCACCCAACTTGCTAAAAATTGTAATACCAAAATAGGGTTTCTAGTTTCTATTTTATGAAACCTTTAATCGTATAAAGCGGGGGATCGTGTGTCTATAACCATCAGCTCCCACACCTTTTTTAGAACACATTTAGGCCCTTCAAAACACACCTCACAACCAGCAGCAGCCTCCACACACACAACTCCTCATTTCGACTATAATTTAACTACGACAACTTTAATTTCGATTGTTTCTATCGTTGAGCATTTACACGACCTTTTTTATACTTCCTACAGTATTAAAGGTATATAAAAAACTACATAACAACCCCATAAACTTCAAATTAGAATGGAATACCTTACCTTTCCCGAAACAGAGTGGACTATTTGTTGTCCGTTTGGTGATGCTCCAAACCTTAAATTTACATTATTAACACCCTCATAACATGTAAAAACCCTTAAAAAAACGTGGTAGAAGAGAATCAAGCCATTGCTTATCAAATGGCTTTCCAAACATGCTGAAAATTAACTTCGAAACCTCCTTGACGCGGCTGAAATGTTGTGGCTACTTGTTACTCGATTTTGCTACCCCAAATAGGTAAGTTAGGTTATTAAACACCTCCACTTGATAGAATAATACCTTATCTAATTAATTTATGGAGAGAAATCGGGATGTACCTATCTTTTTCTCCTTAAGCGGTCACCCTTTTCCTTTAGCTTTTAGGGTTTCTTTTCCTTTGCTTTTGCTACAGATTTTTGGATAGAATTGAAGTATAAGTTACATATACATATATATATATATATATATATATATATGTGGTCCCAAAAGGTGACACATATCATCCCCTAAAGGGTACACGTGTCCAGCACCAATTGGGCCACCGTATCCATGCATTGAAGGAGGGGCTGCAACATGGAAGTAGGGCCCACCTCCCCCAAGTAAGTGGGTCACCTACTTTACCCCAAGCAGGTGGGTCACCTGCTTCCTTGAGGTGCTTCCACGTGTCGTCTTTTCCCCTTCTTCGTGGGTTCGTAATCTCGTCTTATTTTATGAGCCTATGTAATCCATGCTACGTAAGCTTAGTATGTCCTCAAGTAGCTCAAGTATGTAAGACCTCTAAGTTGGTAGCTTACGTAGGTAAATTGAGTCCTACGACTCATTATTTGGCCTCCAATTCCTTCCAGATTCTTATGACTCTATTTCCAACCTTCTCTACTATGGGGTAACACATTCTCCCTTCCTTAGAATCATTAGATAGTGTCGTAGCTTATCCGGCTCATATGATAATCTCTAAGGAACTTAAGAGACATTCCGAGCTCAAGAGTATGGGGTGTAACAAAAATTCTTCTGCATATAGCCTCTTTCATTTGCACCATGTCATGCAAGGTCCGACAAGGCTGCCTTAATATAATAACATTTATAATATGCCATATAGGCACAACTGAATCAAACTCTTAAACAACCCACCTACATATGTCTACAGACCTCTAAGAATATTAACAGTGACATATGTCCGGACAAGGCCACCACCGTACCCTTGAATAAATATTTACATATATTATACGATCAGCACCAAAAGCTAGGCTCCCAAATAGTGGAGAACTTCCGACATAGCTGAGTAGGAGTCCTAAGCTGGTGGATATCTAATGTAAGTATCTGTACCTGCGGGTATGAAATGCATCCCCCCCTCCCGAAGAAAGGGAGGTCAATACGATATATGTACTGAGTATGTAAAATATAACACATCATAGCTGAGACCATAACTGAAACAAGGATGCAGGGGCCAAGTATAATAATAAACAAATTAATATACCTGCACCTTAGGAAACGTAGTCATATACATCATCATACATTGTGCCCAGCTCGCTAAGGAACCCGATATTATAACTATTTCATCATAATACCCTATCACAATATCATCATCCCCTCTCATTATTATTTCATCAGGTCATCGTATACGGGATAATCTTATTATATCTGTCATCATAGTACATCCGGTCCACTATGGGGCTCGGGGTCACAAGTGTATCCCTATATTTTCATATGCATGCCTACGTAAGTTACCGACCCTTTAGTAAGGGACTCGATGAAAGAGTAGTGTACATAACGTACCGCATCTGGCCCTCTTTTAGGACTCGGTTCCATTATCACATAGTAAAATATACCGAGGAACGTTTGGCCCGATCCATAATTTAACACAATGCCGAGGAACATACAGCTCGATGAATAACTTCATCACATATGGCGTCGTCGTATGCTTTAACTTCATCATATATGGTATTTCATTATCGTATACTTCATACATATATATACATAGCCAGCCCGGGTTTTGGTAAAGGAGTAATAAAGCTGGGTACGATAACTTTACCAACCCATCGTGGGACCCGGTGAAAGAAGGGTTACTGTATGTATGAGTAGAGTAGTGAGAAACCATATGCAACTATGTCATCTCCTGAGACTCAATGAAACAGTCAAGTGAACCGTCACTTGAAGACCAGGGAAGTAATTCATTGAGGTACCCTTTAGATGTTATTAGGGATTTCATCAATTATGGCCTCAGGAACCACAGGCCAGTACCAAGATAATGCCACACAGTTTATGCAATCAAAGACACAATTTATGCAATCAGATACATAGCTTATGCAATCAGAGATACAGCTTATACACTTAGAGATATTTGTCCCCTCAGAGCCTTTCAGAATAGGAGCTTATATTTCCAATTACTATTCAACATATAGGTGGCTCAGGAGTAGTAATCTAACTACTTTAGGACCCTTAGTATTCAAAAGTGTCTACGAGTCATTAATTATATCCAGAACCTATAAATGTACTTAACTCTAAACTCATATCATACATCATTTCACTTACCTTAAGCGATTTTAACGAAAGAAGTTAGGCCTTATATGTTCTACTCTTCATCCTACAAAAGACTTGGAAGGTGATGAGTCAACTTAGTGCAGGATTTCTAACATCCAGAAGTGAACAAGGGTCTTGAATCATACTCAGAGCTTTATGAATGGAATGACTCCCACGTTTCGTACATCTATAACTTTAGGATAAGACATGCCAAAAGAAAAGAAAGGGTAAGCTTTAGATACCTTTAGTGGATTAACTGTAATCCAACTCGCCTCGTTATTTCCTTGACCTAATAACATGAGAGTAATACTAAGGTTAATGACCTTTCGCTTTCCAATTTCCAACTCTACAACCAAGTACCCATAGGAATTATTTCCTTATCCAATATCCTCGACTAGTTTGTTATTAGTTCCAAAGTTAACGAAAATCGGGCAGCATCTCCCCAATAACTTCAACATCCCTGAGATTTCACTCGGCCAAAATGTCAACAACCATACCAAAAAAACAACCAGTAGGATATATATAAATAACTCACTTCAACATTATCCAATACAACTCCAAACAACTAGCTCAAAACTACGATACCAAAATAGAGTTTGTAACCTTTATTTCGTAAAACTTTTAACCATACTAAATGGAGGGTTGTGTGGCTGAAACCAGAAGCACCCACACCCTTTTTAACACACTTTACATCCCTTCAACACACAACCCAACCATATGCAACTGCAGGACCACAATGACAACACACTACGCGACTTTGATTTAGCTATGACGACTTTAATTTAGTTTATTTCTAACTTCACGCATATTTATGCAATTTTTCCACTTCCAGCCTTATTTAAGAAATGTAATATAGCTTATAAAATCATCATAAACTCCAATTTTAAAGGGAAAACCTTACCTTGCCCAAAACTCGCCAAACTCGTCAAAACTTGCCTCGGAAGTTCCTTTAGCACGACTAAAACTTTGTGGCTGCTTGCTAATATTTTGGTGCTGCTCCAAACCATAAATTTACATTACTAACATCTTCATAAAATCATGGTATACCCTAGATAATTAATTTACAAAATGAAATCGGAGGCTTACCTTTCTTTCTCCTTGGCCGAACCTACTCTCTCTCTAGTTCTAGATTTTTCTTCTCTTCTTTATTTCTCTAGAAGTCTCTTGAACTAGGAAGATAAATGAATTTTTTGTAGATAAGAATGAGTCATAGCATATATATATATATATATATAGTCTATTTTAGGGGGTGACATGTGTCAACCCCTAAGTAGTGACACATGTGAAGCCCTAAGTGGTGACACGTGTCAAGCCCTCATTGGGAAAACATATCCCTTCCTCCTACCATAGTATGCAACATGTAAGGTGGGGTCCACGTCTTGATTAAGCTTCTGCCATGTGGAACTCTCCCTTGATGCCATGTTGCACTCTCTCATGATTCCATATGTCACTCTCTTTTCCTTCTTGTGGGTTCGTAATCTCGTATTACTTTACAAACCTATGTAATCCTTTCTACGTAAGCTTGGTATATACTCAATTAGCTTAAGTATGTAATATTTCCCATTTGGTAGCTTACGTAAGTAAGTCGAGTCCTACGACTCATTATTTGGTCTCCAACTTCTTCTAGATTCTTACAACGCTATTTCCAATCTTTCCTATCATGAGGTGTCATATTCTCCCTTCCTTAGAGTTGTTTGATAGCGTTATGGGCTATCCTGATCCCATGGTAAATTCTAAGAAGCTTGAGAAGGTTTAAGAAACTTAAGAATTCTTCCAAACACTTAAGAACCTTTCAAGATACTTAAGAAGCTTAAGAACCTTCCAAGGTAAAAAAGTACGGGGTGTAACAGATATGTAGATACATAAGCAAGTGGATTGTAAGTCATATAGTCACATAAGAAAGTAGACTATGATACATGTACTTAAGAAAGTTAGCCGTTAGAATTTAACATGTAAGCGTGTGAATCATGATATATGGAAAAGCGAAATATACTTATAAGCAAATGAGTATATGAGGCATGTAAAACATAAGCCAATAGGATATGAAGCATATTACGTATAAGCAAGTGGGCTGTTAAGAATGTAATATATACAAATGAGCCACCATAAGCATATGACACATAAACAGGTGAGTTATGGCAAGTAAGATACAAGAGCACATGTTATGTGAACAAGTAATTATGTGAATGGGTGACAAGTGTGAAAGTTAACAATAAGAATAGATGAAACATGAACAAGTAACTATGGTAACATATAATCACCTGAGAAACTAGGGCCTCTAGAGACAAAGAACAACCTATAGAATTACCACGCCATGTCTTACAATTCTTAACACGTTATTCAATTGCCTTTGGATCAAATTATTAGCACTTCGACACATGATTTAGGATAATACTTGTATAAAAATACATTTCATTATTTTCCTTACTCTTCTTTGATTTATAAACTTCATAAGGCATGTGATATAAATGACCAACGGATCAGTGGTAGAAGAGGATGACCCATTCTGGGCATTGTAACCCCTGGGTTGTCCTCATAGATATCCAAATTGGTATCGACCCATGCTAGGCTTTCGCCCCTAGGCTTTCACCCTTATACACATGAATATGGATCGATACATACTAGGTATTCTAACCCCTAAGCTGACACCCATGAATAAGCTTTGCTTTCAGGATCGACCAATGCTAGACTTTTAGCCCCTGAGCTACCACCCATAATTATATAGATTCACTTTACCTTGTCTTATTAATCTTTGAGATTGTTCTTTGGGTGTTCATAACTCTTTTTAGATTTGGGATTATATACCAATAATGTAAACATTTGAATAAATACTTAAGGTAACAACAATGATAGAGGAAGAAAAATGTAACTTTGATGTGATACTTAAGAACTCATATGACTTAGTCAACTTCAACTGGCATAAAGAACATATACAAATAATCCATGAAGGTATGTGGAAAGTAAAGACATTAGGACATGTAGAAAATTAGTAATTAAGGTGTATAACAAGTAAGAAAATGATAATACTTAGCACATGGTTCATTTAATACACATTTGGATATTTTAAATGGGGCATACATGTAATTCAAATAGAAATGTGTAACAACTCAAATAGAGAAGTTAGGATTGTATAAGATGATACAATAGGTAAACACTTAGTAGATGATGTCAAATGAAAGGGTGCATAAACATGTGAACAAATGAAGCACGTGAGAAGATTCAAATTATGGATGGTGTATTCCAAATAAGGATATATAAGTTGTATCACAAAGCAAGTAAGGGTTCTAGGAGGTAACACTATAGACTAACACAATGGGAGTGATATCCAATTGAAGGAATGTGTGAATATTTGCGCAAACAAAGTATATGATCTAATAGAAAATTAAAGTAATTTGGTAGTAGATGGACAAGATGTGTATCCAACATATTAAAACTTTTAACATGTGTAATCTCAGATCTTATTAACTAACATAAGAGATACATGTGACAAGGGTTCGTTGCTTAACAATGAAAGAGATTTTAGTCTTACATACCTTGTGTCCCGACCAATACTATGTAGTCACATAGTCCAGCCTCTCCTCTAAGGTGTTAATATACAATAATGTCTACTAATACAACTTATATCAATATCTAACCAACAAGCTTGGATCACTTTACCTTACTGAAAAAGTAGTCGGGCAGCAAGCTCGTAACCCTAATACCAAAAGGTTACTCTTATCACACAATCCCTTCTCACCCTGTATATAGAACATATAACCTTTTCATGAGGTCTCCCAAAACTCCCGCTTCACAACACCCAAAAAGTAAATAGATACATAATAGGAAGAAACCTCACTTTTAATGGTGTATCACTACAAGCTTCATTTTTGCCCTAAAAATGCTTTATATGACTTTCTATTAAGGCCATCCAACACTACAAATGATATTGTACATCATACATATAGATTATATCACAATAGGTCAATAGATCAAGGATTGGACCACTACGACATTATGTCAAACACCTAGCAGGCATAAAACTTTACACTTCTAAAAAATAGTGTGTCAACACCTAAATGCCCCATAAATGCAAAAAAACACTTTTACTACCATATATAGGTGTAAAAAAACAACACTAGATGAAGTTTACCATACTTACCATAAGACTGCCTCCATACATGACCTTAGGCCACACTTTCCTAGGACTGTGAATCCTGAACTATGAAGTTTTGATTGCCCTATGACCTTTGATCATTCATGGTGTTGGGTACAGGGGAACTTATTGAAGACGGGTGCATAACCATAAGATCCCTTCTAAAAAAAGGACCTTGTCACGACCCGGATTAGGTCCTAGTCATAAGATGATGATCGAAACCCCAAAGGACACCAACCAAGCCTCTTGACATATCATAAGCATACATAAGGTAAATTAAATCAAAAATAACATAGAAAAGAGTTTAAATCAAGTATCATAAAAGAGAGCCTAAACTCGACTACATAGACTCTACATCTTTTGTCCAACAATGCCTTCGCAAATCAATATTGGAAGGGATAACACATGTCCCAAGGTCACCCTCAACATGAATAAAACAAAAGTATTTAAAATGGAATGAACTCATAAATCACCCTCAATAGATGAGGACTCACCAAAACTTTGCTAGATAGGAACTCAAGTAGCCAAGCTTAGAAGGAATATGATGATCAACAACTACATTATGAGAAAATATAGGCAACAAATATATGTTAGTACTTTTGAATGTATTAAGTATGTGGGCATGCCATGAATTATAAATCATAGGATGCAATGATCAAATAGCGTGCACGATAAAAGAGAATAAGTAAATACATGAGAAAACAATAATGTTGGAAGCATTTTAGAGACATAGTTGAAATCATCAATAAATCAAAAGAATATACATATGTGGGATAGGAACCATAACTGACAATAAGACCATGCGAGCTACAATATAGAATCCCTATGTATACCCATACAATAGAATAAAAGAGAATCTTCTTTCCAAGGTAGATTCTACCTTGGTAGGTAGGTCATGTTCATGAGCTATATATGGTTCCACTAACTGGGCCATATTTGTCAATCCTACCATGGAATATAGTTATGAGACAAGAAACTTTATATTAGGATGGACCCCATAGATCAAGCCCCCACCTCAAGTCATCATTTGGTGCTAAGTCAAATCCCACGTAATACATAATATAGTAATCATACTTAACATATAATCATAAACTTGTTCATAAATTTCATAATACATGGATTGGATCCTTTTCATGTCATGCTTACATTATGGGTATAAGCCATTCAACATCATAATATCATACTTGCATAATTTATGTCATTAGGTTCCTAAGTCACCAATTAAGGATCCAAAGTCACCATTCTTCATAACTTGCATAAAATTCATATCTTCAACAAAATTATAATGCATACTCATAAGTCATACTTAAATTTAGGGTAAAACTTGAATACATAGTCAATTTGATTGAAAGCCATGCAATACTTAAAAATCAATGAACCATAATCATAATTCAGGTAGATCACCATTTAAAATAGTTTCATGCATGGAAATTCATAATTCAACTTGAAATCATACAATTAATGTAAAATTATACATATAATGATCATTGATAACTATTAAAAAAATAATTGAAACAGCCCAATGTAATTCATTAAAATTAGAGTTTAAAATTAATGAAATTTCAAGAAATTTTTGAGAAAAACCTTAGGACTCCATGGGAGAAAGGAACCCATGGATCAATCCCCACATACCTTGGTGAAATCACTCAGAAATTTAAGAGGAACCTTGATGAACTAGAAACCATAGCTTGAAATTTATAGAAGAACCTTGAGAGAGTTTTGATAATCTTGCCTTAAGGAATTTAGGTGAATGAATAGAATAGGAGGGGAATTTGAAGGATTGTGTATATATAAGCTTTGAAATTTTCCATAAAAGTTCTAGGTTCATTGAATTTGGAAAATGACCTTTATACCCCTCATTAAATCTAAAATTTGGCCCTATGAATATGACTCTACGAGTCGTAGAAGTGTTGAGGAGTCGTAAGAATGAATCTTCATATTGGTCCTTGAAACACTAAGATTTTGGGGCCTATGAAGTTGCATTTAATAGTTGTGACTATGACTCATCCTTGAGTCTACAAGTTATAAACTTCACTCATCCTGTAGGTCCTAAAAACCTCAAATCCTGAGTCTTTGAAGTTTTTCCATGAGTCAATGTTACGACTCATACCTATGCCTATGAATCATCTTGTTAAGTCATATGGGCTTCTTCAGAGGATGTTCCTAAACAGGTTAAAGGACTTACCCTATGACTCATTTCTACAAGTCATAGAAAGCTCTACGAGTCGTATAGTGACTCGTAGACTTGAAGTCACTCAACATTTTGGGAATTTCTCCTTGGTTCCAACCTTTCGACTTCCAAGGACTTACAATATCTCCCCCTTGGAAACATTCTTCCTCAAATAAGATTCAACTAGCCAAGAAAGGACAAGGAAAGAGGACTAGAAACCCAAGATGAATACAATGACACATAGAAAAACATAAACCATGAGATTTCAAACTTAACATAAATCATGACTTAAAATCAACCTTCATGAACATGCACGCATATAAAAGACATTCAAAATTGGAACATAGGAGGTTAATAATTTTGATAATGGAAAAATTAATACCTTTGGCTTTATTGGAAGGAAAGAGATATGGATAATGCCTTATCATGTACGTTTCCTCTTCCCATGTAGTACTCTCAACTTGTTGATTTATCCACAACACTTTGATGGACGCAACCTATTTGTTCCTTGCGCTCTTCATTTATTGGTCTAAGATTTCTACCGGAACCTCCTCATAAATCAAATTTTGTTCAATGCTCATATCTTCAAATGGTACAATAGAATTTGGATCATTAACAAACTTTATCAACATAGACACGTGAAATACCTGATGAACCAAAGCCAACTCAAATGGCAAATCTAACTCATATGCCACCTTTCCAACACCCTTCAATATTTAATAAGGTCCTACATATCTAGAACTCAATTATCTTTTCTTACCAAAATGCATTACACCCTTCATGGGCAAAACCTTCAAATAGATCCAATCATCCACATCAAACTCGATCTCTCTTCTTTTAATATCTGAATAGGACTTTTGATGACTTTGAGTCGTCTTTAATAGCTCTCTTATGAGTCTCACCCTTTTCACGGCATCTACTACCAAATCTAGACCAATCAATGCCATCTCATCCACTTCAAACCATCCCACTAGGGATCTATATTTTCTTCCATACAAGGCTTCAAAAGGAGATATTTGGACGCTAGAGTGATAACTATTATTGTAGGCAAACTGAATTAACAGAAAATGCTCATTCCAACTTCCTTTAAAATTGATTACACACACCATCAATATATCCTCCAATGTTTGGATTTTTCTTTCAGCTTGTTTATGGATTTGAGGATGACAGCGCTTAGCTTGACTTTTGCACCAAGACCCTTTTGAAATGACTTCAAAAACTATAAAGTGAATTGAGTAACTCAATCTGATATGATAGACATGGGGATACTATGAAGTTTTACCAATTTGGGAATATACAACTTAGCATAATCTTCGGCATCATAAGAAGAATTAACTAGTAAAAAATATACAGACTTATTCATTCGATCCACTACAACCCAAATGGAATTATATTTCCTTCTAGTACGAGGCAAACCCATCACAAAGTCCATATTTATATCTTCCCACTTCCAAGTAGGAATTTTAATGTCTTGAGCTAAACCGTCAAATTTTATATTCTCAACTTTAACTTGTTGGCAGTTTGGACATTAGCCATGAACTCCACTATGTCCTTCTTCATGCAATTCCACCAATACACTTCCCTCAAATCATAATACATCTTGGTGGATCCCAGATGAATCAATTACTGAGAACTATAGGCCTCATTCAATATCAATTCCCCTAGTCCATTTACATTAGGAACACGTAAATGACCTTGGTAATGAAGTACTCCATCTCTCCCTTGGGAGAAAGCCTCAATGAATTCAACCAAGACTGGATCATGGTCTTGGAGACCTAACATCCTCTACAAGAGACGATTTCAAATCATTTTGCAAAAGAACACCCCCATCCTTAGAATCAACCAAATGCACATATAAACTTCACAATCTATGAACATCCTTAACCAAACCCTTCTTAACTTGATAATATATGAACATCCTTGTCACGACCCAACCCCGTGGGCCGCGACTAAGGTCTGACCTTGACCCCCATTTATGTAACTGTCGACTATAGTCAAATTAGACTATGTATAACATGATACTACTCACAAAAACCTCAATGGGTTAAAACATTTTCATGTTCATACAGCCTCCTAGATATAGGAACCAAACACATGAATCCAGTGGGTGATAAAATATTCATACACGTGTGGTCTCTTTTATTTGCATCAGATCATGAAAGGGAAGGCCAGCTGATAAAGCTGCCACAACATAATCGCTTTTACAATATATCGCATAGGCATAACTGAAATAAACTCCTAAACAATCCACACACATATATCTACAGACCTCTAAGAATAGGAATGACAACATATGACGGGACAGGGTCCCCGCTGTACCCTTAACCAATATGTAAAAATGTATAACAAAATGCTAGTACCAAAATAGGGCTCTAGACAAGGAGCACTGCCAACCAACAGGGTGGATGTCCTAGGCGAGTGGATCAGCAAACCGAGTGTCTGTACCTGCGGGCATAAAACGCATCCCCTCGAAGAAAGGGGGGTCAGTACGAAAAATATACCGAGTATATAAAGCATAGACTATAATAAGTAAAGTCGTTACCAGAGCAGAATGTGCAAAAATGAGAAAAATATCCAGAATATCAAAATGCTTTTCATAATCACCGATAATATATGCAGAAAAACATATGTCACATCCAGCCCCATTAAGGGACTTGGTGAACAACTACAAAACGTGGTCGCTGCCCTTTCATTGGCGCTACAGCACATTATAACACCAGAGTAGGGAATAACTCCATAACAGATCATATCATATCAGATGTTCATATCAGATAATATCATACCATATGTGTACATGGCATATTATAACTCAACAAAACCCATGTACAGGTCGTACCTGCCCCCTCACGTCAGGGCACGGCAAACAATGTAGAGAAGTACGCACGATAACAAAACCTGGCCCGAGTTCGGTGAAGGAAACATTGAGGCATCCACAAGTGGAGTAGTGAGAAACTATATGCAATTTAAATCATATTTGAGACTCGACGGAAAAATCAAAATGAGCTTTCCTTCAAAATCGAGACAAAAGTCATATCAAGTACCTTTTGAAAGTCACTATGGACTATATCAAAATAGAACATCTAGGAATCATATATATGTATTAAGGAATAACAAAATATCTTTTGGAAGTCAAAAAATTGGCCATCCTAGTGGCATTAAGAATAGGACTTCTTGGGAATCATATGGAAATCATATACTTATTTCGTAAAAACCATGCCAAAAAGGGAGATTAGCTTTATATACTTATGTCAAATCATGCTAAGAGAAGGAATAATATTTACATACTTATGCCAAAGAAATACTAAAATAAAGTATAAGCCTTACATACGTATGCCAAAACATGCCAAAAGAAGGAAACGTTAGCTTTACATACCTGTTACGGGTTACTTCTTATCCCGTTTCTCTCGTCGTCTTTTAAACCTAAGTAACATGGATGCAATACAAGTATCAACAACCTTAGTCTTTTCAGCACCTTAGGTTACACATGAATATTTATAGAACTCATCTCCTTGCTCGCCTTCTCGATTTGTTCCTTAGTTAGTTAAAGAGTTAACGAAAATTGGGCAGCATCTCCCCTATAATATGCCCTATCCAAATTTCCAATTATACTCCTAATAGCTACATCCAACCAACAACAATAACCGGTAGCATATATATATACAATTCACATCAATCTTATACCACATAAACTCCAAACGACATCAATCTTCTACCACATATACCACACACCTTTAACCATACGAAGCGGAGGACCATGTGGCTGCAACCACCAACTCCCACACCTCTTTTAGAAAACATTTAGGACCTGCAACACACCATCACACACCTACAACATCCCTCACACGCACAACGCCTCATTTCGACTACAATTTAACTATAGCGATTCCAATTTGGTTTATTTCGGACGTCAAGCATATTTATCATATTTTCACATTTCCAGCTACTTACACAACGTATAATATCCTATATAACAACACCATAAACTCCAATTTAAAAGGAAAGGCCTTACCTTACGTTAAACTTGTCAAACTCGCCAAAACTATCAAAACGCGAAATCTGGACAGCCCACTATCTTATATTCTCGCTTAGTTTCGGAGGGGTAATTGAGGGAAACAGGATTTGTGGCCTCAATGAAAGTTATAGAAATGTGTATCAAGGTCGAAAAAAAATTTGAATTACCCCTACATCAATTTTTTACGAAAATATATGCCCAATATACTCACAGCTGTCTGTGTAGGATTTCAAAAATAAAATCTGGGCAGTACCTTTTCTACACTTCATCACCCTTTTTCGTGAAGATAAAAGAAAAAATGGATTTAAAGGTATAAATAAAAGTTATAGACCTATGAAATACCTTTCCAAAACATATTGAATCACCCAAAACTAAGATATACACAACAAGTTATACCAATATTACTAACTACTGTCCCCTCCAAAAACAGGTCTGTTCCCTAGCATTTTCTTTTTACGTTTCTCTTAGTTTTCCAAGTGAAGAACTAAAAATATGGTTCCGTAGGCATCGTAATATACATATATACACCTCCACGTAATTGAGGAACACTGTAGATAATTAATTCACAGAAGAAAAGTGAAGAACTTACCTTAATTTCCTCCAATTTGTGGCTGCTGTTGTGACCTCTCTTTCTCTCACGTTTCTCTCTATAATTTGGCTGATATTTGGACTTCAAATGACTTAAGAGTCATTAACATACATTTATAGGGTCCCTTAGGAAGTGACACATGTCATCCCCTAAGGGTGACACGTGTCAAACCCTTATTGGGAAACGGATCCATGCTTTCAAGGAGGGGATGCCACGTGTCCTTGTGGGCCCCACCTCCCAAGTAGGTGGGTCACCTGCTTTCTTGAGGTGCTGCCATGTGTCACTCCTCCATTGGCTTCCACGTGTCGTCTTTTCCCCTTCCTAGTGGGTTCGTAATCTCATCTTATTTTAGGAGCCTATGTAATCCATGCTACGTAAGCTTGGTATGTCCTTAAGCAAATCAAGTATGTAAGACGTCTAAGTTGGTAGCTTACGTAGGTAAATCCAGTCCTACGACTCATTTCTTGGCCTCCAACTCCTTTTGAATTTTTATAACCATATTTCCAATCTTCCTTGTTATGAAGCATTTTGTTCTCCTTTCCGTGGAGTTATTTGATAGCATTATAAACTATCCGACTCACATAACGATTTTTAAGAAACTTAAGAGTCTTCCCAGAAACTTGAGAAGCTTAAGAAGCATTCTAAGGTACCAAAGTACAGGGTGTAACATCCTTCCCCCCTTTAGAACATTCATCCCCGAATGTTAACTAGCCTCATAAGGTCTTACGAGTGCTTCAGGATTCTTCTGTACTGGTTGCCGTTCATTGGCCTTGTATCAACTTATATGGTCTATTTAAGAAGGTAGATTACCTATAGGCATAGGGAACATGTGATATTTCTTTTCCATTACTTCTTTCGAGTTTCTTTACCACATATCATATTGCACCCTTTACACGAACATGTGTAGGAGCTTAAAATAGCCCGAAAGATGCTTTAGCATCACCATACTAGTCTGTACGTAAACCTGTATCGTTTCTTACTTCCTTTATCTACTTACCCTTGAGTTTCCTCATATTCCAGTATAGTAGAGATCTCTCATCCTTTCCTTGTTTTGCTGCTTGTAGACCACAATATTAGTAGTCAGTAACTTTGTTACCAATGTCTTACCTTCAGTCGAGTATAGCCTGGCTATTTCTTGCAGTATGTTTAAGTTCTCATCGTAATTCTCTTGTTGTATTCATCCCCTTTGAATGCACCTATTCTTTGATGTCATACTATTCAAGTCCTTACTATTAATTCTCTGCACTGTCTCCGGTATCATGGCTTCTATCTGTTTATTGCTGGCCTTTAGATCTTATTAACTCATACCAGTATGGGATCTCACTTGAAGCCACTTCCCCCCTTTAGGGTGTACCCATACCACTATCTGTTGTGTTCTACCTTACGCCCTTATTTTGAATTTTCCAATACGTATGATTCTTTTCCAACACATTCGATATACTGCACCATATCTATGCCTTCCTTTATATCTTTCATATTTGGTTGCCTCGGTACGACAACTTAACACAATCATGAGGTGCTAATCCAGTCTAATTATGGGTACTCGAGTCACGTAGCAATTTATTCGAAGCCACTTTCTCACAAGGCTTTACTTATTTTCATAACTATCCTCATTATATTCACATCATATCCAGTTCGCATTCTACCCCATAGTGTAACACTTCTTAACCTTTTTCACGATTCATACTGTGGGTTACTTACCCTTCTTAGTTAGTCTTATCCTTAATATATTGTTCTATCCAGAACTACCAGTCTTTCCTAAATCATTTTCCTTTTATTTCAAGGAAATTTGGGCAGAGTTTCCTCTGTATTTCTTACTATCTCAACACCTGCACGCAGAAAATGCCAATAATACCTCACAGGGGCAATACGCATAAAGATACATATATACGTATCATATCACATCATATCGCAGCCTCACAGGGCACTCAATATCAACAATAGTATAAACTGATGGACTTACCTCGTATGTCCAACTCGAACTGCACCTGTTTAGACTTTCTGTCTACTTTTCCTTTTAATTTTCAACTTTACATGTCAACCGTAATTCAATACCTTACCTGGCACCTATCATTCATGCCTTGCTTACCTGCGTGCTGTGTAACTTCCAGTTTCGTCAGTAACCTTCTTATATTTATGTTGTTCTTCTGCTAAAATCACTAGTTAGTATGAGGAATTTCATTCCCTATGACTCGGCTCTATCGCACGATAGTAGATATGAAAGAAAGGTAAAATCCTAAATGTCCTGTAGCCTCTTGTCTATAGATGTGGTGCACAACACACTGATAAACAAGACTCTACTAGATACACTCAGTAGACACTCTAGGGATGAACTGCTCTGATACCACTTCGGTCACGACCCAACCCCGTGGGCCGCGACTGGGGTCCGACCTGGACCCCCATTTACGTAACTGTCGACTATAGTCAAATTAGACTATGTATAATGTGATACTGCTCACAAAAACCTCAATGGGTTAAAACATTTTCATGTTCATACAACCTCCTAGATATAGGAACCAAACACATGAACCTAGTGGGTGATAAAATATTCATACACGTGTGGCCTCTTTCATTTGCATCATGTCATGAAAGGGAAAGCCAGCCAATAAGGCTGCCACAACCTAATCGTTTTTACAATATATTGCATAGGCATAACCGAAATAAACTCCTAAACAATCCATACACATATGTTTACAGACCTCTAAGAATAGGAATGACAACATATGGCGGGACAGGGCCCTCGCTGTACCCTTAACCAATATGTACAAATGTACAACAAAATGTTAGTACCAAAATAGGGCTTTAGACAAGGAGCACTGCCAACTAACAGGATGGATGTCTTAGGCGAGCGGATCAGCAAACCGAGCATCTGTACCTGTGGGCATAAAACGCATCCCCCCGAAGAAAGGGGGGTCACTAAGAAAAATATACCGATTATATAAAGCATAGACTGTAATAAGTAAAGTCATTACCAAAACAGAATGTGCAACAATGAGCAAAATATCCAGAATATCAAAATGCTTTTCATAATCACCGATAATGTATGCAGAAAAATATATGCCACATCCGGCCCCATTAAGGGACTCGGTGAACAAATACAAAACATGGTCGACGCCCCTTCACTGGCGCCACAGCACATCATAACACCAAAGTAGGGAATAACTCCATAACTGATCATATCATATCAGATGGTCATATCAGATCATATTATACCATATGTGTACATAGCACATCATAACTCCACAAAACCCACGTACAGGTCGTACCTGCCCCCTCACATCAGGGCACGGCGAACAATACAGAGAAGTACGCACGATAACAAAACCTAGCTCGGGTTCGGTGTCACGACCCAACCCCGTAGGCCGCGACTGGGGTCCGACCTGGACCCCTCGTATACATATCTATTAGCTGAGGTCACATAAAATCGTAAATAAGACAATATCATGTAACAGAGCCCCACTAGACGATAACATTTTCATAAACTGTAGCCCTTTTCATTTGTATCACAACATGATAGGGCACGCAAGCCGACAAGGCTGCCATAACATAATAACATATATCATATATCATGTAGACCCAGCTAAATCAAACTGACATACACAACCCACATATACATGTCTGCAGACCTCTAAACATATAAATGAAAACATATGGAGGGACAGGGCCCCCGCCGTACCCCTGAATGGACAACATAATTTTTATACATCTGTGAAAAGTACCAAAAACTAGACCCTGATACAATGGAGCCTCTTCCAACTGAGCTGCATGGAATCCTAAGCTGACAGACTCCCAAAATCTATATATGTACCTGCGGGCATGAACGCAGCCCCCCGAGAAAGAGGGTCAGTACGATATATGTACCGAGTATGTAAAACATAATATAATACAACTGGAAGCATATCTGAGATACAAAAATAGGGGATAAGATATCAATTAGGAAACCTGTACCTGTACTTTGTGAATTACAAAAACATGCATGTTCGAGTCATATAATATAGCCGGCCCTTTCGAGGGTCCGGTGAATCATCTCTGTAAAACCATCATGGCCCCAGTGCCATCACCACCTTATTACAATATATCATCATATATCTATACACGTATCCTGGCCCTCTATTGAGGGACTCAGGGAATAATGCAGTGAACTATGCACGAGAACATATCCTGGCCCGAGACTCAGGGAAAGAAGTGTTACAATATACACGAGTAGAGTAGTGAGTAACTATATGCAATTTAAATCATTATTAGAGACTTGACCGTATAAGAAGATTAAAATTTTGTCGGAGGACTCGAGTAGTAGTGTAGTCATCTCTAGTGACTTCTAAATGCCATTATGGGCAATATCAATTATAATCTCGGGGCTCCTAGACATGTACTAAAGTAAAGCCAAATCGCTTATGGAACCAGAAACATTTGTTAACAAATAGTCTGTAAGACTTGGAGCCTGTACATTTGTTACCTTTTTAACATATAAAAGTTTCCAGGGAAATAGTTCGACTACTGTAGTAGTTCTATATTTAGAAGTAAATAAGAGATGTTTGCGGATGGAGTTACCCCAGAGCTCAGATCATATTCAACTTACAACTAAGACAAAGACATGCCCAAAACAAGAAAGAGAATAAGCTTTATGTAGTTTGTACTTTGTTTTAGATGACCTTCATACACATATTTCATACCCGGCCCATTATAGGGCTCGGTGAGCCACTATGGCATTCAAATCTCACTTTCGTACCAAATACATATCAAGAGAAGGGAAAGATAGTTTCCCATACACTATTCTTTAGCACGTAGAAGCCTTGACAGGTAATACTCAATCCTTGTAGGGGTGTTAACACTTAACTGTAGTTAGGGATTATGGGGCGTACCTGTAGTTATCGGAATGTAATTATTCCCACATTCCACATACAATTCACTTAAGGCTAAAACTTGCCAAAAGGAAAGAAAGATAATTGTACGTGCTTATACCAAAACATGCCACAAGAAAGCTTTACATACCTTGTCTGAATTATTCCTTATCCTGCTTGTCTCACCATCCTTTTAACCTCTTCAACATGAAAGTAGTATGAATATCAACGCCTTTTACTTTCCAGCACCCTAGGTTACATCTTAGTATTAATGGAATCTATTTCCTTAGCCGTTTCCCCGACTAGTTCTGTTATTCGCTAAGGCGTCGACGAAAATTAGGCAGCACCTCCCCTATAATATGCCCTATCCAAATTTCCAATTAGGTCCGTAAGACCTACAGCCAACCAAAAACAACAACCTACAGCAATTCATACCAACAATATACAACATAAACTCCGAATGACTTATTCGAAAATACGATATCAAAATAGGGCGTCTAGCCTTTATTTTGTGACGCCTTTAATTATACGTAACGAGGGGTAATGTGGCTTAGACCAGCAGCACCCTAACCCACATTAGGACATATTGAGTCCCTACAACAACAAGCCACACCCCTGCTGAGCAACTCACAAGAATGATACTTTATTTCGATGACAATTCACTTCTAGCGACTCTAATTTAGTTTATTTCGAACGTCGAGCATTTCTACGACATTCTTAAACTTCCAGCAGCATACAAGGGGTGTAATACACCATATAACAATACCATAAACTCCAATTTAAAAGGAAAGGCCTTACCTTACGTTAAACTTGTCAAACTCGTCAAAACTATCCAAAATGTGAAATCTAAACAGCTTACTGTTTTACCTTGTCGCTTCGTTTCGAGGTTGTAATGGAGGGAAAAAGGATTTATGTCCTTCATGAAAGTTATATACATGTGTCTTAGAGTCGCAAACAATTTCGAATCATCCCTACATCAATTTTGTAAAAAACGATATGACCAAAAGACTTACAGCTGTCCGTGTAGAATTTCTAAAACCAAATCTGAGCAGTACCTCCTCTACACTTCATCACCATTTTTCGAGCTGATACAAGTAAAAATGAATTCTGGAGTCTGAATGAAAGTTATATAACCACGAAATACCTTTCCAAAACATATTAAATCACTCAAAACGAATCTGTACACAAGAAGTTATACAAATATTACTAACCACTGTCCCTTCCAAAAACGGGTTTGTTAACTAGCGTTTTCTCTTATTTTCTCTTCCAAATTCCAATTGCAAAGCTGGAGTTTTACTTCCATGAAGGTCTTAAAATACATATATACGTATCAACGTACTTAAGGTACACCGTATATAATTAATTCACAGAAAAAAATTGGAAAACTAACCTTTAAACTTCAAGAACCATGGCTGCCTCTCTATTTCTCTCCCTCACGTTTTTTTTCTCTATGTTGGCTGATGTTTTGATGGATAACTGAAGTATATGATATATATCAACATATATATATGGCTTTAGGGTGTGACACGTGTCAACCCCAAGAGGTGACACGTGTTCAGCCCCTATTGGGCCACCATATCATGTTGCCAACTATGGGCTGCCACGTGGCAGTGGGGTCCACCCCCCCAAGCAGGTGGGTCACCTACTTAACCCAAGCAGGTGGGTCACCTTCTTGCTTGAGGTGCCGCCACGTGTCGCTTCTTCATTGGCTACCACGTGTCGTCTTTTTTCCCTTCCTCGTGGGCTCATAATCTCGTCTGTACCTATGTAATCCGTGCTACGTAAGTTTGATATATGCTTAAGTAGCTCAAGTGCATATGACTTTTAACTTAGTAGCTTACATAGGTAAATCGAGTCCTACGACTTATTACTTGGCCTCCAATTCCTTCCGGACTCTTATGATTTCATCTCCAACCTTCTCTAGTATGGGGTATCACATTCTCCCTTCCTTAGAGCCGTTTGATAGTGTCGTAGCATATCCGGCTCACCTGATAATGTCTAAGGAACTTATGAGACATTTCGAGTTTAAAAAGGTTGGGGTGTAACATCCTTCCCCCCTTTAGAACATTCGCCCCCGAATGTTAGACAAAACTTCTCTTAGCACCTTATACAAATCGTAGGGAGATTCTTTGCTATTTTCTTAACACATACTTCCATACCAATACTTCATATACGTGTTTCAGGAATCTGGGTTACCTGTAAACATCAGTTATAGGTGCAAATACTTGTATTTCATGTTCTCTTCAGTTCCCCGATCATCCTCTTTTTGGTTTTGGTTTTTCTATCATATTTTGACGGAAGACACGTCTTTATTCTATAATCTTTCAGTTCGCCGATCTAGGATGGCGGTAGGTTTTTCCTCACCAGATTCCATCTCCTGGACCTCACCTATAGCATATACCCTGGGTGTCTCATCAATATCTTTGTGAATCATTCTTATCTAATGGACTGGGCATATAGTTTCCAAATGAGGTGGTAAGTTCAACTTACTATCCAGGTTGCCCACCTTATGAGCAACTTGATACAGTCTAACATATTTTGGGTTAAGTTTCCTTTTCTAGGTGACCCTACTATGAACAGCCAATCATCAGTTTGAACTCTGTATGTCGATGTCGATTATCTGTATATCATTCCTGCCGACTCTGGGCTTTTAGTCAACAACTTGCTTAATCATGTCAAGTCCTTTTTAGCTTAGTCTTTCTAATATCGACCCATCCACTAGGGGACTTAAACGTCTTACTCTACCAGTAGCACTAATTCCATCTCGGTAATTTGGCTTAACCTATCTTTGTGTCTCTCGATAGTCAATTACAACTTGGGCTCCCTTGCCTAGGACCATAGTTGTGGGGACTCCATAAGGTCCTACCACTCTTTTACTCTATAATTTTACACCTTCTCGGCGGAGTAGGTAACCTTTGATCGAAGGACCATGGACTAATATCATTAATCCACAAGTAACCTTCCCTCAGAGTCATCTGGCACTGGAGTGCAAAATGAGTTTTGTAGTCCTGGTCATATTGTTGGATTTTCGACCTTTGGCACTGCTATCATTCGTAAATTACATCAGTTGGTACCATTACCTTTTTGGGTTTTGCTTTTTTTTTGCCCTCAGAGTTGGCTACAAGTGGTGTCAAAATTCCCTCGCCCATTGGCCCATATAGCCATTCTGCGGTTTTCCTCTCATTAACTAGTTCTATGTTGAAGAGTTGTGGCATTCGAGTGCGTCGTCAATTAGCAATTAACTAATCCTTCTTGTTTTTCTTAAGACCTTGTTACAGTTTCCCTAACGTATCTTATAATACCCTGGGTACATAATCTCATAGCGTTTCTTCGTTGCTAGTTCAGATTCTTCCATCTCGTGTGATCATACCAACACTTACATATTAAGTTCCATCAGAATTTCAAAGTTAAGCGTGCTGGGGCGAGAGTAAAATTGGGATGGGTGACCTCCATGGGAAGTCTTCATGTCTCGTTTCATTATAACCTTTTCCACGAGGTGAGGGCACTCAACTTAGATCCAGATTTACCTCAGCGTTGTCTCGCGAGTCTTTATGTTTTGCCCCGTCTTTTCGTCTGTTATATTGCATCTAGTATCGGCGTAGACCTTTAGCTCCACGATCCTTTATTCACTTTATTTTCTCCTTATTTTCTACCACAAGAGGCTTTCTATTCCTTTTTCTTTGGTTATTTATTTATCGCAACATCATTTGCGACTAACTCTATAACCAACATTTTGACTTTTGGTCTAGCATACTGTCGTTATCCTTTGTAGTGTCTCTTGAATTATTCGATATCCTTTCATTGGTACATTCTTCTGTTTTTATATGCAGCCGCCTTCTAGTGTTATGTTGTTTAGGGTCTCGTCACAAACTTCTTAACGCTACCTTATGTAGCATTCCGGCTTCCATCCAATTATTGGTAACTTCTGGACCTTTCCAACTTAGTTTAGCAAGATATCTTATCGAAGTTTAGACGTCTATCTCACATTTATTGCTATATCAATTGCCTCCTCCTACCTTTGCCATTTTCTCATTATTTCCCCCTTTAGAGGGTACTCGTACTTTCCTCTATTTGTACATGTAGTCGTTCCAATTTCAATTAGGCAGTACTAGTATTATGACGATAACTATTCCAAGTTTTCTCAAAGTTGTTGTTTTGTCCCCACCTATATCCTTTGCTTCTTAGGGCGAATAGAAGTTGTGTCATTTGTTCCTTCAGTTTTCCCTCCTCGTCCCTTAAGGATTCCACTATTTTTGGGGCGATGTTGTGTACACGTGTCATTTCTTTGTATCTTAAGCCCCATGCTCTTACTGCATTCTCAATGCAGGCCTTTAACTTAGGCAACGCGTACTAAGTGCGTCTTACTAGTGGTTCCAATTTATCCCTGCATACTCGTATCACACTATTCAGTTCATACTTACATATCCCCCTTTTAACTGGTATATATACTTGGTTCCTGACATCTTTTTGAGGTGCTTCTGTTAGAAGTTCTTTCCCCAATTAGTCGGTGGCAAATTATAAACTATTATCGTACATCATTTTCCAACCATTGTTGGAATAAATCAGAACCTCTTAAACATCACAGTACTTCTTCTAATACTTGACCTACTTGGTCTCCTTCTGAGTTTATCCTCGAGTTATGAACAACTCATCTAATTTACAATTAGGAGTTGAGGGCTTGGTATTTTTTTTCAAAAAGAGTGAAACTCATTCACGGGACATCTTATCCTTCACCCTGAGCCCTCTGTTTATATTTCTACAGTACAAATACGGCTGGAGATACCATAGTCTGAACTTTACTACTTAATTAAGCTTTTGTTCCTCCGAAATAAAATTCTTCAAGTAGAAAGGGTGCCCCTTGTCGGTGACCTGAAGGATACCTCTTACAGTTTTAGTTAAACACGGTAGGGGTATTTGGTATCAATTTCTCGGGCATCTCAAAAATCTATGCTTCATTTCCTTTTCCTTGTTCTAGGAAAATTTCGACAAAGTTTCCTCTACATTTCTTACTTATGCCAAAAACTGCACGCAGAAAATACCAACAATGCCTCACAGGGCCAACATATATATATATACATATCATATCACAGCCGCACAGGGCTTTCAATGTCATCTCATATCACAGCCACTCAAGGCTTTCAATGTCAACAATAATATAAAAATACTGGACTTACCTCATATGTCCCACTTCAAACTGCATCTGTTGCACTATTTGTCTGCTTTTCTTTCAGGTTTCAACTTTATATTTTAATACCTTACCCGACGGATATCTTCTGTGGCTTTACTTTACTTACATGTATGCTTCGTAACTTTCCATGTCGTAAACTACTTCCTTCTGTTGGTGCCGTCCTTCTGTTAAGATCCAAGGTTAGTATAAGGAATTTTTACTATGACTCGGATCTAAAGCACGATCTCAGATGTAGAAGAAAAGTAACATCCTAAATGTCCTATAGCTTCCTGTTTATAGATGTGGTGCGCAACACATCGATAACCAAGACTCTATTAGACACGGTCTATAGACACTCCAAGGATGAACTACTCTGATACCACTTCTGTCACGACCTAACCTCGTAGGCCGCGACTGGGGTCCGACCTTGACCCCCCGTACACATATCTATTAGCTGAGGTCACATTAAATTGTAAATAAGAAAATATCATGTAACAGAGCCCCACTAGACGATAACATTTTCATAAACTGTAGCCCTTTTCGTTTGTATCACAACATGACAGGGCACGCAAGCTGACAAGGCTGCCATAACATAATAACATATATCATATATCATGTAGACCCAGCTGAATCAAACTAACATACACAACCCACATATACATGTCTGCAGACCTCTAAACATATAAATGAAAACATATGGCGGGACAAGACCCCGCCGTACCCCTGAATGGACAAAATAATTTTTATACATCTTTGGATAGTACCAAAAACTAGGCCCCGATACAATGGAGCCTCTTCCAACTGAGCTACATGGAATCCTACGCTGACGGACTCCCAAAATCTGTATATATACCAACGGGCATGAACGCAGCCCCCCGAGAAAGGGGGTCAGTATGATATATGTACTGAGTATGTAAAACATAATATAATACAACTGAAAGCATATCTGAGATACAAAAACAGGGGATAAGATATCAATTCACAAACCTATACCTGTACTTTGTGAATTACAAAAACATGCATGTTCGAGTCATATCATATAGCCGGCCCTTTCGGGGGTCCGGTGAATCATCTCTGTAAAACCATCATGGCCCCAGTGCCATCACCACCTTATTACAACACATCATCATATATCTATACACGTATCCTGGCCCTCTATTGAGGGACTCAGGGAATAATGCAGTGAACTGTGCACGAGAACATATCCTGGCCCGGGACTCAGGGAAAGAAGTGTTACAATATACACGAGTAGAGTAGTGAGTAACTATATGCAATTTAAATCATTATTAGAGACTTGACCGTATAAGAAGATTAAAATTTTGTCGGAGGACTCGAGTAGTAGTGTAGTCATCTCTAGTGACTTCTAAATGCCATTATGGGCAATATCAATTATAATCTCGGAGCTCCTAGACATGTACTAAAGTAAAGCCAAATCGCTTATGGAACCAGAAATATTTGTTAACAAATAGTCTGTAAGACTTGGAGCCTATACATTTGTTACCTTTTTAACATATAAAAGTTTCCAGGGAAATAGTTCGACTACTGTAGGTATTCTATATTCAGAAGTAAATAAGAGATGTTTGAGGATGGAGTTACCCCAGAGCTTAGATCATATTCAACTTACAACTAAGACAAAGACATGCCCAAAACAAGAAAGAGAATAAGCTTTATGTAGTTTGTACTTTGTTTTAGATGACCTTCATACACATATTTCATACCCGGCCCATTATAGGGCTCGGTGAGCCACTATGGCATTCAAACCTCACTTTCGTACCAAATACATATCAAGAGAAGGGAAAGATAGTTTCCCATACACTATTCTTTAGCACGTAGAAGCCTTGACATGTAATACTCAATCCTTGTAGGGGTGTTAACACTTAACTGTAGTTAGGGATTATGGGGCGTACCTGGAGTTCTGGGAATGGAATTATTCCCACATTCCACATACAATTCACTTAAGGCTAAAACTTGCCAAAAGGAAAGAAAGATAATTGTACGTGCTTAAACCAAAACATGCCACAAGAAAGCTTTACATACCTTGTCTGAATTATTCCTTATCTTGCTTGCCTCGCCGTCCTTTGAACCTATTCAACATGAAAGTAGTATGAATATCAACGCCTTTTACTTTCCAGCACCCTAGGTTACATCTTAGTATTAATGGAATCTATTTCCTTAGCCGTTTCCCCGACTAGTTCTGTTATTCGCTAAGGCGTCGACGAAAATTGGGCAGCACCTCCCCTGTAATGTGCCCTATCCAAATTTCCAATTAGGTCCCTAAGACCTAAAGCCAACCAACAACAACAACCTGCAGCAATTCATACCAACAATATACAACATAAACTCCAAACGACTTATTCGAAAATACGATATCAAAATAGGGCGTCTAGCCTTTATTTTGTGACGCCTTTAATTATACGTAATGAGGGGTCATGTGGCTTAGACCAGCATCACCCTAACCCACATTAGGACATATTGAGGCCTGCAACAACAAGCCACACCCCTGCTGAGCAACTCACAAGAACGATACTTTATTTCGATGACAATTCACTTCTAGCGACTCCAATTTAGTTTATTTCGAACGTCGAGCATTTCTACGACATTCTTAAAATTCCAGTAGCATACAAGGGGTGTAATACACCATATAACAATACCATAAACTCTAATTTAAAAGGAAAGGCCTTACCTTACGTTAAACTTGTCAAACTCATCAAAACTATCCAAAATGTGAAATCTGGACAGCTTACTGTTTTACCTTGTCGCTTCATTTCGAGGTTGTAATGGAGGGAAAAAGGATTTACGTCTTTCATGAAAGTTATAGATATGTGTCTTAGGGTCGCAAAAAATTTCGAATCATCCCTACATCAATTTTGTAAAAAAAGATATGACCAAAAGACTTACAGCTGTCCGTGTAGAATTTCCAAAACCAAATCTGAGCAGTACCTCCTCTGCACTTCATCACCATTTTTAGAGATGATACAAGTAAAACGGGATTTTGGAGTCTGAATGAAAGTTATAGAAACATGAAATACCTTTCCAAAACATATTAAATCACTCAAAAAGAATCTCTACACAAGAAGTTATACCAATATTACTAACCACTGTCCCTTCCAAAAACGGGTTTGTTAACTAGCGTTTTCTCTTATTTTCTCTTCCAAATTCCAATTGCAAAGCTGGAGTTTTACTTCCATGAAGGTCTTAAAATACATATATACGTATCCACGTACTTAAGGTACACCGTATATAATTAATTCACAGAAGAAAATTGGAAAACTAACCTTTAAACTTCAAGAACCATGGCTGCCTCTCTATTTCTCTCCCTCACGTTTTTTTTCTCTATGTTGGCTGATGTTTTGATGGATAACTGAAGTATATGATATATATCAACATATATATGTGGCTTTAGGGTGTGACACGTGTCAACCCCAAGAGGTGACACGTGTTCAGCCCCTATTGGGCCACCATATCATGCTGCCAACTATGGGCTGCCACGTGGCAGTGGGGTCCACCCCCCAAGCAGGTGGGTCACCTACTTGACCCCAAGCAGGTGGGTCACCTGCTTTCTTGAGGTGCTTCCACGTGTCGCTTCTTCATTGGCTACCACGTGTCGTCTTTTTTCCCTTCCTCGTGGGCTCGTAATCTTGTCTGTACCTATGTAATCCGTGCTACGTAAGTTTGATATATGCTTAAGTAGCTCAAGTGCATATGACTTTTAACTTAGTAGCTTACATAGGTAAATCGAGTCCTACGACTCATTACTTGGCCTCCAATTCCTTCCGGACTCTTATGATTTCATCTCCAACCTTCTCTAGTATGGGGCATCACATTCTCCCTTCCTTAGATCCGTTTGATAGTGTCGTAGCGTATCCGGCTCACCTGATAATGGCCAAGGAACTTATGAGACATTCCAAGTTTAAAAAGGGTGGGGTGTAACATTCGGTGAAGGAAACATTGAGGCATCCACGAGTGGAGTAGTGAGAAACTATATGCAATTGAAATCATATTTGAGACTCGACGGAATAATCAAAATGAGCTTTCCTTCAAAATCGAGACAAAAGTCATATCAAGTACCTTTTGAAAGTCACTATGGACTATATCAAAATAGAACTTCTGGGAATCATATATATGTATCAAGGCATAACAAAATATCTTTTGGAAGTCAAAAAATTGGCCATCCTAGTGTCTTTAAGAATAGGTCTTCTTGGGAATCATATGGAAATCAAATACTTGTTTCGTAAAAACCATGAAAAAAAGGGAGATTAGCTTTATATACTTATGTCAAATCATGCTAAGAGAAGGAATAATATTAACATACTTATGCCAAAGAAATACTAAAATAAAGTATAAGCCTTACATACGTATGCCAAAACATGCCAAAAGAAGGAAACGTTAGCTTTACATACCTGTTACGGGTTACTTCTTATCCCGTTTCTCTCGTCGTCCTTTAAACCTAACTAACATGGAAGCAATACAAGTATCAACAACCTTAGTATTTTCAGCACCTTAGTTTACACACGAATATTTATAGAACTCATCTCCTTGCTCGCCTTCTCGACTAGTTCCTTAGTTAGTTAAAGAGTTAACGAAAATCGGGCAGCATCTCCCCTATAATATGCCCTATCCGAATTTCCAATTATACTCCTAATAGATACAGCCAACCAACAACAATAACCTGCAGCATATATATATACAATTCACATCAATCTTATACCACATAAACTCCAAACGACTCGCTCGAAACTACGATACCAAAGTAAGGTTTCTAGTTTCCGTTTTGCAAAACCTTTAACCGTACGAAGCGGAGGACCATGAGGCTGAAACCACCAGCTCCCACACTTCTTTTAGAATACCTTTAGGACCTTCAACACACCATCACACACCTGCAACAGCCCCCACACGCACAACGCCTCATTTCGACTACAATTTAACTATAGCGATTCCAATTTGGTTTATTTCGGACGTCAAGCATATTTATCATATTTTCACATTTCCAGCAACTTAAAAAGCGTATAATATCCTGTATAACAACACCATAAACTCCAATTTAAAGTAAAGTCCTTACCTTACGTTAAACTTGTCAAACTCGCCAAAACTATCAAAACGCGAAATCTGGACAGCCCACTGTCTTATATTGTCGCTTAGTTTCGGAGGGATAATTGAGGGAAACAGGATTTGTGGCCTAAATGAAAGTTATAGACATGTGTATCAAGGTCTTAAAATTTTTTTAATTTCTCCTACATCTATTTTGTATGAAAATATATGCCCAAAATACTCAAAGCTGTCCGTGTAGGATTTCCAAAACAAAATCTGGGCAGTACCTTTTCTACACTTCATCACCCTTTTTCGCGAAGATAAAAGAAAAACTGGATTCAAAGGTATAAATAAAAGTTATATACCTATGAAATACCTTTCCAAAACATATTGAATCACCCAAAACTAAGTTATACACAAGAAGTTATACCAATATTACTAACTACTTTCCCCTCCAAAAACGGGTCTGTTCCCTAGCATTTTCTCTTTATGTTTCTCTTAGTTTTCCAAGTGAAGAACTGAAAATATGGTTCCGTAGGTATCGTAATATACATATATACACCTCCACATAATTGAGGAACACCGTAGATAATTAATTCACAGAAGAAAAGTGAAGAACTTACCTTAATTTCCTCTAATTTGTGGCTGCTGTTCTGAGCTCTTTCTCTCACGTTTCTCTCTATAATTTGGCTGATATTTGGACTTAAAATGACTTAAGAGTCATTAACATACATATATAGGGTCCCTTAGGAAGTGACACGTGTCATCCCCTAAGGGTGACACGTGTCAAACCCCTATTGGGCCACAGATCCATGCTTTTAAGGAGGGACTGCCACGTGTCCTTGTAGGCCCCACCTCCCAAGTAGGTGGTTCACCTACTTGACCCTAAGTAGGTGGGTCACCTTCTTGCTTGAGGTGCTTCCACGTGTCACTCCTCCATTGGCTTCCACGTGTCGTCTTTTCCCCTTCCTCGTGGGTTCGTAATCTCGTCTTATTTTAGGAGCCTATGTAATCCATGCTACGTAAGCTTGGTATGTCCTTAAGCATCAAGTATGTAAGACGTCTAAGTTGGTAGCTTACGTAGGTAAATCCAGTCCTACGACTCATTTCTCGGCCTCCAACTCCTTTCAAATTTTTATAACCTTATTTCCAATCTTCCTTATTATGAAGGATTTCGTTCTCCTTTCCTTGGAGTTATTTGATAGCATTATAAACTATCCGACTCACATAACGATTTTTAAGAAACTTAAGAGTCTTCCCAGAAACTTGAGAAGCTTAAGAAGCATTCTAAGGTACCAAAGTACGGGGTGTAACAATTCTTAACCAACCCCTTCTTACCTTCTTCAACATGAGCGGTACTATCCATGGATGATCGACTAAGTGCATTGGCTATAACATTAGCCTTACCCAGATGGTACAATACATTCATATCATAATCTTTTAGAATTTCCAGTCATCTTCTTTGCCTAAGGTTTAAGTCCCTTTGGCTAAACACATATTGAAAGCTTTTGTGGTTGGTAAACACATCCATATGCACCCCATAATAATAATTGCACCAAATTTTCAAAGCAAACACAACCGCCGCAAGTTCAAGATCATGGGTTGAATAGTTCCATTTATGCACCTTAAGTTCCCTAGAGACATATGCTATAACTTTATCATGTTGCATCAAAACACAACCCAAACTAATACGTGAGGCATCACAATAAACAACAAATCCATTCCAACCTTCGAGTAATATCCAAAAAGGAGCCGATGTAAGATGCCTTCATTATTTGGAAACTCTTCTCATATTTGTCTGACCAGTGAAATTTCACCTTCTTTTGGATCAACTTAGTCAAAGGCGAAGCAATAGAGGGAAACTCATCAACAAACCTTCTATAGTATCCGGCCAAGCCCAAAATACTTCTAATATCCGAAGGAGTCAATTGTTTAGGCTAATTCTTCACTGCCTCTATTTTCTTTGGATCAACCTTGATCTCATCACCGGACAATACATGCCCAAGAAATACAATTTCCCTTAGCCAAAATTCACACTTTCTAAACTTGGCAAATAGTTGCTTGTCCCTCAACATTATCAATACAATCCTTAAATGATCCATATGTTCTTCCTCATTCGAAGAGTAAATCAAAATGTCATCAAAAAATATAATCACAAACATGTCCAAGTATGGCTTGAAAATATAATTCATCAAATCCATGAAAATAACAGGAGCACCCCAATCCTTTTCCTAACGCATAATATGGGAGCACCCCATGGTGAAATACTTGGCCTTATAAAACCCTTATCCAACAAATCCTTCAATTGTTCTTTCAACTCCTTAAGTTCCACCAGGGCAATACAGTAAGGAGGAATAGAAACAGGTTGAGTATGGCTAAGGAGATCTATGTAAAATTCAATTTTCCTTTCGGGAGGAAAACCGACCAAGTTATCATGAAACACATCGGGAAACTCATTAACTATAGAGACCGATTCAAGAGTAGGAGTTTTGAAATCAACATCTCTAACTCATATTATATGATAAATGCATCCTATGGAAATAATTTTTTGTGACTTAAGACATGATATGAATTGAACCTTAACCACCAAATCATTATCCTTCCATTCAAGAATAGGCTTATTAGGAAATTGAAATTTGAGCCTACGGGTTGTACAATCTATGGATGCATAAAAGGCATGTAACAATACATACCAAGAATAACGTAAAAATAGGTCATGCCTAGTTCAACAAGATCAAAAGGAATAACTTTAGGCAAAACCGATAAAGGAAAATTTCTACAAATTCTCTTAGCTAACATCGAATCACCGAAGGGAGTATAAATCGAAAAGGGTTCTAATAAGACTTTGGGGCACACATCAAACCTCATAGAAAGGTAAGGAGTAACAAAAGACAACTTGGCACTCGGATCAAGCAATGCATAAAAATCAAAGTGAAAGAGCCATAACATACCCCGTAACCACATCGAGAGACTCCTCAACCTCTATTCTTGCATAGAGATCATAAAATTGGTTGTTGAGTTAGCCACCCTTGTGTTGAGTTTGAGAACCTTATTGTAATTTCCCTTCATGAGTAACTTGACCTTGAGGATGACCTTCTCCAACTTTGTTGCCAACATATGGGCACTCAGATTGCTTGTGTCCTACTTGCCACATCCATAACAATCATTTGTTCCCATCAAGATTCTTCATCCATGATTCTTTTTGCACTTAGAACACTTTAGAAAAGTGGGGCTACTAGAACTCACACCTCCACCTTGAACTTAGGGTATAGTTACCTATCCTTAACAAACTTTCTTCCCAATTATTGGACTTGGTGACAATTATTGGATTTGGTGAGAATAACCACTACTACCACCGGTCCTAGCATTTGAGAACTCACCTTCATATTGGGCCCTTTTATAATCTCTCATTCTCATCTCTTTGATTATCTCTACTTTAATTTGTTCACCAAAAGTTATAAACCGAGATATGTCCATTTTGTTGACCATAATAGTGGTACGACACTCCTATGAAACCAAGTTGGATAACCCTGATATATATTGTCTCATTCTGGCATGTGGACTAATAACCAATGAAGGAGCATACTTGGATAGCTTGGTGAACTTGAGGGCATAGTCTCTCATACCCATGTTGCCTTTCCTAAGACTGATGAACTCTAACACATTTTCCTCTTCACACTCAAGAGGGAAAAAGCGATCAAGGAAAGCAAGTTTGAAGGCTTCCCATTCAATAGAGCCTTCATCTACTCTCTCTAACTTCCACTGAGTATACCAAACTTGAGTAACATTATTTATTTGTTAAGACGCCAACTCCGCTTTCTCTTCTGAAGTCACCCCCATAATGCCCACTATTTTATAAGCCTCATCAATGAACTCTTGGGGATCCTCCTCAACTTTCGAACTATAGAACTCGGGAGGATTCATTCTTGCAAAGTCCTTTACTCTAGAGGCCGGAGTAGAAACATTTGGAGAAGTTGTAACCCCTAGGTTGGCCACAACATGGGCTAGCATGGTAATAGCGGTTCAAAATTCTACATTAGTCATTTGGTTGGGTAAGTGGTAACATTCCTCAAAAAGGCTCGCAGGTGTCTTAAAAATGCCTTGGGAATAGGTCACTTGCGTAACACATTATTCTTTTCTTTTTTGTAGAATCCGAGTTCGGAATAACGATCAGGAGGTCAAAACCTACAGAAAAATAGCCTCGTTGGATTTTTTTAGGACTTGTGTATCGAAAGACAAATTTTTTCAAGAATTGTATAAAACAGGAGGGTGCGTGGCATTTCTGCATCGCAGACTTGCTCCCCCATAGTGCAAATTTACTTGAAACATGGCCAAAACTTATTTTTGGATAAATAAGATATAAAACACATTCATGGAATGTGATTTACCCTTTTTCAAATAAAATGCATGTGATCAATGCATTTTACTTGTTCCAAAATTTAGATGTTAAGTGGGGTATTTTAGACATCTCCCAAATTATTAGTTAATGAACCTAGACGTTTTAGGACCTAATTCAGCTCCATAAATTAACCTACACTTCTAATTTCATTCATTCTTCTACAATTCAACTATTCAAATATTTCTCGCTCTACAAAAGTCCCTTAAGGAATCCATTGAAGACTTTAAAGAAATTCACTCAAGCTCTCCATCAAAACCCTCAAATTCCTCCAAATTCTTTTATCTTCTAATTCAAGGTATGTGGGTATTTGATTCTAGGGTACTTTCACCCATGGAGCCCAACTAATTTTCTATTTTTTTAAATCAATTAAAGAATGCACTCTTATTGGTTATGTGAATTTTCTTCCAATTTTATCAATTGAGTTTGCTTACATAATACTTAGGGTTTATGATATTATTATGGATTTTGTTTAATTCTTACTCAATTACATGAATTAAGATTCTAATTATAATTATGAGTCTATTTAAATATAAATTGATGGTTATTGCATTAAATTGAAGAGTTTTTCCATACATTTTTCTTATATTGTTCTTAAAGGTTCATGATATGAATTATGGATATATTAAATTATACTTCTAAATAATATTATCTTTATGAATTATATATAGGTTGATAGAAAGTATATGATCATGCATTTTTTTCAGGATAATTTCATGATTTTCAGTCAATTAATCATGTATTCATGTTTTACCCTAATTTCCAAGTATGAATTATGATTATGTATTTTAATTATGATAAAACTATGATTTTTCATGAAAGTTATGGGAAAGGTGACTTAGGTACCAATGTGGTGTCTTAAGGACTAATCATATGAACTATGTATGTATGATTTGTAATGTTGACGGACAATACTCACATTGCCCTTATGTTATGAAAATGAGCTTCTCTATGAATTTCACACCTATGATCATGTATATGATGTATGTTAACTATGATTACTATGTTATTATATAAATTCTGTGAGAGTTTACATATCACCGAGTGGACCTTGGAATAGGCATTCTCGTAGAAAGATCCCAATGTACCATAACTATGTGCTACCGTAGGATAAAGGATCACTCGTAGATAATGATTGGATTCTTTGAGGGCCACCCGTAGTTGAGGATCGATCATTCATGCATCTTAGAGGGTCCACTTAGGTATATAGGAGTCTACCTTGGCAAGCAGTCTCCCCCTTTCCTCTGATGTATGGGTAAACAGTGGTACTCCATGTTATAACTCACATGGTTTATGTTGGTTAACGGTCACTCTCAAAAAGGTAAATAGGTCTCTCTCAATGTACAAGGTATTTCTTATTATGGCTAATATATCTTTCACCAAGACTATGGATTTCAAAATGACATTTATCTCCCACATATGTCTGGTCCTTTTTATATTTTAAATGACTAATCCTATTATTTACTTTATAGGATACTCTTATGGTTTATTATGGATTGATCCTTCTTAAGACTACTTATGATTTTTACTACATTTCCTATCATGCTATTTAAAATAGTTATTTGCAAAGACATGGTTTTCTATGCATTACATTGCCTATATACTTAGTACATTCAAATGTACTAATGCATACTTTTTGCTTATATTATATCACAATCTAGATATGGAAAGTCCATCCTCTTCCCGTGGCTAATTGGTGTTCCATTGAAGATTAGTTTGGTGAGTCCTCAAGCTTCGAGGGAAACCAGATTTATTCTTTCCTTTATTGTTGTTTTTATACTATGATGATGTTTAAAGAATATAATACAATGTGTCATTACTTTCATTGAGGGTTAGCTAGGAATATGTCCTAGTCCTCGCCTATGTAATCATGTAGAGGCATGTTGGGCATATGTATAAGAAGTCTATGTTGTCTTGATTCTCACTAGTTATGCTTTTTCTTTTGGACTTAAATAATTTTTTGCTTATTTTTTAACTTATGTATGCTTATGATATGATAAGAGGCTTGGTTGGGGTTTCTTTGGAATCCTAAATGTTGTGTCGCATCTAGGCCCTAGTTTGGGTCATGAAAAATTTGGTATCAGAGCAAAAGGTTCAAGTGTCCTAGTGAGTCCAATATTTCACATCAAGTAGAGTCTTATTCATGGGTGTGAAGCATGCCACATCTATTTATAGGAGACTATGAGGCATTTTAGGAAATGTTTCACCTTTTCTATGATCTATTCCGTGCGATAGAGTTGTTCCCTAAGGTTGTTTTCTTAACGATTGCTCTTTGCGATTTTTTAAAAATACCTCCAAGAAGACAAGTCCCTAAAGTTAACGATCCTTTAGCCAATCAAGTTACCCGTGCCAAGTTTTGGATCGCCTTCACTATGCTAGCCCAAGTTGTAGTCTACCAAGGGGTTGTGGCTCATCCTAATGCACCTACTCCAACTTCAAGGGTCATAGATTTTGCAAGAATGAACCCTCCTGAGTTCCATGATTCAAAAGTTTATGAGGATCCCCAAGAGTTCATTGATGAAGTGTATAAGATTGTTGATATCATAGGGGTGTCTTCGGAGGAGAAGGTGGAGTTGTCCGCCTACCAACTCAAGAGTGTTGCTTAATTATGATATAGCCAATGGAAGGCTGAAGAGGTTTGAAAAGGTCCCATAAGTTGGGAGAATTTCAAAGTTGATTTTTCTTGACCGCTTCTTCCCACTTGAATTGAGCGTGGAAAATTGCATGACCCAATACTAGGGCCTAGACGTGACATGGCGAATGAGGAACCCGAAACTACCTCAAACAAGCCTCTTAGCATTATTTTAGCCTTTCATAGGTAATGAAAATAAATTGTAACATCCCTAAAAAATGATTACAAGTACCTTAAGAATGTCTTGCGAATAGGCCGCTCAAGTAATACATCATACTTACTCTTTTTGGAAAATCCGTATTTGGAATAGTGATCAGGGGGTCAAAACCTGCAGAAAAATAGTTTCGGTGGATTTTTAGGAGCCGTATCTCAGAATAAAGATTTTTGAAGAAATTCATGAAACAGTAGGATCCGCGACAGACCTGTCGCGGACCTGGGAGAGTTTTCTAGCCGAGTTAAGGTTTTTTTAAAGGATGTTTTAGACCTTTCCCAAATTAGTAGTCAATGAACCTAGACGTTTTTAGGGCCTAATCTGGCTCTATAAATTCACCTAAACCCCTAATTCTATTCATTCTTCTACAATTCATCTATCAAATATTTCTCTCTCTATAGAAATATCTTCAAGGGTTTCCATTAAAGAATTCAAGTAATCTACTCAATTTCTCTATCAAACTCTCAAGTTCTTCCAATTATTTGGTGTTCTCACTTAAGGTATGTAGGTATTGATTCATGGATTCTTTCATCCATTAATCCCAAACGATTTCTCAAGGTTTTCTATCAAATAAAAGTATGATATTTTATGGAATTTATGATCTCTATTCCTATTGCATGAATTATGACTCAAAATATGATCATGAGTCTATTTTGATATAAATTGATGGTTATTAAATTGAATTGAAGAGTTTTCCCATGAATTCTCCTATTTTAATCTTTAAGGTTCATGATGTAAATTATGAGTATTTTGAATTATACTTCCAAAGGATATCTATATGAATTATGTATGGGTTGATATAAAGTTTATTATTATGCATGTTTTCAAGTGAATCACATGATTTTCAAAGTCAATTGATTATGCAATTGAGTTTTACTCTAAGTTCAAGGTATGAATTTTATGCAAGTTATGAAATAAGGTGACTTAGGGCCCTATGTGGTGACCTAAGGCCTAAATCGTGACTTACGGCCCTATGTGGTGACCTAAGGCCTAACGATATGAATTATGCCAATATGATTGTAATGATGAAAGGATAATTCTCACATTATAAGTATATTATGAAAATGAGCTAATCTATGATTTCAAACCTATGATCATGATTATGATATATGTAATTATGATTTCTACGCTATGCATGTATTCCATGGGATTTGACTAGCATTAAGTGGACGTGAGGTGGGGGCACCACCAAAAGAGTTAGTATTAGCCTTATATCCCATAAACTATGTGCCACTGTAGGTTGCCTTCATGGCTTAGCTATTGGATCTATGTATAGCATATGTATGACCCACCTAGTAGGGTAGAGTCTACCTTGACAAGTAGATTCCCCTTTTTCTTCATTGTATAGGGAGACAACGAGATTCTATGTTATAGCTTGCATGGTCTTATTATCAGTTATGGTACCTATCCCACATACGTATGATCTCTTAAGTATGTTATGATTTTGAATTTATGCTTTTAAGTGATTGGGTCAATATGATTTTCTCATTACATTACTTATTCCATCTTATCATGCATTTTACTTGACCTTTGCATTCCATAATTTACGTTGCATGTCATGCCCTTATACTTAGTACATTCCAACATACTGATGCATACTTTTTGCCTACATTGTCTCATAATGTAGGAGTTGAGATTGATGATCCTAATCGTCCACATAACTAGTAGACGTTCTCTATCCGACTGTGTTGTGGTGAGTCCTCATTGATCGAGGACTACTTTTTGAGTTTGTTATTATTTCAAAGACTTTCATTATGTTTCATTTTGAGGGTGATCTAGGGACATGTCTTATCCCCCACCCATACTCATGTTTAGAGGCATCTAGTTAGACATATATTTCAGTCTATGTTGTCATAAGACATTTTTAGATTTCTATTCATGTTTTAAACTCTCTTATGATGTTTCCGCTTTTATATTTTACCTTATGTATGCTTATGATATGCACAAGAGGCTTGATTGGAGTCCTTTGAGGTTTCGATCGCCATGTTATGACTAGGCCCTAGGTCGGGTCGTTACAAACTTGGTATCAAAGCACAAGGTTTTTCAAGTGTCCTAGGGTGACCAATACGCTGCATCAAGTAGAGTCTTATTCATGGGTGTGAAGCATGACAACTTATGAGTAGGAGGCTATGAGGCTATTACACCCCGTACTTTTGTACCATGGAACATGTTCTTAAGCTTTTTAAGCTTCTTAAGTTTTTTGAAAGGCTCTTAAGCTTCTTAGAAGTCACCATGTGATCCAAATAATCTATGACATCATCAAATAACTCTAAGGTAGGGAGATTGAGATAGCCTATAATAGAGAAGATTGGAAATAGGGTCGTAAGAATCTAGAAGATGTTCGAGACCAAATAATGAGTCGTAGGACTCGACTTACTTACTTAATCTACAAACTTGGAAATATTACATACTTAAACTACTTGAGTACATACCAAGCTTAAATATCAAGGATTACATAGGTTCGTAAAGCAAGACAAGATTACGAACCCACGAGGAGAAAAAGATAGCAACACATGGCAGAATGGGAGAGTGCCACATGGAAGCAGCTGGAGGTTCCACATGGTAGAAGCTGCAGCAAGGGGTGGGCCCCCACTTGCCATGTAGCAACCCCTAAGTGGAGGAGGTGGTGCATTGGCCCTATTAGGGATTGACACGTGTCACCACTTGGGGATTGACACGTGTCACCTCCTAAAGTGGTATATATATATAATTTATGAATTTAATTTCATGTTTATTCAATAAGTCTTATCTTCATCCAAGAATAGTCTAGAAAAACAAAAAGAAGAGAAGAGAAACTTAACCTAGAGAGAAGAAAGAGCAATGGTTTTGGGAGGAGACAAAGGTAAGTTCTCTGATTCCGTTACATGAATTAATTATATGGTATATACCAAGAATGTATGAAGGTTTTATTAATGTAAATTTATGGTTTGTAGCAGCCCTAAACGGACAACAAACAGCCACAAAGTTTCAGTCGCGCTAGAAGAGCTTCTAAGAAGAGTTTTTGCGGGTTTCGGACAAGGTAAAGCTTTCCCTTTCAAATTGAAGTTTATGATATTTTTATGGGGTATATTACATGTATTAAATGAGGCTGGAAGTGGAAATATTGCATAAGGATGATTTACGTTAGAAACAAACTAAATTGAAGTCGTTAGCATTAAATCAAAGTCGAGTAGTGTGTTGTGATTGTGGTGCTGCGGTCGCAGATGGTTGGATGGCGTGTTGCATGGCTGGAAATTGTTCTAGTACTGGTGTGATTACTTCTAGTTGCAGCCACACAACCCTCCATTTCTTATTGTTAAAGGTTTTACGAAATAAAGGCTTAAAACTCTATTCTGGTATCGTAGTTTTCAGCTAGTTGTTTGGAGTTTTATTGAGTAACATTGAAGTGATTTGACTGTATATATAACTTATGGTTGTTGTTGGTAATATGGATTCTAAGATTAGAAGTTGGATAGGGAAAGTTATTGGGGAGATGTTGTTCGATTTTCGGCAACTTCAGAACTAGTAATAAGCTAGTCGAGGGAAATGGATATGGACTTGGGTGTAGAGTTGGAAATGGGAAAATCAAAGTTATTAATCTTTGTATTACTTTCATATTGAATAGTTTAAGGTGATATTGAGGCAAGCTGGGTTAGAAGTAATCCCTAAAGAGGTATGTTGTTATGCCCTGTACTTTTGTACTTCGGAATGCTTCCTTAATATTCTTAAAAGTTTCCACGTGACCTAGATTATCTACCACGCTATCCAATAACCCTAAGGAAAGGAAAATGAAATACATCATAATAAAGAAGATTGGAAATAGGATTATAAGAATCCAAAAGGAGTTGGAGGCCAAGTAATTAGTCGTATGACCCGATCTACTTGCATAAGCTACCAACTTGGATTTCTTACATAATTAAGTTACTTGAGTACATGTCGAGCTTGAGTAGCGAAGAATACATAGGCTCTTAAAGTAAGACGAGATTACGAACCTACAAAAAGTAAGCAAACAGGTGACAAGTAGTGACGCACCTACTTGGGATAAGTAGGTGACTCACCTGCTTGTGATGGACCCCACACTTCCATGTGGCAGCATGTGGGTGACCGCATGGATGAGGTGGCACCCTAGGAGCTTCCATGTGTCACCCCTAGGGGATGCCATGTGTCACCTCCTAGGGAGGTGTATATATTTGTGTTTTGATGACTAAGAAGTCATTCTTCATCAAATTTCACTTTGAAAAAGGAAAAGAAACCCTAGGAGACTAAGAGAGAGTACCTACGACCCTAGCCTCTACAAGGTAAGTTCTCTGATTTTTCTCTGTGAATTAATTATCTAAGGTATTCCACAACTAAGTGGGGGTATTTAAAAATGGAAATTGATAGTTGGGGAAGAAAGATAGGGCTGCAAACAGCCCCCAAAGTTCAGCCACATCAAGGAGTTTCCAAAGTTAATTTTCAGCAAGTTTGGGAAGCCGTTTGTTAAGGTATGGCTTGATTCTCTTCTCCTATGTTTTGGTAAATATTTAAGCATGTTATGTGTGTGTAAACATGAGTTGTAGACGTGAAAATATCAATGTTACGACTGAAGGAAGTTGCAGGTCGTGTAGGGACTATTTTGACGTATTCTAGTGGCTTAAAATGTAACTAGTGTCGTTTTTATTGTAATGTCATGTTGGGAATTGTTTTGTGGTGTTAAAGGTCTGGAAACATGTATAAATATGGGTATAAGTGTTTCTGTTTGCAGCCACATGACACCCCATTTCGTGTGGTTAAAATTTTATGAAATAAAGATTGAAAGCCATATTTTGCAGTCGTAGTTTAGAGTGGGCTGGTTGGGACTTGTTTGGTGTGATGTTGAGGTGGTATAATTGTGTATTGGCTGATGTTTTTTTTAGTTGGATTTACTAATTGAAAATTTAATGGGAAGTTCGGATAGGGCAAGTTATAGAGGAGATGCTGCCCGAATTCCGTTAACTTCTAACTAACTAATAGACTAGTCGAGACTAGTCAAGAAAAGCGAATAAGGAATTGATTTATATGGGTTCTTAGTTGTGTATTTAGAAGCTGGAAAGTTAAAGGTTATTAATATTAGTATTACCTTCATGTTAAATAGGTCCAGAGGACGACGAGACAAGTCGGGTTAAAAATAATCGATAAGAGGTATGTAAAGCCTGTCTCTCTTTTTCTTTTGGCATGTCTTCAAGTTAAGTAATGAAAGATGTGAGCTTGGAGGTAAATCTACTCATAAATTCCAAGCGTAATTTACAGTCCTTACTTACTTCTTAGTGAAAGCACTGGTACAGTAATTGAACTAGGGCTTCTCAAGCCTTTCATACGTTAGGAAGTGATGAGTATGTAGAGCTATCTTTATTTTCTCTTGGCATGTCTTAGCCATAAGCGGGTCGTATATGAAATTTGGGGATAATTCCATTCATATAACCCCAAGTATGATTCATAAATCTTATTCACTTCTTGATGTTAGAACTCCTGTGATAGTTGGGTTACGGCCTTGTAAGTCATCGACATGACAAAAAGTGGTACAGTGAAGCCTATCCCATTCCTCTCTTGAAATGGTTTAATGTAAGTGAAGCGATACATGATATGAGTTAGAGGTAATTCCCTTTGTAGGTTTTGGGCATAACTCATGACTTGTACTTACCTTTGAATGGTAAGGGTCTTAAAGTAGTTGAAGTACGACCCTTGAGCCTTCTACATACTGAATAATGATTGGATGTGTAAGCTCCTATACCTAAAGGCTCTTGGACATACTTTATGATAATGTGTTGAGGGATGTTTGATATGTTACCAAGTTTTACATGCACGTATATGCATTATTATATATATAGGGATCGGGCCGGACGTTCCTCGACACTAACGTATTATATGTATAGGGATCGGTCCAGACGTTCCTTGGCACTAATGTATTATATGTATAAGGATCGGGCCGGACATTCCTTAGCACTAACGTATTATATGTATAGGGATCGGGCCGGATATTCCTCGGTACTAACGTGTTATATGTATAGGTATCGAGCTGGACGTTCCTCGGCCCTAGCTTATTATATGCATGGATCGGACTATATGTTCCACAACGCTAATAGTATATATATGCCTTTGATGATAAAGTGATGCATTTGTAATATCGAGTCCTCGAGCGGGCCGGGTATGGTATGGGACAATGGTATACATGACTTTATTTTGTAAGATGCAGGTACAATACTTTGTTAGATGTTATACTTTCCCCCTTCATCCCTATATAAGCTGTGATCTCGTTATGATGTTTTGTACTTTACATACTCAGTACATATGTCATACTGACCCCCTCTTTTCGAGGGATGGAGGGACTGCACTTTATGACCGCAGGTACAAACGCGCGCTTTGGAGATCCGCTAGCTGAGGACTTCACTCAGCAATTTTGGGGAAAGGCTCTATTATATTGGAGCCTAGTTTTTTGTACTACTCTTCCAATGTATATATTTGTTTATTCAGGGGTATGACAGGGGCCCTGTCCTGCCATATGATACAATTAATACTCTTAGAGGTCTGTAGACATGTGTACGTGGGTTATTTGTAAGTTTGTTTCAATTGCACCTATGCAACGTGTTGTAAAAATGAGTTGGAAACGTGAAAATATAGGCGTTACGGCTGAAGAAAGTTGTAGGTCGTGTAGGGACTGTTGTTACGTATTTTAGTGGCTCAAAATATAACTAGTATCGTTGTTATTGTAGTGTTGTATTGAGAATTGTTTTTTGGTGTTTCAGGGATGTAAACATGTATAAATATGGGTATAAATTCTTATGGTTTCAACCACATTACACCCCATTTCGTGTGGTTAAGATTTTACGAAATAAAGATTGAAAATCGTATTTTGGAGTCGTAGTTTTGAGCGGGTTGTTTGGGACTTGTTTGGTGTGATTTTGAGGTGGTATAATTATGTATTGGATTCTGGTTGTTGTTTTTAGTTGTCTGTACTAATTGAAAATGTAATGGAAAGTTCGTATAGGGCAAGTTATGGAGGAGATGCTGCCCGAATTCCTTTAACTTCTAACTAACTAATAGACTAGTCAAGAAAGGCGAATAAGGAATTGATTTTTATGGGTACTTAGTTGTGGATTTAGAAGATTGAAAGTTAAAGGTTATTAATATTTGTATTACCTTTGTGTTAAATAGGTCCAGAGGACGACTAGAAAAGTCGGGTTAAAAGCAATTGATAAGAGGTATTAAAAGCCTGTCTCTTTTTTCTTTTCGCACGTCTTCAAGTTATGTAATGAATGATGTGAGATTGGGGGTAAATCTACTCAAAAATTCCAAGCGTAATTCACAGTCCTTACTTACTTCTTAGTGAAATAACTAGTACAATAATTGAACTAGGGCTTCTCAAGCCTTCCATACATTAGGAAGTGATGAGTATGTAGAGCTATCTTTCTTTTCTCTTGGCATGTCTTAGCCATAAATGATTCGTATATGAAATGTGGGGATAATTCCATTCCTAGAACCCCAAGTATGATTCATAAATCTTATTCACTTTTTGATGATAGAACTCCTGCTATAGTTGGGTTATGGCCTTGTAAGTCATCGACACGATGAAAAGTAGTACATGTGAAGCCTATCCCTTTCCTCTCTTGAAATGGTTTAATGTAAGTGAAGCGATATATGATATGAGTTAGAGGTAATTCCCTTTGTAGGTTTTGGGAATAACTCATGACTTGTACTCACCTTTGAATGGTAAGGGTCTTAAAGTAGTTGAACTACGACCCTCGGTCCTTCTACATACTGAATAATGATTGTATGTGAAAGCTCCTAGACCTAGAGGCTCTTGGACATACTTTATGACAATGTGTTGAGGGATGTTAGATATGTTACTAAGTTTTATGTGCACGTATATATATTATTATATGTATAGGGATCGGGCCGGATATTCCTCGGCACTAACATATTATATGTATAGGGATCGGGCTGGACGTTCCTCGGCACTAACATATTATATGTATAGGGATCGGGCCGAACGTTCCTCGACACTAACTATTATATGTATAGGGATTGGGCCGGATGTTCCCTGGTACTAACATGTTATATGTATAGGGATCAGGACGGATGTTCCTCGGTACTAATATGTTATATGTATAGGGATCGGGCGTTCCTTGCCACTAACTTACTATATGCATGGATCAGGCTCTACATTCCACAATGCTAATAGTATACATATGCCTATGATGATAAAGTGATGCATTTGTAACATCGAGTCCTCGAGTGGGCCAGGTATGGTATGTGACAATGGTATATATGACTTTATTTTTAAGATGTAGGTACAGTACTTTGTTAGATGTTATACTTTCCCCCTACATCCCTATATCAGGTGTGATCTCCTTATGATGATTTTTACTTTACATAATCAGTACATATGTTGTATTGACCCCCTCTTTTATGGGGAAGGGGGGCTGCCCTTTATGTTTGCAGATACAGACGCGCGCTTTGGGGATCCACCAGCCTAGGACTCCATTCAGTGGTTTTGGGGAAAAGATCTATTATATCGGAGCCTAGTTTTTGGTACTACTCTTCCAGTGTATATATTTGTTTATTTAGGGGTATTGCGGGGGCCCTGTCGCTCCATATGATACAGTTAATACTCTTAGAGGTATGTACACATGTGTATGTGGGTTATTTGTAAGTTTTTTTTAATTGCGCCTATGCGACGCATTGTAAATGTTTTTATATTAGGGCAGCCTTATCAGCTTGTGTGCCCTTCCATGATATGATACGAAGGAAAAAAGCTACATGTATATGAAAAGGTTTTGACCCATGGGGTTTTTATGTGTAGTATCACATTGTACAAAGTTCAACTTGACTATAGATGATAGATACATATATGGGGGTCTACTTCAGAACCCAGTCGTGGCCTACGGGGTTGGGTCGTGACATATATGAAGCTACATTCCTTCTCTTGGCATGTTTTTGGCATAAGTATGTAAGGCTACCCTTCTTTTCTCTTGATATGTCCTTGACATAAGTTATGATGCTATGATGAAAGGTTTATGGTACCGAGTCCGTTGATGGTCCAATTATTATATATGTTACTATATAAGGATCGGGTTGAACATTCCTCGGCATATATTACTATATAAGGATTGGGCCGTATGTTCCTCAGCATATGTTGCTATATATGGATCAGACCATACGTTCCTTGACATATATGTATATGATAACTTTCATAAGGTGAAGTAGAGAGTATATAAAGCCTATTATTTCTCTTCTTTTGGCATATCCTAGATGTACGTAAAAGATGATACAATCTCTGAGGTGACTCCATTCCTAGTGTTTCTTACTCATCCTCTAATGTTGGAACTCTTACAATAATTGAGCTATTGCTTCTCAAGTTTTTCTATGCATTGGGAAGTAGTAAATATGTAAAGCTAATTTTCCATTCTTTTTGGCATGATCTTTATGAAACAAATAGATGAAGTGTATACGATTTCAAGGAAGTTCCTCTTCTTAAATCCACTAGGATAACCAACTTCTTGATTCCCAAAAGATATTTGATGATGACTCGATACAGGTATATGATTCCAAAAGTTCCATTTGGACCTAATCCATAGTGGCAATCAAAAGGTACTTGATATAACTCTGGTATTGTTTTTTTTGAATAATAGCATATTTTGAGTATTCCATTGAGTATCAAATACGATTTAAATTGCATATGGTTAATCACTACTCTACTCATGTATATTGTAACCACTCCTATCACCGAGTCCCAGACCGGGTACGTAATCGTGCACAGTTCACAACATTATCCACTATCCCTTACTAAAGGGTTGGGTACACTTTACGAGGAAATGATAATGCAATGACATGAATGACTCACCAAGTCCCTCACTAAAGGGTCTGGTACATATATATATATATATAATGATATGATATAATAAGGTAGTGATGGTACCGGACCGGATAATGGACCTACAGTTATGATTCACCGAGTCCTTGAAAGGGCCAGCTATATTATATAATATGAGCATGCATGTTTTTTATGATTCACAAGGTACAAGTACAGTATTTTCTTAAATAAAGTATCTACCCCCTGGCTTTCTTTATTTCAGATATGCTTCCATTTATGCTTTGTATACTTAGTACATATGTCGTACTGACACCTCTTTCTCGGGGGGCTGCATTTCATGTTCGCAGGTTCAGATACACACTTTGCGGGTCTGCCAGCATAGGAGTCCCACTCAGCAGTTCATAAGCGCTCCATTCTGATGGAGCCTAGATTTTGGTACTAACTCTCGATGTATATATTTATATGTTATGGGTACGGCGGGGGCCCTATCCCATCTTATATTACTTTTTTTACTCTTAGAGGTCGGTGGACATGTACGTGGATTGGGTACACATGTATGTGGGTTGGTTACACATGTATATGGGTTGTATATGTGTGCATGTATATTTGTCCTCATATGTTATGATAGCCTCATTGGCTTATATGTTATCGTGTTTGGTGATACATTCTAACTCAAATTGGGGATAGGTTTACTTATAGTTAGCAGGGGTATACGCGAGAGTCCAATTTGGGCACCCATCATAACTTACGGGGTAAGGCTATGATATAAGTGGTATTACAGAGGTCCTTCCTTTGAATGTCCACAGACCGTGTCTAAAAGAGTCCTGGTTATCGGTGTGTTGTGTACCACATCTATAAATAGGAGGCTACAGGACATTTAGGATGTTATCCTTCTTTTTTTTCTTAGATCGTCCAATAGAGTTGTTCTATTAGGATAATCCTGTTACTTCCCATACTTTGGTACCTTGGGACGCTTCTTAAGCGTCTTAATTTTTTGGGAAGGCTCTTAAGTTTCTTAGAAGTTTTCATGTGAGTTGGATAATCTATAACGCTATCAAACAACTCTAAGGAGGGGAGAATAAGATACCCTAATAATAGGGAAGATTGGAAATAGGGTTATAAGAATTCAGAAAGAGTTGGAGGCCAAGTAATGGGTCATAGGACTCTACTTACTTTCTTAAGCGGTAATCTTGGATGTCTTTCATACTTGAGCTACTTGAATACGGGTCGAGCTTAAGTAGTAAGGAATATATAGGCTCTTAAAATGAGACGAGATTGCGAACCCATGGAAGAGATGGAAGGAGGTGTAACACCTACTCTGAAGCAAACAGGTGATGCACCTACTTGGACTAAGTAGGTGATACACCTACTTGGACCAAGTAGATGACACACCTACTTAAGGTGGGCCCCCACACTGCTATATGGCAGCTTTGGATTGGATGCATGATTGACGTGGAGCCCTATGGGGATGCCACGTGTCACCTCTTAAGGAGGTGTATATATGTACTACATGCTGTACATATCTTATTTCATCACTTAGAACAAAAGAAACAAAAAGAGAAACCCTAAGAGGTTAAGAGAGAGGGCGACGGCTTTGGCCAAAGTGAAAGGTAAGCCCCAATTTTGTTCCATCAATTAATTATCTAAGGTATTCCTTGACTAAGTGTAGGTTTTAATGACGTAAATTAACTATTTGGGGAAGCAATATTGGGATGTAAACAACCACCAAACATCAGTCGCATCAAGGAGTTTCCGTAGTTAATTTTCAGCAAGTTTGGGATGTCGTTTGTTAAGGTATGGCTTGGTTATCTTATCCCATGTTTTGGTAAGGGTTTTTAAATGTTATTAGGGTTTTAATAATGTAAATTTAAGGTTTTTAGAAGCACCAAGCGGACAACAAACAGCCACGACATTTCAGTCGTGCTAGAAGAACTTCCGAGATAAGTTTTGGCAAGCTTTGGCCAATTTTTGGTAAGGTAAGGGTTTTCCTTTCAATTTGGATTTTATGGTGTGGTTATGGAGTGTATTAAAATTCTTATATGTGGCTGTAAGTGTAAAAAATTCACAAGTATGCTTGACATTGGAAATAAACTAAACTAAGGTCGTTATTGTTAAATCGAAGTCGAGTAGTGTGTTGTGGTTGTGGTGCTGCACTTGCAGGTGGTTTGACTGTGTGTTGAAGGGATAAAAAGTATTCTAAAATAGGTTTGGGTGCTTATGGTTTCTTCTACATAACCCTCCATTATGTATGGTTAAAGGTTTTACAAAATAGAGATTAAAAATCGTATTTTGGAGTCCTAGTTTTGAGTGGGATGTTTGGGGCTTCTTTTGAATAATGTCGAGTTAGTTTTATTATATATGGTTGCTTCTTTTTATTTTGAATATGTATGCTAAGGTTAGATATTAAAATTAGAGGTTGGGTAAGTTATAGGGGAGATGTTGCCCAATTTTCGTTAACTCCTTAACTAACTAAGGAACTAGTCGGGAAGGTAGCGAGGAGATGAGTTATATGAATACTCGTACGTAACCTAAGATGATGGAAAGTCAAGGGTTGTTCATGCTCGTATTCCTTTCATGTTAAATAGGTTCAAGAGACGATGAGGCGAACGTGTTAAGAGTAATCTGTAAGAGGTATGTAAAGCTAATGTTTTCTTCTCTTGGCATGTTTTTGGCATAAGTATGTAAGGCTTAGAATTTCTTTTGGCATGTCTTCTGCATAAGTGTATTAAGCTTATTCTATATCTTGGCATGTTTTGGGCACAAAAATGTAAAGCTAACCTTCCTTTTTGGAATGGTTTTTATGAAGCAATTATATGACTTTAATATGATTCCAAGGGAGTTCCTATCCATAGAGCCGCTAGGATGGCCAACTTTTTGATTTTCCAAAAGATATTTTGTTATTCTTTGATATGTGTGTATGATTCCCAAAAGTTCTATTTTGATATAACGGATAGTAACTTTTAAAAGGTACTTGATATGACTTTTGTCTTGATTTTTGAATGATATCTCATTTTAAGTACCCCATCGAATCTCAAATATAATTTAAATTGCATCTAGTTTCTCACTACTCCACTCGTGGATACCTCAATACTTTTTTCACTGAGCTCGGTCCAGGATTTGTTATCATGCATACTTTTCTGCATTTTTTGCCATGCCCCGATGTGTGGGGGAAGGTATGACCTGTACATGGGTTTTATGCAGTTATGATATGATATGATATGATATGACCATCTGATATGATATGATCTGTTATGGAGATATTCCCTACTTTGGAGTTATGATGTGTTGTCGCTCTAGTGATGGGGCGGCGACCATGATTTGTTCACCTAGTCCCATAATAGGGCCAGATATGGCATATGTTTTTTTGCATACATTATATGTGGTTATGATAAGCATTTTGATATTTTTGGATACTTTGCTCATTTTTGCACATTCTATTCTAGTAATGATTTTACTTATTACAGTCCATGCTTTACATACTCGGTATATTTTCCGTACTAACCCCTTTTCTTTGGGGGCTGCATTTCATGCCCGCAGGTACATATGCTTGATTTGCTTATCTGCTCACGTAGGACATCCATCCTGTTGGTAGGCAGTGCTCCCTTGTCCAGAGCCATATTTTGGTACTAACTTTTCTGTTGTACATTTGTACATGTTTGTTAAGGGTACGATGGGGCCCTGTTAAGTCATATGACTAGACTATCATTCTATAGAGGTCTGTAGACTTGTGATGTGGGTTATGTATATATGTTTTGGGCTTATGTTCAGTGACGGCCTTAACGTCCTTTGTATGCTACATTTATTTTTGTGCACTCTATAGCGATTTCTTTTGATTTCCTCATTTGTTTATTCTGCTAACATACTCAGTGGGGCTACGGGTACGTACGGGTGCCTAACTCGGGCATTAGTCACGCCTATGGAGTTGGGTCTTGATAGATACCTCCCTAACGGACTACTAGGGGTATAGTAATACCTCTAAGGGAAACTTGTTTCTAACCTCCTTTCTTGCAGGTGGGTATAGGCTAAGGTGGAAAATGAAGAGACCAGCTCTAGACAGTAGAGGGAGTGCAGAGAAGGCCCCTAGGGTACATATAGGACCTCAGGCTCTAGGACCAAGCAGGCGGTGCCCCAGTTATTCGATTGCGACTGACCCCTCTAAAGACCCTGATTATGTTTAGAGATGGATCCCTTAGAAGGCCCAACGACAGGTTCCCCAAAGTATCTGATGACCAAGGAAGTGGTTCTGGAAGTCATGCCAGCAGTTCGTATGACAGTGCACTATGTTAGGCCGGCTCCTACGGTAAGTGTTATGGCATATTCGATCCCTCTATCTTGGTCGTTGGTGAACCAGGAATTACCTAGCTATCAATGTCTTTTGAATTCAAGTGAGGAAGACGACAAGGGACAGGCAAGCAAATGGCAACCAGATAGAGACGGGGATAATACTTTACCTCTTAGGTCACCGGGTTGAATTGGGGATTGATCGGTCACAGGTATAGAGAAGTGATAAGTATAGTTTTTTCTGGCTATATGGGTCAAGTTGTCATTTTTGTTTCAGTCTAATGTAGGAATCCCTGTGTGGATAGGATATGAGATTCTATAAATGTATATATATATTTTCCCTGTGAGGCATTATGGATGTGATATGATATGATATGGATGTATATATACGTTCGCCTGGCATTGTTGGTATTTCCTGAGTGCAGGTTTGGGATAGTAAGGAATATAGAGGAAACTCTACCAAAATTTTCTAGAATAGAAAGGGGAAATGAACTATAAGTTTATCATACGTCTTAGAAGTTGATACCGAGTACCCCTATTATGATGAGCTAAAGCTGTAAGGGTACCTCCGTGTTGTGGGTAAGGGGCCCCAGGTTTACTTAGGAAGTTTTATGTTGGAGGGAAACTTCTGTTAAAGGGAAATATGTCCAGCAATTGGGTTCCACTTTGGTAGGGAAAGTACAAAACCCTCAACCATTAGTGGTGAATGAGATAAGTTATTCATGACTCAGGAATGAACTATTACACTCTGTACTCTGGTACCTTTGAACGCTTTTTAAGCTTCTTATGTTTCTGGGAAGTCTCTAAAGTTTTTTTATAAGTCGTCATGTGAGTCAGATAATCTATAACGCTATCAAATAATCTAAAAAAAGGAGAATGAGATACTCCATAATCGAGAAGAATGGAAATAGGGTTATAAGAAGTTGGAAGAAGTTGAGGCCAAGCAATGAATCATAGGACTCTATGTACCTACGTAAGCTACTAACTTAGAAGTCTTACATACTTGAGCTACTTCATTACATATCAAGCTTACGTAGCACGGTTTACATAGGCTCTTAAAACAGGACGAGATTACAAACCTATGAGGAAGAGGAAAGAGGAAATGTGGAAGCCAATGAAGGAGTGCCACATGGAAGCAGGTTACCCACTTTCTTGGGGTCAAGTAGGTGACCCACCTACTTGAGGGTGGGCCCCACCAAGGACACGTGGCAGCCTAGGAGGCTTGACAGGGATACATGGTCCAATAAAGACTTGACACATGTCACCATAAGGGGATGACACATTTCACCCCTTGGGAAGACCTATATATGTATGTTATGTGACTCACAACTTCAGTATCTATCCAAATTTCAGCCTAGAACAAGAGAGAAAACATGAGAAAGAAAGAGAGAAATCCTAGGGCTAGGGAGAGAGTAGTGGCGGCCTTGGCCAAAAGAAAAGGTAGGCCCCGATTTCATTCTGTGAATTAATTATTTAAGGTATTCTACGGTGATATAATAGTGTTTAATAATGGAAATTTCGGATTTGGGGCAGCAGGAAGCAATGCAAACAGCCCCTTAATTTCAGCCACGTCGAGGAGTTCCGAAGTTAATTTTCAGCAAGGTTGGAAAGCCGTTTGTGAAGGTATGGCTTTATTCTCTTCTCCATAATTTTGGTAAGGGTTTTTACATGTATTAAGGTTTTATTAACTTAAAGTTATGGTTTGGATCAGCACCAAAAAGACACAAACAATCCGCTAAAGTTTCAGCATGTTAAGAAACTTCTGAGGTGAATTTTGGCGAGTTTTGGCCAATTTCGGGAAAGGTAAGATCTTTCCTTTTAATTTTAAGTTTATAGTGTTGTTATAGGGTGTACTACACATCTTTTACGCTGATTGAAGTGTATGAAATTCATAGAAATGCTCGATGTTAAAAACAATTTAAATTGAAGTCGTCGTAGCTAAATTAAAGCTGAATTGTGCGTTGTGTGGTGATGCTGCAGCTGCTGGTTGTGTGGTGGTGTGTTTCAGGTATATAACTTGGTTTATTTAGGGCGTGGGAGCTTCTATTTTCAGCCGCGCGACCCTCTGTTCCGTACAATTAAAGATTTCGTGAAATAAAGGTTAAAAACCCTACTTTGGTATCGTAGTTTTAAGCGAGTTGCTTGGAGGTTGTATTGCGTAATGTTGTCTTATTTTGATTATATATGAGCTGCTGATTGTTGTTGTTGGTTGTATTCTAAGGTTAGAGGATGAAATAGGAAGTTCATATAGGGCAAGTGATAGGGGAGGTGCTGCCCAATTTCCGTTAACTTCGTAATTACTTAAAAGAATAGTCGAGGCTAGTCGAGAAAGGCGAATAAGGAATTGATTCCTACAAGTGCTTGGTTGTGGATTTAGGGTTTGGAAAGTTGGAATTCACTAACATTAGTATCACTTTCGTGTTAAATAGGTCGAAGGAATAACAAAGCAAGCTGGGTTGCAATTGAACTACGACAGGTATGTGAAGCTTTCTTTCAGCATGTTTTTGGCATAAGTATGTAAATCTATTCCTTCTTTTGGCATGTTTTGGTATAAGTATGTAAAGCCTATCTTTTCTTTCTTTTGGGCATGTCTTAGACTTAAGTGACAAATGTTATGTGTATGAATCTTGGGGTGACTCTATTCCAGAGCTTTGAACATGATTTATGATTCATAATTTGTGTTCACTGTTGAATATTAAGACTCTTAAAGTAGTTAAGCTTCCATTCCTCAAGTCTTCTATATGCTAAAAAGTACTGTATGTAAAGTTATTCTTCCTCTCTTTTGGCATGACTTAGATGTAAGTATTGTGTATATGAAGTTTGAAGTTATTCCACTCTTAAAACTCTGAGGGTGAGTTAAGACTCTTGTTCACTTCCTACTGATTAGAACTCCTATAACAAGTTGAGGCATTACTTTTCAAGTCTTCCATGTGATAGGAAGTGGTGCATGTAAAGCTTGTCTTTTCCTGCTTCTAGAAAGACTAGACTAAAGGTTCTATAGGACATAGATTTGGATATATTCCCATTTATAGATTCTGGATGTAACTCATGACTTGTACCCACTTTTGAATGATAAGGGTATTGAAGTAGTTGAACTACGACCCTTGAGCCTCCTATAGGTTGAATAGTATTGGGATGTGTAAGCTCCTACACCTAGGGGCTCTTGAACATGCTTTATGATAATATCTAAGGGATGTTTGATATGTTACAGAGTTTTGCGTGCACGTATATGCATTATGATATATATATGGATCGGGTCGGACGTACCTCGACATATTTTGCTATGTAAGGATTGGGTCCTATGTTCCACGACAGGTTATGTATTATACGGATCGGGCCATCGTACCTCAACATTATTATGCATTATATGGATCAGGCCGTCGTACCTCGGCATCATCATGTAATATATGGATCAGGCCATCGTACCTCGGCATTTTCATGTGACATATGGATTAGGCCGTCATTCGTCGGTATGTGCTTGCTGTATACATAAATCAGGTTGTACGTCCCACAATGCTAATAATATGCATATTCCTATCATGATAGATGATGTGTTTGTAACACCGAGTCCCCGAGCGGGCCGGATACGATACGTGATAATGGTATACATGACTTTATTTTATGAGATGCAGGTACAATACCGTATTAAATACTATACTTGGTTTCCTGCATCTCTGTTTTAGTTGTTATCTCAGTTATGTATTCTTATATACTCAGTACATGTATCATACTTACCCCCTTTCTTTGAGGGGGATGCATTTCATGATCGCAAGTACAAATGTTCATTTCAGAAATCCGCCAACTTAGGATTTCCACTCAGCTATGTTGGAAGTTCTCCACTATTTCGGAGCCTAACTTTTGGGTACTGGTCCTGCGATGTATATATTTGTTTATACAGGGGTACGGGGGCCCTGTCCTGCCATATGTTGTCGTTCCTATTCTTAGAGGTCTGTAGACATATGTGTGTGGGTTGTTTAGGAGTTTATTTTGGTTATGCCTATGCGACATGTTGTAAAAGCTATTATGTTGTGGCAGACTTGTCGGCTGGGTTTCCCTTTCATGACATGATGCAAATGAAAGAGGCTACACGTGTATGAATATTTTATCACCCACTGGGTTTATGTATTTAGTTCCTATATCTAGGAGGCTATATGAACATGAAAAAGTTTTAACCTATTGAGGTTTTTGTGAGAAGTAGTATCACGTTATACATAGTCCAATTTGACTATAGTCGACAGATAGGTACACGGGGGTCCAGGTCAGACCCCAGTCGCGGCCCACGGGGTTAGGTCATGACAGAAGTGGCATCAGAGCAATTCGTCCTTGGAGTGTCTACAGACCGTGTTTAGTAGAGTCTTGTTTATCGGTATGTTGTACACCACATCTATAGACAAGAGGCTACAGGACATTTAGGATGTTACCTTTCTTTCATATCTATGATCGTGTGATAGAGCCGAGTTATAGGGAATGAAGTTCCTCATACTAACTTGTGATTTCAGCAGAAGGACAACATCGATAGAAAAAGGTTACTGACGATGTTGGAAGTTACAACGCACGTAGGTAAGCAAAGGCACGAAGGACCAATTTCAGGTTATGGATTGAAATGCGATCGACATATAAATTTGAAGAGTGAAAGGAAAGGTAAACAGTAAAAGTGTAACAGGTGCAGTTCGAGTGGACATATGAGGTAAGTCCCTTTCCATACTGTTAATTGTGGGTGCCCTATGTGGATGTGATATAATACGATACGAATATATATGTGTTCCCTCTGAGGCATTGTTGGTATTTTCTGCGTGCAGGTTTTGAGATAGTAAGAAATACAGAGGAAACTCTGCCCAACTTTTCCCTAGAAATAAAAGAAGAATGAGATATAGGGTTGTAGTATGCCTTGTCCATAATAAGAATAAGATGTGACTAAACTACGAGTATGGCGGACCTTGAGAAATGAGTTAATTGCTGAATCGGTGGCTATAAAAACTAGGAGGTCGATACTAGTGTGGTAAAACAAAGGTGGAAAAGACTTATGGTCCAAAGAAGATGATTTAGAGAAGATCTATCTTATAAGGAAGGTTCAGAATAAAAGGTCAAGTGGTCACGAAAATAAAGGCGAGCAACAGGACAAGATGAATGCCAGAGATAACTAGTATGTTAAGAACTGGATGAATGAAATATGGCTTTGACTAAACTCCTTCATTAAGTTATATGACCCGAGTACTAGTACTTGGAGTAAATTATGTACTATCTATTAAGGATACTAAGCACCCTATGGTTGTACTAGGGTTTCTTATAGAGGCAACCTAAAGTATGGATGATCTAATAGAAGGTGTAGGCATGGTGCAGCATGTTAAATATGTTGGAATAAAATCAATTGCATGTAAATAGTTGCAAATAAACAAAGGATGACATGGGTACACCCTAAAAGGGGGGAAGTGGACAAGAGAAGTACAAGTGTAAGAGAATATCAAGTGACGCTGTCATATGTAAATGGGAACGCTTAAAATTCAAATGATATTCCATAAGAGATGGATGCGATCATACCAGCACAAACGCAACAGATGCCATCAGAACTCCAAAGTTAAGCGTGTGTGGGCGAGAGTAGTAATAGGATGGGTGACCCTCTGGGAAGTGAAAGAGGAAATGAAACACAAGTATCCGTACCTATTCCCTACGTCTACAAGTAATCCTAACCTTTAAAACTCTGATATTGATTGCTCGATGATAGAACATGTTATGGCAACAGGATATGAGAACTCTCCATATAGTCGGTATAAAATACGGATGAAGGTTTGGTTCACATTCGAGGACGAATGTTCTAAAGGGGGAAGGATGTTACACCCCGTACTCTGGTACCTTTGAACGCTTCTTAAGCTTCTTAAGTTTCTGGGAAGTCTCTAAAGTTTTTTTATAAGTCGTCATGTGAGTGAGATAATCTATAACACGATCAAATAATCCAAAGGAAAGGAGATTAGATACTCCATAATCGAGAATAATGGAAATAGGGTTATAAGAAGTTGGAAAGAGTTGAGGCCAAGTAATGAATCGTAGGACTCTATGTACCTATGTAAGCTACTAACTTAGAAGTCTTACATACTTGAGCTACTTGATTATATATCAAGCTTATGTAGCACGGATTACATAGGCTCTTAAAATAGGACGAGATTACGAACCCACGAGGAAGAGGAAAAGAGGAAACATGGCAGCCAATGAAGGAATGCCACATAGAATCAGGTTACCCACCTTCTTGGGGTCAAGTAGGTGACCCACCTACTTGAGGGTGGGCTCAACCAAGGACACGTGGCAGCCTAGGATCCTTGACAAGGATACGTGGTCCAATAAAGACTTGACACGTGTCACCATGCCTAGAACCAGAGAGAAAACGTGAGAAAGAAAGAGAGAAACCCTAGGGCTAAGGAGAGAGTAGTGGCGGCCTTGGCCAAAAGAAAAGGTAGATCCCAATTTCATTCCGTGAATTAATTATTTAAGGTATTCTACGGTGATATAACAGTGTTTAATAATGGAAATTTCGTATTTGGGGAAGCAGGAAGCAATGCAAATAGCCCCTTAATTTCAGCCGCATCGAGGAGTTCCGAAGTTAATTTTCAGCAAGGTTGGAAAGCCGTTTGTTAAGGTATGAATTTATTCTCTTATCCCTTGTTTTTTAAGGGTTTTAAATGCTATGAAGGTTTTAGTTACTTAAATTTATGGTTTGGAGCAGCACCAAAAAGATACAAACAGTCCGCTAAAGTTTCAGCATGTTAAGAAACTTCCGAGGTGAATTTTGGCGAGTTTTGGCCAATTTCGAGAAAGGTAATATCTTTCCTTTTAATTTTAAGTTTATAGTGTTTTTATAGGGTGTAATAAACATCTTTTATTCTGATGGAAGTGTACAAAATTCATAGAAATGCTCGACGTTAAAAACAATTTAAATTGAAGTCATCGTAGCTAAATTAAAGTCGAATAGTGCGTTGTGTGGTGATGCTGCAGCTTATGGTTGTGTGGTGGTGTGTTGCAGGAATGTAACTTTGTTTATTTAGGGCGTGGGAGCTTCTGGTTATAGCCTCATGACCCTCCGTTCCGTACAATTAAAGATTTAGCGAAATAAAAGTTAAAAACCCTATTTTGGTATCGTAGTTTTAAGCGAATTGCTTGGAGGTTGTATTGCATAATGTTGTCTTATTTTGATTATATATGATCTGCTGATTGTTGTTGTTGGTTTTATTATAAGGTTAGAGTATGAAATGGGAAGTTCGGATAGGGCAAGTGATAGGGGAGGTGCTGCCCAATTTCTGTTAACTTTGTAATTACTTAAAAGACTAGTCGAGGCTAGTCGAGAAAGGCAAATAAGGAATTGATTCCTACAAGTGCTTGGTTGGGTATTTAGGAGCTGGAAAGTTGGAATTCACTAACATTAGTATCACTTTCGTGTTAAATAGGTCGAAGGAATAACAAAGCAAGTTGGGTTACAATTGAACTATGACAGGTATGTGAAGCTTTCTTTTTGCATTTTTTGGCATAAGTATGTAAAGCTATTCCTTCTTTTGGCATGTTTTGGTATAAGTATGTAAATCCTATCTTTTCTTTCTTTTGGGCATGTCTTAGACTTAAGTGACAAATGTTATGTGTATGAAGCTTGGGGTAACTGTATTCCAGAGCTCTGAACATGATTCATGATTCATAATTCGTGTTCACTGTTGAATATTAAGACTCTTAAAGTAGTTAAGCTTCCATTCCTCAAGTCTTCTATATGCTGAAAAGTACTGTATGTAAAGTTATTCTTCCTCTCTTTTGGCATGACTTAGATGTAAGTATTGTGTATATGAAGTTTGAAGTTATTCCACTCTTAAAACTCTGAAGGTGAGTTAAGACTCTTGTTCACTTCCTATTGATTAGAACTCCTATAAAAAGTTGAGTCATTACTTTTCAAGTCTTCCATGTGATAGGAAGTGGTGCATGTAAAGCTTGTCTTTTCCTGCTTCTAGAAAGACTAGACTAAAGGTTCTATAGGACATGGATTTGGATATAGCCCCATTTATAGATTCTGGATGTAACTCATGACTTGTACCCAGTTTTGAATGATAAGGGCCTTGAAGTAGTTGAAATATGACCCTTGAGCCTCCTATAGGTTGAATAGTGTGTAAGCTCCTATACCTAGGGGCTCTTAACATGCTTTATGAAGATATCTAAGGGATGTTTGATATGTTACAGAGTTTTGCATGCACGTATATGCATTATGATATATATATATATGGATCGGGCCAGACGTACCTCGGCACATTTGGCTATGCAAGGATTGGGTCGTACATTCCACGACATGTTATGCATTATACGGATCAGGCCATTGTACCTCAGTATTATTATGCATTAAACGGATCGGGCCATCGTACCTCGGCATTATCATGTAATATATGGATTGGGCGATCGTACCTCGGCATTTTCATGTGACATATGGATCAGGCCGTCGTTCCTCGGCATGTGCTTGCTGTATACATGAATTGGGCTGTACGTCTCACAATGCTAATAATATGCATATTCCTATCATGATAGATGATGTGTTTGTAACACCGAGTCCCCGAGCGGGCCGGATACGATACGTGATAATGGTATACATGACTTTATTTTATAAGATGCAGGTACAATATCGTATTAAATGCTATACTTGTTTCCTGCATCCCTGTTTCAGTTTTATCTCAGTTATGTATGCTTATATACTCAGTACATGTATCGTACTGACCCCTCTTTCTCTAAGGGGCTGTATTTCATGCCTGCAAGTACAGATGTTCATTTCGGAGATCCGCCAGCTTAGAATTTTCGCTTAGCTATGTTGGAAGTGCTCCACTATTTTGGAGCCTAGCTTTTGGGTACTGGTCCTGCGATGTATATATTTGTTTATGCAGGGGTACGGTGGGGGCCTTGTCCCACCATATGTTTTCATTCCTATTTTTAGAGGACTGTAGACATATGTGTGTGGGTTATTTAGGAGTTTATTTCGGTTATGCCTATGTGATATTTTGTAAAAGCTATTATGTTGTGGCAGCCTTTTCGGCTGGGTTTCCCTTTTATTACCTGATGCAAATGAAAAAGACTACACGTGTATGAATACTTTATCACCCACTGGGTTCATGTATTTGGTTCCTATATCTAGGAGGCTATATGAACATAAAAAAGTTATAACCTATTGAGGTTTTTGTGAGCAGTATCACATTATACATAGTCCAATTTGACTATAGCAGACAGATAGGTACACGGGGGTCCAGGTCGGACCCCAGTTGCGGCCCATGAGGTTGGGTCATGACATGAACCTAGAGGGAAACCACACGAGTTAGGCACTAAACAGTATTGTGGTGCTTATTGGATATTAATTTCCCTTTTCGTAGTGGTTAGAGGATGCTTTATGGTAACGTTTTATTGGTTATTAAGCAACCAAAATAACTTGTGGATGGAAGACATGAACTTATGGGCTATCCAGAATCATGTGCTTCATATATTGGATAACATACTAGAAGGATGCAGAAGGGTCGGTGATACCAAGGAATGATGTTCCCAAGGGATATAGAGGTAACATGAAACTCCTCAAGCAAAAAAATGGCCATGGACTGAAAGAATAAAGGAATACTGCAGGAAGCACTCAAGATAGACATGAGACTAAGAAGAATTGGAAGTTAACCTCAGGGACCCGACAAGGATAAAAGCTTGTGAGATATAAAGAAGTATTGGGGATATGTGATTCCACCATGGAAAATATAAAGACCCCTCTAGGATGAGGAAGGTAGCTCTGTAAAACCATTGATGCGTTGCGAGTCCATTAAGAGAAATAAGTGGTATCCACTGGGATGAAGATAGTGTTATAGCAGGGCTAGAAACATGGGTCACTGCAGTACAACTACTTCCGAATGGAGAAGTTGAAATGATTATGAGCGCTAGCTAAGCACTGGTGGGGAAGAAAGTAATGTGGCTCTGGATAAACTACTATATTAATTATATGACTCGAGTACCAGTACTTGGACTAGATTGGGTACTAGTTATCAAGAATTCTAAGCAACCCGTGGTTGCATTAAGGGTTCTTATAGGGGCAACCTAAAGTATAGATGATCTAATAGAAGGTATAGATATGGTGCAGTATGTCAAATGTGTTGCAACAAAATCATATACGTATGAACAGTTAAAAATAAACAAGGGATGACATGGGTACTGTTGACACCCAATTTTGGCTCTCTGTGCTCAAAATTAAACGTCTTCATACTTGTTGATCGTAAAAGAACACAAATATTGATGTTTTACACATTTTTTTTAGTTTTAAAATTTTTCTTTTAATAATTATTCTTCTTTTAGGATTTTCATGAATTTATTCTCATTTTTGTTTCTTTTAATAATTTATGGATAAAGATTTTTTAGTTTCGTAAATGATAAGATTCTTATCCATTTATTGTCATTTGTAAAATTTTAATAGTCACACTATTTTACGGTCATCAACAAACGTATCTAATATAGCACTGTAATTTATTATTTACAACACAGTATATCTTTCAAAATATCAATTATATATTATTTTTTTTGTTATATATCGATACATATATTATTTTTGTAATGACTTTTTAAGTCATTTTAATAATGATTTCTCACTATTTTTTGAAACATTCATCGATGACCCATTTTATCTTAAAAGATATTTTAATAGGTATTATTATTTTATTATTATAATTGCTCCATTATTATTTGGCCTAGTGTGTGGTGATAAAGTTGTCAAGTTCATCCCTACTTACTAATATATCACTTAATAGTATAGTTCCTGTTTTGGTTTTATTTCGTAGCACATATTTTAGTTAACTATATTAATTATACGTTTATTTAGTACGTAATATATACATACGTACGTTACATATACATATATCCATATATTTACATAGTTTATACATAAGTAGTTACTTTATGCATAAAATTATTACTACTTGATAAAATTTATGATTTTTACTTATTCAACATATATTGTGATAATTAATTAGATAACATTTTACTTAACAATTAATTGTAATTATAGCCTAATTAAATTTAATGTAATCTATTCTTTAATCTCAATTTCAATCTCATCCGTTCGTTTAATTGATCAAACGGCTCCAATTCAATCTTATCTTTTCCACACCCCAAATTCTAAACAAATCTTATTCTTCCTCTTCATAAAGAAAAAGACCCACTCTCTCTCTAAACTCTCTTCTTCACCATCTCCCTCTCTCTATACTCTCTTCATCTTCTCCAAAGAGAAGAGAAGACAAGTTGCCATCCTCACCATCTCCGCCGTCGCCTCTCTCCTCCATTCTCTCCCCTCATCCCTCGATCTCTCTCCTCTCACGCACCACCGAACCCCTCTCTTCTTCTCGTCTCTGACGAGAACTCCGGCGAACCACGCCGTAAAAGCCACCAAGCCGCCGCCTCTCTCTTATCCTTTCTCTCTCCCCTCTCATCACCACCATAGCAACCTCTCCTCCTCTCCACTGTCCAAATTTACAAAATTTGTTTCATTTTCCGAAAATAACATAAGCCTTAATTAGAAAATCCCATCAACAGAGAACAAAACTCCTTTTCAAAAAACAAATTTTATTTAGTTTTCATATAATTAAGTGTTGTAGTTTGGTCTTCATATATATTCAAAGTTTGTAGTTAATTTATTTTTTAATGTGTGTGTCTTATGATGCTAAGTTTCTAATACAATATGTACTTTAAGATCTAATTTATTTTGAAGACAGATCTTATAGATTCGTCCCAGGTATGTTTCTTCAACATATAGAGCCCGTTTGGATTGGCTTAAAAAAAGTAACTTTTATGTATGAAGTGCTTTTAGAACGTTGAAGTGCTTAAACTTATTTTTATAAATAAGCAGTTGAGTGTTTGGATAAAAATGCTTATGATGTGAATTTTAGGGTTAAAAGAATAAAAAAAGGTAGTTTGAAAATTTAGTTAAAATATAAGGGATATAAAAGTAATTTCCATGGTCAAATAAAATGACTTTAAGCACTTTGGAAAAAAAAAGTTAGGAATCCTAACTTTTCATTTTTGACTGACTTTAAGAACTTTATGGCTTAAAGTCAGCATTAGGCAAAAACGTCCAAAAGTTAAAAAGGGGCTTTAAGTTGGTTTTGACCAACTTAAAGCCAATCCAAACGGGCTCATATACTATTCCATCCTTTCAAATCTTTATTTTCTGTTAGTTGATTATTAGATTTTATTGTTGGTTGGTTTTACTAAAGTTTTGATTGATATTTGTCTGTCAATGTCCTTCTAAATTCATGTATTGTCACACATCTATTCAACTCTATATTTTCACCAAAATTACTAATTTTGGGTTCATAGATTTGGTTCTTCATTATGTGTGAAATTTTGATGAATTGAGTATTTGTGTGATCTATTTTATGGCATTACCAGTGATATATTTATTGTTAATGTTGCTTTCTTATTCTTAAATCTGATACCCGTTAATTCATATAAATGTATTAGTCCAGGACTTTGATTTCAGGAAATAATTATATTAAGATGTGATATTCCTTAATCAATTTTCCTTTTTCATAGTATATACAATTGATGTTCTTATAATTGATGTTCTCAAGTATTCTTATTATAGTAATCAATAATTTATTACTGCCTATAATCAATTAGTTTCTTCTACATTATTTACGGGGGTCCCTTTGGCATAACTTTTGACTTTTTGAAACATCTTTTGAGTAATTTTAGGAGCAAATCTTGGAAAGTTGATGAAATTTGATTTTAAATTGATTGCCCACTTATTTGATAATTTTTGAATTAAAGTTTTGATTTTATCTTTGTTGACTTCATTATATTTTACCCATGGACTCATCAATATAAAAGAGACACACATAGATAGACAGAGGGAGAAAAAAAATATTCTTCCAAAGTGAATTCTTACTATTTTTTCCCTCTTTTGCTCACATCCCATGAACAACAAACAGTCAGACTCTCCTTCCCATTTTTGTTATTATTTTCTCATTGTTAAATAGTTCATATCTTGACAATTTTACTTCATATTTTTGTACTGGTTTTGGGTAGTATCTCTCGATGGTGACTATCTTTGATTTCTCGCTATTTTGTGGTAGATGGTTTATTTTTGTTAGTGTTCATTTTTTCAGATCTGTATATGCTTTAATTTTGTTTGGCTATAATTTACTTTCATTTGCTTTTGCCTAAGTCCATTTTTATTTATTATGTTACTAACATTTCTACTATCAAATAGGTTAGGTGCCATATTGCTTTTTGTTGACGTTGTTCTACGTTGCTACTACCTTTTAATGTTTTGGATAGATTCTTATTTTTTTACATTTTTTGTGTGATGATTCAGATTTACTGTATTATTATGTTACTAAATATTTTGTTATATTTTGCAAGTTACACCATTGGCCAATGAAAAAATCTCTCCGTCGGTTTTTGAGGCCTCCCCATTTAAAAGGCGGAAATTTAAATTCAAGTTTACATTACATGTTATATTTTTTAAGTTTAAATGGTCAATTAAAAGTTGGTTTGTCGTTTTATTCTACTTTTTCTTTCAGTTACTATTGCTACTTTTGCTATTAAATATATATATATATATTAACTATTTTTAGATCTAGTTGGAGAACTTGAAATTTTGACAAAATTTTGACTATAGTGTTAATAGTTGGGTCTTTTGTTTGAACTTATTTTGATGCTTTTTGTGAATATGAGTTTGTGATTAAGACTTTTAGTTAATTTAATGATATTTTTGTCTTTTGAATAATATGTGATTGTTTTATTTAGTTATTTTATTTATTTAGTGTTGTTCATTTCTGTCCATTTAATATCACTTTTAGTTTATGTTTGATTCAATTATTGGTAGCTGTATTTTATTCATTATTTGTTAGTTTCATGCCCTTTTGTATTAGATTTGCAGTAAATTATTGATTCTACACATCCTTTTAATGTTTGCGATTATCTCATTTTTAGTTACTAATTTTAAGTTGTTTTGTGCCTAGAAAATTCATTTTGATGCCACTGTTTTACAGGTTCCTATTATTGAATTGATTTGCTTGTTTTAAATTTTTTTTCCAGTAATGCTTGAACTATTTCAAAGCCTCATTATAAGTTTCTTATTTACATATGAATTGCTCTTTCTCCTTCTTTAGTTACCTGCTTCTATTTTCTTTATTTATTTTATTTTGATTCTTAATAATGCCAGTAAGTTGTCTTGTCGCAATTTAGTTACTTTTTGTAAGTTTCACTTATTACTTGATTTTATTTTGTGTTAGTTTCGTGATTTTGTGTTTGGAAATACATATGAATTGGTCGATGAAGAAATTACCGTCGATTTCAAAGGCTTTCCATGTTTATAAGACGGGTGTTATTTTTAGTTATTATTATTATTATTATTATTATTATTGTTATCATTATTATTCATATTTATCCCTTACTAACACTTTATCAAGTCTTTTACAGGTACTCGGAACTGCTTCCCGAGGAAACTATTCGAATTAAGTTTAAATAATATTTTAAATTTATTATTGTGTATATTATGGATGTTAGTCAAATATTAGGCCGTTCCTTATATTATTGCTTTAATTTACTCTGTATGTATATTTCATTATATATTTGTGTAATATTTTCATCTCTTCAATTTAAAAAATGAGTTCAGTTAAGACCACAGTTGTAAATTCTGAAGGATGCTAATACCTTTCCTTCGGAATAACTTGAAACCTTACTTAGGATCCATTGATTTCATAGACATTTTTAAATAATTATTTGGTTTCTAATTATCCTAAATTATGGTGACTCCTTAAATTAAATTATTTTCTTTTAAAAAAATAAATTTTGAATAATTGAACTAATTTTTTACGAATCACCACGACGTTGCTCCTTGTTTGCTAAAAAAAGGATGTAATACTTATTATAATTACACATTTGAGCCCATCATATAATAAAATTCTATTTTTATAGTGTATATAGAGACACATATATCTTTTACTTATTTTAATTATTCTCTACCAATATTTTGCCAAGCGTTTGTATAAGTATTCGGACATATCTTTCGAAAATAATATTCAAAAGTGTTTTTCTTTTCATATGGTAAAAGAGTTCTTTTTTTAAGAGTAAGTCTTTTAATATTACATAAAAACTACTTTTTTTTTTCTATACATTTACATTATTTTCCCCATATTTTTATACATATAGTTGACATTAACATACATCATTTACTTGATTCACATTCTTTTTATACATATGTTTAATATAATTTTAATACATATTTTTACATAGTTAAGTGTTATACTTGCAAACAATAATTTTATCTCCTCCTTTTTTGATAAATTAAGTCTAGCCGGGTACCACATTTTATGGATTTCGAAGGATGCCTAACACCTTCCCTTTGGAATAATATAAACCATTACCTAGAATCTAAATTGGTTTATCGTAGATCGAAACGTGAATCATACAGGTCATGCATCAAATAGGTTTTCCTTATTTTCCTTAATAAATTAGGTGGCGACTCTATACAATAATTAATCCTTTTAGAGTCCATATGTTGTGCTTTATCTAACCTCGATAAAAATAGGGCATAACAGGTACACCCTAAAGGGGGAAAGTGGACAAGAGAAATACAAGTGTGAGATAAAGTCAACTGACACTATCACATGTTAACAGGAATGCTTAAAGTTCAAGTGAGATCTCATGCCGGCATGAGTTAGCAAGGGATAAAGTCCAAAAATAAATGGATAGAAGCCATGGTATCTGAGACCGTGCGGAGAACCATTAGCAGAGACCCTAATAGATGGGTGCATACAAAAAGGGGTGAACACAATAAGAGAGTAAGATTGAGCGATCTAAGGACCGTGTAAAGGGTAGTAAGGCCATGTTTGAGTAAAGATTAAGATATGGAAATAGAGTTGTTGGCCGCTGAGTTGTGACATACAAGTAGCAAGGAGAAAGGATAGAAAATATCCTACGCTAGGGAATAAGGAAACCTAGGAGTACCCGAAGAAAGGAAAAGAAAGGGGTAGGAAAGATTAGTGTTAGCACGAGCAAGTTCTAGTGTGAAGGTGATATGTAAAGCAAGATGGACCAGAAAATGAAAAGACTGCATTTACCTCATACCGGTTGTATAAAAGTAGTTCTGCAACCTACAAATATATATACAACATAAGACCAAGTGGAGGAGTACATGAGGAAAAGTGGGTTATGATATTTTGGACATGTTACTGAGAAATACAAAGAGAAGTTAAATCAAATAAAAAAAAGGACATGGTCATGGTTGAAATAAAGATCTACCCCGATACCGATAGTAAGATAGAAGGGGAAAGGGCAAAGCGGAACCTGAAGACTAGCGAGATGACGCTAAGGTAAATCTTGGGCGAAGTTGAGTGCCTTCGCACATTATTGCAAGAATTTCAATATATTGTGTTACAGAAAATTGGAGGCAAATTTGAGGAAAAGGACAATGGAAGAATCTGAACTAACGATGAAGCAACGATACGAGATTATGTACCTAGAGTGTTATAAGTAGGGTTAAGGGAGTTGTAAAAGGGCTTAAGAAAAACGAGCAGGAGTAGTTGGTTACTAACAAATGGCGCACTGGTATGCCAAAGATCTGCAACACTATACCAGTCATGATAGACAAAGCACAGAATAGCTATGAAGGTTATTATGTGAGGGAATTTCAGCACCACTCGGTAGCCAACTCTGATGGGCAAAAAAGCAAAACCCAAAAGGTAAGGGTACCAGTTGATGTCGTCTAAAATAGGCAAGAAGTAATACATGTGGTCAAAGATTCCACAACATGACCTTGGCTATAAGACTCATTTTTCACTCCATTGACGGATGATGGTATATGGAATGTCATTCGCAGATTAACAATATCAGCCTGTGTTCCTTTGATCAAGGATTACCTGTTCTGTCGAGATTGTGTGAAATTATAGATAAAGAGAATGATGGGACTTTATGGAGTTCCCATAACTATTGTCTCAGATGAAGAATCCTAAGTTATAGTTAACTACTGATGATCATCCCACAAAGAGATTGGGAACACAAATAGGTCTTCGTACACTATTATACCCTCAGACCGATGGAAAAACTAAGCTTACTAGCTAAACGCTAAAAGATATATTATGGGCCTATACAGTTGACTCCAAAGGTAGCTCGGACAATTGCCTACTACCTTTCAAGATTACTTACGATATTAACTATCATTCTAGTCTCCAGATGTCCCTTTATAAGACTTTGTATGGCAGAAAATATAGGTCGCCATTGGTTAGTCTGATACTGGCAAAACATGACTAATAGGCCGAGACATAGTCCAACGGTCTATAGAGAAGGTAAAGCTTATTCAGGAGAGATTATTAGCTACCCAAAGTTGACATAAGCTATATGCAGACAATCGACGTTGACCTTTGAAATTTCAAGTAAGTGACTGGGTGTTCTTGAAGGTTTCATCCATGAAAGGAGTAATGAGGTTTGGAAAGAAAAGGGAAGTTGAGTACGAGATATATTGGCCCTTACCAGATCCTTCACCGAATAAGCAAGGTTGCCTATGAGCTAGACTTACCAGCGGATCTGGAAGAAGTAGATCTAGTCTTCCATGTATCAATTCTCTGCAAGTGCGTTGGTGATCCATCCCGAGTATATCCTGTAGATGATATCTAGGTCATAGAGGAGTTATCCTATGAAAAGCAACCTATCGCCATCCTGAATTGATAGATTAGAAGTTTGCGGACTAAGGATGTAGCTTCCATCAAGGTGTTATGGAGAAATGAGAATTGCGAAGAAATGACTTGGGAAGCTGAAGAGAAAGTGAAACATAAATATCCGTACCTATTTCCTATGTCTACAGGTAATTCCAACTTCTGAAACTCTTAAGTTGATGGAAGTATGTGTTATTGGAATAGAGAGAAATTTTCCCTATAGTCTGTGTAAGAATTTAAAGAAGGTTTTGTTTAACATTCAAGGACGAATGTTGTAAAAGGGGGAAGGATGTTACACCTTGTACTTTTGTACCTTGGAATGCATTCTTAAGTTTTTAAGCTTCTTAAGTTTCTTAAAAGGCTCTTAAGCTTCTTAGAAGTCACCATGTGAGCCGGATAATCTATGACGTCATCAAATAACTCTAAGGTAGGGAGAATGAGATAGCCTATACTAGAGAAGATTGGAAATAGGGTCGTAAGAATTTGGAAGATGTTGGAGAACAAATAATGAGTCATAGGACTCGACTTACTTACTTAAGCTACCAACTTGGAAATCTTACGTACTTAAACTACTTGAGTACATACCAAGCTTACGTAGCAAGGATTACATAGGTTCATAAAGCAAGACGAGATTACGAACCCACGAGGAGAAGAAGAGAGCAACACATGGCATAATAGGAGAGTGCCATATGGCAGCAGCTGGAGGTTCCATGTGGTAGAAGCTATAGCAAGGGGGTGGGGCCCATTTTCTATGTGGAAGCCCCTAAGTAGAGGAAGTTGTGTATTGGACCTATGAGGGCTTAACACGTGTCACCAGTTGGGGCTTGACAGGTGTCACCTCCTAAAGTAGCCTATATATATATATATGTAATTTTTGACTTTAAGTTCATCATTATCCAATAAGTCTCATCTTCATCCAAGAATAGTCTAGAGAAACAAAAAGAAGAGAAGAGAAACTTAAGCTAGAGAGAAGAAAGAGCTACGGTTTTGGGAGGAGAAAAAGGTAAGTTCTCTGATTCCGTTCCATGAATTAATTATATGGGGTATACCATGAAGGTATGAAGGTGTTAGTAATGTAAATTTATGATTTGGAGCAGCCCCAAATGGACAAAAAACAGCCACAAAGTTTTAGTCACGCTAGAAGAACTTTTGAGGCAAGTTTTGGCGAGTTTCGGATAAGGTAAGGCTTTCCCTTTAAAATTTAAGTTTATGATTTTGTTATGGGGTATATTAAATATCTTAAATAAGGCTGGAAGTGGAAAAATTTCATAAGGATGATTGACGTTAGAAACAAAACTAAATTGAAGTCTCTAGCGTTAAATTGAAGTCGAGTAGTGTGTGGTGATTGTGGTGCTGCGGTTGCAGCTGGTTAGATGGAGTGTTTCAGGGATGGAAATTTTTCTAATAGGGTTGTGAGTACTTCTGGTTTCATCCACAAGACCCTCCGTTTCGTATTGTTAAAGGTTTTACAAAATAAAGGCTAAAAACTCTATTTTGGTATCGTTATTTTGAGCTAGTTGTTTGGAGTTGTATTGAGTAACGTTGAAGTGATTTTATTATATATATAATTGCTGGTTGTTTTTTTTAATATGGATGCTATGATTAGCAGTTGGATAGGGCAAGTTATAGGGGAGATGTTGCCCGATTTTCGACAACTACAGAACTAGTAATAAGCTAGTCGAGGGAAATGGATAAGGAAATAGTTCCTATGAAAGTGGTTGTAGAGTTGGAAATGGGAAAATGAAAGGTTATTAATATTAGTATTACTTTCATGTTGAATAGGTTAAGGTGATATCGAGGCAAGCTGGGTTACAAGTAATCCCTAAAGAGGTATGTGAAGCTACCTTCCTTCTTTTGGCATGTTTTTGGCATAAGTATGTAAGGCTACCCTTGCTTTCTCTTGATATTTCCTTGACATAATTTATGATGCTATGATGAAATGATTATGGTACCAAGTCCCTTGATGGTACAATTATGATATATGTTACTATATAAGGATTGGGCCGAACGTTCCTCAGCATATGTTACTATATAAGGATCGGGCCGTACGTTCCTCGACATATGTTGCTATATAAGGATCGGGCCATACATTTCTCGGCATATATGTATATGATGACTCCATGAGGCAAAGTAGAGAGTATATAAAGACTATACTTTCTCTTCTTTTGGCATGTCCTAGATGTACATAAAAGATGATACAATCTCAGAGGTGACTCTATTCCTAAGTGTTTCTTACTCATCCTCTAATGTTGGAACTCTTACAATAATTGAGCTATTGCTTCTCAATTTTTTCTATACATTGGGAAGTGTTAAGTGTCATGACCCAACCCCAGGGCCGCGACTGGGGTCCGACCTAGACCCCCATTTACATATCTATCAGCTATCGTCAAGTTGAACTGTGTGTGATGTGATACTAAACACAACAACCCCAATGGGTTAAAACTTTTTTTATATACTTGTAGCCTCTTCCACCTGTATCATAACATGAAAGGGAATGCAAGCCGATGAGGCTGCCATACCACGATAACATTTATAACATGACATACAGGCATAACTGAAACAAACTCATCAACAACCCACATACACGTATCTACAGACCTTTAAGAGTATTAACTGTATCATATGGCGGGACAGGGCCCTCGTCGTACCCCTGAATAAATAAATATATACATAAGAGGTTTGGTACCAAACACAGCTCCGAATCAATAGAGCTTCTTCCAAAGTTGCTGAGTGGAATCCTAAGCTAGCGGACTTCCAAAACCTGTGTTTGTACCTGCAGGCAAAAAAGCATCCCCCCAAAGAACGGAGGGTCAGTATGGTATATGTACTAAGTATATAAGCACAACATAACTGAGATAACAACCGAAATAGGGATGTATGAAACCAAGTATAATATTTAATAGGGTATTGTACCTGCACCTAACAAAATAAAGTCAGGTATAACATTATCACATATCGTATTCGGCCCGCTCGGGAACTTGGTGTTTCAAATACATCATCTATCATGATAGGCATATGCATATTATTAGTGATATGGAATGTATAACCCGATCCATATATATAGCAAGCACATGCCGAGAAACGATGGCCCGATCCACATATCGTGTAATAATGCCGAGGAATGACGGTCCGATCCGTATATCATATAATAATATCGAGGAATGATGGCCCGATCCGTATATTGCATGATAATGCCGAGGTACGTTGGCCCGATCCATATATCATATGATAATGTTGAGGTACGACGTCTTGATCCGTATCTCATATATTAGTGCCGAGGAACAATAGCCCGATCCGTATACATGCATATTATATAATAATGTCGAGGAACGACGACCCGATCCACATATCACATAACAATGCATATACGTGCATGTAAGACTTGTTAACATTTCAAACATCCCTCAGGTATCACCATAAAGTATGTTCAAGAGCCCCTAGGTATAGGAGCTTACACATTCCATCACTATTCAGCCTATAGAGGCTCGAGGTTTGTAGTTCAACTACTTTAAGACCCTTATTATTCAAGAGTGAGTACAAGTCATGAGTCATATCCAGAACCTGTAAATGGAACTATCTCTAACTCATATCATACATAGTTTCACTTACATTAAGCCATTTCAAGAAAGGGAAGAGATAGGCTTCACGTGTATTACTTTTTATCACGTAGAAGGCTTACAAGACCATAACTCAACCATCGCGGGAGTTCTAACATCAAGAAGTGAATAAGATTAATAAGTCATGCTTAGGGTTTTAAGAATAGAACTACCTCCACACTACACATACCAACCACTTATGGCTAATACATTCCACAAGAAAAGAAGAGTTAATCTTTACATACACTACTTTTCAGCATATAGAAGACTTGAGGAATAGGAGCTTAACTACTTTAAGAGTCTTAACATTCAGAAGTGAACACGAATTATGAATCATGAATCATGTTCAGAGCTCATAAATAGAGTTACCCCAAGCTTCATACACATATCATTTGTCACTTAAATCTAAGGCATGCCCAAAAGAAAGAAAAGATAGGCTTTACATACTTATGCCAAAAACATACCAAAAGAAGGAAACGTTAGCTTTACACACCTCTTACGGCTTACTCTTTATCACGTTCGCTTCATCTTTCTTGAAACTATTTAACATGAAAGAAATAAGAGTTTCAACAACTCTTGACCTTCCAACATCTTAAGTTGCACGCGAGTATTTATAAGACTCATTTCCTCGCTCGTCTTCTCAACTAGCTCTTTAGTTAGTTAAGGCGTTATCGGAAATCGGGCAACACCTCCTCTATACAATACCCTATTTGAATTTCCAATAACATACCTAATCACTACAGCCAACCAACAACAAAAAAATTTAGCATATATATAAGCAATTCACATCAACATTGCATAATAGAAACTCCAAACGACTCGCTCAAAGTTACGATATCCAAAATAGGGTGTCTAGTTTCTATTTTGTAAAACCTTTAACCGTACGAGGCAGAGGGTCGTGTGGCTAAAATCAGCAGCTCCCAAATCTCTTTTAGAATACTTTTAGTCTCTTTAACACACCACCACACACCTGCAGCATCACCCCACACGCACAACGCCTCATTTTGACTACAATTTAATAATAACGACTTCAATTTTAGATTATTTCCAACGTCAAGTATTTCTATGATATTTTCACATTTACAGCCACTTATACAGCATATAATACACTTCATACCAACACCATATCCTCCAAATTGAAAGTAAAGACCTTACCTTATCCGAAATTGGCCAAAACTCGCCAACACTATCAAAATGTGAATTCTAGACAACCTACTATCTTGTATTGTCACTTAGTTTCGAAGAGGTAATTGAGGGAAACAGGATTTGTGGCCTCAATTAAAGTTATATACATGTGTCTTAGGTTCTCATATAATTTTGAATCACCCTACAACAATTTTGTACAAAACGATATGCCCAAAATACCAACAGCAGTCCATGTAGGATTTCCAAAATAAAATCTTGGCAGCACCTCCCCTATACTTCATCACCCTTTTTCGAGTGGATAAAAGAAAAATTGGGTTTTATAGGCTAAATAAAATTTCTATACCTATGAAATAGCTTTCCAAAACATCTTGAATCACTCGAAATGAAGCTTACACAAGGAGTTCTACTAGAATTACTAACAGCAGTCCCATTTAAAAATGGATTTGTTAACAAGAACAAAAACCTCCTCATTGCCCCAACGATAAATTTTATGTCGTTAAACATCATTGCTTGACTAAAGAATACCTTAGAAACTTAACTTGAGGAATGAAATATGAGGACTTACCTCTTCTTGGCAAAATCTGTGGCTGTCTCTAGCCTTCTCTCTAGTTTCTCTATGTTTTCCAAAGTGAAATGATGAAGAAATGAAACATTTTTAGCATATTACACATGTATATATCCCTCCTTTAGAAGGTGACACATGGAAGCCCCCTATGGGGTGACATGTGTCATCCCCCTAGGGTTCTACCTCATCCATGCCTCCAACCCAAAGCTGCCACATGGCAGCACAGGGTCCACCCTAAGTAGGTGCGTCGTATCCTTATTTATCTTCCACGGTTTCGTAATCTCGTCTCACTTTAAGAGCCTATGTATTCCTTGCTACTTAAGCTCAACGTGCACTCAAGTAGCTTAGTTATATAAGACATCCAAGCCGGTAGCTTACACAAGCAAGTCGAGCTCTATGATTTGTTCGTTGGCCTCCAACTCATTTCAAATACTTATAACTCTATTTCTAACCTTCACTATCATGGGGCATCACATCCTCCCTTCCTTAGAGTTACTTGGTAACGTGATAGATAATAGGGATCACTTGGCTATTTTCAAGAAGCTTAAGAACATGTCTCAAGGTACAGAAGTACGGGATATAACATCCTTCCCACTTTAAGATATTCATCCTTGAATGTTAACTTGTCTTATAGGGTTTCAGGGAGATTTTGGACATTCTCTATAACAGACGCCATCCGCTCCATTTAAGAGTTTAGATTAACCTTGGATATAGGGAACAAGTATAAGTATCTTTTCTCGATCTCTTTTTTGACTTCTCAGGTCATCCCCTCTCTTTGTTTTTATTTTTCCACACTTCTTTAACGGAAGTCATGTCCTCAGTTCGCAACCTTCTAATTTGCTAATCCAAGATGTTGATAAGTTGCTCCTTGTAGGATAACTTTTCCATTTCATGGACATCATTTATGGGACATACTCTGGGTGGATCACCAGTATATTTATGAAGCATCCATATCTGATGGACTGGGCATATGGTTTCCAAATCAGGTGGTAAGTTCAATTTATAAGTAACTTTGTCTATCTTACGAGCAACTTGATAAGTTTTAATGTTGTTTGGGCTAAGTTTCCTTTTCTTATCAAATCTTATTATTCCCTTCCTGGGTGACACTTCTAAGAATACCCAATCATTGACTTGTAATTTCTGCCGACTCTGGGCCACTAGTTAATAGCTTGCTTAATTAGGTCTAGGTCTGCTAGTTTAGTCTTGCCAACATTAACCCGATCAATAGGGGACTTACACATACTTTCATATAAAGCCTTGTACGGGGCCCTATATATGTTGGGATTGTAGCTATTATTGTAGGCAAACTCAGTAGGTGGTAGGTGATCATCCCAACTACCTTCAAAGTTAACAACATCAACTCACGACATATCTCCCAGTATTTAAGTAGTATGCTCAGTCTGCTCATTAGTTATGAGGGTGAAAGGAGGTACTAAGACCTACCTATGTTCCTGACTTCTTCTTGGACTTATATCCAAATGATAGCTGTAAATTAAGCTCCTTTATTTAAGATAATAGCTGTGGGGACCTCATGTATTACTTCTCAACTTCTTAGAGAAGACTTTAATTGGTACTCTACCCTTTGGGTTTCTTCTTGTTTTCCCAATCTTTATGGTTGGCTATTGAGTAGTACTAAAGTTCGTTCATGCAGTGACCTTCATAGCCGCTTTGAGCTCTGTCTATCATTAGCTGGTATAATTCAAAAGGAATTTGGCATATAAGTTTGCCATCTTTTAGTAACCAGTTAATTTTGCTTGTCTTGGTTAAACCATTTCACAATTTTCTTATCTAGCCTATAACCCTCTAAACATATTATCTCATGTCATCCCTAACCTTCATGAGAATATAAGAAGGTGCTCAACTTGACCTGAGAAATATCTTAGCATCGTCTCGCTAGGTCTTATGTGCTACCTTGGCTTTTCATTCCTTATTCTACAATCGATATTGGGATAGATCTTTTGTCTAACTATGGCCATGTCTTACTTGCCCTTAACTCTACTACCATTTCGGTAGTTTGGCTGAACCCATCTTAGCATCTCTCATCTCTTATCATAGGGGTTTTTTTGTTCCCCTTCCTTGGTTATTTATCTATTGCAATATCAGTCGCGACTAATTCCATAGCCAATATCTTGGCTTTTAATCCAACATTATATCCTTATCCTTTATAGTATATCCTGAGTTAATCAATACCATTCTCTAGTCGTACCCTTTCCTTTCTATGTGCATTCATATTCTAACATTGTGTTGTTCAGGGTCTTGTCAAAAACTTCTTAACACTGTCTTAGATACTATTCTAACTTCTATCCAATCATTGGTGGCTTTCAAACCTTACTAACTTGTTTCAGCAAGGGATCTTATTGAGTTTAAGCATCTATGTCCAATATATTGTAGTGTCCACTGTTTCCATCTCAACCTTGCATTTCTCTTATCCGTTTCCCCCTTTTGACGGGGTACTTATACCTTTATCCTTTTATACCTTGCTCTATGTCTCTGTGTTCAGTCTCAAATTCATCCAATTTCTTTTCCCAACTTAGTACTGTATCCTGTCCCAGTATTGTTGTACCACACCTTTAAATTCATACTTACATATTTAGTTCATGACATCTATCTGGGTGCTTTTGTTATAATTTCCTCCCATAGACTCCATCTTCAATTAGTTGGTGAAGGGATAATAAAGTGTTATCCTAGGACATATTCCAGTTACCACCAAAAGGGAACTAGAATCCATTGAGCATCACTGTACTCCTTAATGCTTGACTCACATGGTCTTCCTATAGATTTATTCTTAAGTTGTGAACAACTTATCTAGTCCTCTAATAATAGTTGAGGGTTCTGTACTTTTCAACCAAAAATAAAACTCCATCATTGGGCATCTTGCTCTTCAACATGAGCTTTTGCCTAAGGAAAACTACGACTGAAGATACCTTAGGCTGAACTTTACTGCTCAGATAGGCTTTTGCTTTCCCAAAATAAAATTCTTCAAGTAAAAAGGGTGCCTCTTATCGACGTCCTAGAGGGTACCTACTTTAATTCAACATACTAGGGGTACTTGGTATCAACTTCCAAGACATATTAAGAATCTATGTTTCATTCCCTTTCCCAATTTTGGGAAAATTTCAGCAGAGTTTCCTCTATATTTGTTAACTATCCCCAAAACCTGCACGCATGAAATACCAACAATGCCTCACAGGTCCAACATATATATTCATATCACATCACATCCATACAGGGCTTTCAATATCATCTCATATTGCAGCCACACAAGGCTTTCAATATCAACAATAGTGTAAAAATAATGGACTTACCTCGTATGTCCAACTTTGAAATACATCTGTTACACTTCCCTATCTACTTTCCTTTCAGTTTTCAACTTTATATTTCAATCATACTTCAATACCGTACCTAACATATATCCTTTATACCTTTGCTTACGTGCGTGCTTTGTGACTTCCAATATTGTCAGTCACTTCTTTCCGTTGATGTCTTCCTTTTGTTAAGATCTAAGGTAAGTATAAGGAGTTTTCCTATGACTCGAATCTATAGCGTGATCTTAGATATGAAAGAAAAAAACATCCTAAATATCATGTAGCCTTCTTTTTATAGTTGTGGCGCGCAACACACTGATAAACAAGACTCTACTAGATATGGTCTATAGATATTTCAAGAACGAACTGATTTGATACCACTTTTATCACGACCCAACCCCAGGGCCGCGACTGGGGTCTGACCTAGACCCTCGTATACGTATCTATCAGCTATAATCAAGTTGAACTGTGTGTGATATGATACTATACACAACAACCCTAATGGGTCAAAACTTTTTTTATATACCTATAGCCTCTTCCACCTGTATTATGACATGAAAGGGAATGCAAGACGATGAGGCTGCCATAAAACAATAATATTTCTAACATGACATACAGGCATAACTAAAACAAAATCATCAACAACCCATATACACATGTCTATAGACCTCCAAGAGTATTAACTGTATCATATGGAGGGATAGGGACCTCGTCGCACCCCTGAATAAATAAATATATACATAAGAGGTTTGGTACCAAACTCGGCTCTGAATCAGTGGATCTTCTTCCAAAGTTACTGAGTGGAATTCTAAGCTGGCGGACTCCCAAAACCTGTATTTGTACCTGCAGGCATGAAAAGCAGCCCCCCGGAGAACGGAGGGTCAGTATGGTATATGTACTGAGTATATAAGCACAACATAACTAAGATAACAACCGAAATAGGGATGTAGAAAACCAAGTATAAAATTTAATAGGGTATTGTACCTGTACCTCTCAAAATAAAGTCAGGTATACCATTATCCCGTATCGTATCTGGCCCACTCGGGGACTCAGAGTTATAAATACATCATCTATCATGATAGGCATATGCATATTATTAGCGCTGTGGAATGTACAACCCAATCTATATATATAGCAAGCACATGCCAAAGAACGATGGCCCGATCCACATATCATGTAATAATGCTGAGGAATGACGACCCGATCCATATATCATGTAATAATGCCGAGGAATGACGGTCTGATCCATATATCATATGATAATGCTGAGGTATGATGGCCCGATCTGTATATCATATGATAATGCCAAGGTACGATGACCTGATCCGTATCTCATATATTAGCGCTGAGGAACGATGGCCCGATCCGTATACATGCATATCATATAATAGGTCTTGGTATGCTAGTTTAGTCCTTGCTACTTAAGCTCGATGTGTCTTCAAGTAGCTTAGTTATATAAAACATCCAAGCCGGTAGCTTACGCAAGCAAGTTGAGTTCCACGATTTGTTAGTTGGCCTCCAACTTTTTTCAATTACTTATAACTCTATTTCCAACCTTAACTATCACGGGGTATCACATCCTCCCTTCCTTAGAGTTATTTGGTAACGTGATAGATAATAGGGATCATATGGCGATTTTCAAAAAGCATAAGAACACGTCTCAAGGTACGGAAGTACGGGATATAATAGTAAGTATATAAAGCTAATCTTCCTTTCTTTTGAGCATGATCTTTATGAAACAAATAGATGAAGTGTACACGATTCCAAGGAAGTTCCTCTTCTTAAAGCCACTACGATAATCAACTTCTTGATTCCCAAAAGAGATTTGATGATGACTTGATACGGATATATGATTCCAAAAGTTCCATTTGGACCTAATCCATAGTGGCAATCAAAAGGTACTTGATATGAATCTTGTCTTGGTTTTTTTGAATGACAACACATTTTAAGTATTCCATCGAGTCTCAAATATTATTTAAATTGCATATGGTTACTCACTACTCTACTCGTGTATATTATAACCCCTTCTATCATCGAGTCTCGGGCCAATACGTAATTGTACGCATTTAACTGTATTATCCACCGAGTCCCTCACTAAAGGGTCGGGTACACTATACGAGGGCATGATATTGCAATGACAAGAACGACTTACCGAGTCCCTTACTAAAGGGTCGGGTACGCTATATGAGGAAATGATAATGTAATGATATTGACTTATTGAGTCCCTCACTAGAGGGTCGGGTATATATGTATATATATATGTATGATAATATGATGTTATAAGGTGATGATGGTGCCGAACCTGATGTTGGTCCTACAATTATGATTCCTCAAGTCCCCAAAAGGGCCGGCTATATTGTATAATATGAGCATGCATGTTGTTTATGATTCATAAGGTACAAGTACATTGTTTTCTTAAGTAAAGTATCTATCCCCCTGTCTCTCTTTATTTCAGATATGCTTCCATTTATGCTTTGTATACTTATTACATATGTCGTACTGACCCCCTTTTCTCAGGGGGCTGCATTTCATGCCCGCGGGTTAAGATGCACACTTTGGGGGTCCGCTAGCATAGGAGTCCCACTCAGCAGTTCAGAAGTGCTTCATTGTGCTGGAGCCTAGAGTTTTGTACTAACCCTCGATGTATATATTTATATGTTCACGGGTACGGTGGGGGCCCTGTCCTGCCTTATGTTACTATTTTTACTCTTAAAGGTCGCTGGATATGTATGTGGGTTGAATACATATGTATGTGGGTTAGATACAAATATATGTGGGTTGTATATGTGTGTATATACAGTTTTCCTTAGATGTTATGATAGCCTTGTTAGCTTATATGTTATCATTCTTGGTGGTACATTATAACTCAAACCGGACATAGGTTTATTATAGTTAGCAGGGGTATACTGGAGAGTTCAATTCTGGCACCTATCATGGCCTACGAGGTTGGGTCGTGATCGAGGCATTTAGAAATTCTCCCTTATTTCATGATCTATGTCATGCCATAGAGTTTATGTTAAGACTTCTTTTCCCTAACGGTCTTTCTTTGCAATTTTTTAGAACGATGGCTCCGAGAAGACCACCATTTCCAAGGGGAGATAATGGTAATGAAGCCCAAGCTCCCCCTGATCCTCAAGACAATGGTCCTTTGTCGGACCAAATGACTAATGCAGAGTTCTGAACTGCTATTACTATGCTAGCCCGAGTGGTGACCAACTAAGGTATTGTGGCTCCTCCTAATGTTCCTACTCTAGCCTCAAGAGTAAGGGACTTTGCACAAATGAATCCTCCGAAGTTTCATGGCTCAAAAGTCAATGAGGATCCTTAAGAGTTCATTGATAAGATCTATAAGATAGTGAGTATTATAGGGATGACTTCAAAAGAAAAGGCAGAGTTTGTATCTTACCAACTCAAGGGTGTTTCTCAAATATGATACACTCAATGGAAGTTGGAGAAGATGGATGAAGGTCCTGTCGAATAGGAAGTTTTCAAACTTGCTTTCCTTGATCACTTTTTCCCTCTTGAGTTAATGGAGGCTAAAGTGTTTGAGTTCATAAATCTTCGATAAGGCAATATGGGGATGATGGACTATTCCCTCAAGTTTACTAAACTATCTAAGTATTCTCCTTCAATGGTTGCCGATCCACATGCCCGAATGAGTAAATTTATATTGAAGTTGTCTAACTTGGTTGCTAAGTAATGTCACACCTCTATGCTTGTTAAGAAGATTGACATATCTCATCTCATGATTTTTTCCGAACAAATTAAAGGAGAAAAGCTCAAATAAATAAGGATGAGGGATTTTAAGAGGGTCCGATATGAAGGTGGGTTCTCCAATTCTAGGACCGTTGGTAGTAGTAAACGCTCTCATCAGGGCCAAAGTTCAGGGAAGAAGTTTGCTAAGGATAGGGTGCCATACCCTAAATATCAAGGTGAAGGAGGTGCAAATGCTAGTAAGCCTTCTCTTTCAAAATGTTCAAAGTGTGGAAGGAATCATAGAGGAAAGTGCTTGATCGGAATAGGTACTTGCTATGGATGTGGCAAGTTGGGGCTTAAGAGATACGAGTGCCTTCTTATAGCAACAAGGGTGGAGATGGTCGTCCTATAGGAGTCCAAGTGCAACCAGATACCCAAGCTCAACCTAAGGGTGGCCAACGCAATAACCGATTCTATGCTCTTTATGCTAGGCAAGAGGTTGATGAGGCTCCTGATGTGGTCAGGGGTATGTTACGAGTCTTTAACTTTAATGTTTATTCATTGCTTGATATGGGTGCCAACTTTTCTTTTGTTACTCCTTACATTGCTATGAGATTTGATGTGTGCCCCGAAGTGTTAATAGAACCTTTTTCTGTTTATACTCTCGTTGGTGGTTCGGTATTAGCCCAGAGAGCTTATAGAAATTGTCCCGTATGGGTCTTGCACAAAGTTATTCCATATGACCTTATTGAACTTGATATGACTGATTTTGACATCATTCTTAGTATGGACTGGTTACATGCCGCTTACGTATCTATATATTGTAGAACTCATGTGGTTAAGTTTAAATTCCCTAATGAGCCTATTTTTGAATGGAAGGGTAATGATTCAGTGGTTAAGGGTCGATTCATCTCATGTATTAAGGCCCAAAAAATGATTTCCAAAGGGTGTATTTATCATATGATGCGAGTTAGGGACATTGATTCCAAAACTCCTACTCTTGAGTCGGTCCCTATAGTTAACGAGTTCTTTGATGTGTTTCCTGATGATTTTCCTAGTATTCCTCCCGAAAGGGAGATTGACTTTGGTATAGATCTCCTTCTCGATACCCAGCCTATCTCTATTCCTCCTTACTATATGGCTCCAGCGGAACTTAAGGAGTTGAAAGAACAATTGAAGGATTAGTTGGATAAGGGTTTTATAAGACCAAGTATTTCACCATGGGGTACTCGTGTGCTATTTATTAGAAAAAAAGATGGGTCACTCCAAATGTGTATAAACTACCGAATAGATGACGTTTTTGATCAATTACAAGTAGCAAGCAACTTTTCTAAGATTGAACTCCATTCCAATTATCATCAATTGAGGGTAAGGGAGTGTGATATTCCCACGACGACTTTTTGTACAAGGTATGGTCATTTTGAATTTATAGTAATTTTGTTTGGGTTGAAAAATGCTCCTGCTATATTATGGATTTTATGAATTGTATTTTCAAGCCATATTTGGATATGTTTGTAGTGGTGTTTATTGATCAGATCTTGATTTACTTTTGAAATAAGGAAGATCATATGGGTCACTTGAGGATTGTGTTGCAAATATTGAGGGAAAATAAATTATTCGCTAAATTTAGTAAGTGTGAATATTGGATAAGAGAGGTTTCATTTCTTGGCCATGTGGTGTCCGGTGATGGGATTAAAGAAAATAGAGGCAGTTAAGAATCGGCCTAGACCATTATCTCCTTTGGACATTAGAAGCTTTTTGGGCTTATCCGAATACTATAGAAGGTTTTTTGAAGGGTTCTCATCTATTGCTTCACCTTTAACTAAGTTGACACAAAAGAAGGCAAAATTCCAATGGTCGGAAGAATATGAAAAAAGTTTCCAAATATTGAAAGATTGTCTTACATCAACTCCTATTTTGACATTGCCTGAAGGTTCAGATGGGTTTGTTGTTTATTGTGATGCTTCACGTGTTGGTTTGGGTGGTGTCTTGATGCAACATGGTAAGGTTATAGTCTATGCCTCTAGGCAACTTAAAGTACATGAAAGAAACTATCCAACCCATGATCTTGACCTTGTGGCGGTTGTGTTTGCATTGAAAATTTGGCGCCATTATCTTTATGGGGTGCACGTTTATTTGTTTACCGACCATAGAAGCTTGAAATATGTGTTTAGTCAAAGAGACTTAAACCTTAGGCAAAGGAGGTGGCTTGAACTCCTAAAAGACTATGATATGAGCATATTCTACCATCTGGGTAAGGCAAATATTATAGCCGATGCTCTTAGTCGGTTGTCTATGGGTAGTGTTGCACATGTTGAGGAAGGAAATAGGGAATTTGTCAAAGAGGTCCATATATAGGCACGTTTAGGTGTGCGTTTGGCTGATTCCAATGATGCAGGCTTTCTTATATATAATGGTTCAGAATTGTCTCTTACGGCAGACGTCAAGGCCAAACATAACAATGATCAAATTTTGGTCGAATTGAAGAAGTCGGTTGCCAAAAAATCCATTGAGGCTTTATTTCTAGGAGAGTATGGAGTACTACGTTACCAAGGTCAGTTGTGTGTTCCAAATGTTGATGGAATAAGATAGTTGATATTGAATGAGGCCCATAGTTCTCGGTATTCAATTCAACCGGGATCCACCATGAAGTATCATGAATTTAGGGAAGTGTATTGGTGGAATAGCATGAAGAAGGACAAAGCGGAGTTCATAGCGAAGTGTCTTAATTGCCAACAAGTGAAAGTTGAACATCAAAGGCCGGGAAGTCTAGCTCAAGAAATCAAAATTCCTACATGGAAGTGGGAAGATGTGAATATAGACTTTGTCATGGGTTTTCCTCTTACTAAAGGACAATATGATTCTATTTGGGTCATTGTGGACCGAATGACCAAATTGGCACATTTTCTATCGGTCAAAACTTCCTATGGTGCCAAAGATTATGCTAAGTTATACATTCATGAACTTGTGAAACATTATGGTCTTCCTTTGTTGATTATATCAGATAGAGGTACTCAATTTAGTTCACATTTTTGGAAGTCATTTCAAAGGTCTTGGCACTAAAGTCAAGCTAAGTACCGCTTTTCATCCTCAAACTGATGGACAAGCCGATAGAACAATTCAAACCTCGGAGGATATGTTAAGGGCAAGTGTGATTGACCTTAGAGGAAGTTGGGATGACAATTTGCCATTGATTGAGTTCGCCTATAATAATAGTTATCATTCTAGCATCCAAATGGCTTATTTTAAAGACTTGTATGAGAGAAGATGTAGGTCTCTGTTGGGGTGGTTTGAAGTTGGTGAGATGGAATTGATTGGTCCATATTTGGTAATTTATGCAATGAATAAAGTAAGGCTCATAAAAAAAGATTAAAAATGGCTTGAAGTCGTCAAAAGTCCTATTCTCGAATTTAATATAGATGATATGGTGTATTTGAAGATTTCACCTATAAAAGGGGTAATGCGGTTTGGAAAGAAAGGGAATTTTATCCCTAGATATATAGGACCTTATAGGATATTGAAGCGCATTGGCAAGGTAGCATATGAGTTAGACTTGCCACTTGAGTTGGCTTTTGTTCATCTGGTATTTCATGTGTCGATGTTGAGAAAGTTTATGAGTGATCCAAATTCCATTGTACCAAGGGAGAATGTGAATATTGAAGATAATTTAACTTATGAGGAGGTCCCGATTGAGATTTTAGACCAGCAAGTGAAGAGGCTGAGAAATAAAGACGTTGTGTCTGTCAAAGTGTTATGGAGGAATCAACAAGTAGAGAATGCTATGTGGGAAGCGGAATTAGACCTGATGAAGCGATATCCTTATCTCTTTCCTTTCACTCAAGCCTAAAGGTACTAAGTTGCTCATGATCAAATCAATTAAACTTCTACTCTTTAGTTCCATATGTCATTCATATGCATGCATGATTCACAAAAATAATTTCTCTCAAAGACTATGTCCTATGTTAAGTATGAAGTTTACATGTTATATGCATTTTTTTTCCAAAGTGTCCTCATGACCATGTTGGGTTTCTAAATCTTTTTTCCATGTCTTTTCTATATTAGTTGGATCTCATTCGAGGACTTACCAAGGGGGAGATATTGTAACATCCCTCAAAAATGATTACAAGTACCTTAAGAATGCCTTGGGAATAGGCCGCTCAACTAATGCATCAGCCTTACTCTCTTTGGAAAATCTGTGTTCAGAATAATGATCAGGGGTAAAAACATGTAGGAAAATAGTTTTGGTAGATTTTTAGGACCCGTATATCGGAAGATAGATTTTTGAAGAAATTAACGAAATAGTAGGATCTGCGACAGCTCCGAGACGCGGACCTGGGAGAGTTTTCTGGCGGAGTTGAGTTTTTTTAAAGGGCATTTTAGACCCTTCCCAAATTATTAGTCAATGAACCTAGACGTTTTTAGGGCCTAATTCGACTCTATAAATTCACCTAAACCCCTAATTCTATTCATTCTTCTACAATTCATCTATCAAATATTTCTCTCTCTACAAAAAGGCTCTCAAGGATTTCCATTGAAGAATTCAAGTAATCTACTCAATTTTTCCATCAACCTATCAAGTTCTTCAAATTATTTGGTGTTCTCACTCAAGGTATGTGGGTATTGATTCATGGATTCTTTCATCCATGAAGCGCAATCGATTTCTCAAGGTTTTCTATCAAATTAAAGTATGGTACTTTATGAGTTTTATGATCTCTATTCCTATTGCATGAATTGTGATTCAAAATATGATCATGAGTCTATTTTGATATAAATTGATGGTTATTGTACTGAATTGAAGTGTTTTCCCATGAATTCTCCTATTTTGATCTCTAGGGTTCATGATATAAAATATGAGTATTTTGAATTATACTTCCAAAGGATATTATCTATATGAATTATGTATGGACTGATATAAATTTTATGATTATGTATGTTTTCAAGTGAATCACATGATTTTCAAAGTCAATTGATTATACAATTGAGTTTTACTCTTAGTTAAAAGTATGAATTTCATGCAAGTTATGAAGTAAGGTGACTTAGGGACCTATGTGCTGACCTAAGGCCTAACGATATGAATTATGCCAATATAATTTTAATGATGAAAGGACAATTCTCACATTATAAGTATGTTATGAAAATGAGCTACTCTATGATTTCAAACCTATGATCATGACTATTATAGATCTAATTATGATTTCTATGCTATGCATGTATTCCGTGGTATTTGACTTAGCACCTAGTGGACGTGAGGTGTTGGCCCTAGCAAAATCCTTAGTAGAAGCCTCATATTCCATAAACTATGTTCCACCATAGATTGCCTTCATGGCTTAGCTATTGGATTCATATATAGCATATGTATGACCCTCCTAGCGGGATAGAGTCTACCTTGGCAAGTAGATTCCTATTTTTCTTTATTGTATGGGGAGACAACGGGATTCCATGTTAACGCTCGCATAGTTTTATTGTCGGTTATGGTTCATATCCCACATATGTATGATCTCTTAAGTATGTTACGATTTTGAATTTATGCTTTTAAATGCTTGGGTCAATATGATTTTCTCATGAATTTACTTATTTCATCTTCTCATGCGTTTTACTTGACCTTTGTATTCTATGATTTACGTTGCATATCACGCCCTCATACTTAGTACATTCCAACATACTAATACATATTTTTTGCCTGCATTATCTCATAATGTAGGGTTGAGGTTGAAGATCCTAATCGTCGACGTAACTAGTAGACGTTCTCTATCCGACTGCGATGTGATGAGTACTCATTGATCGGGGACTAGTTTTTGAGTTGGTTATTGTTTCAAATTCTTTCATTAGTTTCATTTTGAGGGTGATGTAGGTACAGTTCTTATCCCCCGCCCATACTAATGTTTAAAGGCATCTAGTTGGACATATGTTTGAGTCTATGCTATCATAAGACATTTTCAGATTCCTATTCATGTTTTAAACTCTCATATTATATTTTACCTTATGTATGCTTATGATATTTACAAGAGGCTTGGTTGGAGCCCTTCGAGGTTTCAATCGCCATGTTACGACTAGGCCATAGGTCGGGTCGTGACATAAATAACCAAGAGGAAATCATATAGTAAATTTTCAACTTACATATGTCCAACAATACCTCTAACTTTTAGATTTAATGGGGATAAGACAAGTCCCTAGCTCACCCTCAATCATAATAGAAGAAATGTCATAGTAAGTGTCTAAATTTCTCAACATATCGTAAGCTAGAAAGATAAAGGAGTATTCTTCCCGGAACATGGGAACTCACCTAAAGTAGCCTTCAAATGAAATCTCAACTAGCCATATAGAGGAGAACGAGGAGGAGCATCGGTCCCTACATGGTGATATCATATAGGCAAAAGAGTATGCATTAGTACTTTAAATGTACTAAGTATGTAGGCATGCATGACAAAGAAAAACATTTAGGACATTTATAAGGTAAAGTACATAAATGAGTGCATGCATGAGTAATCAAGTAAATATCATTTAAACCATACATATGTGGACATATACATGCATGAGTAATCATGTAAATAGCATTTGAAACGTTCATTTTTGGAAAGTTGATTATAACCGACATTAAGACCATGTGAGGTATAACATGTTATCCAACATAACCCCCTACCTTGGCCGGGGAGTCTACTTAACTAGGGTAGAACTCCGTCAACTTTACATTCATTCTTTAACTTTAAATTTAAGGGCTTTCATGGATCCATTAGCCTAAGCCTACAAGGGCTCTTATCTTGGCACATAGTTAATGAGACAAGGGGTGGCTACTGGGATTCCCTTACCGAATCTCACCTCAATGACCCATTCGGTGCTAAGTTAATATCACGGAATAGTTTAATACTTAAAAATATTCATAGCATATAGCTTGAGAATTCAAAATATCATATTCGGTGGAATAGCTCATTAAAATATTTTGTTATTCAAATATGCAAGAATTGTTTTTATAGCATAAAGAATCAATTATTCATAGCATTTCATCATTCTTTTATTTTATAAGACTCCGTTTTTATCATAGACATTGCTTTCATAAATATTCATTTAGAGTCAAAGTTTTAAGTCAAACTTCATTGAAAACATATTAAAACTCGGTGGGTTCAAATCACGTCAACTTGCAAACATGTATGTAAATGAATATGCATAAATAATATGAAATCCATTAATTACAAATCATGCTTTAAACAACCCTCCATAAATTTAAAGAACCTTTAAAGAGATTAATAAAGAAATTACTTGCAAACCATCAATTCATACATATGAAATCATATTGTATCAAAATAGACCAATAATCATTAGTTTAACCATAATTCATTCTACTAAGTAAAAATAAGAATTATCCATTAGAAAATATTACTTGAAATTAAGAGATTTAGTTGAAAAAGTTTTGGACTACATGGGTGGAAGAACCCATGGATAAACACCCACATAACTTAGAGTAAAGTTTAATGAAAATAAACATAATTTATCATATAATCAAAATATTTTAGGCATGAGAGTGAAAGGAATACTCTCGTTGAAGCCTTACATATTAAAATCTGAAGCATTACTCAGAATCGAAGGATTTAATGAAGACTCTTGAATCCTAGCTTTTTATCCTCGCTGAAGCATTTTATGTACTATCTAGAGTATATGAATCACCAAAATAGTATTTATACACTACTAAGAACTAAAACTATATTTTTAGAATGAGTAAAGAAGTGTATAAAGAGAAGATTTGCTTGAGAAAGCTTGATGAACAAAATAATGAAATAAGGTGGGTATTTATCGATGTAAAAAGAGACCTAACAATAATTAAAATAATTATAAATAAAAATATTAAAATTTAATAAAATATTGTGATGTCATGGGTGATGTCAAATGGAGGACTATTTATGTCATGGGTGATATCAAATGGATCTAGATCTTTCCATGGTTGGTGATATGAACCTTCTTTTAACGGAATATCCTTTTTCGTAGCTACGTTTGAATAAGATAACTTTCTCATTAGAATTTGGTGTATTCATATAAATTATTTTTCTAGAAGTATACTTTCATATCATTTAAGAATCAACTAATTTGGGGCATCTTACAATGAGATATGATTTTTTTCTACAAACACTCTATTTCGTCACAGCACTATGTCTTGCTAAATATTAATTTATTTAACCTACTTAACCTCTGAAACTTAAAATATGGTATTCATAAAATTTGTAGGTAATGATGTTGGGGTTATTTAAAAATTTGAATCACCTAATGTAGACCATCCTATGAAAAGTTATGCACAACATACAAAAGCTGTATTATTTTCATCAAAAATTGGAACACCATATACAATATTTTTAGGGGGTGTTACAACAAAGGTGATGGAGTTTACCAATATCAATGAAGGTAGTATGAGTGTGAAGGAATATGCCCTCAAGTTTTCAAAGTTGTCCAAGTATGCTTCTTCTTTTGTAGTCGACTCCCATGCCCGAATGAGTAAGTTTATTTCATACGTGTTGGACTTGGTAATGAAAGAGTGCCTAACCTTTATTCTTTTCAAAGAGATGGATTTTTCTAGGCTTATGACATATACCGAGCAAATAGAGGGAGAGTATTTGAAAGATATGTCTAAGAGAGAGTCCAAGAAGGCTCAAATCAATAGTGGTTTATCTTTTGCTAATGCCCGGGTGTCTATTCCTAACAAGGAAGAATTTCCCTTCCCCCCTTCTAAAAGGTGTGATAGGACTCACCAAGGAGAATGCATGGCTAGTAAGGAGGGTTGCTACAAGTGTGGTGATATGGGGCACAAGATGAGGGATTGTCCGGTGGCTATTAGAAGAGGAAGGGAGATAGATTGAGTTGCTTCATTCGGTATGTTATGAGTTTCCTTTTTTATGGTAATTATTATTAAGGGTTGTTTTTTTTATTCTTTGTGCCATTATTGACTCGATAACCTAGGTGTTTGCGATGTAGTACAATAAAGGTGTTAGCCTTCGACGTTCATCTTTATGCACCCCTACATTTTAGCTCTTACATACAATTTCATACGCATGCATGCTCATGAAGTCGATTTTAAGTTATATTTTAAGTTGAATTTAAAGATCTCATGTTTTATGCATTTTTCATGTATGCCCTAAAACCTTGCTAGAGCCTTTTTCAATTAATACCCGGTTGTGATTTAGTATCTAGAAGTAAGGTTAAATGATGCTAATGATGGTGGTGTTCTTATTTGAGATGGTTTAAAATTATGTTTGGTAGTTCATGAGAAATTGGTGGTTGATGAGAAGATCGAGCTTCTCTTACAACGGGGAGATGAAGTGTTTTGTTACCAAAGTCAGTTGTGTGTTCTAAATATTGATGGCCTAAGAGAAATGGCATTAAGTAGAGACCATAGCTCTCGATGTATGAGTTAGGGAAGCTTGGGGGAAGAGTGGATGTTCCATATTCTGATAATTGTGGTATGCTTGTTCCATGTGAGGTTATAAACATGGAGAAGGATCTAGATGAGATCATGCTATGTGTAATACATAGGTAAGAGTATATTGTTGTGCCCTTTGGTAGGAGGTAATGCAAATATGGATGTAGAGATGCTATGGTAGACATGGAAATTCTTAAGTGATGTAGACTTTGAGGGAAATATAAAGTGATTAGAATGGTAGGCTTGAATGTGTAGTTGTTGATATGTGAGTGGTTGTAGTAGGATATTGACGACTTCTTGTTAAGAGTTTTAAGTAGGTGTATTAGAGTGGTTATAAAACTAGGCTTGAATGTGGTATTGATGGTATGTGGGTGAATGTACAATGTATTGGTATTTCTTAATTAGGTCTCGAGGTCCATTGAAAATGGTAGTAAGGGGTAGTACTTTTGGGATAGAATTTCCTATAGAGGTAGAGGATCCTAATGTGTATTGGTGAAGTGTCCTGTGAACTTGAATTGTCATTGGAGTTAGCCTTGATTCATCCGGTATGTTATTTATTAATATTGAGGAAATGTGTTGGTGATCCTAATGTCATTGTACCTTTGGGTAATGTGAATGTTGAAGAAAATTTGATTTATTGGACGCCAACTGATAAGGTTGAGGAACAAGGAAGGTGCATCCGTTAAGGTCTTGTGGAGGAATTAAGAAGTTGAGATCTCTACATGGGAAGCGGAAGAGGACATGAGAAAATGATATCCCTATCTCTTTCCTTCTAATCCATACTAAGGTACTTAGACATCTATACTCAAATCTTCTAAAATCCTATGTTTCAACTTCTCTGTGTCATGACATAAGCAGGCATACCATGAAAATGATTTTTAAATAATGTTGATGTTTAGAAGTTGCATTATTGCATTCATGGTTGGGTTGGTAGTTATACTCTCTCTCTCTCTACTCAAGCTAGTCTTTTCATATTCGAGGATGAATGTTCCCAAGGGGAGATATTGTAACATTCCTCAAAAAGTCTCACAAGTGCCTTAAAAATGCCTTGGGAATAGGTCTCCTGCATAACACATTATCCTTATCTTTTTTAGAAAATCTAAATCCAGAATATCGATCAGGAGGTCAAAACCTGTGATAAAATGGCTCGGTAGATAGGACTTGTTTATCAAAAGATGAATTTTTTCAAGAATTACACAAAATAGGAGGGTGCTGGCATGTCTGCGTCGCGGACTTGCTCCCCCATAGTGCAAATTTTCCCAAAATCTGGCCAAAACTCATTCTTGGAAAAATAAGGCATAAAAACGCATTCAAGGAATGCGATTTACCTTTTTTCACATAAAACACATGTGGCCAATGCGTTTTACTTATTTGCTAATTTAGATTTTAAGTGAGGGTATTTTAGACATTTCTCAAATTGTCACTTAATGAACCTGAACATTTTTAGGACCTAATTCAAATCTATAAATTAACCTACACCTCTAATTTAATTTATTCTTCTACAACTAACCAATTCAAATATGTCTCTCTCTATAAAAGGCTCTCAAGGACTCCATTGAAGACTTCCAAGAAATTCACTCAAGCTCTTTATCAAAATTCTCAAATTCTTCCAAATTCTTTTTCTTCTCATTCAAGGTATGTGGGTATTTGATTCTAGGGTGCTTTCACCCATGGAGCCCAACTAATTCTCTACTTTTTAAATCAATTAAAGAATGTACTCTTATTGGTTATGTGAAATTTCTTTCAATTTTATCAATTGAGTTTAATCACATAATTCTCTACTCAAATATGTATGGATTCTAATATATTGAATGAGTTCAATGATTTTCCAATAAATCCTCTTGCATGATACTTAGGGTTCATGATATTATTATGAGTTTTGTTTAATTCTAATTCAATTGCATAAAATAAGAATTTAATTATGATTATGAGTCTATTTAAATATAAATTAATGTTTATTGCATTGAATTGAAAAGTTTTCCATAAAATTTTCTATATTGATCTTTAAGGTTCATGATATGAATTATGGGTATTTTCAATTATACTTCCAAATGATATTCTCTTTATGAATTATGTATGGGCTAATAGAAAGTATATGATCATGTATGTTTTCAAGACAATTTCATGATTTTCATTCAATTAATTATGTATTCATGTTTTCCCCTAATTTCCAAGTATGAATTTTGATTATGTATTCAATTATGATCAAACTATAATTTTTTATGCAAGTTATGGGAAAGGTAACTTAAGGCCCAATGTGGTGTCTTAAGGCCTAATGATATGAACTATGTATGTATGATTTGTAATGTGGATGGACAATACTCACATTACACTTATGTTATGAAAATGAGCTACTCTATGATTTTCAAACCTACGATCATGTCTATGTTGTATGTAATCTATGATTACTATGTTATGATACTCATTCCGTGAGAGTTTACCTAGCACCGAGTGTACCTTGGGATAGGCATTCTCTCCTGTAGTAAAGGCAAGGGACCTGTAGAAAGATCCCATTGTCCCATAAATACATTCTACCATAGGATAAAGGATCACTCGTAGAAGATACTTGGATTCTTTGAGGTTCATCCGTAGTTGAGGGTCGATCCTTCATGCAGCTTAGTGGATCCACTTAGGCATATAGGAGTCTACTTTGACAAGTAGTCTCCCCCTTTCCCCCGATGTATAGGTAAACAGTGGCACTCCATATTATAGCTCACATGATTTATGTCGGTTAACGGTCCCTCTCACAAAGGTGAAAAGGTCTCTCCCTCTCAATGTACGAGGTATTTCTTACTATGGCTAATATATCGTTCACCAAGACTATGGATTTTAAAATAACATTTATCTCCCATATATGTATGGTCATTTTTATGTTTTAAATGACTAATCCCATCATTTACTTTATATGATACTCTTATGGTTTATTATGTATTGATCCTTCTTAAGACTACTTGTGATTTTTACTACTCCTATCATGCTATTTAAAATGGTTATTTGCGCAAAATGGTCTTCTATGCATTGCATTGCCTACATACTTAGTACATTCAAGCATACTATAACACATACTTTTTGCCTACATTATATCACGATGTAGAGATGGACGTTTCATCCTATTCCCGTGTCTAGTTGGTGTTCTATTGAAGATTAGTCTGGTGATTCCTCATGCTTCGAGGGCAACCTGAGTCATTCTTTCCTTTATTGTTGTTTTTAGACTACGATGATGTTTAAAGACTATACTATAATGTATCATTACTTTATTTGAGGGTGATCTAGGAAATGTCCTAGTCCTCGCCTATGTAGTCATGTAGAGGCATGTTGTGCATATGTATAAGGAGTCTTTGTTATCTTGATTCTCTCTATTTATGGTTTGTCTTTTGGACTTTTATCAGTTTCCTCTTATTATTTATCTTATATATTCTTATGATATGCTAAGAGGCTTAGTTGCGGTTTCTTCGGAATCCTAATCATCGTGTCACATCTAGGCTCCAGTTTGGGTTGTGATTTAACCATGGTCTTGAAAGGATGGAGAAGCTTGGTTTTCATTAGCATTGACCCCTTTTTGCATAGGTTCTTGTCTGGGGGGCATTTCTAAAAATCATAAAGGACATTCATTAGGGAAAAGAAGTCTTACAGTAGACTCTATCGCACGACATAGATCATGAAAGAAGTGAGGATTTCCTAAAAACACCATATAGCATCCTATTCATAGATGTGGCATACTTCACACCCATGAATAAGACTTCACTTGACGTGGCATGTTAGACTCCGTATGAGATCTTAAAATTTATGCTCTGATACCAAGTTTATTATGACCGACACTAAGGTCTAGTCATAAAATAGTGATAAAAACTCTGAATGACTCCAACCAAGACTCTTAACATATCATAAGCATACACAAGGTAAAGTAAACTGGAAATAACATAGGAAAGAGTCTAAATCATGAATCATAAAAGAAAGTGTAAACTCGACTATATAGACTCTACATTATTTGTCCAACAATGCCTTTGCTAATCAATATGGGAGGGGGCTAAGAAATTTTCCTAGCTCACCCTCAACATGAATATAACAAAAGTCTTTGAAATGGAACAAATTCATAACTCGCCCTCGATAGATGAGGACTAACCAAAACTTTGTTAGATGGGAACTCAACTAGCAAAGCGTGGATGGAATATGATGCTCAACCCTTACATGATGAGATAATGTAGGCAACGAATATGTGTTAGTACTTTTGAATGTACTAAGTATGTAGGCTGTCATGCATTATAAATCATAGGATGCAATGATCAAATAATGTACATGATAAAAAAGAATGAGTAAAGTGATGAGAAAACCATAATGATCGAAGGATTTAAGAGACACAGTTGAAATCATAAAGAACACAAAAGAATATAAATATATGGGATAGAAATCATAACTGATAATAAGACCATGAATGCGATAACATGAAATCTCGATGTCTCCCCATACAATGGAAGAAGGGGGAATCTACTTAGCAAGGTAGACTCTACCCTGCTAGGTAGTTCATGTACATATGCTATATGTGGATCCACTAGCTAGCCATATTTTGCAATTCTATGGTGGCACGTAGTTAAGAGACAAGAGACTTTATATAAGGACCTCGTAGATCCTGCCCACACCTCAAGTCATCATTCGATGCTAAGTCAAATTTCATAGAATACATAACATAGTAATCATACTTAACATATAAGCACAAACTTCAAAATTAGTAGATAATCTCATTTTCATGCCATACTTTCAACGTGGGTATAAGTTTTTCAACATCACAATATCATACATGCATAATTCATGTCATTACGTTCCTAGGTCACCAATTAAGCATCCTAAGTCACCTTGCCTCATAACTTGCATAGAATTCATATCTTGAATGTAATTGTAATCTGTAATCACAAGTCATATTTGAATTTAGGGTAAAACTTGAATACATAGTCAATTTGATTGAAAACCATCAAATATTTGAAAATCACTGAACTTCATAATCATAATTACCATTTAAAATAGCTTCTCACATGGTGATTCAAAATTCAACTTGAAATCATTCAATTAATGTAAAATCATACTTATAATGATCATTAATAAGTATTAAAAATGTAACTGAGACAGCCTAATGCAATTCATCAGAATTAGAGTTTAAAAGTAATGAAATTTCAATAATTTTTTTAAGGAAAACCTTGGGACTCTATGGGTGAAAGGAACCCATAGATCAATCTCCACATACCTTGGTGCAATCACTCAGAAATTGAAGAAGAACCTTTATGGACTTGAAATCCTAGCTTGAAATTTGGAGACGAACTGTGAGAGAGTTTTGATAGTCTTGCCTTAGGGAATTTAGGTGAATATATAAAGTAGAAGTCGAATTTGAAGAATTGGGTATATATAAGCTTTCAACTTGGCCATAAAAGTGTCTAGGTTCATTAAACTAAAGTTTGGGAAAAGTCCTTTATACCCTTCATTAAATTTGTAACTTGGCCCTACGAATACGACTCTATGAGTGTAAGAACAACTCATCATGCAGGTTTCTTGATACCCTGAGATTTTGGGGTCTGTAAAGTAACATCTACAACTTGTCCTTAAGTCTATGATTCATAAACATGACTCATCCTATAGGTCCTGAAAACCTACAAACCCTGAGTCTATTAATTTTTGCTACGAGTCAATATTATGACTCAACCTTAGGCCTACAACTCACTTGTTGAGTCATAGGGGCTTCTTTAGAGGATGGTCCAGAATAGGTTCATGGAATCCCCCTACGACTCATTCCTATGAGTTGTAGATATGTTTATGAGTCATATAGTGACTTGTGGACTTGAAGTCAGCCAATATTTTGGGAATTTCTTCTTGGTTCCAACTTTCTGACTTTCGAGGTCTTACAGACCTATTACCAATACCTTGTTTTTGCTGACTAGGATCATGTCCTGCTGACTTGTCCTTCTTTCTCAAGTTCTTCTCTATATCCTTCTTTTTTTCTTCCTCAACCTATTGTGCATACACTATAAGTCTGGAAATTAAAAGGGTAGCCTTACGATCCTTCATGACATGCTTCCCAAACTAGACACAAACTTCCTTCCTTATATTAGACCTTGTGTCAAGAACCATCTCTAGAGCATACCTGGACAACTAATTAAACTTAAGACTGTACTCTTTCATAGTCGGCCCCTCTAGTTTCAAGTTCACAAATTCTTCAACTTTTGTTTCTCTCAGCTCTCGCACAGAGAAGTGTCAAGGAATGCACTCTCAAACTCATCCCAGACTGCAAGTAGTATCCTTACCACAACTCTCCTCCCACTAGTTGTATCAGACATTAGCAACATTTTTAAGCTAATAGAAAACAAGTTCAACTACCTCAACCTCAGTAGCAAACATAGCTTTCAATATCTTTCACATCTCATCAATAAAATTTTGAGAATCCTCCTCAACCTTGGACACTGTGAAGACTGGTGAATTCATCCTCAAGATGTCTCTAATTTTTGTATTATCACATGGCTCTTAATAACTATAGCTTAGAGCAAGGGTACTCTGATAGCTAGACTGTGCAGCTATCAACTGGATGTATAAAGAGGTAGCTCCCTCTAAATTCTGCCTATGAAGTCATAACAATATTAGTAGTTAGTGCAACCTTTTAAGTCCCATTCTCATTCCCATTCTAAGTTTCCCCAGCTCGGTTTTGGGTCTATATTTTGGACTATTATAGAATTTTATGGTCAGTGAAGTTCCTCTGGTACAAGGTTCTTTTTGGAGGCATGATATGAAAAATGCAAAATGCATGAGTTAAGAGGAGATGTTATAGATTTAAACTCTATCACACGAACTGGAGTGTGAAAGAAGTGAAACAATTGCTAAAAGTCCTGTAGCCTCCCCGTTATAGATGTGACATGCTTCACACTTATAAGGAAGACTCTACTAGGCTCGGCTTCATGGACACCGTAGGAATCTTAAACCTTATGTTGTGATACACAGTTCATCACATCCTGAGGTTACACCCTGGACGTGGCCGGCACTCAGAAATCATTTCTCATCCCAAGTGAATCCTTGGCCTGGCTCACTCACTCACCGGAAGACTTTAACTCAAAGGAAAGGGAACTAGAGTGGGCATTTAAAACATCAACATAAATGAGTGTATAAAAATATATTTAAAATAATTGAAATTATCATAACTTAGCATCGTAATTCAATAAATGAAGTTATAATTTAAAATAGACCCAAAAACAAACATATTGAATCCACTCTACTTTATCTATGAAGCCTCTAACTTAGTACTAGAAAGGTTTCGAGGCAAGCCCAAGGCTACCTCAAATGACTAATAAGATAACGAAAAAAATAACTGGAATAAATTAAATCCTCTAAATGCAAGGAGGTCTCACATAAAGATGGATGGAAATCAGGCCTTCAACGATGCACCTATTGAGGACCTCTATCACCTATTTCTTAATCATGAAACTTTGTAGGACAAATGGAGTTAGTACATGTAATGTACGTGTATCTAGAAAGACATGAAGAAAACATGCTCAACAGTACTTAATAAGGAAGATGTTGATAGAGACTCAACTCAAAATAAGGCATACAACATGACAAAACCAATACTATACAAAATATTAGTAAATAGATCATTGGAGAGTTTCTTTAACCGACAACCATCACTTATGAACTAGTGATGATACAATGAAGTGATGTTGTTGCCACATTTATCCAATACCTTTCCAGTGTAATGGATATCACCAAAATAGATCCATAATAAAATTCCTCTTTTGGGACAAATGAGGAGTCACCCGAATCAACGGCATGATCCTATCCGATGCAGGCTACATAGTTCATGGGGTTCGAGTTGTTCCATACTCTTACACAAAATAGTGCTCAATACTACTCCAATATTATATTTATTATGCACTTACCTAAAGCAATTAACTCATTTAGTCTCTTTTGGACTTAACTCAAAGCTCAACTCATCTTTTCTCTTTAAAATAGTCATAATCTCAACTCAATGAATGTATTTCAATAAATGATTTGACTTCTCAATTCAATCTTGAAATGAATGTTTAAAATGCTCAACTCATTTATACTCAACAATGCCCATGCTTAAAATAGTGATTAAGAGAATTCTCAACTTATGACCAAAATGACAAATGAAAAGTTTCTCAAACTCAACTCATGCTGAAGCTATTTGTCAATTAAATAGTGAAAATAATTACTCATTTTTTTAATCATACAATGCATAAAATAATTAAGGTAAAAAATCAAATAGGGTTTATGTGAGTGCAAACATGAATCCATAATCTCTAAATCTCAACTCAAGAAACTCATCAAGGAATATTTGAATATATATAAGAACACAATGGAATTTCTATAGATAACTCAAGAGTTTGAATTATTGGAATTAAAAACTTACTCTTGAAACTCTACTTGACTATATAGATATGTAGGGCAAAGGACGAACTTATTTCAACGTTATGATAGACTTACATACCTAGAACGAGATTTGTTAAGTGAATATTGAAGATTAGGCTTGAAATCTTGAACCATAACTTCTCTTCTCTTGAATTCTTTCTCTCAAAAGGTTTTCAGTGTTAATGTGTCAAGACCCGACCTAGGGCCTAGTCGTAACATGGTGATCGAAACCCGAAGGGATCCAACCAAGCATCTTGTACATATCATAATCATACATAAGGTAAAGTAAAAGCAGAAATATCATAAGAGAGTCTAAAATGTGAATAGTAAATGATGAAATGTCACATGACAACATAGACTTGAAATATTTGTCCAACTAAATGCCTCTACACATGAGTATGGGCGGGGGATAAGACATGTACCTATATCACCCTCAATATGAAACATAACAAAATTCTTTAAAATAATAACAAAATCGATGACTAGTCCCCGATAAATAAGGACCCACCACAACACCGCCAGATAGAAAGCCTACTAGCCACGTAAATGAGTATGATCTTCAACCTCAACCCCTACATTATGAGACAATCTAGGCAAAAAGTATGCATTAGTATGTTGGAATGTACTAAGTATGAGGGCGTGACATGCAATGTAAATCATGGAATGTAATGATTAAGTAAATCACATGGTAAGATGAGATAATTAAAGTCATGAGGAAAATCATATTGACCAAAGCATTTAAAAGCATAATTTAAAATCATATATACATAAGAGATCTTACATATGTGGGATAGGAACCATAACCGACAATAAGACCATGTGAGCTATAACATGGAATTCCATTGTCTCCCCATACAACGAAGGAAAAGAGAAATCTACTTGCCAAGGTAGACTCTACCCCGCTAGGTGGGTCATACATACACTATATGTGGATCCAATAGCTAGGCCATGAAGACAACCAATGGTGGCACGTAGTTTATGGGACATGAGGCTACTACTAAGGCTTTTGGTAGGTCCCCCACCTCAAGTCCACTTGGTGCTAAGTCAAATCCCATGGAATACATGCATAGCATAGAAATCATAATTTCATATATCATAGTCATTATCATAGGTTTGAAATCATAGAGTAGCTTATTTTCATAACATACTTTTAATATGAGAATTGTTCCTTCATCATTATAATCATATTTGCATAATTCATATCGTTAGGCCTTAGGTCACCACATAGGGCCCTAAGTGACCTATTAGGCCTTAGGTCCCCAAATAGGGCCTTAAGTCATCTTACTTCATAACTTGCATGAAAATCATCCTCCGAAACACACTTATAGTCGATGATCATAATTGAAATACATAATCATAATTCATTCTTGGAAATTCATGATCATAGCTTACACTTGAAATTTAGGTAAGGCATGAATGCTTGATCAATTGATTTGAAAATTAAGTACTTGAATTGAAACATGCATGATCATAAGCTTTATATCAGCCCATACATAATTCATATAGATAAAATCATTAGGAAGTAAAATTAAAACTACTCATAATCTTCATCATGAACCCAAGAAATCAAAATAGACTCACGATCATAATTTGAATCAAAGTCATACAATAGGAGTAGAGATCATAAAACCCATAAAATACAATTTTTTAATTTGATAGAAAATTTGGGAAATTGATTGAGCTTCATGGATAGAAGGATCCATGAATCAATACCCATATACCTTAAGTGAGAACACCAATTAATTTTGAAGAACTTGAGAGTTTTGATGGAGAGCTTGAGTGAATTTTCTTGAAGTCTTCAATGGAGTCCTTGAGAGCCTTTTGTAGAGAGAAAAATATTTGAGTAGGTGAATTGTAGAAGAATGGATAGAATTAGAGGCTTAGGTTAATTTATAGAGATGAATTAGGTCATAAAAACATCTAGGTTCATTAGCTAATAATTTAGAAAAAATTTAAAATGCCCTTACTAAAAACTAATTTTGGCCATGAAAAATCATCGCCAGGTCCGCGACGCGGAGGTGAGCAAGTCCGTGATGTGGACTTGTCGCGCACCTTACTGTTTTGTGCAATTTCTTCAAAAATCTATCTTTCAATATACGATCTAAAAATCCTCCGAAACTATTTTCTCGTAGGTTTTGACCCCTATCGATATTTCAAATTCAGATTTTTCAAAAAGATTAAGGATGATGCATTAATTAGGCGGCCTATTCCCAAGTCATTCTTAAGGCACTTATGAGCATTTTAAGGGATGTTACATAATGAGAGAAAAAACCCATTGGGTACTGATATGAGATGGATTTTGGTCCCAAAATGTATTTGATTAAGTTTGGGAAATGTGGGAAAGAGATAAGTTTGTCTCGAATTAAAATTGGCGATGGACAAAATCTTACTCCTAAGTGTTCAACCTAAATTCAGGTTCAACAAAAAAAATTCCTTCTCCATGACACAAACACATCACGCACTCCAAAATCTCAAAAATTCACCGGGCTAAAAGAATTACCCATGTCCACGATATAGACCTTATACCAGTTTCATTTTTCTCTTGGTTCTTGGAATATTCTAAGTTAGAATGGTACGGGCTGTTACAAACAGTCTCAAAGGGGAAAATCTCATCATAAAGAAAATCAAGGTAAAATTCCTAAATACGGAACAACATAGACTCTATAACAGTCTAACATGCCTCTACTAGTCTAGACAGAGCATAGATCATGCTCCTAGCTCACCAAAATAAGAAACAAAAGTCAAAAGGAACAATAGAAATCATAACTGTCTCGTTCTCAAATCATGAGGACTCACCATCAAGAGGAAAGTAAGCTCAATATTTAGCCACGAGCGGAGTGCATAGTGTGATAAACAGACCCTACATTATGATATAATGTAGGTAAAAAGTATTCGTTAGTACACAGAATGCATTAAGCATATGAGAAGTATGCATGAACAATGATAACTGGACATAGTCAATATGAACATGGGATGCATGACAATTACCTTGAAAATATGAGTAAAACTTGAAAACCATGAAACATATCATATGCTCAATGCATCATAAAACATCATAATAGCTTATAATATTAAATATGATATAACTCCAACGCCGAGAAGAGAGAGGTTACATGCCAAGGTAGACTCCATATTATAAACATAAATATGAGCCATATGTGGATCCACTAGCTAGGCCTTAAAGGTAGCTACGGTCATAGTGTTGAACTAGAGGTTTCTACTAGGGTTCCCTAATGGATCCCCACTATAAAGTTTGTTCGGTGCTAAGTTAATCCCAACGAAATACATAAAACATAGTCATTAGGGAAAGGTAAATCAACTAACCCATAATCATGAAGATAAATCATAAGTATAGCTCCTTGAAAACCATGATCATAACTTGAACTTGTGAATACTTACCTTTCCAAGCATCCAAATCATCATATCTTACATATTATGAAAATAATCTTTCACAATTCATGGTTTATACATAAAAACATACTAGAATCATAATCCATAACTTTCATAAATCATACATAAATCCTTGATCATAAATTCATAAGATAAAACTTGAAGTTCATTGCATGATGCATGGTTCCTTGTAAAATATATTAAAATCATGCAATTTAACTTAAATCACGCATTAAAAGACTACTGGAATTAAGTAGCATCATAATTGAATTGACCCAATGTAATTTGATCAAAAAACCTAGAATTTGTAGAATTGAAATTGATAGAAAAGAGATAAAACTTTGGGACTCCATGAATGGAAAGGATCAATGGATGAATTCTCACATACCTTGATAACAAAAGCCTTAAACTATTGGAGATTGAAGAACTTTTAGATTGAAACCCTATATTTTCTTCCTTTGAAGTTGAGAGAGAATTTGAAGAGGATGAGTTTAGGAAATTTTGAGATAATGGGGGAATATGAGGGAATAGGGTATAATTTAAAGGAAAAAATGGTTATGGGGGTAATTATAGGTCAAAAATAACATAGTTTAAGATTTAAATGAAGGGAAAAGATGAAAAATACCCCTATTCAATATCTTCCAAAGTAGACCTATGATTGGGACATATGGGTCATAGGTCATTTGATGTGTCATAGGTATAGGTCGTAGAAGTGGTGCACCAAACCCTGAGCAATTAGAATTACAACTTTGACCCTATGAGATAATTCTATGGGTCATAGGAACAGTTCGTAGAACACACCGATACTTAGCCAAATTTCCCAATCTCAGGATCCAATATACGATGCTGGTCTATGGGTCGTCAATCATACTATGGGTCATAAGACCCATTTGTCCTGCCAATTTTTATAAAACTTGAACTCTAATTTTCTGAACTTGTTTTACAGGTCCTTTTTATAGATCGTAGGGACTCCTATGGTCTGTAGGAACCCCTCATAGAATGGGTTAACATTTAGAGAATCTTCATTCTTCACTGTAAGACCCCTTTCTACGAGCCCCCTTCTACTGCTCGTCAATCCTCCTACGAGTCATCACTTGGATTGTCTCAAAAAGATCATTTTTCCCAAGTAACTAGTCCTTCTACGATAGCCTTCCTATGCCTCGTAGGACTTTCTATAGCCTATGGTTGGCTGGTAGAAGCCTGCATTTGCAAATTTCTGTAACTTTTTCTGCAACACTTTCATTCGTTTTTCCTTCCAAATTTTGTGGTCTTACAATATCTCCCCCATGGGAATATTCGTCCTAGAATAGGATTCAAGCTAGCATACATAGAGTATGAAGAGTGATGTAACAACCAACATGAATTCAAAACAAATCAAAATACATAAAACATAGAATATTCAATCCAAATCTAAAACATAACTTTAAAACTAATTTCATGAACATGCATGCATATTTATAAAAATATGAGAATGACTGAAATACATGAATTCGAAGGAGTGAATCATGAAGGAACTTAATACCTCAACTAGGAATGGAAGGAAAAAGATAAGGATATCATGACATCATATTAGCTTCAGCCTCCCATGTATCACCTTCAACCTCTTGGTTTCTCCATAACACCTTAACAAATGCAACATCCTATTCCTCAACCTTCTAACTTGCTAGTCTAGAATATCAACTGGAATCTCCTCATACGATAAGATTTTCTTCACACCCATGATGTCCAAAGGAATAATAGAGTTGGATCACCTACACACATCTTAAATAAAGATGAATGAAACACTAGATGCACCGATGCCAACTCAGAAGGCAAATCCAACTCGCATGCCACCTTACCAAACCGCCTTAAAATCTGATATAGGCCTACATATTAGGTACTAAGCTTCCCCTTCTTACCAAAATGAATTAAACCCTTCATGGGTGAAATTTTAAAATAAACCTACTCATAAATCTCAAATTCAAGTTTCCTTCTCCTTATATCCGAATAGGACTTTTATCGACTCTAGGTAGTCTTCAACCTTCTCTAATCAGTCTACCCTACTCCATATCCTCATGTACAAACTTAGGAAACTATCAAGTCAACTTCACCAACTTTAAACCAACAAATAGAAGACCAACAAGTCCTACCATATAAGGCCTCAAATAGTATCATCTCGATGCTAGAATGGTAACTATTGTTATAATAAAACTCGATCAAAGACAAGTGATCATCCCAATTACCCTTGAAATCTATTTCACAAGATCTCAATATGTGTTGCAAGGTCTAAATGGTATGTTCGGCTTGACCATCAGTGTAAGGGTAGAAAGTTGTGCTAACCTTAACTTAAGCACCAAGACCCTTTTGAAAAGTCCTCCAAAACTAAGATGTTAATTGAGTACCTCAATCCAAAATGATGGACAATAGAACACCATAAAGTTTAACAAACACTCAAATGTAAAGTCTAGCATAATCCTTGGCCGACTAGGATTTTTAATGAGAAGAAAATGTGTCGGCTTAGTCAATCAATCAATAACCACCAAAATAAAATCATGTTGCCTATGGGTATGAGGCAAACCGATAATAAAGTCCATATTCAAGTCTACCTATTTCAAAGTTGGAATTTCAATGTCTTATGCTAAACCTTTCAGTTTTTGATGCTCAACATTCACTTGTTCAAAATTAGGACATTTCGCCACAAACTCTACGATGTCCTTTTTTATGACATTCCACCAATACACCTTCTCAAATCTCTATACATTTTTGTGGAACTCGGATAGTAGAATACTGTGAGCTTTGAGCTTCGGACAATATCATTTCCCTCAACCCATCAACATTGGAAAAATACAATCGGTCTTGATATATAATTACACCATCTCCCCATTTAGAGAAAGCCTCAATGACTTTTTCAACAACCACTTTCTTCAACTCAACCAAAGTAGGATCATTATCTTTCTTTTCCTTAATATCTGCCACTAGGGATAATTCAGAACTACTTTTTACAACAACAACACCATCCTCTAAATCAACCAAGTGAACTCCCAAATAAGTATTCTATGAACATCATGAACTAACTCCTTATTTTGTCATGACCCGACCTAGGGCCTAGTCATAAAATGTTGATCAAAACCCTGAAGGGATCCAACCAAGCCTCTTGTACATATCATAAGCATACACAAGGTAAAATACAAGAGGAAACATCATAAGAGATTCTAAACTATGAATAGAAATTTAAGAATGTCATATGACAACATAGACTTGAAACATTTGTCCAACTAGATGCCTCTACTCATGAACATGGGCGGGGGCTAACACATGTCCCTAGCTCACCCTCAATATAAAACATAACAAAAGTCTTTGAAAAATATTAACCAATTCGATGACTAGTCCTTGATAGATGAGGACTCACCACAAATACTGCCGATAGGAAAAATTAACTAGCCACGTAGAGGAATATGATCTTCAACCTCAATCCTACATTATGAGACAATGTATGCAAAAGTATGCATTAGTACATTAGAATGTATTAAGTATATATGCAATGCAATGTATAGTAAACCATGTTTGTGCAAATGACCATTTTAAAATAGCATGATAGGAGAAGTAGTAAAAATCATAAGTAGTCTTTAAGAAGGATCAATGCATAATAAACCATAAGAGTATCATATAAAGTAAAAGATAGGATTAGTCATTTAAAACATAACAAGGACCATACATATGTGGGGTAAGAACCATAACCGACAACAAGACCATGCAAGCTATAATATGGAATCTCAATGTTTCCCCTACATTGGAAGAAAGGGGAATCTACTTACCAAGGTAGACTCTACCCCTCTAGGCAAGTCATACATATGCTATATGTGGATCCACTAGCTAAGCCAAAAAGGAAATCCTACGGTGGCACGTAGTTATGAGACAAGAGACTTTATATAAGGACCCCTTATTTTGAGCCCCCACTTCAAGTCCACATTCGGTGCTAAGACAAATCCCACAAAATACATACATAATATAGAAATTATAATTTCATATATCATATTTATTATCATAGGTTTGAAATAATAGAGCAGCTCATTTTCATAACATAAGTGTGATGCAGACATTGTCCTTCCACATTACAAAATATACATACACATAATTCATACTTGAAAATTCATGATCATAGATTATACTTGAAATTAGGGTAAGACATGAATGCATGATCAATTGAATTGAGAATTATGAAATTCACTTGAAAACATGCATGATCATAAACTTTATATCACCCCATACATAATTCATATAGATAGTATCATTAGGAAGTATAATTAAAAATACTCATAATTTTCATCATGAATCTTAGAAATCAAAATAGGAGAATTCATGAAAAAACTCTTCAATTTAATGCAATAACCATGAACTTATATAAAATAGAATCATGATCATACTTTGAATCATAATTCATGCAATAGGAGTAGGGAAGCCCAGTGAACTAAATCTCCCGCTATGCGTGGGGTATGGGGAAAGGCCTGACCACAAGGGTCTATTGTACGCAGCCTTACCTTGCATTTCAGTCAAAGGTTGTTTCCAAGGCTTGAACCCGTGACCTCAAAGATCACAAAACCCATAAAATACCATACTTTAATTTGATAGAAAACTAGAGAAATTGATAGGGCTTCATGGATGAAAGAATTCATTACTCAATACCCATATACCTTAAGTGAGAACACCAATTAATTTTGAAAAACTTGAGAGTTTTGATGGAGATCTTGAGTGGATTTACTTGAACTCTTCAATGGAGTCCTTGAGAGTCTTTTGTAGGAGAGAAATACTTTAGTAGGTGAATTGTAGAAGAATGAATAGAATTAGGGGTTTAGGTTAATTTATAGAGCTGAATTAGGTCCTAAATATGTCTACGTTCATTACCTAATAATTTAGGAAAAAGTCTAAAGTGCCCTTACTAAAAACTAAATTCGGCCAGAAAACCCTTGCCAGGTCCACGATATAGAGGCAAGCAAGTTCGCGATGCGGACTTGTAGCAGACCTTACTAGTTTGCACAGTTACTTGAGAAATCTATCTTTTGATCTATGGGTCCTAAAAATCCATCGAAACTATCTTCCTGCAGGTTTTGACCGCCTGATTGATATTCTGAACTCAGATTTTTAAAAAAGATTAAGAATAATGTGTTACATAAGTGGCCTAATCCCAAGGCATTCTTAAGGCATTTGTTAGAATTTTTGAGTGATGTTACATATTTTCATCCTCAATATGGGCGACACTATTTATGGACAATCTATTAAGAGCATCGGCAACCACATTCTCTTTACTTGAATGGTACAACACACTCATATCATGATCCTTCAATAACTCAAGTTATCTCTTTTATCGAAGGTTTAAGTCCTTTTGGTTGAACACATATTATAAGCTCTTATGGTCAGTGAATATATCAACATGGAAACCATAGAGGTAGTGTCTCCAAATCTTCAAGGCAAACACAACTACCGCTAACTCCAAGTCATGAGTCGGGTAGTTTTTTTTCATACACCTTCTGTTGCCTAGAAGAATAGGCTATCACCTTACCATTTTTCATCAAAACACAACCAAGAACAACCCTTGAAGCATCAGAATAAACAACAAACCCATTGGATCCTTCTGGTAGGGTCAACACCGGAGTGGAGGTAAGCCTATTTTTGAACTCTTAGAAACTTCTCTCATATGCCTTGGGCCATTGGGATTTCACCTTCTTCTGAGTCAAAGTAGTCAACAGAGATGCAATGGAAGAGAATCCTTCCTCAAACCATCTATAATAACTGGCTAAGCCCAAGAATTATTAAAAATCTAAAGGAGACAAAGGTCTAGGCCAATTTTTAACTATTTTGATTTTCGTAGGATCCATCATAATACCTTCAATGGAGATAATATGGCCAAGGAAAGCAACCGATCTCAACCAAATCTCACACTTGCTAAACATAGAAAATAGTTTACGATCCTTGAAAATTTGCAAGACAATTCTCAAATGATTGGCATGATCATCCTCACTCCAAGAATATATCAATATATTATCAATGAACACAATAATAAACATATCCAAATATTGCATGAAAACCTTTTTTATCAGATCTATAAAAGCTGTAGGAGCATTCGTTAGTCAAAAGATTTAAAAAACTCAAAGTGACCATACCTAGTTCTAAAAGACATCTTTTGAATGTCATATTCTCTTACTCGAAGTTGATGTTAACCCAATCGAAGATCAATCTTTGAAAAGCAACTTGCTCTGTGAAGTTGATTGAATAAGTCATCAATCCTTAGAATGGGATATTTATTCTTCAATATGACCTTGTTCAATTGATGGTAGTAAATACACATATGGAGAGAACCATTCTTCTTTCTAACAAACATAACCGGAGCACCCCATAGAGAGGTACTTCATCTAAGAAAACCCTTATCTAACAAGTCTTACAATTGATTTGTTAACTCTCTAAGTTTTACCAGGGCCATATGGTAAGGAGAAATAAAAATAGGTTAGGTATCATGGAGAAGATCAATATTGAAATTTATCTCCATTTTGGGAGGGATATATGGGAGGTCATCGGGAAATACTTCCAAAAAATCATTAACAACTGAAACTAACTCAAGATTAAGAGCTTTGGAATTTGTATCCCTAACCCAAATTATATGATGAATGCAACCCTTAGAAATTATTTTTTGAGCTTTAAGGAACGAGATAAATTGACCTTTAAAAATAGAACTGCTACCTTTTCATTCTAGGACTGGCTCATTAGGAAATTAAAACTTGACCACATGGGTTCTACATATGGAAGAATATCATACATGAAGCCAATACATACCAAGAATAATATCAACATTAGTCATATCAAACACTACAAGATTAATTGAGGTAATTTTCTAAAAGACTAAGATTGGACAACTTCTATAGACTCTTTTAGCCCAACTAAATCATGAACAAGGTTATAGACCTAAAAGGCTCTAACAAGTTCTACTAACAACATATTTCATGGCAAGATAAGGAGTAACAAATGATAGAGTAACACCTGGATCTAACAATGCATAAGCATTAAACTCAAAGACTTTCAACATACCAGTCACAACATTGGGGGAATACTTCAACTCCTGACGAGTCTATCAGGCAAAATATCTATATTGGCGCTGACCACCCAAAGTAGTACCATGCTTATCCAGTTAGCCTATAATAGTATAAGACTGTGTCTGGGGCCGACCACCTCCACCTTTAGTAGCACTTGATGGGAAATCCTTCACTTGATGATGCATTTTTCCACAACCAAAGAAAGCATTAGAACCTGCTAGAAATTCTCCTAAATGTTTTTTCCCACACTTCTTGTCTGGGGAAATAGGTTGACCACTAGAAGCTTCTCTTTATGGCTTAGTATTAGACACCATATCCTTGTTAAACTTTGGGTTCGGAGTATTAGATGAATTAACATCCAGAGTACTTTTGGTAAAATTGAGAACGACCACTATTACCCGACCTACCATGACAAAACTTACCACCATCGGTTTGTGCCCTATTGGAATCTTCTAGACCTCTCCTTCAACTTTTCCTTCTCAATTTGCTTGACATGTTCATAATTCTTGATATGTCCATCTCCTTGATCAATATTGCGAGTCTACATTCTTTTACCACCAAGTCTGATACACCTAAAATGAACTCGCTCACATAAGCTCTTGGATCGGCAATAATGAATGGAGCATATTTCAATAATTAGGTGAACTTGAGGGTATACTCTCTCACATTCATGTTACCTTACCTCTAATTGATGAATTCATTCACCTTAGCTTCTCTCAACTCCAATGGGATGAAACAATCAAGGAAAGTACTCTTGAACTCTTCCATATAAATGGGGCCCATACCTATATCCTTCTTACTTCTCTATTAATGAAACAACACTTGAGACACTCCCTTAAGTTGATACGCCGCCAAGTCCACCTTCTCCACAAGACCAATTCCCATGATATCCATAATCAATGCCAATACTTCAAAAGGTTCTTGTAGATTCTCATCCACCTTATAATAATGAAACTCAGGAGGATTCATATGGGTGAAATTATGAACTTGTCTACCCTTTGAACCCACATTTGGGTTTAAGAGATATACAACTTCTCTATTAGCTTGAGCAGCTATGGCTTGGGAAAGTACTTGAAATGAACCCTAAACTTTGCATGAGAGATTTGCTCATTTAGAGGGTCATTTGGAGCTTGGGGAGATTTCACTCCTCATTTACATTCCTTCACATGGGAGATTTTTTTGGAGGCATGATTATGTAATTGCAAAGAGAAAGTGCAAAAAGGAAAAGCCTTGGAGTTTAACTCTACTCTATGACATAATAATGATGAAAGAAGTGAGTTTCCTAAACACCTCATAGCCTTTTATTCATACATATGATGCTCTTCACTCCTACGAACAAGACTCTACTTGATGTGGCACGTTAGAATTCCTAGGACATCTTAAACCTTGTGTTCTGATACCAAGTTTGTCATTACCAAAGCAAAGACCTAGGCGCAAAACAGTGAGTAGAATCCAGAAAACTCCAATCAAGCCTCTTAGTATATTATAATGAGAATTCATATGGTAATTAAGAACATAAAAAGAAATAATAGTCTCAAACAGGAAAATCTCAATATAAAGGAAAACAAGGTAAAATCTCTTAACACAGGACAACATAGACTCTATAATAATCTAACATGCCTCTACTAGTCAAGAAAGGGCATATGAAAAATTCCTATCTCACCAACATAAGAAATAAAGTCACAAGGAACAATAGAAATCATAAATGTCTTATCCTATAATAGTGAAGACTCACCAAAAAGAGGAAAGTAAGCTCAATTTTTACCATAAGTAGAGTGTGTATAATGATCATCGGACCCTATATTATGATACAATGTAGGCAAAAAGTATGTGTTAGTTTATGGAATGCACTATATGTGTTAGTTCATAGAATGCACAATATGACAGTATCTATGAACAATAATAATCGAACATAGTCAATATGAACATGTGATGCATGATAAATACCCTGAAAATTTGAGTAAAACTTAAAAACACTTGAAACATATCATATGATCAATGCGTCATACAATATTATAAGTTTTTATAACATAGCATATACTTATGTAGGATATTAACCTTAACCAACATGTAAGACCATGTAAGTTATAACTGATATTACTCCCACACCAAGAAGAGAGAGGCTACTTCTCAAGGTAGACTCTGTATCATAAATGTAAACATGAGCCATATGTGGATCCACTAGCTATGCCATAAATGCACCTACAGTGGCACATAGTTAGGAACTAAGGGTCGCTACTAGGATTCCCTCATGCATCTTATCCACAAAGTTCACTCAGTGCTAAGTTAATCCCAACGGAATACATAAGACATAGTCATTAGGAAAAGGTAAATCAACCAACCCATAATCATTAAAATACATCACAAGTATAGCTCCTTGAAAACCATGATCATAACTTGAACTTGTGGATACTTATCTTTCTAAGAATCCAAATCGTCATATCTTTCTTATTATAGGAAAACCTTTTACAATTCCTGGTTTTATACTTGAAAACATAATTTAATCATAATTCATAACTTTCACAAATCATACATAAATTTGTGATCATAAATTCATAAGTTAAAACTTGAAATTCATGGCATGATGCATGGGTCGTTCCAAAACTTATTAAAAACATGTAATTTAACTTAAATCATATATGAATAGACTATTAAAATTAAGTAGAAGCATAATTTAATTGACCCAATGCAATGTGTTCAAAAACCCTGAAATTTGTATAATTGAAATTCATTAAAAAGCGAGAGAACTTTAGGACTCCATGAAAAGAAAGGATCCATGGATGAATTCCCATATACCTTGATAATCAAAGCCTTACAATAGTGTATCTTGAAGAACTTGATGATTGAAACCCTAGCTTTTCTTCCTTTGAACTTGAGAGAGAATTTGGTGAACATGAGTTGGAGGAAAGTTTGATATAATGGGGAAGTAGGAGAAAAGAGGTTATATGTCAAGGAGAAAAATGGTTATAGGGGTAGTTATAGGTCTAAAATGATGTAGTTTAGAAGATAAATCAAGGAAAAAGGTCCAAAATACCGCCCCGCCTAATATCTGCCAAAATGGACCTACGATCAGGACCTATGGGTCGTAGGTCCTTCGACATGTTGAAGGAAATGGTGCACCAAAATTTGAGCTATCAGAATTGCACCTACAACCCTAAGAGACAAGTTTAAAGGTCTTCAACTCTTCTACGGGTCATAGGAATGGTTTGTTGAACACACCAACACTTAGACAAATTTACCAATCTGAGGACCCAACTTAGGACCCTAGTCTATACGTCGTCAATCATCTAAAACCATTTTACATCGAATATACACATTTATCAACCTGTTATTTCCATAGTACCCAATATGTAACCAATGAGAATAAGTATATATACATATTCACAATAATAAATTAAATTTTAACTGTATTAAATCTATATATAAATGTCTTTATGAAAGACCCTGAATGCTGGAATGTCAAAAAATAGAGTTTAAAAGAAGATTTCAGAAAATTAAAGCTTTTTGGGCTTCACGGAGTACTCCACGGACCATAAAAAGGATCAAGGTCCATAGAGACAAACTGTGGAAAGGACCCTAAAAAGTGGGAAAATAGAAAGAAGGTTTATGGACCCTTTCATAGACCGTGAAAGGAACCATGGCCCATGAATGTGTCCCGTAGAGATAATCAATAGCAGGGGAAAACAAGAAGGAGTCTACGATAGGGTATATGACTTAGAGGCTTGTTCATAAACCGTAAGGTTGTATTGGAACTCAACCCTCAGGATCTTGGAATGACCAACTCCATAGAGCCCCCTATGACCCATAGAGTGGACGACGACCCTTGGACCCTCTCCTATAAAGGAGTGTTTCGGTGGGTTGATTGGGATATTCTGCATTAGGTCCTTCATGGCCCATCATGCATTCTACGACCTGTAACCCCATCCTTTAAAGTTTCACTTTTCCCAAAATATGACCCTCATGTCTACGGACCTCTCCATGGTCTATAGTGATCTTCATAGGCCATAGAAGGTGGTTGTCCAGTTCCTTTGCCTAATTTTATTAGGGGTGTTTTGGTCTCCTCCCCATCATTTTAATAATGTATTTGGACGGTTTTTGGGGATAAATCCTGGTCTATTAACTACCACAAACCCTCCTAGATCCCTCATTCATCTCATTCACCTAAAACACATATCATCTGTCAAGAATTCTTCTCCTAAGTGCATTTAGGGCTGTAATTATCCAAGGTATTTTCAGAATTCATTCATGGACCCATTCCATCCATAGTGACCCACAAGTTTCTCTCTTATTCATCAATTTCAATTCAATGATTGTAGGTTTTTGATCAAATTTCATTGATTCAATTGATGGGTCGCATATTTATGACACTTTTGATGCTCAAAATAGTTGATTAGTATGCGTTGCAAGCATGTTTCTACAGATATGATGTGTGTTTTATTCATTTTACAAGAAAAATAAGTCGCACAGGAGTTTGGATTATTTTAGAAGAGTTGATGCATTTTTTGCTGATAACCAGGGACTACGAGTGCCACCACGAACCCTGGTGCCTTGTATGGGTTATGGTGGCGTGTGATGTTGATATGAGTGAAGCTGCAGTTGTTGACATTTTTGACAATTATAACTCTATGGGACCCTTCATGGGTCATGGAGTCCACTATAGGATGTAATCAAGCTCATGAAGAATGGCTGATGGAAGATTGAAATTGGCAAACGATCACTATGGACCCTAGTATGGGGCATAGTCACTACCACGATACATGGTTCTTGCCCATGAAAAAGTGAAGGCCCACACTATAGTGGAGTTAAGTCAAACACCACGGAGCATGACAATGGGGCGTAATGGCCAGTATGAACCATGATGCATGGGCGTGAACTCCACTGACTTAAGTCTATTTTATTCTATTACAGAGTACTTTTACTTATTGAAATAAGAACTCCCCCCATTTACTTTATGCATGTTTATTATGTTGGAAATACTGACTATAATTGAGTTTAAGTTCTAGTAGACTTATTTCCTCCGTATTCCCTATGGGTTCTACCCCAACCTAGTTGGTTTCAATATTTGATAGCGACCACTTTATGCTTTTTAATTAAAGATTAAGTTTGGGCGAATCAAATTTCTAGGGAGAGTGATAAAGGAAGCCTTCCTAGAGCAATTCATCCCACTTTCAAGGAAGCTGCAAATCAAGGATGAGATCAATATGCACAAGCAACTCCATCATGAAGTGTTACATAATTCATGGTTGAGATTCATTCAAAATATGAAATAGTGCGCAAATAAAAATCTTAAAGACAAGCATTTGATGGAGATATTCTATAGATTGTGCAACGTTTTGACCATGCTAGTAGTTGATCAAGTTTGCGGTGGATTTTTTATATCTAAAACTTTCACAGAAGCATTAGTAATCTTGGATCAGTATTCAAAGTCTAGTAGGGATTGGCACACCAGATATTCTGAGGTTGGAGGTCTAGGCTATACTTTTGAGATGTCAGCTGCACAAACAAGGAAAGAAAATGAGCATGACCAAGATATGGCTCATATTAAAACCTATATAGATTTACTAACTAAGAGCTTGCTATCTGGAGTTGCTGAGAAGGCAAATGCAGTTAGGGGTGCAAATAGGTATGATGAGCAAGAGATAGATTTTAAGGAGGAAGCTAAACCTTTGAACAACCAAGGGGATTTATGGAACTACAATTCTGGAAATCAAGGTCAAAACATTCAGAAGGATAGATACTATGATAGAGCTGGTAACCGTGATCAAAGAAACTGGCAAAACAAGAAACCTTGAAGAATAATTGCAGTGGTGTGTATGTGCCCCCAAGAATAGAGATCGAGTTGCGACTGGTTCTAGAAACCTGAAGCTGGAGGACATGATGGCATAGGTTCTGAAAAAGATAGAGTCAACTGATGCAGGTGCCAAGGATTTAAAGGGAGACTTGTCCAACATGGGTCTGTTGGTAGATTTACACTCTACTATTATCAAATAATTAGAGCACCAGATAGGTCAGCTATCTGCAGTATTTAATCAAAGGAAGAATAGCATACTTCCTAGTGACACTATACAAAATCCAAAAAAATGGGCAATGTATGGCAATGAAAACCAGAAGTGGTAAGATAATTCAGAGACCATCACCTACAGGTATTGAGTAGAATAAGGATATTATATCCGATATTGATGAGTCAAAAAAGAGTGGATCATATGATACAGTTCTAATTGATGATGATTACGAGGTTAAGGAGATTATGGTAAAGACAAAAAAGATAGAGAAGGCAAAAAGTAAATAGACGGTCGAAACAGAAGTAGCACAACCATTGCCACAGATGCGAGAACTGCCTACATTGTTTCCACGTAGGCTAAAAGAGAAGTTAAAGGATAGGAAGTTCTTTAAATTCATCGCCATGTTCAAAGAGCTATCTGTTAACATTCCATTGGTAGAGGCATTGGAGAAAATATTAGGTTCTCCAAAGTTTATGAAAGGCCTGGTTATTAAGAAGAGGACAGTCACCTTCAAGCCTTTTGACAACCTACACCATTGTAATGCTATTTCTATAAGGTCGTTGGTTAAAAAGAATGAGGAACCATGAGCATTAACTATCCCATACACTATTAGTGCATTTAACTTTGTCAGGGATTTATGTGACTTAGGAGCTAGTATTAACTTGATGCCACTTTCCATCTACGGACAGTTGGGCTTGGAATCCCCCAAAGCGACTACAAAGAGGTTATTAATGGTTTATGGATTAGTAAAAAAGCCCATAGGAATCCTATTTTATGTGCTGGTAAGTGTTGACAAATTCATATTTCTCGCTAATTTTATTATCCTGGACTACAAGGTGGACTTTGAAGTCTCTATAATCTTGGTAATACCAATTTTAGTCACGAATAGAGCATTGGGGGCCATGGAAAGCGACAAGCTCACTTTCAGTCTTAATAATGAAGAAGTGAAATTCAATGTTTATAAAGCCATGAAGGATCCAAGGGACATGACTGTGATATCCGTGATCGAAATAAATGAGGAAGAAATTATTGAGGTGTCTACTGAGGAAAGGTTCACTATCGAGACATTGGCTACCATAATCATAAACTTTGGGGGTAATTTCTTTGAGGAGTTTGATGAGACTTTAAATGCTTTGAAATGCTTGGGATCACACCCTTATGCTCCAAAAAGGTTGGATCTTGACTTGAAGAATAGACCAACTCCTCCCACCAAACCATCCATTAAGAAGTCGCCTATGCTAAAATTGAAAGACCTACCATGTCATTTGATGTATGGGTTCTTGGGTGAAAATAACATTTTTCCAGTGATTGTTGCTACAGATTTGAATGAAGACCAGGTTCAGGCACTTGTTGAGATAATAAAAAGGTATAAGAAAGCAATTAGTTGGACCATTGTTGATATCATTAGCATATTGCCTGGTATTTGCACTCATAAGATCTAGTTGGAGGATGATTACATTCCTATCATTGAGCATCAACTTAGATTGAACGCACCTATGCAAGAGGTGGTCAAGAAGGAGATCATAAAGTGGTTTGATGCAAGTGTTGTATACCCTATTTCTGACAGTAGTTAGGTTAGTCATGTGTAGTATGTCCCCAAGAAGGGTGGTATGACGGATTTTGTGAATGAAAACAATGAGCTAGTTCCATCCGGCCAGTCACAAAATGGAAAACTTGCATGGACTAAAGGAAGCTCTACAAATGGACCTTGAAATACCATTTGCTAATTCCTTTCATGGAACAAATGCTAGACAGGTTGGCAGGTAGAGGTTGGTATTATTTTCTATATAAGTACTATGGCTACAATCAGTTACCTATAGCACTAGAGGATCAAGAGAAAAATGCCTTTACCTATCCATATGACATATTTGTATTCAAGCGCATGCCTTTTTGACTATGTAATGCACCAGCCAAATTCCAAAGGTGTAAGGTGTCAATATTCTCCAATATGGTGGAGGACACTATAGAGGTATTTATGGATAAATTTTATGTGCTAGCAGAAACTTCTGATGACTGTTTGTAAAATCTAGGGCATTGTAGAGATGTGAAGAGGCCAACCTGGATCTGAACTGGGAAAAGTTCCACTTCATGGTCAAACAAAGTATTTTGCTAGGCCATAAGTTCTCAGAAAAAGGCTTAGAGGTAGACAAAGCGAAGGTTGAGGTCATTGAGAAGCTTCCCCCTCCTATCTCTGTGAAGGGTATCCGAAGTTTCATGGGCCATGCTAGGTTCTACAGGAAATTCATCAAGGACTTCACCAAAATTTCACACCCGTTCTGTAAATTATTTGAGAAGGAGGTGAAGTTCTATTTTGATGAAGCATGCATGTAGTCGTTTGAATGCTTGAAGAAAAAATTTATTTCATCTCCAGTTATTGTTGCTCCTAACTGGTCTGCACATTCGAGATTATGTGTGATGAAAGTGATTTAGCCTTGGGGTTGTGCTAGGGAAAAAGAGTGACAAGATCTTTTACCCCATCTACTCTGCAAGCAAATCACTCAATGCAGCCCAGAAGAACTACATTATCACTGAGCAGGAATTGCTAGCAGTTGTGTATGTATTTGAGAAATTCACAGCGTACCTTCTGGTACCAAAGTGATAGTGCACACCGACCATGCATCTTTAAGATAATTAATTGCAAAGAAAGACGCAAAACAAATGTTGATCAGATGGGTTCTTTTGTTATAAAAATTGATTTTTAAATCAAGGATTGAAAAGGTTGTGAAAATCAGGTTGCAGATCACTTGTCTGGACTAAAAGCTGAAAAGAGAGACGGGGATGAGCTTGAGATTGATGATTCGTACCCAGATGAGAAGGTATTAATCTCTACTTTTGATCTTATTCCTTGGTATGCTGACTTTGCCAATTATTTGGTTAGTGACATGATTCCCAAGGACCTGACATTCCAATAGAGAGAGAAGTTCTTGCATAATATGAATAGGTACTTTTGAATTAGCTATACTTGTATAGAATGTGTGCTGATAGTGTGATCATCTGATGCATACCAAAAGATGATATGCTGAATTACTTGAAGTATGTCACTCTTCTCCAGTGGGAGGAAATTATAGTGGAGCCTAATTGGCTCAAATGAAACTTCAATGCAGATATTATTGGCCCACTATCTACAATGATGTATATGATCTTGCAAAGAGTTTCGACAAGTTCCAAAGGCAAGGTGATATATCAAAGATGTCACGAAATGACCTAGGGCCTAGTCCTAATACAATGATCCAAACCCCAAAGGGGATCCAATCAAGCCTCTTGTACATATCATAAGAACACATAAGGTAAAGTAAAAGAGAAAATATCATAAGAGAGTCTAAACCATGAACAGTAAATGAATAATGTCACATGACATAGACTCAAAACATTTGTCCAACTAGATGCCTCTACTCCTGAACATGGGTGGGGGCTAAGATACCTCTCTAGCTCACCCGCAATATGAAACATAACATAAGTCTTTGTAAATAATAACCAACTCAATGAGTAGTCCACGATAAATGAGGACTCACCACAACACCACTGGATAGAAAAGCTTAACTAGTCACACGGACGAATATGATCTTCAACCTCAACCCCTACATCATGAGCCAATATAGGCAAAAGTATGCATTAGTACGTTGGAATGTACTAAATATGAGGGCATGACATGCAACATAAATCATGAGATGCAATGTTCAAGTAAAACACATGATAAGATGAGATAAGTAAAGTCATGAGAAAATCATAATGACCAAAGCATCTAAAAAGCATAATTCATGACATACATAAGAGATCATACATATATGCAATAGGAATCATAACCGATACTAAGATTATGCGAGCTATAACATGGAATCCTGTTGTCTCCCCATATAACAAAGAAAAATAGCAATCTACTTGCCAAGGTAGATTCTACCCCGCTAGGCGGGTCATACATACATTATATGTGGATCCAATAGCTAGGTCATGAAGGCAACCTTTGGTGGCACATAGTTTAAGAGACATGAGGTTGCTACTTGGGATTTTGGTAGGGCCCCCACCTCAAGTCCATTCAGTGCTAAGTCAAATCCCACAAAATACATACATAGCATAGAAATCATAATTATATATATCATAGTCATGATCATAGATTTGAAATCATAGAGTAGCTCATTTTTATACCATACTTGTAATGTAAAAATTTTCCTTTCATCAGTACAATCATATTTGCATAATTCATATAGTTAAGTCCTAGGTCACCACATAAGGCCCTAAGTCACCTTACTTCATAACTTGCATGAAATCCATACCTTAAACTTAAAGTAAAACTCAAATGCATAATCAATTGACTTGAAAATCATGTAATTGACTTGAAAATATGCATGATCCTGTACTTTCTATCAGCCCATACATAATTCATAAAGATGATATCATTAGGAAGTATAATTGAAAATACTCATAATTTACATCATGAACCCTAGAGATCAATATAGGAGAATTCATAGAAAAACTCTTCAATTCAATACAATAACCATCAATTTATATCAAAATAGACTCATAATCATAATTTGAATCATAACTCATGCAATTGGACTAGAGATCATAATACCCATAAAATATCATACTTTAATTTGATAGAAAAGTTGAGAAAATTTATTTGGCTTCATGAAAGAATCCATGAATCAATACCCACATACCTTAAGTGAAAAAACCAAATAATTTGGAAGAACTTGAGAGGTTTGAGTGAATTTACTTGAAGTCTTCAATGGAGTCCTTGAGAGTCTTTTATAGAGAGAAATTTTTGAGTAGGTGATTTGTAGAAAAATCAATAAAATTAAAGGTTTAGGTTAATTTATAGAGCTGAATTAAGTCTTAAAAACGTTTAGTTCGTTAACTAACAATTAGAGAAAATTCTATATTGACCTTACTTAAAAACTGAATTCGGACAAAAACCATCACTAGGTCCGCGATGCGGAGGTGTTCTTTTATAGGCAAATTTTGAGCGAGTGAGACTTTTGGCCAGATTTTAACTCGGGAAAAATTGCACTAAACAAGAGCAAGTATGCAATGTGGACTTGCTGCGCACTTTAATATTTTGCGCAGTTTCTTCGAAAAATATATTTTTCGATATACGGGTCCTAAAAATCCATCGAGACTCTTTTCCCGCAGGTTTTGACCCCTTGATGGATATTTCGGACTCGAAATTGCCAGAAAGACTAAGGACAATTTATTATGTGAGTGGCCTATTCCCAAGGCCCTCTTAAAGAACTTGTGAGCATTTTGAGGAATGTTACAAAGGAGCCAAGTGTTGTCTATGACTCCAATCTTGGAGGTTAAAATTTTTTAAGTGTTTGGTATAGATTTCATGGGACCATTCATGAGCTCATATGGTATGAAGTATATCTTGGTTGCAGTCGACTATGTTGACAAATAGGCGGAAGTTGTGGCCTTAGAAGATATTAAAGCAAGAGTGTAGCAGGGGTTTTGGAAAAGCACATCTTCTCCAAGTTTGGCACTCTAAGAGAAATTATCAGTGATGGGGGTCCCTTTTTTGTAACAAGATCTTTTGCACTCTATTATCCAAATATGGTGTAACACAGCATAAGGTAGCTACTCCATCTAATCTCAGTCGAGTGGGCAGGTTGAAGTTTCTAACAGACGGACCAAGTGATTTTGTCTAAGTCTATGAATGCCAAAAGAACGGACTAGTCAAGAAAGCTTGATGATGCACAATGGGCATATTAGATAGCTTTCAAAATACCCATTGGTATGTCACCATATTAGTTAGTCTTTGGAAAGGCATGTCACTTTCCTGTAGAGCTAGAGCACAATGTGTTATGTACACTAAAGATATTGAATCTGAGTTGGAGCGAAGCTACAAACATGAGGCTAGAGAAGATTAATGAGATAGATGAGTCCTATCTAAGGGAATATGAGAGAAAAGCTCTGTATAAAGAGAGAATAAAGCTATATCATAACCGGCATATCGATAAATGAGAGTTCTATACTGGTGATTCAGTATTGTTATTCAACTCTAGGCTGAGATTGTTTTTGGGTAAGTTAAAGTCCAATTGGTTGGTCCATTTAACTGTATCAAGAGTGTTTCCTCATGGTTCACTTGAGATCGAAGTGCAAGGTGGGAACAAGTTAAAGGTAAATGGCCAACGCGTGAAACTATACTTGGGTTCGAATGAGGAAGCTAGAACTATTGAGAAGCTCCATCTTGATGAAGTCTGAGTAGTCAAGGAACCTGTATCATGCAATGATGTTAAATCAATTGTTTCATAGGAGGAAACCCATGGGGAAAAGCTTCACGAAGTTGAAGTAGTAGAGTGACCCACATCGTGCCACTATGTTAAATCAAACGCTGCTTGGGAGGCAATATTAGGATTGTATTTGTAGTATATAAGTTACAATATGCTATTTGATGTTTTTATAGTGTCACGGTGTGTTCAGTGAGTGTAGGGTCTCAAAGGAGGAGAAAACATTGAAAATTTTCCAAAGTTCCCCACCATGGGCGCCTATACAGACCGTGTAAGGAACCATGGCCTGTGGTGGAGAGGTGTAATAGCACAAGATTAAAGAACTTCAGGAATATGGAGGGCTTATGGACCATGATGTACTTCACTAACCATTTAGCCTTCCTTAAAATCTGGGTAAGATTACTCCCTTTTTATTCAAGTCCCTCAGCATAGATGGGAATACGGCTCGTGGTTCTCTTCACGAGCCACGAAACCTAGAAGGCTAATAAATTTTTAGCCCAACCCAATTTCAACTTGGTCCCAAATATTGTTAGGGTTGTTAGGTTTTTACCAATATTCACCCAAATACGGGCATTCCCATCGTACTCTCCACTATAAAGTAAACTAAAACCCTCTGATTCCAAATCATAAAATTCACTCAACCTCCTACTTATTCAAGTTATGCAAACTGTTTTGTGTGTGTATAGTTATCTACCCTAGTCCCAATCACTGTGCACATCAAGTTTTGGTGAAAAGAGAAGTACATAAAGTATTATCTCTCTAAATTCCTTTGAAGTTAATGACAATAGAAGGTTAAGGTGTACTTATAATCATTCGTCCATACATTGTTTGAGGTCTTTGAAATTGTTTGTTTGATATTGTATATGAGTAAATGGTGAGAGTTAAATTTTGGGATGAATGGGGTTGACTTCTTGTCCATAAATTGGTTCTAATTACAAAAAATTGACTTACTGATGGTTGTTTTGCATTACTAGAAGGATTGAATGTGCTTATACTGATTGCATATGATTGAAATTGTGTGGATGTTGAGTTTTAAACAAGAGCAAATTCTAACTAAGGCAGAACTGTGTGGGTTGGGGAGGATGACCTTCACCATGGACCATTTAGAAAATTTTCAGGAAACTTCCTGAAGCCTAGGTTCTAGAACTCACTAGGAACCCTTCACAGCCCGTGAAGGTCAACCGTACTGAAACACTTGTAAAAAATTCTAAAAATAAACTAAAAATTCCAAAAAAATAGTTTTATTTCTGTCTTAGCTTGTGATCACCCTATGATAGATTGAGCAATGTCTTTTCTTAAGGGTCATTGTCATAATTGTATGAAATAAGAGGAATTCTGAGTACCCATTTAAATTCATCGCAATAGCTTTTATAAAAACTAACCATTTGTCACTTTTTCAGGTATCATGGGACCCAAATGCAAAGCCCAAGGCCCGACTTCATGTCTTACCCTACCAAGAATCTGAGTCAAATTTAGACCATGAGTCTAAAAGAAACTCATATAGTATGTCAAAGGTACAGGTCTCAACCAATATTTCTCCTCACGTAACTCCCACCACTAGATCCAGGGCAGCTGCAGAGGCCGATGCCACTCCCTTCCAATTTGAAGAGGAAGAAACCAACTTAGACAATGAGGCAAGTGGGGACAAGGCAAAATCTAGAGAGGGCAGTGGAGGAAATGAGGAGTCTGAGGGTGAAGCAAGTGTTTCTGGAAGCGGTGATGATGGATTGGAAGATTGTAACAACCTGCCTGTTTGAGCATTGGTATTAACTTATACTTTTTTAGAATAAGACTAAGACTTCTTAACATATAATGAAAGATTTTTTATGATTTATTTTAATTGCACAAGGTTCGTATGTTAAGTGAGGAAGTCAAGAAAGTTCTGAAATAAAAGTCAACAAAAGTTATTGTAAATGTCGTTAAGAAATTATCTGAAATTTTGGGATAAATGTATCAACATTTTTCTTCTAAAATATAAGGATTTAGAATGCCCAAGACCTATCAAATTCAAGGTCTACGAGTCCAGTTTTTAACTCTCTAAATTGTTTATCAATAGAACTTCAGAATTGAGAGATACTCACATTTTTGTGAGACTGCACAAGCAGGCACCTCAAAGTGGGGCCCCAACTCTGTCTATTTATCTTCATATAAACCTCAATTTATCTTCAGATAAACCTATCTTCATCATCTTTTTCAATAGAAATAATGAAAAAATGCATAAAAACTAAATTGAAGTTCCTAAATCCTCCATGGTTGTTGATTCTTTCAACTCAGATATTTAACGGAAGTTGCTCTACGTTGCGAGCTCATCATTGTGGTATAGTTTTCTTGTTGATTTAAGCTTTGATTGTTGTTGTTCAAGGAGACTGATATTTTAAAGCTTTATTTTTCGAACATGTTTTTTGAGGTAACCTTCTTTACATAACCCTCCTTCATAATTCCATGTCCTAGTGTCGTTCTAATAGATTTTTGAGTGTCATGGTGGTGTCTTTGATATTGTGGCCATGGGCAGCCCCCTTTTCTTAGTTGGTTTGTTGTTATTGTTTTTTATTGAGGGTTTTAATATTTTAGAGGGAATGGGAGGTTTCTATGATTCTTATTGAATTTGGTTTTGATGGTTGTTAGATTGAGTGGCGTGAAAAAGGCCTAGTTATGTTGCCTCGGGAGCTTGTCGCTCATTCGAGATGTTGTTGGAATTTGTTCATTGGATATTAGCTGATGTTTATTATTGTTATTGGCCTCATTTTATGTATTGAACTTGGTTGTTCACGAGTTTGACACAAGCTCCTTATCGATTAGTTATGGCTTGTTCTTGCAGCCTTGTTGATTTTTACATTGTAGAACTATTTTTGGTTGGACAAGCTTCATAACAACATCTTTTGGGATTTGGTTGGAAGATATGTTAAGGCTATTTTTTCTCTGCTGGCATGATCCTGATAGCCTTATCTTGTCACGGCCTATTTATTGTCATTATCTGACTTGTAACCTTATCCTATTGAGTTAGCTATCAATGTATGATTAATGTCTATCACCGACACTTTACTCCATGTCTAGTATCCTAGAAAAGCATGCTATGATTATATTTTGATCAATTATGTTTACTTGTTTTCATTGTGATATTTTATTATCTAGCTGCTACCTATGAGCTTGTTTTGGCCTCAACAGACACTGACACTGCAAGGTTCTTAAACATACAAATTGATTTGTTTTATCGAGCCTATAGATCGGATAGACCAAGCCTATGGGCCAGATAAAGCTTACCTAGGAAATGGACAGGTTGTACCTATGGGAAAATATATTTGTATTGTACCATAGAGATTTAGATTTGCAGTGATTCATGGCACATGTACATTCAGACAGTTCAGATCAGATTGTCATTCAGATCCAAGTAAGGGGGATAGTATGGGTATTTAGTGATTGTTTGCACTTTTTATGACTTATAGGGATTGTGTGTTATTTGTACCTGTCAGGCTTATGGGGGCCAGGTCAGGTTAGTGCTTGTTATGTCTTTACATTTCCTAGTTATAGAGAGATAAGTATTATACTTGTGTTTCACCTCATCTCTTTCACTCTATATGTATTATTTAGTTTCAATTTTTTATTTACCTTATATGATCGGTATATTATTTAGTACTAATGCCCCTTACTTGGAGCACTACAATCATGCCTACAGGTCTTGCGTGATGTTCAAACATACCTACCAAGTAGCATAGCCGAGCTTCAGTGAATTGGTTGACTCTTTTCCTTTCAGGGGTCACTAGAGTCTTGAGGTTTGCCTTTTTGCCATTTATAGTTTTTGGGTAGGTTGGGGCCCTTTTCCACCAAGTATTGTATTCATAGAGGCTTACATACTAGTCAGTTGGGTTACATAGTTACGATGGTGGCTATTTTGGCCTTATATATTTATTAACTCCATCTTGTTAGCCAATTGGGTCTTGTTGTTGTGTTAGTAGCGGTTAGCGAAAGATTGGCCTTATATTTATTAACTCTATCATGGTGGCCTTGACAGCCCGCATAGTGTCTATGCTTTTTGAGATATTATGGCGGCCTCGCTAGCCCAAACATGACTTATGTACTACCTTCTTATTTCTTTATATGAATTATTGAGTGTAGTTTATTTCTTTCTAAAGTTGTTAATAAGGGCTTTATTGGATGAGGGTTTATTGTTAAATCGATATACTTGTTTGTTTTCTTGAATGTGTGTGGCCTCCATGCGCCATTAGCAAGTGGTTCAGTAGGGTCGGCGCAGGGTTAAATTTTGGCATAGGTGCCAATTGTTCCATCAATTTTGGGGTGTGAAAAACTTTATATCAGAGCAACATCATATCCTAGGGAGTCTGTAAGCCGTGTCTGGTAAAGTCTTATTTATAAATGTGTTGTGCACCACATAGTATAAGTAAGATGTTACTAATATTATTCAGGAATATTACCTGTTTTCTGCTCAAATCGTGCGATAGAGCTGAGTCATAAGGGTTGAGTTCTTCAAATTATGATTTTCATTTTCCTTATACTTAAAGAGAAATGGTAGTGACACTTCAGGTAGTAGTTGGCTAGAATTTAGATGCACTCATAAGTAAGTGTATGATCAAAGTACATGTCGGGGCATTTTTGCCAAAGGAAGTGAGGGAGACATCATTACCCCTCAACCTAGAATTATTTTTACATCAGTAGACCTAAAGAACCTTCAACATCACCTTAAGCTCTTCGAAATTCTATAGATAAGGAATTCAGTAGTGCAGTTTATTCATTGTCTTAGTTAAGACCCATGCAGTGCCAGGCAGTGGCAATTCTAAAGGGCCCCGAAAGGTCGAGAATTCGAGAGTTACTTGCCTTGAGTCCTCCCCTATATACAAGAACAGAAAGCATAGAAGACCCTCAACACTTTGTTGACCAGCTGCATAGGATTTTTATGGTTATACATGCTTTATCTACAAAGTCTCTAGAGTAAGCAACATCAAGATTTGAGACATATTTATTCTATGGTATGAGGGTTGGGAGAGGTTCAGAGGGGCCAATGCACCCCCAGCCACCTGGGATTTCTTCACCAGGGCCTTTTTAGATCAATATCTACCTAGAGAGATTTGAGTTTCCCAAGTTGATCAGTTTTTAAACCTTTTCCAGTATAGTATGAGTGTTACAGACTATGAGCTTCGGTTTGATTCCCTATCCAAGTATGCACTAATAATTGTAAATACGATGGATGATAGAATACAAAGATTAATAGGAGGGATGGAAATGGAGTATGTTGAGTCTTGTACCATAGAAGCATTGAATAACGATTTTCACACCTCTCACATATAGGTAATTGTTTAACTAGAGGAGTTTAGACATCGTAAATTTAGAGTAGAGCAAGCTGATAGGGGGAAATAGAGGTGGTCTAGACCTGCTGATTTTTAGAAAGATATTCATAGGATTCCTAGACCCAGGTGTTCTAGTAGGCCACCTAGGCCTCCACCATAATACTAGATATGATTTTCGGGGATAGTCAGGCCAGGGAGAGTTCGCAGACATTGGGCTTGTAGCAGTATCACCACCAAGAGAAATCTAGATCATTTGTACCGCATTATGATACTTGAGGTAGATCACTTCTAGAGAGATATCTTCAAGACTCTACAACATGTTATTCTTATGTCTAAGAGGGTAATGCGGCAATGGCAACAGGTTTATTTTATATCATCAAGCAAAGAAAATAATCACCAAAGGCTACATTTACCATACCACCCGAGTTCAAAATATTGATGTTGACCCATCAATACTTTAGTTATTATAGTGGTTAATGAATTTCCAGATGTCTTTCTAGATGAGCTACCTAGTATTCCCCAGAATGAGAGATTAATTTTTCTATTGATACATTACCAAATGTACACTCGATATTAACTCCCCAAAATACAATGGCACTAACAGAATTGAAGAAATTGAAAGAGAAGTTAAAAGATTTAGTAGATAAAGGATTCATTAAGCTGAGTGAGTCATCGTGGGGCACAACAATGTTATTTGTATAGAATAAAGATTGTTCATTGCACATGTGTATAGACTATTGACAACTAAATAAGGTTACTATAAAGAACAAATACCCGCTGCCAAGGATTGATGATATTTTTTACAAGCTACAAGGTGACCAATGTTTCTCAAAGATTAATTTTTATTCAGGATACCATCAGGTGCAGGTTCGGGATAGTGGTTTTCCAAAGACAGCCTTTAGGACCAAATATGGTCATTTTGAGTTTCTTGTGATGTCTTTCAGATTGAAAAATACCTAGCAGTATTTATGGACCTGATAAACAACAAATTCAGGTCATTCATAGACATGTTCATGATTGTGTTTATTGATGGTATTCTTGTAAATTCATGATCAGAGTTTAAGCATAGAGACCATCTCCAAGCGGTGCTTCAGGTACTCCAAAGTCAAAAACTTTATGCTTAGCTCTCAAAATTTGAGTTCTTATTGCATTATATGGCCTTGTTGGACCATGTCGTATCATCCACTAGCATATATATTGGCTTACAAAAGATTGAGGTTGTGAAGGCTTGGCCTAGAACCACAACCTTGACAGAAGTTCATAGTTTTTTTAGGTTTACCAAGGCATTACAGGAGTTTCACAAAGGGATTCTCTCTGCTTTCAGAACCTTTGACTAAGCTAACTAAGATGGTAGCTATGTTTCTGTAGACAAAACATATGAACAAAGCATTTAAAAGTTGAAAGATTAATTAACTTCAACCCCATTTTTGACCTTGATAGAGGGTCTAGAGGGTTATATGGTGTATTGTGATGTTTAAAGCATCGTATTGGGTTGTGTTCTGACGCAACATGGTAGTAATTGCTTATTCTTCTAGACACCTAAGGAAGCACAAGATAAACTACCTGACCCATGATTTAGAGTTGGTTGTTGTTATTCATGCCTTGAAGATCTAGAGGCATTATTTACGTAGGTGCATGTTGATGTTTACACAGATCATAAAAGCCTTTAGTATATTTTCATACAAAGGGAATTGAATCCACGACAGCACTGATTGCTCGAGTTGCTGAAAGATCATGATATGGAAATATTATACGATAAAAGGAAGGCAAATATAGTAGTGGAAACCCTATGTTGTAAATCGATGGGAGACTTATCCTATTTGGGAATGGAGAAGTGGGAGATATCCCAAGAGATTTATCAGCTGGCTAACTTGAGGGTTAGATTTTTAGATTCTAATGATGGTGTCACAATTTAGGACATAGCCATGTCATGCTTAGTTAAAAGGTTAAACCACAATAATATAAGGATCCCAACTTTGAGCGGCTCAGGGAAAAGTCTCAGCAATAGAAGTCTTTAGCCTTCAATGTGGTAGAAAACAAAGTCCTTAAACATGTGTACCAATTTTATGTTCCAAATGTTGCAGGTCTTCGATGATAGATTATGAAGAAAGCACAATATTCCCGCTATTCTATTCACCAAAATTCCATGAAAATGTATCATGGAATTAAAAAGATTTACAGGTGGCCTGGGATGAATAAAGATATTGCTAAGTTCGTAGAGTAGTGTCCTAACTATCAGCAGGTGAAGGTTGAACACCAAAAACCTAGTGGGCTAACTCAAGAGATAACCTCTTAATTGTGGAAGTAGGAGGCTATAAATATGGAATTTGCTACAGGTTTGACTCACTCGTGAAGGAAGTTTTATTATATTTGGGTGATTATCGACAAGTTGATAAAATCAGACCATTTTTTGCCGGTCAAGATGACATTTTCAGTGAAAGATAGTGCAGGGCTATATATTAGAGAGATTCTTAGATTGCATGGTATCCCTAATCAATTATGTTAGACAGAGGAGCACAATTTACAAAACACTTTCGAAAATCTTTCTAAAAGAGTCTGGGGGCACAAGTAAACCTTAGTACAACATTTCATCCTCAGACTGATGGATAAGATGAACATATGATTCAGACACTCGACGATACGCTGCGGGTGTGTGTGCTATATTTTAAAGGAAATTATGATTATCACTTCCCACTTATCAAGTTTCCTTATAATAATAGCTATGATTCAAGAATCGTAACCATATGAGTCTTTATATGAAAGAAAATGTAGATCCCATCTTGGTTGGTTCAAAGTTGAAGAATCAGGATTGTTTGGATCAGACTTAGTACAGTAGGCCATGGAATAGGTTAACTTAATTAAAGTGATATTTTTGATAGATCCGTGTAGCATCCCCTTGGGAGGATACCACTTACGAAATAAAAGCTAATTTAATACTTAATATAATTATAAGGAATTTATGCCAAAAGATATTCACAAAATATTTAATAGTGGAAATAGGTCTATGCAAAAAAGGGTTGAAAGTGAGACATTTTTATTCGTTGTACCTTTCAAAAAAATTCTTATATAAAATACAATATCAAAGTATCAATTTAAGATGGTAATGCCCTTCTCAAATATTCCACATTTAAGAACTTCGTTTTGGAATTTTTATTTTCAAATCAATGCCACTGCGGGTTCGATTTCATAAAAAACACAAAACTCAAACTTGTGATTATCACAGAAACTAGTATCTTCCTTTTTACATAATTACAAGGGAAAATATAAACTCAATACATGTCATGACTTGGGTTGAAAGTACACTCTAAAATAGCAAAATATGTCCCCAAGTTCAAGTTACAAAAGTCATGACCCAACTCCGTAGGCCGCAAAGGGTGCCCAAACTGGACACTCACGTATACCCTTGCTAACCATAAGTAAACCTGTCTCCTATTTGAGTCATAGTGTGCCAACAGGAAAGATAATATATAAGCCGATAAGGCTATCATAGCATATTGGCACAACTGTACATACATACATATACAGAACTCACATACATGTCCACAGACCTCTAAGAGTAAGAAAAGTAATATAAGGCGGGACAGGTCCCCCGCTGTACCCATGAATAAATAAATATACACATCGAGGATTAATACAAAAACTAGGCATCGGCATTATAGAGCGCTTCTGAACTGCTGAGTGGAACTCCTACGCTGATGGATCCCCAAAGTGTGGATCTGTACATGCGGGCATGAATACAGCCCCCCAAAGAAAGGGGGTCAGTACGACATATGTACTGAGTATGTAAAGCATAGACATCTTAAGGAAATTACAGTTGGCATAGGGATGCAGGGGCAAGTATGACATCTAATCATTTACTTTACTTGTAGCTTATAACATAAAGTCATACATACTATCATCACGTGATGTTCCCGACTCATTTAGGGACTTTCTGTAACAACTACATCACTCTGTTATCATAAGCATCTATATACTATTAGTGCTATCTCATATAATAATGTTGAGGAATGTACGGCCCGATCCATATCTCATATAATAATATTGAGGAACATTCTTCCCAATCCATATATTATATATAAATACCGAGGAACGTTCAGTCCGATCCATATATCATATAGTAATACCGAGGAACGTTTGGCCTGATCAGTATATTATATAGTAATGCTGAGGAACTTTTGGCCCGATCCATATATTATATAGTAATGCCAAGGAACGTTCAGCCCGATTCATATATTATATAGTAACACCAAGGAACATTTGGCCCAATCCATATATTATATACCGTACCCGACCCTTTATGGGACTCGGTGTCATCATATCATCATATACCGTACCTAATCCTTTTTGGGACTCGGTGAAAGATATATTACAGTATACACGAGTAAGGTAGTGAGTAACCATATATAATCTAAATCATTATCAGAGACTCGACAATGTAAGAAGATTAAGCTATCGTCTAAGGACCAGCAGAGTAGTGTAGCCATATCGAGTGCCTTCTTAATGCCATTAAGGTCTATATCACTAAGGATCTCGTGGACCCTAGACATGTACTAAATTAGTACAAACAGTTCATAGAATTAGGGATAACCGTCATCACATAGTCCTTAGGACTAGGAGCTTATGCATCCAGTACTTCTCAACCTATGGAGTTCAAGGAAAGAAGTTCAACTTACTACAAGAGTTTGACATTCAGAAGTGAATAAGAGATATGGATTATATTTAGGACTTAAAAGTGGAGTTACCCCAGAGCTCGTATCACATTTTACTTACAATTAGGACATGCCAAAAGAAGAGAAAGAATAAGCTTTACCTAGTCTCTACTTTTCCTCAAGGAGTCATCATTTACATATATCGTACCAAGCCCGTCATGGGCTCGATATCATAACCTTCTTATTGCATTACCTTACCATCATAGCACTATACTTATGTCAAAGACATATCAAGAGGAAAGAAGGGTAGTTGTACGTACTTATGCCAAAATATGCCAAAAAAAGGAGATAACTTCACATACTTACTACTCTCCATCATATAGAAGCCTTGAGAGGCAATAACTCAACTAGTATAGGAATTCTACCATTGAGAAGTGAATAAGACTTATGAGTTATACTTGGGGTTATATGAATGGAATTATCCCCACATTTCGTATATCAATCACTTAAGGCTAAGAAATACCTTTTCCGAGACTAATTGAAATTCGGCTTGCCTTGATACCTCCTTAACCTATTTAACATGAAGGTAATACTAAGGTTAATGACCTTTCACTTTCTAATTTCCAACTCTAAACCCAAGTACTCATAGGAGTTATTTCCTTATCCATTACCCTCAACTAATTTGTTACTAGTTCCGAATCTATTGAAAATCGGGCAGCATCTCCCCTATAACTTCAACATCCCCGAGATTTCAACTCGGCCACAATATCAACAACTATCAGCATATTTACAACTAAATCACCTCAACCTTACACAATACAAGCTCCAAATGACTAGTTCCAAACTACGATATGAAAATAGAGTTTTTAATCTTTATTTCACAAAATCTATAACCATACCAAATGGACAGTCGTTTGGATGCAAAAAATCTCCAAATCTGTGACCTTTTCTCTCTACCTCTCTAGTTTTTTCTCTTCTTTCTTTCTATGGAAGTTTGTAGAAAGAATTATTGTTTGGATAAGAATGATCATAAAACAACACACACATATATATAGGCCACCTTAGGGGTAACACGTGTTAACCCCTAAGTAGTGACACATGTCAAGCACTAAATGGTGATACGTGTCAAGACACTATTGGGCTAACACACCCCTTTTCTCCAATCACAGGTTGTCACGTGGCATGTAGGGCCCACCCCCTCTTGCTCTAGCTACTGCCACATGGCACAACCAGCTGCTTCCATATGGCACTCTCCCATACTGCCATGTGTCACTCTTTTTTCCTCCTCGTGGGTTCATAATCTCGTCTTCTTTTATGAATCTATGTAATCCTTGCTACATAAGCTTGGTACGTACTCAAGTAACTTAAGTATGTAAGAATTTCAAGTTGGTAGCTTACGTAAATAAGTCAAGTCCTATGACTCATTACTTTGCCTCCAACTCCTTTCGGATTCATATAACCGTATTTCCAACCTTCTCTACTATGGGGTATCACATTATCCTTTCCTTAGAGTCATTTTATAGAGTTATAGATTATTCGTCTCACACGACAAATTATAAGAAGCTTACAATCCTTTCAAGAAACTTAAGAAGCTTAAATAAAAACTTAAGAAGTTTAAGAGGTTCAAGAAACTAAAGGATCTTAAGAAGCTTGAGAACCTTCCAAGAAACTCAAAAACCTCTCAAGATACAAAAGTCTTTCAAGGTACAAAAGCACGGGGTGGAACAACAAGCATATGGTCTTATGTTCAACAAGCCTCTAAGATTTCATACATAAGTATGATATATGGATCATGTACAAGTTACCAAAATTTTACAAGACCTAAATGCATATGCAATTGTGATCTTCACTAAATCTCCCAAAAATTCTACTCCAAATGGCCACCTTCAGTTCTCTTTCCTAACATTACCTACGATAGAAAATAACTATCGCTAAGCATAAGGCTTAGTGGTGTATAAACCTTGGGTTTGGAGCCATTAGATTCTCCAATTCCCTTATCCATAGTAGGTAGCTCAATGAGACAAAACAAATCAAGTAACCAAGTATATCAAAATATCAAATATCAAACCTTGAAGAGTTTCAAAGTATTGATATCCATATTCTAAGGCTCAAGTGTCAAGAAAGCTTATAAATCAATTCAAAAGAGTTTGTCCAATAACCAATTTCAACCAACATGTACGTTATGTCATTACACTAATCATAATCAATATCAAAATTGACCAAAACCCATATCAAGAAGGACTGAAATCCTGAATAAAGAAGGTTTGTCACCCAATAATTAGGATAAGCAAGAGTCATGTTGAATATGGCTTTCCACTCGAACTCGAGAATGGAAAAAAGTCCATCATCAAGATGAAATGCATATCCAAAGTCAAGATTGGCAAGATCTGAATTAAGAGGCATGCCTATATTGATGACAAAGTTACCACAACAAGAAGGACAAAGTGCCAACAAAAGTGTAAAATGATCAAGAAATTCATACAAGTGGGCGATTTAGCGAAAGCTTTATCATACTTGAGATTATAATCATACAATGATATAAGATGAAGAGTTTTTAATCTTTATTTCACAAAATCTTTAACCATACCAAATGGATGATCGTTTGGATGCAACAAATCTCCAAATACGTGACCTTTTCTCTCTACCTCTCTAGTTTCTTCTTTTCTTTCTTTCTGTAGAACTTTGTAGAAAGAATTATTGTTTGGATAAGAATGATCATAAAACACACACATATATATATAGGCCACCTTAGGGGTGACATGTGTCAACCCCTAAGTGGTGACATATGTCAAGCCCTAAATGGTGACACATGTTAAGTCTCTATTGGGCCAACACACCCCTTTCCTCCAATCACACGCTACCACGTGGAATATGGGGCCCACCCCCTCTTGCTCTAGCTACTTCCATGTGGCACAACCAGATGCTTCCATATGGCACTCTCCTATTCTACCATGTGTCACTCTCTTTTCTCCCTCATGGGTTCATAATCTTGTCTTCTTTTACGAATATATGTAATCCTTGCTACGTAAGCTTGGTACGTACTCAAGTAACTTAAGTATGTAAGATTTCCAAGTTGGTAGCTTGTGTAAGTAAGTCAAGTTCTATGACTCATTACTTTGCCTCCAACTCCTTCCGGATTCTTATAACCGTATTTCCAACCTTCTCTACTTTGGGGTATCACATTCTCCTTTCCTTTGAGTCATTTTATAGAGTTATAGATTATTCGTCTCACATGACAACTTATAAGAAGCTTACGATCCTTTTAAGAAACTTAAGAAGCTTAAATAAAAACTTAAGAAGTTTAAGAGGTTCAAGAAACTAAAGGATCTTAAGAAGCTTGAGAACCTTTCAAGAAACTCAAAAACCTCTCAAGATACAAAAGTCTTACAAGGTACAAAAGCACAGGGTGTAACATCCTTCCCCCCTTTAGAACATTCGTCCTCGAATGTGAACCAAAACCTTCTTTCAAATCTTATACCGACTATATGGAGAGTTTCTCTGTCCCATTGCCATAACATATACTTTCATCAAGCAATCAATATCAGAGTTCCAAAGGTTAGGATTACTTGTAGACGTAGGTAATAGGTGAGGATACTTGTGTTACATTTTCTCTTTCATTTCCCGGGGGGTCACCCATCCTATTACTACTCTCACTCAAGTACGCTTAACTTCGGAGTTCTAATGGGATCCGGTGCGTTAGTGTTGGTATGATCGCATCCATCCCTTATGGGATCTTGTTTGAAGTTTAAGCGTTCCCATTTACATATGATAGCGTCAGTTGATTTTTTCTTACGCTTTTATTTCTATTGTCCTCTTCTCCCCTTTTAGGGTGTACCCATGTCATCCTATTGTTTATTTTCAACTATTCATACGCATATGATTATGTTCTAACACATTTAACATACTACACCTTTAGTTTGTAGCTATTTATTCCCTTTTTCATCCGATACTAGTACTTAATTGATCACGTTTATCTTGAGTGCTCCCTATAGTAGTCCTTCTATTATTGAGTCGTAAATAACATATCTTGTTCTCTAATAATAGTTAAGGGTTCTATACTTTCCAACAAGAACGAAACTCCATCATCGGGCATCTTGCCCTCAACGTGAGCTTTTCCTAAGGCAAAATATAGCTGAAGATACCTTAGTCTAAACTTTGTTGCTCATATAGGATTTTGTTTCTCCAAAATAAAATTTCCCAAGTAAAAATAGTACCTTTTACAGGTTTAGTTCAACATAATAGAGGTACTCAATATCAACTTCCAAGACATATTAAGAATTTATGTTTCATTCCCCCTTTTTTATTGTTCTGGGAAAATTTCAGCAGAGTTTCCTCTATACTCCTTACTATCCCCAAAACCTGCACGCAGGAAATACTAACAATGCCTCATAGGGCCAACATATATATATTCATATCCTATCACAGCCATGTAGGGCTTTCAATATCATCTCATAGCGCAGCTACACTGGGCTTTCAATATCAATAATAGTATGAAAATGATGGACTTACCTCGTGTGTCCAACTCAACCTGCATTTGTTACACTTTCTGATCTACCTTCCTTTCATTTTTTGACTTTACATTTCAATCATGTATTAATACCTTACCCAACAGATACCTTTCGTGCCCTTGCTTACCTACGTGCTTTGTAACTTCCAATGTCGTCAATTACTTCTTCGGGTTGATGTCCTTCTGCTAAAGTCTAAGGTTAGTATAAGGGTATTAGGGTTTTTTCTATGACTCGAATCTATTGCACGATCTAAGACAAGAAAGAAAGGTAACATCCTAAATGTCCTGTAGCCTCCTATTTATAGATGTGGTGCACCACACACTGATAAACTAGACTCTACTAGACATGATCTGTAGACATTCTGAGTACCAAACCGCTCTGATACCACTTTGGTCATAACCAAACTTCGTAGGCCGCGATGGGTGCCTGAACTAGACACTCGCGTATATCCTTGCTAACCATAAGTAAACCTGTCTCCTATTTGAGTCATAGTATGCCAACAGGCAAGATAATATATAAGCCGGTGAGGCTGTCATAGCATATCAGCACAACTGTATATATATATATATACACAACCCACATACATGTCCACAGACATCTAAGAGTAAGAACAGTAACATAAGGCGGGACAGGGCCCCCGTTGTACCCGTGAACAAATAAATATATACATCAAGGGTTAATATCAAAACTAGGCCCCTACACTATAGAGCGCTTCTAAACTGCTGAGTAAAACTCCTATACTGACGAATCCCCAAAGTGTGCATCTGTACATGCGGGCATGAATGCAGTCCCCCAAAGAAAGGGGGTCGGTACGACATATGTACTGAGTATGTAAAGCATAGACATCTTAAGGAAATTACAATTGGCATAGAGATACAGGGGCAAATATGACATCTAATCATTTATTGTACCTATAGCTTATAACATAAAGTCGTACATACTATCATCACGTACTGTACCCGGCTCATTCGGGGACTTAGTGTAACAACTACATTACTCTGTTATCATAAGCATCTATATACTATCAATGCTATCTCATATAATAATGTTGAGGAATGTACGGCCCGATCCATATACCATATAGTAATGCCGAGGAACATTCGGACTGATCCAGATATCATATAGTAATGACGAGGAATGTTTGGCCCAATTCAGATATTATATAGTTATGTCGGGGAAGATTCGGCCCTATCTATATATTATATAGTAATACCAAGAAACGTTCGGTCCAATCCACATATCATATAGTAATACCAAGGAATGTTCGGCCTAATCCATATATTATATAGTAATGTCGAGGAACGTTCGGCCCGATCTGTATGTTATATAGTAATATCGAGGAACGTTCGGCCCAATCCATATATTATATAGTAATGCCGAGGAACGTTTGGCCTAATCTATATATTATATACCATACCTGACCCTTTATGGGACTCGATATCATCATATTATAATATCGTACCCGATCCTTTTTGGGACTCAGTGAAAGGTGTATTACAGTAAACACGAGTAAGGTAGTGAGTAACCATATACAATCTAAATCATTATCAGAGACTCGACAATGTAAGAAGATTAAGCTATCGTTTGAGGACCAAAACAGTAGTATAGCAATCTCGAGTGGCTTCTAAATCCCATTGAGGTCTATATCACTTAGGATCTCGTGGAGCCTAGACATGTACTAAATTAGTGCTAACAGTTCATAGAATTAGGGATACTCGTCGTCACATAGTCCTTAGGACTAGGAGCTTATGCATCTAATACTTCTCAACCTATGGAGTTCAAGGAAAGTAGTTCAACTTACTACAAGAGTTCGACATCCAGAAATGAATAAGAGATACGGATTACATTTAGGACTTAAAAGTGGAGTTACCCCAGAGCTCGTATCACATTTTACTTACAATTAGGAAATGCCAAAGAAAAAGAAACAATAAGCTTTACCTAGTCTCTACTTTTCCTTAAGGAGTCATTATTTACATATATCGTACCCGGCCTATCGTAGGCTCGATATCATAACCTTCTTATTATATTACCTTACCATCCTAGAACCACACTTATGTACAGGAAATATCAAGAGAAAATAAGGGTAGCTCTATGTACTTATGCCAAAACATGCCAAGAGAAAGGAGAAAACTTCACATACTTACTACTCTCCATCATATAGAAGCCTTGAGAGGCAATAACTCAATTAGTATAGGAATTCTATCATCGAGACGTGAATAAGACTTATGAGTCATACTTGGGGTTATATAATTGGAATTATCCCCACATTTTGTATATCAATCACTTAAGGCTAAGACATGCCAAAAGAAAGAAAGGGTAAGCTTCACATACCTTTTTCGGGATTAATTGAAATCCGGCTTGCTTTGATACCTCCTTAACCTATTTAACATGAAGATAATACTAAGGTTAATGACCTTTCACTTTCCAATTTCCAACTCTACACCCAAGTACTCATAGGAGTTATTTTCTTATCCATTACCCTCGACTAGTTTGTTACTAGTTCCGAATCTACCAAAAATCGGGCAGCATCTCCCCTATAACTTCAACATCCCAAATATTTCAACTCATCCACAACATCAACAACCATACCACCAACAACAACTAGCAGCATATTTACAAGTAAATTACCTCAACCTTACACAATACAAGCTCCAAACGACTAGTTCCAAACTATAATACGAAAATAGAGTTTTTAATCTTTATTTCATAAAATCTTTAACCATACTAAATGCAGGGCCATTTGGATGCAACAAGCAGAACCCACACCTTTGTTAAAACACTTTCAAGCCTGCAACACGCAACCCAATCAGCTGCACCCGCAACACCACAACAATAACCCACTACTCGACTTTGATTTAACGCTAGCGACATCAATTTAGTTTGTTTCTAACGTTAAGCATCCTTATGCAATTATTCCACTTTACGCCTCATTTAAGACATGTAATATACCCCATAAAAATATCACAAACTTCAATTTGAAAGGGAAAATTTACCTTATCCAAAACTCGCCAAATCTTGTCGGAACTCGCCTCGAAATTTCCTTTAGCGCAGCTGAAACTTTGGGGCTGTTTGTTAATATTTTGAGCCTTATCCAAACCATAATTTACATTACCGATACCTTTATAACAGCATGGTATACACTAGATAATTAATTTACAGAACGAAATCGGAAAACTTAACTTTTTCCCCTCCATATCCGTGACCTTCTCTCTTTACCTCTCTAGTTTCTTCTCTTCTTTCTTTCTCTAGAACTTTGTAGAAAGAATGGTTGTTTGGATAAGAATGATCATAAAACACATATATATATTCCACCTTAGGGGTTACATGTGTCAACCCCTAAGTAGTGACACATGTCAAGCCCTAAGAGGTGACACGTGTTAAGCCCCTATTGGGCCAATACACCCCTTTCCTCCAATCACACAGGCTGCCATGTGGCATGTGGGTCCCACCCCCTTTTGCTCTATCTACAGCCATGTGGCACAACCAACTGCTTCCATATGACACTCTCCTATTCTTCCATGTGTCACTCTCTTTTCCCCCCTCGTGGGTTCATAATCTCGTCTTCTTTTACGAATATATGTAATCCTTGCTACGTAAGCTTGGTACGTACTCAAGTAACTTAAGTATGTAAGATTTACAAGTTGGTAGCTTACGTAAGTAAGTCAAATCCTATGACTCATTACTTTGCCTCCAACTCCTTCCGGATTCTTATAACCGTATTTCCAACCTTCTCTACTATGGGATATCGCATTCTCCTTTCCTTAGAGTCATTTTATAGAGTTATAGATTATTCGTCTCACATGAAAACTTATAAGAAGCTTACGATCCTTTCAAGAAACTTAAGAAGCTTAAATAAAAACTTAAGAAGTTTAAGAGGTTCAAGAAACTTAAGGATCTTAAGAAGCTTGAGAACCTTTCAAGAAACTCAAAAACCTCTCAAGATACAAAAGTCTTTCAAGGTACAAAAGCACGGGGTGTAACAACAAGCATATGGTCTTATGTTCAACAAGCCTCTAAGATTTCATACATAAGTGTGATATATGGATCATGTACAAGTTCCCAAAATTTTACAAGACCTAGATGCATATGCAATTGTCATATTCACTAAATCTCCCAAAAATTCTACTCCAAATGGCCACCTTCAGTTCTCTTTCCTAACATTACCTACGATAGAAAATAACTATCGCTAAGCATAAGGCTTAGTGGTGTATAAACCTTGGGCTTGAAGCCATTAGATTCTCCAATTCCCTTATCCATAGTAGGTAGCTCAATGAGACAAAACAAATCAAGTAACCAAGTATATCAAAATATCAAATATCAAACCTTGAAGATTTTAAAATATTGATATCCATATTCTAAGGCTCAAGTGTCAAGAAAGCTTATAAATCAATTCAAAAGAGTTTGTCCGATAACCAATTTCAACCAAAATGTATGTCATGTCATTACACTAACCATAATCAATATCAAAATAGACCAAAACCCATATCAAGAAGGACTGAAACCCTGAATAAAGAAGGTTCGTCACCCAATAATTAGGATAATCAAGAGTCGTGTTGAATGTGGCTTTCCACTCAAACTCGAGAATGGACAAAAGTCCATCATTAAGATGAAATGCATATCCAAAGTCAATATGGGCAAGATCTGAATCAAGAGGCATGCCTATATTGATGACAAAGTCTCTTGAGCTTCTTGGAAGTTATTAAGTGAGTCAAATAATCTACTACGCTATCAAATAACTCTAAGAAAAGAAGAATGAGATACCCCATGAGAAGGAAGGTAGGAAATAGAATCGTGAGAATCTGGAAAGTGTTGGAGGCCAAGAAATGAGCCATAGGACTCGATCTACCTATGTAAATTAGTAATTTTGAAGTCTTATACACTTGAGCTACTTAAGTATATACCAAGCTTATGTAGAAAGGATTACACGGGTTCTTAAAATAAGGCAAGATTCTGAACCCACGAGGAAGAGGGGAAGATGACATATGGCAGCAAGAGGAAAGTGTCACTTGGAAGCAGGAGGAGGTGCCACATGGAAGCAGTTGAAGCAAGCAGCTGACCCACCTGCCTGCTTTGGGGGACCCCACCTACCATGTGGCAACCACGAATTGGCTGCATGAATATGTTGGCCCAATAGGGGCTGGACACGTGTCACCCTTAGGGGCTGACACGTGTCACCCTTAGGGGCTGACACATGTCACCTCTTGAGGAGACATATATATGACTCTTAAGTCATTACTTATCATATTTTGGAGCTGAAATTCAGCCAAAAGAAGAGTGAAAAACGTAGAGAAGAAAGGAGGCAGCCATGGTTTAGAGAAAACTTAGGTAAGTTTCCAAGTTTCTCTCCGTGAATTACTTACCTATGGTGTTCCTTAATCATGTGGAGATGTATATATGTATCTTATGAGGTCTACAGAATCATTTCTTCAGCTTTACAGTTGGAAAAAATAAGAGAGTTGAAGGAAAAACTTTAAGAGCAAGAAGAGAGGGTTACGGGTTTGAGGCCAAGAAAGGTAAGGCCCGAGTTTCATTCCATGAATTAATTATTTAAGGTATCCCATGGTTATATAATGATATTTGATAAAATAAAATTCCAATTTTGGGCAACGGAGAAGTGACACAAACAGCCTGCCCCATTTCAGCACATCAAGAAGTTTCCGAGGTGCAGTTTTGGCGAGTTTTGGCAAATTTCGGTTATGGTAAGGTTTCTCCTTTTAATTTGGAATTTATGTTGTTTTTATGGAGTATATTAAATGCCATATAGATGTCTAGAAATGTGAAAATTTTGTAGAAACGCTTGATGTTCAAAACAAACTAAATTGGAGTCGCTACAATTGAATTGTCGTCGAAGAAAAGTATTGTGCTTGTGGTGTACTGATGCAGGTGTGTGGGGGTGTGTTGCAGGGCCTAAAATTATTCTAAAAGAAGTTTTGGTTCTTCTATTTTCAGCCACATGACCTCCCATTTCATATAGTTAAAGGTGTTACGAAATAAAGACTAGAAACCCTCTTTTGGTATCATAGTTTCGAGCGAGTCGTTTGGAGTTCATGTTGTATATGGTTGATGTGAATTGCTTAAGCATATACTTCAGGTTGTTGTTTTTGGTTGGCTGTAGGTATTAGGAGTGTAATTGAAAATTCAGATAGGGCACATTATAGGGGAAGTGCTGCCCAATTTTCGTTAATGCCTTAACTAATTAAAGAACTAGTCGAGAAGACGAGCAAGGAAATGAGTTCTATGAATTCTCCTATGCAACTTAAGATTCTAGAAAGTCAAGAGTGGTTGATATTATTATTACTTCCATTTTGAATAGGTTCAAAGGACGACGAGGCGAATGTGATAAAGAGTAACTCATAGAGGTATGTTAAGCTACCTTCTTTTCTTGGCATGTTTTTGGCAAAGGTATGGAAAGCTGTCTCTCCTTTCTTTTGATATGTACTTGGTATGAAAGTTAGTTTATGATGCCGTAGTTTTTCACCAAGCCCCAAGATGGGCCGGATATGAAATATGTACAGGATGACCAAATGATGGGAAGTACAGACTATATAGAGCTTATTCTCTTTTTTTCTTCTGGCATGTCTGAGTTGTAAATGAAATATTATATGAACTCTGGGGTAACTCCATTCTTAGCATCTCCTATTTACTTTTGAATATCAAACTCGTGTAATAGTTGAACTAATTCCCTGGAAACTTCTATGTATTAAGGAGATAATGAATGTACAGGCTCCAAGCCTTAAAGACTATATGATGCTAAGTGTTTCTGATTCCATAAACGATTTGGCCTTATGTTAATACATGTCTAGGGTCCCCAAGATTACAATTGAGATAGCCCATAATAGCATTTAGAGGACACTCGAGAAGACTACACGACTACTCGGTTCCTTAGGTAAAAGCTTAACTTTCTTACTCTGTCGGGTCCTTGATAATATTTTAAATTACATATGGTTACTCAGTACTCTACTCGTGTATACTGTAACCCCTCTATCACTAAGTCTCGGGCCAGAGCATATTCTCATGTATAGTTCACTGCATCATCCACTGAGTCCCTCACAAGAGGGCCAAGGCATGTATGTATATATATGATGATGTGTTGTTATAAGGTGGTCATGGCGCTGAGCCTATGATGGTTTTACAAATGTATTCACCGGATCCCTGATAGGGATGGCTATATGGTATAATTTGAGCATGCATGCTTTTATGATTTACAGAGTACAGGTATCGAGGTTTTTTTTACGATATATTTATCCCCTACTTCTCTGTCCTAATTATGCTATGGTATGTTTTACATACTCGGTACATATGTCGTACTGGCCCACTTTCTTTGGGGGACTACATTTCATGCCCGCAGGTATGGATACAGATTTTGGGAGTCCGTCAGCTTAGGACTCCGTTCAACTCAGCTGGAAGAGCCCCCCTTGTATCGGAGCCTAGTTTTTGGTACTGACCATGGATGTATAAAACTATTTTGTCTATTCAGGGATACGGCGGGCGCCCTGTCCCGCCATATGTTATTGTTAATATTTTTAGAGGTCTGCAGACATGTATATGTAGGTTGTATATGTCAGTTTTGTTTGGCTGGGTCTATATGATGTATTATACTTGTTCTTATGTTATGGCAGCCTTGTCGGCTTATATGACCTTCATTTTATGATTCAAATGAAAGAGGCTACAGATATATGAAATGCTATGACCCACAAGGGTTCTCATGTATGTATTATGTTGTTTGTAGTCCGGTTTGACTACACTTGATGTATATGCATTACGTGTCTATAATTTGATGTGACCACAGCTAATAAATATATGTATGGGGGTCCAGGTAAAACCCCAGTCACGGCCTACGGGACTAGGTCATGACACTTAAGATAATAACCATACAATGCTATAAGATGAAGAGTAAGTAAGAAACATATCAAAATATTTTAAGTTCAAGTTTATACACAAACCTTGGTGTTTTACCACAACATAAGTTCTACCATAATTTGTGAAGTTCAAATCGTCTACGCCATAGACCAATAAAAATCTCCTTCGTCAAATAATTCCTCTTAGCTTGTACAATAACATATGTACCTTAAATAAAAAATCCAATATATACTTAAGTTCAATTGTTCAGCACATCAAAACTAAAGAGGAAAATCAGTGAAAATCATCCCAAACTGTCAAAAAAAGAATTTCGAATTGTACTATTGTCCTGTATTGTCGCTCAGCTTCAAAGGTCTAAAGGCAAAAATAGACTTTTTGGCCTTAATGAAATTTGTATATATATGTCTTGGGTTTTAGGTTAAATTCTAACCACCCCTATATCAGTTCTTTACAAAAACATATGCTCAAAATACTAACAGCAGTAGTACATGTAGGGTTTGCAAAATAAAATTCAGAGTACAGCACCTGCCCTGTACTTTCTTGCCCAGTTTCGAGTAGATACAGGACATATTGGGTTTTGGTACCTGAACTAAATTTATAGGGCTATGAAATAGCTTTCTATAAAATCTCTAATCACTTAAAAGAAAACTTTATACACGTAGTTATGCTAAAAACACTAACAGCAGTCCAATCCATAAACGTATTTATAACTTACCTCAATCGTGTGGAGTTATTTGGGGCTCAACCAAGGCAAGTCTTGATGATTCATTTAGTGTATGAATATTATGAGATAAGAGAAGTTTTGGTGTCTTTCTTTCTTAGAAAAAATGAAATTGGAGGGATGGTGGAGAGGATAAGAACCAAGGGTATATATCTTACTTAGTAAGATAAAGATAAAAATAATAAAATAAAATAAAATAAAAAAGGGGCTGCCTACTTTTATAAATATCAAATCCATTTAATAAATTTAATAAGATAATTATAGTAGGATTAGTTTATATAACTACACCATAACACTTCAAATAAGTTTCAAATGATGTCAAGTTCACATTCAGTAAGTGCAAAGTAAAATATACCCTTACTATCAAGATATGATAAATCAAAAATTCAAGTATTTGTTAAAAACTTTTAGGGTGTTACATTCAGATCCATAAAAAATCATATGTGGATGATAGGCGGCGAGACTTGGAGTTTGATGTTGATGATTGGGTCTTTTTATAATTTTTGCCTATGAAGGGTGTTATGCATTTGGCAAAATGGGAAAGTTGATCTCTAGGTACATTGTCCTTATCACATCTTGCGATAGATAGGCCGACTTATCTATAATTTAAATTTTCCTCCATAGTTAGAAGAAGTACACCATGTTATTCATGTTTCTATATTACGAAAGTATACTATAGATCCAATATGTATAGTGCCCACAACAGATATTCAGATTTCAGAGGAGTTATCTTATAAGAAGTCCTTGTTTCCATGGTAGATCTCTATAAGAAGATTATGAAATAAGGATATAGCTTCTGTGAAAGTTTTGTGGTGGAGAGGTAATGTTGAAAAGGTGACATGGGAAGCTAAGAAAGATATGAAATTCAAATATCACCACTTGTTCATTCCGTCATATGAGTACCCCGTATTTGGGTATATGAGGTATGTTATTTATGGTTTATATGAGTTCTTGTATTGTTTTCTATAATGCTGCAACTATTATTATCATTTGAGGACGAATGTCCCTAAGGGGGGAAAGATGTAACAACCCACTCGTTTGAATATTGGAATTCACTTGTAATTTTGTAATAAGACTAAGACTTCTGAACATATAAGGAAGGATTTTTTATGAGTAATTTTAATTGCACAAGGTTCGTATGTTAAGTGCAAAAGTCAAGAAAGTTATGAAATAAAAGTCGACAAAAAGGTATTGTAAGTGACATTAAGGAATTCTCAGAAATTTTGGGTCACATGTATCAGAATCTGTCTTCTAATAATTAGAATTTCCATGACATATCAAATCGAAGGTCTACGAGTTTAGTTTTCAATGCTCTAAACCATTTTTCAATACGGCTTTAAAATTGAGCGATATTCATGTTTTCGTCTACACAAGCAGGCACCTTAAAGTGGGCTCCCAACTCTAAGTTGGTTTATCTTTATATAAACCTATCTTCATCATTTTTTCTGTAGAAATTATCAAAAAACCCAGAAAAAATTAAACTCAATCTACTAAATCCTTCGTGGGTGTTGATTCTTTCAATTAGGAAGTTTTATAGAAGTTGCTCTACGTTGCGAACTCATCATTGTGATATAGTTTTTTTTTGATTTAAGATTTTTTTGTTGTTGCTGCAAGGAGACATATTTTCAAGATTTATATTTCCAATATTATTTTAGGTAACCTTCATTTTAAAACACTCCTTTGTAATTCCACGTCCTAGTGTCGTTTTAATAGATTTTCATGCCGCGTGATGGTGTCTTTGATATTGTGGCTGTGGACAGCCCTTATTTTTAGTTAGTTGGTTGTTATTGTTGTTTATTGGTGGTGTTAAGATGCTGGAGGGAATGGGAGGTTGTTTTTATTCCTAGTGAAGTCACATTTGATGGATGTTAGATTGAACGACATAAAGAACGCCAAGTTATGTTGCCTCAGGAGCTTATCGCTCATTAGAGATGTTGCTAGAATTTCTTCATTGGATATTATCTATTGTTTATTGTTTCTATTGGCCTCAATTTATGTATTGGACTTGGTTGGTCACAAGTTCTACATAAGCATCTTAATGATTAGTTATGGCTTATTATTGCAACCTTGTTGATTTTCACATTATAGCACTATTTTTGGTTGGCCAAGCTTCATAGAGACATCTTTTGGGCATTGGTTGGAAGGTATGTTAAGGTTATTTTTTATCTTATGGCATTATCCTAATAGCCTAAGCTTGTCATGGCCTATTTATAGTTGTTATATGACTTGTAGCCTTATCTTATTGAGTTGGCTACCACCGTATGATTAATGTCTATCAACAATACTCTACTCCATGCCTAGTAGCCTAGAAAATCATGCTATGATTATATTTTAATCAAATATAATTAGTTGTTATCGTTGTAATGTTTTATCATCTAGCTGTCGCTTATAAGCTTGTTTTGGCCTCAGCTGACACTAACAATGCAAGGTTCTTGAGCATACAAACTGATTTGCTTTATCGAGTCTATGAGTTGGGTAGACCAATCCATCTGGCTGGGTAGATCGAGCCTACGGGCTGAGTCGATTGAGCCTATGGGTTGGGTAGATCAAGCCTAACGTCTAGGTAGATCGAACCTACAGATTGGGTAGACCATACTTATGAGACGAGCAAGTTGTACCTATAGAGCAGTATATTTGTATTGCACCATGGAGCTTCAGATTTGCAATGATTCATGGCACATGTATATTCAGACCGTTCAGATTAGATTATCATTGGGATCCATGTAAAGGGGATAATATGGGTATTTAGAGATTATTTGCACTCGTTTGGAATTATAGAGATTGTGTGCTATTATTACCTGTCAGGCTTATAGGGGACCAGTCAGGTTATTGCATGTTATGTGTTTACATTTCCTAGTTATAGAGAGATAAGGTACTGTACCTGTGTTTCACCCCTTCCTATTTGTTCCATACTTATACTTCAGTTTCAACTTTCTATTTTCCTTACATGTTCGGTATATTATTCAGTGTTGATGCCCCTTGCCTGGTGGCACTGTATTCATGCCTTTAGGTTTTGCGTGATAATCAAATAGACCTGCTAAGTAGCATAGCCGAGCTTTAGCAGGTTAGTTGAATTCTTTTCTTTCAGAGGTCGCTAGATTCTTAAGGTTTGCTTTTTTGCCATTTATAGTTTTTGGGTACGTTGGGGCTCTGTCCCACCAAGTATTCATAGAGGCTTGCATACTAGTCAGTTGGGTTGCATAGCTATGATGGTGGCCATTTTGGTCTTATATGCTTATTAGCTACATCTTATTAGCCAATTGGTCCTAATTGTTATGTTGGTAGTGGTTATCAGCTAATTGGCCTAGTTACATTGTGTATACATGCTTTTCAGTTATTATATAGAAATCATGGTGGCTTTGACAGCCCGAATAGGTTTTATGATTTTCTAGATATCATGGTGGCCTCGATGGCCCAAACAGACTTATGTGCTACCTGCTTATTGCTTTATATGAATTATTAAGAGTAGTTGTTTTCTTTCTAGAGATGTTAACAAGAGCCTTGCTGGACGAAGGCTTATTTTTAAGCCGAGATATACTTGTTTATTTTCTTGACTTTGTATGGCTTTCATGCGCCATTAGCAAGTGGTTCAGTGAGGTCGGCTCAGGGCTAAGTTTTTATCATTAGGTTCCTGTTGCTCCCCTCAAGTTTTGGGGTGAAAATGATATTGAGCAATTTGCACCTAAAAGAAAAAGTGATCTGACTATGTGCCGCATAATTATTTCCTTTTTGAGAAATAGATGGCTTATTTTGGGTCAGTACAACATCTTTGCCAATGGTCTGACCAAGGGTTCTAAAGGCTTGAATAAATGACCCATTGTGCTAGAAGTTTGAGTGATCAATGATAACCTCTTCGCCCTAACTGAGCTCAAAGATTTATTTTACAAGTACTATTTTGGGTGGATGACAAAGGAACCGGGCTATCATGGTGATAATCTTACTCGGGAGTTCTATTCTACCTATGCCTCTACAATGATGAATGTGATTCCCGATGAGACCTCGAAAAAAAAGAGCCATGGCATTAAGGTCAGCACAACTGAATGAGGTTATAATTCAGAGTAAGGTTGTTAATATATCAGAGACAACAATAAACAGGTTCTTATATGGTCTAGCATTTCACAATGATGTTTAGACAGGTCTCTATGAGCACCAACACCACATGGTTATTAATAAGGAGCAGATGAGCAACTCCGATAAGCGACAGCAGATTATGTGATGGATAGACAGGTTAATTGCTATTATATGTGTAAATGCACCTTTGGTCACTAATACCAAGAATTTGATTACTAAGGCATCCCTCACATTACCAATAAGTTTTGGTGGGCCATTGTCCGTGCTTATCTACGGCCAATAGGAAATAACAATATCTTCCACCCATCAAAGGCATCACTAGTTTCCTATATTATAGCTCTCTTTGGGCTACACATCAGCCATTTAATTACAGTTGAGATTCATGATAGAGCATTTAATGAGCATGTTGGCCTTCCGTTCCCGTGTCTAATCTGGGAGTTGTGTGAATATATGGTTACCCTGGTATGCCGATATTTTGACAAGCATGCCGCACTAATGAAGTCTACAAATACAGCACTTATAAAGGATTTGGACAACCCATTGTACAAGACCAAGCCGGGTTGACCTATTGTGCCAGTCCCTATAACTACAAGTCCACCTTTTTCTACTCTAGCGTTGGAGGTTGAGACTTCATTCCCTCTCTCAAAAAAGGCCGTAGAGAAGTCCAACGACAATACCAAGCCTACCCGTTCTACGCCCGCAGCCTCATGTATGATGATCATTGTCCCTTACACACTCCTTAAGATATTGGTATAGGATCAATGGCAGAAACAGAAATTAATAGATCAGGTGATACAGCAGTTACCTAGGGTGGTCAAGACACAAATATAGCAGGAGCTGAGCTAGCTTCATTTTGAGCTTAGACAGGAGATTTCCCTAGTACAGGGTCGCATCGATCACCTTAAGGCCCATATTACTAATCAAATTATCAATTGGGTAATAAGGGGACTGCATTTATACATGTAGATTTGACTACTTTGCGAGAGGTTGTAGCTAAATTGGAAGAAAAATCATCCACTGTTGTCCCTATTAGTGCTACAGATACTTTATTACGGTTTTTTCTACACCTCTCACTCTCATGTAGTTAGACGGGGTATGGCGCTCCGTTTCAACACCTATGTTTAATAAAAAGGGCAAGAAAAGAAGCGACGATAGAGATATAGATCTCCTGATGATACTGAGAAGGTGAGGAGATCTGAGAAAAAAGAGTTAAAAAGAGATAAGCATGCTTCCCAAAAGGAATCCTAGGAAAGAAAGAAGCTCGAGAGATAGCAGTTTGAGGTTGCGAAGGTCGGAGTGTCAGCTAGTGGAGTCACTCATTTCGAGACTGCCATGATCCAAGCCCTAGCTGTGACTAGGAATAAGGTGCCTCCCAACAAGCTTACTCTTGTTATAGGCGATGACCCTTTGAGTGAGCCTACATTATTGAGTAGACCAACCATTACGGGTGCCAATACACCACCACTGACTGACGCCTAGGGAATAATAGGTATGATCATCTCCCTTGTATTTACTTTTGAGTAATTTGACATACTATTGAGAACAATGCATAGTTTTTTTATGGGGATGGGGCATCTTGACACTTGGAGTTTTTGTTGCTATATTTCTTTTCTCTCAAGCATAATATCTAGTAGAACTGGCATGTTTAGGTTGTTTTGTGTAACTATAAGAGTCTATAGAAGTATATAGTAGCCTGTGAAAATGAATGCTTTGAATGAACTAAACAAAAATGACTCCCACCTAAACAATTTATGAAATGCTATGTGATTGAATCTAGACTATCAAAATCGACTTGCTAGGATCTTTATAGGACATTATACATACTGACTTGTCGATCAAATGCTAGCTAAAACATGATTTTTTTGATTCGTGTTGAATGCCATGTTTGCGGAACTTAACTATGTCGCATATGAACAGCAGGCAGGTATGCTTAATAACTCTAACTTTAATACTTGTAATATCCAAACTTGTAATGTAGACTCTGGAGTCCAGAGCCTACTCCCCATTCCCCATACAGTATTGGATCCCAGCCCCCATAATCCCATACAGCAGGTATTACATGTTAATGAAGAGAGCAGACCTGCAGACAAACAAAAAGAGCAAAATATTACTGCCAGGTGTGCACCAAATACTGGTTTGAATAATGTGAAAAGCAACAAAGCCAATGGAAAAATCCCAGGTATTGACTTAATGCTCCCACAACCCCATGGCTCCCCCAATTACTTTAATATCTTAAATAGTATTAATGTTGTGGCTGAAGAAGTCTGTGGAGGTCAGGTTGGAGGAATACAGGAGCAAATCACTAATCTGCAGGAAGGGGAAACCAAGGGGAAGGAAAATCTATTGGTTGACCATAGGAAAGACCCTAGAGCCCCTGCCACCACTATTCCAGCAGAGATAAGGTCTAACATGCAATTGCAACAAGATGATGTTCAACAGCCTTCAGAGGACAGTGATAAGGGAGGTGTTGAATTTCCAAAAAATAGTGAACAAAATACAGGTGCAGTGATTCAGCTACTGAACAATAAATATACTCTTTCTTTGAGTAAAAAGAAGAGGGAGGCACTGAAGAAAAAGATAGGAAAAAAAAGTAAAAAATCTCTGTCTGAAAAGACACAACACAGAGCAGGGATTTATGCTTCACCTCTTCAAATTCAATCCAGCTCTACTGAATTGTATGTGCTTAATAAGAGAGCCATATCAGATGACTTGGAGGATGAATATAGACCTATTCAATCTGAAGATGAAGAGGACCTAGATCAAAAGGAACAAACTCATGATGAGGATGAGGAAACTAGTGCCTCTCCCATTAGAGCACTGGATGATATCACAGATTCTACAACTCAGGATGAAGTGTTGCAAGTCACTGAGAAGCAGGGTTTATCACCCAGGGGTCAGCAAGCAAAGAAGAAGAAGAAAAAACAGAAACAAGACATCTCCACCAGTTCAGATAATGCTACTTGTAAGAGTGGCATCAACACAAGGTCCAAATCCCTGAAACTTTGATGATGAATACAATATGCTGGAATGCAAGGAGTATTGATACTCAAGGTGCCTTGGATAGAGAAGAAACAACCTGGCATGCTAGGACTTCACCAAATATTCAGCCTCTCACTAATGCTAACACCTTCCCTGCAACACCTGTAACTGAGATTCAGCAGGGTAAGATGTGCAGGGTGAGTTGCAGCAGGTGGACTTGTCCAATGCCCCCCAAACTTTGCAGGATGTTAGAATATATTATTTTGACAAGCCCCAAGAAGTTTCAGCCCAAACGGATAATTGGAGGCGTTAGGCGAGCGACATGGAAACATTCAGCTGCCTTAGGCCTAAAGAGAGGGTCTTTAGTAATTTGGACCCTCCAACTTGGGAAACAAGTCTTCAAACTTTGCAGGACTAAAGGAGAGGATACATATGCTAAATCCATAAAGTTTCAACCCAAATGGACAATTGGAGACGTTAGTCGAGCGACTTGGAAAATGATAACACTCTCCAAAGCTCTTACTGAGGTCCCTTCTTTATTGCTAGTCTGTGTACATTATTTTTTGTTTGGGCTTGTTTGTTGTATTATTGCAGGTGTCTGGAGTAATATATTAGCATTCTTCAACAACAAATACATAGACAAGAGCACAAAAACAACTTCCAAACACCCTGCAACCTCTAAGCTTCAGCAGGGCAGCAGGTGCAGGGTGTGGAGTAGCATGTGGACTTGTCCAATGCCCCCCAAACTTTACAGGAAGTTAGAATATATTATTTTGACAAGCCCCAAGAAGTTTCAGCCCAAACGGATAATTGGAGGCGTTAGGCGAGCGACATGGAAACATTCAGCTGCCTTAAGCCTAAAGAGAGGGTCGTTAGTAATTTGGACCCTCCAACTTGGGAAACAAGTCTTCAAACTTTGCAGGACTAAAGGAGAGGATATACATGCTAACTCCATAAAGTTTCAATTCAAATGGATAATTGGATACGTTAGTCGAGCGGCTTGGAAAATGATAACACTCTCCAAAGCTCTTACTGAGGTCCCCTCTCTATTGATAGTCTGTGTATATTATGTTTTGTTTGGGCTTGTTTGTTGTATTATTGCAGGTGTCTGGAGCAATATATTAGCATTCTTCAACAATAAATACATAGACAAGAGCACAACAACATCTTCCAAACCCCCTGCAACCTCTAAGCCTCAGCAGGGCAGTAGGTGCAGGGTAGGGAGTAACTTGTGGACTTGTCCAAAGTCTCCCAAACTTTGCAGGATGGTAGCATATATATTTTTGATAAGGCCCAAGAAATTTCAGCCCAAACGGATAATTTTAGACGTTAGGCGAGCGAGCTTGAAACAATCAGCTGTCTTAAGCTTAAAAAGGAAGAAATTTGCTAAATGGAAGCTCCAACTTGGGAATCAAGCCTTCAAACTTTACAAGGCTAAAGTAAAGAATATATATGCAAACCTCATGAAATTTCAGCTCAAACGGATAAGTGGAGACGTTAGTCGAGCGACATGGAAAATGCTAACAGGCTCCAAAATCCTATTTGAGATCCATTCCTCTCTACTAACCTGTATATGTCTATGCTTGTCTTTGGTTACTTGTTGTGTATTTGCAGGTTGTTGGAGACTTACACCAACATGCTTTAACATCAAAATCATAGAGGACAACATCTGCAGCAGCTCAACACCTGCAGCAGCCCAACACCTGCAACACCTGCAGCAGCTCAACACTTGTTTGCTTTGTTGCTTGTCTTTGGTTGACTTTCTTTGCTTAGAACCTATTTGGCACTGCTATGAGGGCTGCAGTAACCTTGGGCTTATATGGAGTAGCACACTCAGCTGGCCAACCACACTCTCTATTATCAACACACCCCAGCACCAACCTGCAGCAGACAAGGAACAAATCCAATCCACCTATGCCTTCTCTAATAACTCTAATAACACAACACTTGCAGCAGCTCCTTTCTTGCTGGTTCTTGTTTGTTGTGTAGATGCAGATGTCAGGATGAACTCATCAACATGTGTTCCCAACACCTACATAGAGCACAGCACAGATACAACCACCAAAACAAATACCTTCACTAAGAGACCTACACAAGGACTATGCAGAGCAGCAACTTCCTTCTGGATTTTGTGGTTGTTTGGTTGCTTGTATTTGGCTGTTTGTCTTGTTGGTTGTGTTTGTCTATGCAGGTACCCCAGCTTCACCCCCCTCCAGGAGAATGCATTGATCTCCATGATCAGTCATTCTCAGCTTCACCAATGCAGCTGGCAGACTGCTAAAAGGACTGCAGTATCTTGGGGCTGCTTTGGAGCAGCACCCTCAGCTTGCCAAACACATTCTCCACTACTAACACACTCCAGCAACAACTCCATCAACCTGCAGCAGACAAGAAACATATACAAGTTTGTTGGTTTTGTTATTTTGTGCAGGTGCTCCAAGAGGCCTAACCACCTCAAAACAAAGACCAACAAGCAGCCTAGGGAACCTGCAGCCACCTGCAGATTGGCAGCCTTGGATGCATTCCATCAACAGCTGCAACAGCTCCACCAACTTGCAGCAGCCAAGGAACAAATACAAGCTAATGCTACAGCAGCTTGCACACCTCTTTGGTTGTATGTATTGTTGGTCTTGTTTGGCTGTGCAGGTACAGGTCTGCAGCAACCATACATTTGGACCACCATGCAGCTACTTCCTTCCTTTCAACCTCCATAGCTGGTAATCATGATGCTGATACAAAGGCACACTTCACCTGGATTTACTTGGTACGACAAGACTAAAAGGAGCAAAGATGAAAGGAATTTCCCATCCCATGCGAGATAGAAGTTTCGTATGCTTGTTCTTCTTCAATGTAGCTATGTCTGGTACGTAGCATAGTTGAATATGACTAGTGTAGGTTACTTTTCTTTTTTCTCATGGAAGGGGAGAGTCTCCCTCATTTATGCTTTCATAGTTGAATTGTACCGGGAGGAGTCCTCTCACAGGTTTAATGCTTTCTAGTTATAGTTAGTTTCTTTTTTGTATCGGGGATGAGTTAGCCGACCTTAATAGGTTAGCCGACTTATGAACCACCATAGGATCGGAGGTAAGGTTTATGTCCCCCTCCTTGTATTTTTTATTTTGATTATTTATGTTAAGGCTTGGGGGTGTTGCTTAACCCCTGACTGTGCACGAGAGGTGGGAGCCTCGTGTAGGGTCTGTTCCCGTAAAAAAAAAAAAAAAAAAAAAAAAAAAAAAAAAAAAAAAAAAAACTATGTCGCATATGAGGTTGGATGATTTTTCAAGAATTAAACCATTTTTTCTGATAACTGGGGACTAGAGTGCCACCACAGACCGTGGTGCCTTGTACAAGCCATGGTGGTAGGCATGATACTAATATGAGTAAAGTCGCATTTGCTGAAATTTTGTGTCACGACTCAAGTCTAGGGCCTAGACGTGACATGGCGAATGAGGAACCCGAAAGTACCAGAAACAAGCCTCTTAGAATTCTTTTAGCCTTTCATAGGTAATGACAATAAATAAATAAGCAAAAATTATAATAGTAAATCTTCAACTTACATATGTCCAACAATACCTCTAACTTTTAGATTTAACAGGGCTAAGACAAGTCCCTAGCTCACCCTCAATCATAATAGAAAGAAATGACATAGTAAGTGTCTAAAGATCTCAGCATATCATAAGCCAGAAAGATAAAGAAGTATTATTCCTGAAACATGGAAACTCACCAAAAGTAATCTTCAAACGAAATTTCAACTAGCCACGGGGAGGAGCACCAGTCCCTACATGGTGATATCATGTAGGCAAAAGAGTATGTATTAGTACTTTGAATTTACTATGTAGTCATGCATGAACATTGAGAAAACATTAAAACATTTATTTAATATAAAATATAAGGTAATGCATCCTTTAAGACCATGCGAGTTATTACATTAAATCCAACATAACCCTCTACATTGGCCGGGGAGACTACTTGCCAAGTAAAACTCCATCAACTTCATTCATTTCTTTAACTTTAACTTTAAGGGCTTTCATGGATTCATTAGCCTAACCCTACAAAGCCTCCTATGTTGGCACATAGTTAATGATACAAGGGGTTGCTACTAGGATTTTCTTACTGAATCCCACGTCAATGACCCATTCAGTGCTAAGTAAATCCCATGGAATAGTTTAATACTTCAAAATAGTCATACCATATAGCTTGGGAATTCAAAACATCATATTCGGTAGAATAGCTCATTAAAATATTTGGTGATTCAAATATGCAAGAATTATCCTTATAGCATAATGAATCTATCATTCATACCATTTCATCATTCTTTTATTTTATAAGACTCCTTTTTATCATAGACATTGCTTTGATAAACATTTATTTGGAGTCAAAGTTTTTAAGTCAAACTTCACTGAAAACATAGTAAAACTAGGTGGATTCAAATCACTTCAACTTGCAAACATATATATAAATGAATATGCATAAATACTTTGAAATTCATTAATTAAAATCATGCTTTAAATAATCCACCATGAATTTTAAGAACCTTTAAAGAGATAAATAGAGAAATTACTTGCAAACCATCAATTCATACATATGAAATAATGTTGCATCAAAATAGACCAATAATCATTAGTTTAACCATGATTCATGCTATTATGTGAAAATAAGAATTACACATAAGAAAATATTACTTGAAATCAAGAGATTTAGTTGAAAGAGTTTTGGACTACATGGGTGGAAGAACCCATGGATAAACACCCACATAACATAGAGTAAAACTTAAAGAAAATAAACATAATTTATCATATAATCAAAATACTTTAGGCATGAAAGTGGAAAGAATACTCTCATTGAAGCCTTACATACCTTGAATCTGAAGCGTTACTCAGAATAGAAGAACTTAATAAACACTCTTGAATCCTAACATTTTCTCCTCGCCGGAGCATTTTGTGTACTACTCAGAGTATATGCATCACCGAAATAGTATTTCTATACTACTAAGAACTAAAACTATATTTTGAGAATGAGTGAATAAGTGTATAGAGAGAAGAGTTGCTTGAGAAAGTTTGATGAACAAAATGATAAAATTAGGTGGGTATTTATAGGTGTGAAGGAGGGACCTAACAATAATTAAAATAATTATAAAGAAAAATCTGAAAATTTAATGGAAGATTGTGATTCATGGGTGATATCAAATGGAGGATTATTGATTTCATGGGTGATTTCAAATGGATCTAGATCTTTCCATGGTTGGTGATATGAACCTTCTTTTAACAGAATACCCTTTTTCGGAGCTGCGTTTGAAAAAGATACTTCCTCATTAGGATTTGGTGTCTTCTTATGAATTATTTCTCTAGAAGTCTACTTTTATTTCATTCAAAAATTAACTGATTTGGAGCATCCTACAGTGACATATGATATTTCTTCTACAAATACTCTATTTCATCACAACACCATGTCTTGCAATAATTAAATTATTTGACCTACTTAACCTCCAAAAAATAAAATATGGTCTTCACAAAAGTTGTAGGTAATGATGTTCGAGTTATTCAAAAATTTCAATCACCTAATTTGAACTAATCTATTAAAATTTATGCCTAAAATATAGAAGTGATATTATTTTCATCGAGAATTGGAACATCATATACAACCTTTTTAGGGAGTGTTACAGTTTGCCTAAGTAAAACTCTACAGGACCCTTCACGGGTCGTGGAGTCTATTATGGGATGTAATCAAGCTCTTGAAAATGGTTGATGGAAGATTGAAATTGGCAAAGAAAATTACTACGGACCCTAGTACAAGGCGTAGTCACTACCACGAGATATAGTGCTTGCCCCTGAAGAAGTTAAGGCCCACATAGTGGTGGAGTTAAGTCAAACACCACGGAGCCTGAACATGGGGCATGATGGCCAGTACGAACCATGATGTATGGGTATAAACTCTACCGACTTAGGTTTTTCTAGTAGGTTTAGGAGTAGGTTTTGTACTTCTATAAATACCCAAATTTATTTTATTTTGAGGGTTATACATTTTATTCTTAGTTTTTAATATACTGTGAACATCGTGAGAGCATAGTTTGGTGACTATTCCAGATACAAACAAAATTCAATCTTTTTTTCATTCTTGATTTGTTATTCATCTTGCAATTCGAGGTTTACTTTCCTATGAACGTAAGCATTATTTTATAAATTCAACATTAATTCTTGATTCATCCCTTACTATTATGAGTAGATAAATCTTATAACTAGGATTGTGGGAACCATTGCATAATAATGAAGTAGGCAAACATATAGGTGATTGTCGATAGGTGTTTAGCATTGCATTGTCATTATCTTTGTCTTGTTTTCTTTTTAACAAATGCATGCATTAAAAATCGCCTGTATTCATTAGTTGCTTGGAAGAGGGGTATTGATTAAGAAAAGATAACTATAACAGAGATTCGAAGCATAACCTTCGTCTAACAACTTGAGCCCAGGAGAGGATAGTTTTTTGAGATCTAAAGCAAGGGTTAGTTGGCAATTGTTACACCCCGCACTCTTGAGCTCAGAACGTCTTCTTAAGTTCCTTAGACACTATCATGTGAGCCGGATAAGCTATGACACTATCAAACAACTCTAAGGAAAGAAGATTGTGATACCTCGCGAGAAGGGAGGTTGGAGATAGAGTCATAAGAATCCGGAAAGAGTTGGAGTCTAAGAAATGAGTCGTAGGACTCGATTTACCTACGTAAGACACTAAGTTAAGAGTCTTATACACTTAAGTTGCTTAAGGATATATCAAGCTTACGTAGTACGGATTACATAGGCTCTTAAAGTGAGACAAAATTACGAACCCGCGAGGAAGGGAAAAAGACGACGCGTGGCAGCCAATGGAGGAGCGACACGGGGCAGCACCTCAAGCAAGCAGGTGATGCACCTACTTAGGGTCAAGTAGGTGATGCAGCTGCTTCGGGGAGGTGGACCCCGCTGCCACGTGGCAGCCCCTAATTGGCAGCATGACACGGTGGCCAATCATGGCTTGACACGTGTCATCCTTAGGCGCTGACACGTGTCACCCCTTAGGACCACCCATATAAGTGATATGTATCTCAAACTTCAGCTTGTTCCTCAAAATTTCCAGCAGCAACGTGAACAAAAAAAACCTAAAGCTAAGGAGAGAAAATTGCCCGTTTTCGTTCCGTAAATTAATTAATTAGCGTATAATACAATGATATGGAAGTATTATCAGTATAAAATTAGGATTTTGTGCAGCAAAAATCAGACAGCAAGCTGCCACAACGATTCAGTACGTAAATAAAATTCCGAGGCGCAATTTCGGCAAGTTTTAGTCAATTTCGGGAAAGGTAAGTGATTCCCCTCTAATTTGAAGTTTATGATGTTACATTAGGGTGTATTACACACCTTAGGGGCTTCTGGAAGTTGGGTAAAAGGGTTCAAAAGTTCAGCGTTCGGAATAAACTAAACTGGAGTCGCTAGAAGTGAATTGTTGTCGAAATAAGGTGTTGTGCGCGTGGGGGATGCTGTGGTTGTGTTGTGGCGTGTTGCAGGGTAAAAAAGTTCTCTAAATGAGGTGTGGGATCTGTTGGTTTCAGCCACATGACCCTCCACTTTGCAAATAAAGAATTCGCAAAAGAAAGATTAAAAACTCTAGTTTTAGTATCTTAGTTTCGAGTTAATTGTCGGGGGTTTATATTGTGTATTTTTTATCGTAATATGTATATGTATGGGCTTCTGGTTCTATTTTTGGTTGGCTGCAGGTTCTAAGGTCATGGTTGGGATTTCGGATAGGGCACATTATAGGGGAGGTGCTGCCCGATTTTCGTTAACATCCTAACTAGTTAAGGAACTAGCCGAGAAGGCGAGCGAAGGGATGAATGTTATGAATACTCGTGGGTAGTCTAAGTTGCTGAAGAGTCCAAGGTTGTTAATACTTACATTACTTCCAGGTTAAATAGGTTTCGAGGACAACGATGTGGACGTGATTAAGAGAAGTCCATACAAGGTATGTGAAGCTTTTCTTTGGCGTGTTTTTGGAATAGATATGTAGAACTATTCTTCTTTTCTTTTGGCATGTCTTAGATATAAGTTATAAATGATATGTATACGATATTTGAGATTCAATCCATTCGTAAAGCCCTGAGTATGAGTCGAGACTCTTGTTTACTTCTTGGTATTAGAACTTCTGCAATAGCTGAGTCATTGCCTTTTTGTCTTCTATGTGATGAAAACTAGTACATGTAAAGCCTATTTCTTCTTTCCTTTGGAATGGCTTAACTTTAAGTGAAATGGTATATGATATAGGTTTAGAGGTAATTCCATTTATGAGCTCTGATTGTAACTCGTGACTTGTAGTCACTCCTGAACATTAAGAGTCTGAAAGTAGTCAAACTACTATTCTCGAGCCTGCTATATAATGAATAGAAAGTAGAGGTACCAGCTCCTCTTTTTAGAGGCTCTGAAATGATAAATGTCGTTGATTGCATGAGTTGAGTCTTTGACTAGATAAATTGTGTTTATGATTGCATAGACTATATTTCTGATTGCATAAATTATGTGGCATTATTTTGATGCATGTTTGTGATCCTTGAAGCCCCAACTGATGTAAGCCCTAATGACATCTAAACGGATACCTCGGATAATTGCTCCCCTAGTCTTCAGGTGACGGTTCACTTGACTGTTTTATCGAGTCTTAGATAATGACTTAGTTGCATATGGTTTCTCACTACTCTACTCGTGCATACTGTAACCTATCCTTTCTCGAGTCCCATGATAGGCTGGGATATGTTATCGTGCACAGTGTTACTGCTTCTTTTACTGCATCCTGGGCCAGATGTGTATAGTTCCATGCACGAGGAGACGATGTCGTACGTGAGGTGTGATATATGTTATATGTTACGACGATACGATTATTCACCGAGTCCCGGGCCGGCAGTAATATGATAGTATATGTGGTGAAATAAGGAAGGAACACCGAGTCCCTCCTTAGAGGGCCGGGTACATATGTATATTATGATGGCACGCTATATACGTACACCACTCCATTCACCGAGTCCCTCACTAAAGGGCCGGATACTTTATGTAGGCATGCATATGAGATTAAAGCAATACATTGTGACCCTGAGCCCCGTAGTGAACCGGGTATAATACGATGATATACATGATAAGATGATACCGTATACGATGGTATGATACCGTATACGATGCTATGATGAAATGAAATGCATTATGACACGATGATTTGTGATTATGAAGTAATGATAATGACACTGAGTTCACTAGAGGGCCGGGCACAGTATATGATAGTGTATAGGATCACGTGTCCTAAGGTGCAGGTACAGTAAATTGTTAATTGTTATACTTATCCCCTGCATCCCTATTTTAGTTATGATCTCAGTTACGATGTGTTATGCTTTACATACTCAGTACATATATCGTACTGACCCCTTTTTTCTCGGGGGGGCTGCGTTTCATGCCCGCAGGTACAGATGTTTATTCTGGAGATCCATCAGCGTAGGAGTTCCTCTCAGTTGTGTCGGAAGTGCTTCACTGTTCTGGAGCCTAAATTTTGATGCTGGTCACTTAATGTATATATTTGTACATTCAGGGGTACGGCGGGGGTCTTGTCCCGCCATATGTTGTTGTTACTATTCTTAGAGGTCTGTAGACATATGTATATGTGGGTTGTTTATGAGTTAGTTTCGATGTTGCCTATTCGATATATTGGGAATGTTTTTGTTATAGCAGCCTTGTCGGCTCGTGTGCCCTTTCATAATATGATACAAATGAAAGAGGCTACATGTACATGAAATAGTTTTAAACTTTTGGGGGTTTTGTATATAGTATCACATCACACACAGTTCAACTTAAGTCTAGTTGATAATACGCATGAGAGGGTCCAGGTCGGAACCCAATTGCGGCCTATGGGGTTGGGTCATGACAGCAATACACTCTAAGACTGGGAGGAGATGAGTGAAATATATTTAATAGGGCTGGGAGGCATTTAGATATACATAACTTGCTAGATTTTGTATGTGTCACATTGATACAATATCAATGAGTTACTTGTCATGTGGAACACAGTCTTAGTTACCATCTTATATTGTTAACAACCTTAAGTATGTTTTATTCTATTACTGAGTACTTTTATTTATTGAAACAACCCTATTTACTTTATGCATATTTATTATTTATGAAATATTGACTACAACTGATTTTAAGTCCTAGTACACTTATTTCCTCTGCATTCCCTGCAGGTTTGACCCCAACCTAGTTAGGTTCTACATTTGACAGCGATCATTTTATACTTCTTAATTGAAGTGTACGTTTGGGTGTATCATTGATTTAATTATGATTTATTTCAATTTCAAGGATTTAATTACGCATGTTTCAAATTAAATTGCATGTTTTCAAGTGAGTTCTCATGGACCCATAAACTATGCTACTTCAAGTGTGAAATTATGAAATTTGATCAAAGATTTTTATGAATAATTTATGAATGATTATGGAAGTAATGAATGATGTTTTCAAGGATACTTCAATTAAGTATAAATGGTTGTGAAAGAATTTCCCACACATTTATGTAAGGGTGAAGGATTTTCTTACCTACTCATGGATTCATAAAGATGAAAGGTTTTCTCATACTTGTATGAATCATTATGTTAATTATTATATAATGTGCACTGGTATTGATTATGGAATTTCCTAATGATATTAATGAATATGATTTATGAATTCTTTTGGTATATAGACTAATCGCCGAGAGTACTTTGAGGTGGAGCTTAGTCTGGAAGCTCAAGAACAAACCTAAGGAACCCTAGTAGCAACCTCTAGTTCCAAACTATGTGCCCCCATAGGTTTGCCTAAAGTTCCTAGCTAGTAAATCCACAAATAGCTCAATGTTAATTATGTTACTCATGGATTCTAACTTGGCAAGTAGCCTTTCTATTTTTGGGGTGGGAGTAACCCTAGATTCCATGTTATAGCTCGCATGGTCTTATATGTCGGTCTTATATTACATGTTCTATGCTCATCATGCTGTCATGTCTACATTATGCATATTTCTCAGATACTTAGTACATTCCAAGTACTAACACATACATTTTGCCTACATTGTATCATAATTAGGGTTCGACACTCATCACGCACCTCCCACTCGTGGCTAGAGTTTGAGTACTATTTCTATTGTTGGTGAGTCCTCATTTTTGAGAATGTGACATTATGCTTTCTTGACATTTTCTATGACTTTACTTCTTATATTGGTGAGCTAAGAGCTTGTCCTATGTCTCGTCTAGACTAATAGAGGCATATTAAATATTCATAGGGTCTATATTGTCATTTCTATCCATTTTTGAGGTTGATTCCTCTTTTATCAAGATTTTCATGTTAAGACATTTATTCTATATTTATGATGTCTCGTATTATCTTCTTATTTACATTATACATGCTCATAAATGATATATTAAGAGGCTTAGTTGGAGTCTTTTAGGATTTTAATCGTTGTTTCATGCCTAGGGCCTAGCTTGGTGTAACACCCCCTAAAACATTATATATGGTGTTCCAATTCTCGATGAAAATAATACTGCTTTTGTAGTTTAGGCATAACTTTTCATAGGATGGTCTAAATTAGGTGATTCAAATTTTAGATAATCCCAACATAATTACCTACAATTTTTATGATGACCATATCTTAAGATTTGAAGGCTAAGTAGGTCAAATAAATTAATATTTGCAAGACCTGGTGTTGTGATGAAATGGAGTATTTATAGAAGAAAAATCATATCTCAATGTATGATGCTCCAAATTAATTGATTCTTGAGCTAAATGAAAGGAAACTTCTAGGGCTACACTCATATGAAGACACCAAATCCTAATTAGGAGGTTATCTTGTTCAAATATAACTTCGAAAAAAGAGTATTCCATAAAAAGAAGATTCATCTCACCAACCATAGAAGATCTAGATCCATTTGACATCACTCATGACATCAATAGTTCTCTATTTGATATCACCCATTACATCACAATCCTTCATAAAAATTTTAGATTTTATAATTATTTTAATTATTGTTAGGTTCCTCCTTCACACCTATAAATACCACCTTATTTCATCATTTTGTTCATCAAGCTTTCTCAAGGAACTTTTCTCTCTATATACTTCTTTAATCATTCTCAAAATATAGTTTTATCTCTTAGTAATGTAGAAATACTATTTCAGTGATTCATATACTCCGGGTAGTACATAAAATGCTCCACCGAGGAGAAAAGGCTAGGATTCTAGAGTGTTTATTAATTCCTTCAATTCTGATTAAAGCTTCTGTAATATCCTTCAAAATGCCCATAAGTGCCTTAAGAATGACTTGGGAATAGGCCGCTCATGTAATGTATTATCCTTAATTTTTTTGGAAAATCCGAGTTCAAAATATTGATTAGGGGGTTAAAACCTGCGGAAAATAATCTCGGTAGATTTTAGACCAATAGATCAAAAGATAGATTTCTCAAAGGAACTGCGTAAACCAGTAAGGTGTGCGGCAAGTCCGCATTGCGGACTTTCTTGCCTTCTGCATCGCGGACCTGGCGAGGGTTTTTCTAGCCGAATTTAGTTTTTTAGCAAGGGCACTTTAGACTTTTCCCTAATTATTAGCTAATGAACCTAGATATTTTTAGGGACTTAATTCATCTCTATAAATTAACCTAAACCTCTAACTCTATTCATTCTTCTCCAATTCACCTTCTCAAATATTTCTCTCTCTACAAAAGACTCTCAAGGGCTCCATTGAAGACTTAAAATAAATTCACTCAAGCTCTCCATCAAAACTCTCAAGTTCTATTGATAGTTTAGACTCTCTTATAATGTTTTTTCTTTTTCTTTACCTTATGTATGCTTATGATATGTACAAGAGACTTGGATGGAGCCCTTTGGGTTTTTAATCGTCATGTTACAACTAGTCTCTACGTCGGATTGTGACAAATTTGGTATCAGAGCACAAGGTTTTTTTTTCAAGTGTCCTAGGGTGTACAACATGTCACGTCAAGTAGAGTCTTATTCATGGGTGTGAAGTGAGCCACACTTATGAGTAGGAGGCTATGAGGCATTTTAGGAATTCTCACTTCTTTCATGATCCATGTCGTGCAATAGAGTTTACCGTAAGACTTCTTTTACCTAACGGTCTTTCCTTGCGATTTTCAAAAAGATGGATCCAAGAAGACAATCATTTCCAAAGGGTGCAATTATCATATTGTGTTATACCCCATATGTTTATACATCAAATTATCTGCAAGCAAGTCGACTTAAATTAAAGGCGGTGTTATATTCTATATTTTTTTCATAGTAGACTATTCGCGAGCTAATGGACATAAATTCAAGAACTTTTAATTTCAAATTTGTTATATTTCATATTTTCATATATTGAGTCATTCGCAAAAAAATTGACTCAAGTTAAAGACAGGATCATTTTCGGACACGAAGTAGATATCTTTGATGCCTAATTCTAATTTGGAAATATTAGTTGAGATTAGAGATTAATTAAACATGATTGTATTATCAAATGGGAATTTGGGATTAATTAAGATGAATTAAGCTAATAGTGGGATGAAAAGTGGCCCCCACTGCCACATGGCCAAATATGATTGGCCCATGTTTTAATAGGGACAAGTATGTTTCTTGGACAGCAAAATGGTCTATTAGTTGACCAAAAATCTGTAGCCAAATAGACCAAAAATCTACAGCTTGTTCTCTCAAACTCTAGAATATTCAACTTAGAAAAAGAATAAAGAGAAGTAACGAGAGAAAGAGATATTCGGCCATGGCCATGGCAGCAGCTCCAAGTTTGGTGATTCAAGATTAGTTTTGTTCAGTATCCCAACCAAGGGGAAGGTCTACAGTGACGTGAAACAGCCACGGAGCAACCAAAAATCTTAATCATTTCCATACTCAAATTTCAGCAAACTAAGGAACTAAGTATCAAGGTAAAAGTTGATCATTTTCTATACGTTTTAGGGTGAGTTGGACATTTTGTGAGTGTACAAACGTGAATTAGATGTATGAAATCATGTGTCTTGATGCTAAAATATTGGTGAAACATTGGGGGCTGTTTGGTGTAGATGATGGTGAACTAATTTTGCTTAGTATTTTGATTGTTATTGTTATGGATTTTATGGTGAGAATGAAGGTATTTAGTGGTTGAAGTTGAAGCTAAATTGGTTGTGGGCTGTTGTAAGGATTTTAGTGATAATAATGTAGTTTACTTGCATATGAATAGGTGATATAATGGTCTTGTGGCTGTTTTTATGTCTCACAAAAAATTGATGAAAAGTTAGTATGAAATAAGGTATAAAAATCGTATGTGGTGTCCTTGGTGTGTCCACAAGTATTCGCAAGGTTTCGAGCATCCTTATATTATTAATTAGGGGTTGTTTTGATTGTTGTTATTGTTCTTGTTGGGCTTGGAAGATTCATAATAGTTAAGGTTATACGTTATGTTGTATGTTGGTTGATTTATTGTAGGAAGGTTGGATTGTTGTTGGATGTTATGAATATGGGCTACCTTAATCTAGAAATGATGTTATAATAAAGAGATTAATTTGTATTAAATAGAATTGGAAGTAAGAAAACTCCATGATTAGTGTTGGTATTAAAATGGATGGAATTGGAGTTTCTTGAATTAGATTGGGTTGATTGTTGTTGTTGCTATTATTGTTATGGATCATTTGTTAAAAGTGAAGGAATTGTATATGTTAATGTTAAATATTGACTTGGGTCGTATTGGTGCTATTCTAATCTAAAAATGGTGGATTAATATCAATTAATATTGTGGTTGTTATTGTGGCTGATTACATAACGAAAATGAAAGCATTCTACATGCAAGTTGGAGTTGTAATGTATTTAAGGGTTGCTTGTAATCTGTGGCTGCTTGTGTTGAATTGAAGGATTAAGTGTAGTTATGATTATACATAATATGGTTAATTGTTGGATTGTTATAAATCATTTCGATAAGGTGTGGTGGCTGCAACCTATTAGGAATAATTCGATAGCATCATAGTCGTTATGTTGATAACTAATAAAAGTCCAATGTTGTATGGGCTGTTCGGAGGTATTCTTGAGTCTTGTCTTGGCTTGTCTTAACATGGAATTTAAATATGTGATTGTTAATGTTGCTTGGTAATTGTATGGCTGATTTGGAGGTAAGAAAAGTGAGTGATATAGGGGATCTGTTGTCTAATTTTCTATAAATAATCTACCAACGATAAAGTACATTTCATGCCTTTCCATAGCTTAACCGTAGTTCTTAACATCTTAATATAGGTTGAGAAACTGTGGGGTAGCATATACATATTTTGTGTGAATAAACGCTAAAGGTATGTAAAGCTAACCTTTCTTTCTTTTGGCATGATCCATATAAAACAAATGGACGATGAATGTATAAATTCCAAAGAAGCTCTTATTCTTAGATAACTAGGATGACTAATGTTCTTAATTCCTTGAACTTATATCATTATGTATTGATATATGTGTATGATTCCAGCCATCCTAATTTGGTATAATTCATATTTTGGTATAATTCATGATTCTTATTCACTTCTTAATATTGGAACTCTTAGAATAATTAAGCTACCGCCCTTAAGTCTTCTATATGATTGGATAGTGATTGATACAAAAAAACTCCAATTTTTAAAAAAAGAGGCTCTATAACGACTAATGTCACTGAATTCATAAGTTATTTCACATTATATCGATACATGTCTATGATTCTTGAGGCTCCTTTTTTATATACTCCATAATGATATTTAAAGAGTACATAACATGACTATCGCTTGATACTCGAATGTTAGCTAGTCTACTTGTTCATCGAGTCTTAGATGATGATTTAATTGTATGTGATTACTCACTACTCTGCTCGTGCATACTATTGTCATATCTTTCACGAAGTCTCAGGCCGGGTATGTATTCATGCACAGCCTCACTGAATTGTTCACTGAGTCCCTCACTAGAGGATCGGGTATGGTATATATATATATATATATATATATATATATATATATATATATATATATATATATATATATGATATGATATGATGACATGATGATATGATGATAGCGTCGATCCCCATGATGGGAAAAATATGATATACATGTATATGACAGATTCACCGAGTCCATGGTGGTCCAGATATGATATATGATATGATCATGCATGATTTTATTTCATAAGGCACAGGTATAGTGATTTATTGAGTATCATACTTGTCTCTTGAATCTCTATTTCAGATATGATCTCTGTTATGGTATTTATGCTTTATATACTCTGTACATATATCGTACTGATCTCCTCTCTTCGGGAGGCTACATTTCATGTCTACAGGTACAGATACTCATTTGGGGATCCTGTAGCTTAGGAATTCCACTCAGCTTTTTTGGAGTATAACATTGTCCCGGAGCCTAGACTTTTGGTATAGATCTTTTAATGTATATATTTATTTATCTAGGGATACGATGGGGCCTTATCCCATCATATGTTATTTTTGATATTCTTAGAGGTCTATAGACATATATGTGGGTTTTATATAAATGTTATCCAGCTGTGCTAGTATGACTTATGTTTGGGACGTTCCTATTCGTAAAGGCAGCCTTGTCAGCTTATGTGTATACATGTATATTTTGGAATGTGGTATGTAGTGGCAGCCTTGTCGGCTTGTATATATGTATATAATTGGGACGTTCGCACACGTTATGACAGTCATATCGGCTTACATACTATAATATGTTTTGACTATTTTGACTCCCCAGGAGACAGGTGGATTTGGTGTATATATATATGTGTGTGTGTTAGTTTTGAGATGGCATTCCATCTGTATAAGTCCCATATCCCGTTTAATTATTGATTTAATATAAATGACAGGTATGTATACGAGTGTCCAGTTTGGACACTAGTCATGGTCCACGGGGTTGGGTCGTGATAGAAATGGTATCAGAGTAGTTCATCCTGGGAGTGTCTATAGACCGTGTCTAGTAGAGTCTTGTTTATCGGTGTGTTGTGCACCACATCTATAAATAGAAGGCTACAGGACATTTAGGATGATACCTTTCTTTCATATCTAAGATCGTGCGATAGAGCTGAGTTATAGATAATGAAATTCCTTATACTAACCTTTGATTTCAGCAGAAAGACGACATTGACAGAAGAAAGTGGAAGTTACGAAGTACGCAGATAAGCAAAGGCACGAAAGATATGTTGGGTAAGGTATTGATGTATGATTGAAATTTAAAGTTGAAAATTGAAAGAAAAAGTAAACAAGAAAGTGTAACAGGTGCAGTTTAAGTTGGACTTATGAGATAAGTCCATAATTTTTATATTGTTGTTGATATTGGGCACCCTGTATGGCTGTGATATGATATGACATAAATATATATATATATATATATATATATATATATATATATGTTGTCCCTAAGAGGCATTGTTGGTATTTCCTGCATGCAGGTTTTGAGATAGTAAGAAATACAAAGGAAACTCTGCCTAAATTTTTCCAAAAAAAAGAAGAGAGAATAAGATATAAGTTTATAATGTGTCTTGGAAGTTGATACTGATAGGGTAAATTTATTATATTGGACTAAATCTTTAAGAGATACCCTCCATGTCATCCGTACGGGGCACCATTTTTACTTGGAAAGTTTTATTTTGGAAAAAGCCTATATGAACAACAAAGTTCAGAATTCATTTGAACGGACCAAGATACTTTCCAGCCGTATTTTTGCCTTAGAAAAAGCTCATGTTGAAGGGAAAAATGTCAAGCGATTAAGTTTTACTTTTGTTGAAAAGTATAAAGCCCTCAACAATTAGTTGTGAACTAGATGATTTATTCACGACTCAAAAAATAAACTCGGAGGTAAACTATGTGAATCAAGCACTAACAAGTCCTGTGGTGCTTATCGGATTCTAGTTTCCTTCTGGTGATGGTTGAAGAATGCTTCATGGTAACATTTTATTAGTTCTTAACCAATAAATTGGAGATGGAATTTGTGGAAGGAAAACATAAACTTATGGCTATTCAGGACCATGTATTTCATATGTTATTGATGAAATGCTACGATGATTCGGAAGGGCTTGTGATACTAAGGGATGAATTAGAAAAAGGTGGCAACTCTTAATGAAACATTATATAGATGTGTTGAATGAACTGATAAGTAGGGATAAATTACGATGAGTTTACAGTTTAAGGGGGTAATAATATGATTGAGACAAAGGTACAGAGAAGGAAGAGTTATGACAAATCATGAAGATATTGACAAGACCGCTTGTGAAATATTAAGGATAAGATTGATTTGAAAGAGTGAAGGGGTAAGTACGCCTAGTCCATAGAGTGTAATTAAAACATAGTACAAACCATGAATAAGTTTAAGAAGTGTTACGTTATAGGATGGATTACGAAGAGAATGTAATGTGAATACCATGAGGATTGTTATAAAAATGAGTAAAGACTAGCAAGGAAATAAATAAAAGATATGATGTGATTTGTGGGAAAAGGAAAAGCAAATAGAAAACGAATAAGAAAGACTTACAAAGTTCTATAGGGAAAGTTCAAAATAGAAAGTCAAGTGGTAATGAAGGTGAAGGTGAGCAACAAGATAGAATAAATGCTAGAGATGACTGATATGATAAGAACAAATAGAGATGAACAGAATATGTTTTGAAAAAGAGAAAAGGGTTATGTAAAAGTAGTGTTTTCCAAAGGACATAGGGGTAGCATGAAATTCCTCATGCAAAAAATAAACGATGGACATAGATTGGAGAAATGAAAGAAATACTAAAGGAAGAACTCAAGATAGACGTAATTAATTAAGTATGAGTATAGGACAAAAAGGGAAATAGATAGCTACTAACTGAAGATGTAATTCGACGAAAAGGTGATAAGACAAGGCTACTATTAAAATAAATTTGATATGATTTTGAGTAAGATTAGAAGTTAGCATTGGGTACACCACTGTTATAACCCATATTTTGCACATTTGGACATTTTGGGATAATTGTAACAAGTTAAGGATAATGCTATGTTTTGATATTGTTTGATACATAAGTTGGTTATGAAATTTTGGATGTGGAAATATTGGAAATGGCCAAGGGCAAAATTGGAATTTAAAAAAAAAGGAGTTGGAGTCCAAGTAATAAGTCGTAGGACTCGACATACTAATGTAAGATACCAAATTAGAAATCTTACATACTTAAGATACTTGAGTACGTAGCAAGGATTACATAGATTCATAAAAGAAGACGAGAATACGAACCCACAAGGGGGGAAAAAAGTGCCACGTGGCAGCATGGAAGAGTGCCACGTAGAAGCAGCTGGGAGTGCCACATGGAAGAAGGTGGAGCAAAGGGGGTGGACCCTACATGACATATGGCAGCCCGTGATTGAGAAAGGGATGTGTTGGCCCAATGAGGGCTTGACACGTGTCACCACTTAGGGCTTGACATGTGTCATCTCTTAGGGGTTGACACGTGTCACCCCTAAGGTGGACTATATATATGTGTATATATATATATATGTGTGTGTGTTTTATGATCATTCTTATCCAAACAACTATTCTTTCTATAAATTTCTAGATAAAGAAAGAAGAGAAGAAACTAGAGAGGTAGAGAGAGAAGGCCACGGTTTTGGAGAGAAAAAAAGGGTAAGTCTCCGATTTCATTCTGTGAATCAAGTAAATAGGGTATAACACAATGTTATTAAGGTTTTATTATTATAAATTTATGGTTTGTCGCAACACCAAAACATTAGCAAGCAGCCACAAAGTTGTAGGCGCGCTAAAGGAACTTTTGAGGCAAGTTTCGACGAGTTTCAGGCAAGGTAAGGGCCTCCCTTTCAAATTGGAGTTTATGATATTGATATGAGGTATATTACATGTCTGCAATAAGTTTGGAAGTGGAAAAATTACATAAGGATGATTGACGTTAGAAATAAACTAAATTGAAGTGGTTATAGCTAAATCGAAGTCGAGTAGTGGGTTATCGTTGTTGTGCTGCGGGTGCAGCTAGATGGGTTGCATGTTTTAGGGATTAAAAGTATTTTAAAAAGGATTTGGTTTCTTCTGATTTCATCCACACGACCCTCCGTTTGGTATGATTAAAGATTTTTTGAAATAAAGTTTAAAAATTCTATTTTGGTATCATAAATTTTGAGCTAGTTGTTTGGAGTTGTATTGTGTAATGTTAAGGTGGTTCAATTGTATATATGATGCTGGTTGTTTTTTTGGTTTGGTGTTTTACATGGTTTCTGAGTTGAAATCTCGGGGATGTTGATGTTATAGGGGAGATGTTGTCCGACTTTCGGTAACTGAGGAAGTAGTAATGAACTAGTCGGGGGAAATGGGTAAGGAAATGACCTCTATGGAGACTTGGTTATAGAATTGGAATTGAAAAGTGAAAGGTAATTAACCATAGTATTACTTTCATATTACATAGGTTCAAGAGACGACGAGGCGAACGTATTAGGAGTAATCTGTAAGAGGTATGTAAAGCTAACCGTTCCTTCTTTTGGCATGTCTTTGGCATAAGTATGTAAAGCTTATTCTTTCTCTTGGCATGTTTTGACATAAGTATGAAAAGCTTATATTTATTTTGGCATGGAATCAAATATATGAATTTTATATGATTCCCAGGAAGTTCCTATTCCTAGAGCCACTAGGATGGCCAATTTCTTGATTTCCAAAAGATATTTTATTACGCTTTGATACGAGTATATGATTCCAGAAGTTCTATTTTGATGTAATCCATAGTGACTTTCAAAAGGTACTTGATATGACTATTGTCTTGATTTTGAATGATAGCTAATTTTGATTATTTCATCGAGTCTCTAATATGATTTAAATTCCATATAGTTTCTCACTACTCCACTCATGGATGCCTCAATGCTTATTTCATTTAGCCCGAGCCAAGTTTACTATCGTGCGTACCTCTCTGCATTGTTTGCCGTGTCCCGGCATGAGGGGGTAGGTATGTCCTATACATGCGTTTATGGGGTTATGCTATGCTATGTACACGTATGATATGATATGATATGATATGGCCATCTGATATGATATGATTTGTTACGGAGATATTCCCTACTCTAGATGTGTTCTGTGGCGCAAGTGATGGGGTGGCGACCATGTTTTTTTCACCGAGTCCCATAATAGGGCCGGATATAGCATATGTTTTTCCACTTGCATTATCAGGGATTGTAAAAAATATTTTGATATTTCTAGATATTTCGCCTTTATTTTGCATGTTGTATTCTGGTGATGACTTTATTTATTACAGTCCTTGATTTATATATTCGGTATATTTTCTGTACATACCCCCTTTCTTCAAAGGATGCGTTACATGCCCATAGGTACAGACACTTGGTTTGCTGATCCGCTCGCTTAGGATATCCACCTTGTTGGTTGGCAATGCTTTTTTGTCTGGAGCCCTATTTTGGTACTAACTTTTCTCTTGTATATTTATACGTGATGGTTGAGGGTACAACGAGGCCATGTCCTATCATATGATTATGCTATCATTTTGTAGAGGTTTGTAGACTTGTGTTGTGAGTTATGTATATGTGTTTTGGGCTTGTGTTCAGTGATGGCCTTAATGGCCTTTATCTGCTACATCTATTTTCATGTGCTCTCTAGCGATCTCTTTTGATTTCTGTATTTGTTTATTCTTCTAACACGCTAAATAGGGCTAAGGGTACGTATGGATGCCCAACTCGGGCACCAGTCATGGTCTATGGAGTTGGGTCATGAAAAAAGTGGTATCAAAGCAGTTTAGTCCTCGAAATGTCTACAGACCGTGTCTAGTAGAGTCTTGTTTATTGGTGTGTGGTGCACCACATCTATAAGCAGGAGGCTATAGGGCATTTAGGATGTTACCTTCTTTTCTTGTCTTAGATCGTGCGATAGAGCCCAGCCATAGGAAATGAAATACCTTTTTTTACTAACCTTTGGTTTTAGCTGAAGAACAACATCGATAGAAGAAAGTGACAGATGATATTGGAAGCTACACAGTATACAGGTAAGTAATGGTATGAAAGAGGCATGCTGGATAAGGTAAGAAGATTGAAATATGATTGAAATGTAAAGTTGAAAATTGAAGGGAAAAGTAGATAGAAAAGTGTAACGGGTGCAGTTCGAGTTGGACATACGAGGTAAGTCCATCATTTTATACTGTGGTTTATATTGGGCGCCCTATATGGGTGTGATATGAATATATATATATATATATATATATATATATATATATATATATATATATATTGGCCCTGTGAGTCATTACGGCTATGATATGATATGATAAAGATGTATATATATACGTTGACTTGCATGGCATTATTGATATTTCCTGTGTGCAGGTTTGGAGATAGTGAGGAATATAGAGGAAACTCTGCCAAAATTTTCTGGAAAATAGAAAGAGAATTAGATATAAGGTTATACTATATCTTGAGAGATCGTATCCATGGTAACGATAAGATCCGACTAAACTAGGAGTACAACTGACTTTGGGAAATAAGTTAATTATAGTATGGGTGGTAATTAGAAGGTCAATACTGATACAGTAAGAAGAATGGTGATGGATATGAATATCTTAAGACAGTTTGCGAGGTATCAAGGATGAGAATGATGAGGAAGGATAAAGGATTAGGTACGTTTACTCCACCAGGTGGAATTAACTTAGAGTAAGAGTTGTGAATAAAGGTTAAGAAATATTACCCTCTAGGATTGACCATGAGCAGAATATAGTGTGAATATAAAGAGGATCATCATGGAGGTATGTAGAGCGTAGTAAAGAAGTAACTAAAGAATGTGATTATGAGAAAGATTAGGAGTTAGCATCGGGTATATGATAAGGATGAAAACTCATGAAGCATAAAGGGTATTGTGTATATGTACCTCCACTTTAGAAAATAGTGGGATCCCTCGAGGATAGGGAATAGAAATTGCAAAAAAACTGCGGCATTGTGAAAATATCAAAGGAACAAGTGGCATTCACTGAGATGAAGATAGTGTTATAGCAGAGCTAGAAACACGTGTCATTAGAGTATAGGTTCCCCGAATGGAGAATCGGACACGATTATAAGCACTAGTGACGTACTGATTGGGATGAATGAAATGTGGCTTTGGCTAAACTACTATATTAGTTATATGACTCGAGTACCAGTACTTGGACTAAATTATGTACTATCTATCGAGAATACTAAGCACCCCATGGTTGTAGTAGGGTTTCTTATAGGGGCAACCTAAAGTATGGATGATCTAATAGAGGGTGTAGACATGGTGCAACATGTTAAATATATTGTAATAGAATCATTTACAAGTGAATGGTTGAAAATAAACAGAGGATGACATAGGTACACCCTAAAAGGGGGGAAGCGGATAATAGAAATACAAGCGTAAGAGAAAATCAACTAACGCTATCATATGTAAATAGGAATGCTTAAACTTCAAACAAGATCCCATAAGGAAAGGATTGATCTTGAGGCTAGCAATAAATAGATAAAAGTCACAGTATCTGAGACCGTATGAGGAACGGCCAGCAATAAATAGATAGAAACTGCGGTATATGAGATCGTGTGAGAAACCATTGGTGGAGACCTTAAGGGAGGGATGCGATCATATCAGCACTAATGCACCAGAGCCCATCAGAACTCCAAAGTTAAGCTTGCTTGGGCAAGAGTAGTACTAAGATGGGTGACCCTCTCGGAAGTGAAAGAGGAAATTAAACACTAGTATCCGAACCTATTCCTTACGTCTACAAGTAATCCTAACCTCTGGAACTCTGATATTGATTGCTCAATGAAAGTATATATTATGGTAATGGGATAGAGAAACTCTCCATATAATCGGTATAAGATCCGGAGGAAGGTTTTGGTTCACATTCGAGGACGAATGCTCTAAAGGGGGGAAGGATGCTATAACTCGTATTTTGAACATTTGGACATTTTGGAATAATTGTAATAAGTTAAGCATAATGCTATGTTTTGATCTTGTTTGATACATATGTTGGTTATGAAATTTTGGATATGAAAATATTGGATAAGGCCAAGGGCAAAATTGGAATTTTAAAAAAAAGAGGAGTTGGAGGCAAACTAATGAGTCGTACGACTCGACTTACTTACATAAGCTATAACATTGGAAATCTTACATACTTAAGCTACTTGAGTACGTAGCAAGGATTACATAGATTCGTAAAAGAAGACGAGATTATGAACTCACAAGGGAGAAAACAAAGTACCACATGGAAGCATGGGAGAGTGCCATGTGGAAGAAGCTGGGAGTGCCATGTGGCAGCATCTAGATCAAAGAGGGTGGGTCCCACATGCCATGTGGCAGCCCGTGATTGAAGGAAAGGATGTGTTGGCCCAATGAGGGCTTGACATGTGTCACCACTTAGTTCTTGACATGTGTCATCTCTTAGGGGTTGACACATGTCACCCCTAAGGTGGCCTATATATATATGTGTGTTTTATTATCATTCTTATCCAAACAACCATTCTCTCTACAAAGTTCTAGAGAAAGAAAGAAGAGAAGAAACTAGAGTGGTAGAGAGAGAAGGCCACAGTTTTGGAGAGAAATAAAGGGTAAGTCTCCAATTTTGTTTCGTGAATCAATTATATAGGGTATACCACGATGTTACAAAGGTTTTATTAATATAAATTTATGGTTTGTAGCAGCACCAAAATGTTAGCAAGCAGCCACAAAGTTGTAGGCATGCTAAAGAAACTTCTGAGGCAAGTTTTGACGAGGTTGACGAGTTTCGGGCAAGGTAAGGGCTTCCCTTTCAAATTTGATTTTATGATGTTTATATGAGGTATATTACATGTCTTGAATAAGGTTGGAAGTGGAAAAATTGCATAAGGATGATTGACGTTAGAAACAAACTAAATTGAAGTGGTTATAGCTAAATCAAAGTCGAGTAGTGGGTTGTCGTTGTGGTGTTGCAGGTGCAGAAGGTTGAGTTTCGTATTGCAGGGCTTAAAAGTTTTTAACAAGGGTTTGGGTGCTGCTGGTTTCAGACACACGACCCTTCATTTGGTATGGTTAAATATTTTTTGAAATAAAGGTTAAAAACTCTATTTTGGTATCATAAATTTTGAGCTAGTTGTTTGGAGTTGTATTGGGTAATGTTGAGGTGGCTCAATTGTATATATGCTGCTGGTTGTTGTTTTTTGTGTGGTTGTTGACATGGTGGCCGAGTTGAAATCTCGAAGATGTTGAAGTTATAGGGGAGATGTTGTCCAATTTTCAGTAACTTAGGAACTAGTAATGAACTAGTCGAGGGAAATGGATAAGGAAATGACCTCTATGGAGACTTGGTTTAGAGTTGGAATTGGAAAGTGAAATTTCATTAACCATAGTATTACTTTCATGTTAAATAGGTTCAAGAGACGATGAGGCGAACGTATTAGGAGTAATCTGTAAGAGGTATGTAAAGCTAATCGTTCCTTCTTTTGGCATGTCTTTGGCATAAGTATGTAAAGCTTATTCTTTTTCTTAGCATGTTTTGACATAAGTATGAAAACCTAATCTTTCTTTTGGCATGGAAATAAATACATGAATTTTATATGATTCCCAGGAAGTTCCTATTCCTAGAGCCACTAGGATGGCCAATTTCTTGATTTCCAAAAGATATTTTATTACGCTTTGATACGAATATATGATTCCAGAAGTTCTATTTTGATATAATCCATAGTGACTTTCAAAAGGTACTTAATATGACTCTTGTCTTGATTTTTAATGATAGCTCATTTTGATTATTCCATCGAGTCTCAAATATGATTTAAATTGCATATAGTTTCTCACTACTCCACTGTGGATGCCTAAATGCTACTTTCACTAAGCTTGAGCCAGGTTTGTTATCGTGCGTACATCTCTACATTGTTTGCCATATCCCGATGTGAGGGGGCAGGTATGCCCTGTACATGGGTTTGTGGAGTTATGTTGTGTCATGTACACGTATGATATGATATGATGTGATATGGCCATCAGATATGATATGATTTATTAAGGAGATATTCCCTACTCTGGATGTATGTTGTGTTGTGGCGCCACTGATGGGGTGGTGACCACATTTTGTTCATCAAGTCCCGTAATGGGGCCAAATATGGCATATGTTTTTCCATTTGTATTATCAGGGGTTGTAAAAAGAATTTTTATATTTCTGGATATTTCACCTTTGTTTTGCATGTTCTGTTCTGGTGATGACTTTATTTATTACAGTCCTTGCTTTACATATTATGTACATTTTCCGTACTGACCCCCTTTCTTCGAAGGATGCATTACATTCCCATAGGTACAGATGCTCGATTTGCTGATCCACTCGCTTAGGACATCCACCTTATTGGTTGGCATTGCTTTTTTGTCTGGACCCCTATTTTGGTACTAACTTTTCTATTGTATATTTATATATGATGGTTAAGGGTAAGACGAGGCCCTGTCCCATCATACTATTATTCTATCATTTTGTAGAGGTCTATAGACTTGTGTTGTGGGTTTAGTAGATGTGTTTTGGGCTGGTGTTTAGTGACGGCCTTAACGGCCTTTATGTGCTACATCTATTTTTGTGCGCTCTCTAGCGATCTCTTTTGATTTCTACATTTGTTCATTCTGCTAATACGCTAAGTGGGGCTAAGGGTACGTATGGGTTCCCAACTTAGGCACCAGTCACGGCCTACGTAGTTGGGTCGTGAAAACCACAAGGGTAAAAGCGCATGAGGCATAAAGGAGTATTGTGTATATGTGACTTCACTTCAAAAAATAATGAGATCCTTAGAGGACAGAGAATGTAGATTTGGGAAATAATGGATGTATTGTGAGTTTATTAAAGGAATGGGTTATATCTATTGGGATAAAGATAATGTTATAACAAAACTTGGAACACTTATCATCAGAATATAAATGCTATCGAATGGAGAATTTGAAATGATTATAAGCACTAGCTAATTATTGATTAGAATGAATGGAATGTGGCTTTGGATAAATTGCTACACTAATTATATTACTTGAGTACTAATCATTAGACGAGATTTTGTACTATATATTAGGAGTTCTCATCACCTCATGATTATGTTAAGATTTTGTACATGGGTAATCTAATTTAAAGATGATATAAGGAAGACATGGATATTGTACAGTATACCAAATACATTGGAAAAGAATCACATAAACTTTAAAATTGGAAATGGGAGCATAGAGTAGAATATAAATAGATAATGATATGGATACACCCTAAAAGGGCTGAAGAGAATTAGAGAAATACAAGTGTAAGATGAAATCAACTGCCACTGCAACACGTTAATGTGAACACCTAAACTTCAAGTGAGATCCCATATTAGAAAAAGTTAGTAAGATCTGAAAGCCAGTAATAAATGGATAGAAGCTAAGATAATATTTGAGATAGTGCTGAGAATTATTGGTAAAGATCTTGGATAGTATGAAATCAAAAGATGGATGTTTAAAAAAAGGGGATGAATACGACAAGACAATAGTAATGAGTAACTTAAAGATATTATAAAGGATAGCAAGGCTATACTGGATTAGAGGTTAAGATGTTGGCAACAGAGTTATTGGCTAATGATATTGGGATATACAAGTAATAAAGGAAAAAGGATAGAAAATCTCTCCTATGGTAGAATATAAAAAAATTAAATGGTAAGTAAAGAAAGTGAAACAAATATGACAAAATAGACAGCAAGTGAGTGTTAGTACAATAAGATATATAGAGTAGAATAAGCCAGGAGAAGGAAAGACTATGATTAGAATTGAACGCACTATGTACAAATTGTATAAGAATAGTTAGGCAACCTACGAGTATTGGTATGCTAAGGGTGAGATCAAGTGATTACTTGATAAAAAGAATATAAATTCAGTAACAACAATATGATTGCAATATTTTGGATACATCAAAGAAAAGTATAAGATGTTTTGAGGCAAAACTACAGAGATATAATTAGTATTGAGGACAAAAGCCATAGTTGAGTCCTGATATCAACTGAAAGAGGTAAGAAAAAATATAGGGCCTGCATAAAGACTAGCGTGGAAATGTTAAGGTATCTTATAGGCTGATTTAATGTAGTTTACTTGCATATGAATAGGTGATATAATGCTCTTGTGTCTGCTGCTATGTCTCACAAAAATTTGATGAAAAGTTAGTATGAAATAAGGTATAAAAATCGTATATGGTGCCCTTGGTATGTCCACAAGTATTCACAAGGTTTCGAGCATCCTTATATTGTTAATTAGGGGTTGTTTTGATATGTTGTTATTGTTTTTGTTGGGCTTGGAAGATTAATGAGAGTTAAGATTATACGTTATGTTGTATGATGGTTGAGTTTTTGTAGGAATATTCCGATGAAAACGTTAAGACTATAGATCATTAAAGATAACTTGAAGATGTAGTAGTTGTATGTGGATTTGGATTGTTGTTGGATGTTATGAATGTGGGCTACCTTAATCTAGAAATGATGTTATAATAAAGATATTAATTTGTATTAAATAGAATTGAAATTAAGAAAACTCTATGATTAGTGTCAGTATTAAAATGGACAGAATTGGAGTTTCTTGAATTAGATTGGGTTGATTGTTGTTGTTGCTATTATTATTATGGATCATGTGTTAAAAGGGAAGGAATTGTATATGTTAATGTTAAATCTCCTCTTGGTCCATATTGGGGTTGTTTTAATCTAAAAATGGTGGATTAATATCGATTAATATATTGGTTGCTATTGTGGATGATTACATAACAAAAATGAAAGCATTCGACATGTCAAGTTGGAGTTGTAATTGATTTAAGGGTTGCTTGTAATGTGTGGCTTCTTGTGTTGAATTGAATAATTAAGTGTAGTTATGATTATGCATTGTATGGTTAATTATTGGGTTGTTATAAATCATTTCGATAAGGTGTAGTGGCTACAACCTATTAGGAATAATCCGATAGTATTGTAGTCGTCATGTTGATAACTAATAAAAGTCAAATGTTGTATGGGTTGTTTGGAGGTATTCTTGAGTCTTGTCTTGGCTTGTCTTAATATGGCATTTGAATGTGTGATTGTTGATGTTGCTTGGTAATTGTATGGATGGTTTGGAGGTAAGGAAAGTGAGTGATATAGGGGAGGTGCTATCCAATTTTCTAGAAATAACCTACCAATGATAAAGTACGTTTCATGCCTTTCCATATCTTTCCATATCTTAACCGTAGTGCTTAATGTCTTAATATAGGTTGAGACACTATGGGTAGAATATACATGTTGTGTGCGGATAAACGCTAAAGGTATGTAAAGCTAACCTTTGTTTCTTTTGGAATGATCCGTATGAAACAAACGGACGATGAATGTATAAATTCCAAAGAAGCTCTTATTCTTAGATACACTAGGATGGCTAATGTTCTTGATTCCTGGAACTTATATCATTATGTATTGATACATTTGTATGATTCCAACCATCCTAATTTGGTATAATTCATGATTCTTAATCACTTCTTAATGTTGGAACTCTTGGAATAATTGAGCTACCTCTCTCAAGTCTTCTATATAATTGGATAGTGATTGATACGAAAAAGCTCCGATTTAAAAAAAAGATCCTTTTTTATATAGTCCATAATGATATTTAAAGAGTACTTAACATGACTATCGCTTGACACTCGAATGATAACTAGTCTACTTGTTCATCGAGTCTCAGATGATGATTTAATTGCATGTGATTACTCACTACTTTTCTCATGCATACTGTTGTCACATCTTTCACCGAGTCTCAGGCTGAGTATGTATTCGTGTACAGCCTTACTACATTATTCACCGAGCCTCACTATATTATTCACCAGTCTCTCACTAGAGGGTCGGGTATGATATATATATAATATGATGACATAATGATGTTATGATAGCATCGAACCCCATGATGGGTCGAATATGATATACATGTATATGACAGATTCACCGAGTCCGTAGTGGGATGGATATGATATATGATATAATCATGTATGATTTTATTTCATAAGGCACAGGTACAGTGATTTATTGAGTATCATACTTGTCTCCTAAATCTCTATTTCAGATATGATCTCTGTTATGGTATTTATTCTTTATATACTCTGTACATATATCGTACTGACCCCCTCTCTTTGGGGGGCTGCATTTCATGCCCGTAGGTACAGATACTCATTCAGGGATCCTCCAGCTTAGGATTTTCACTCAGCTATTTTAGAGTGCTCCATTGTCCCAGAGCCTAGACTTTTGGTATAGATCTTTTTATATATATATTTGATTATACAGGGGTACGGCGGGGCCTTTTCCATTCATATGTTATTGTTGATATTCTTAGAGGTCTGTAGACATATATGTGGGTTATATATAGATGTTATCCTGTTGTGCTAGTATGACTTATGTTTGGGATGTTCCTATTTGTAGTAGCATCTTTGTCGGCTTGCATACTATGTTATCTTTTGACAATTTTGACTCTCCAGGAGAAAGGTGGATTTGGTGTGTGTGTGTATGTATATATGTGTATGTGTGTGATAGTTTTGAGATGGAGTTCCATACGTATAAGTCTTATATCTCGTGTAATTGTTGATTAATTATAAATTACAAGTATGTATACGAGTGTCCAGTTCGGGCACTAGTCACGGTTCACGGGGTTGGGTCATGACATATTGTGCGAGTTATGGACGTCGATTCCAAAATTCCTACTCTTGAGTTGGTCCCTATAGTTAATGAGTTCTTTAATGTGTTTCCCAATGATTTGCCTGGTATTCCTCCAGAAAGGAAAATTGACTTTGGCATAGATCTCCTTTCCGATACCATACCTATTTCAATTCCTCCTTACCATATGGCTTCGACAGAACTTAAGGATTTGAAAGAAAAATTGAAGGATTTGTTGGATAAGGGTTTTATAAGACTGAGTATTTCACCATAGGGAGCTCCCATATTATTTGTTAGGAAAAAGATGGGTCACTCCGAATGCGTATAGACTACCGGCAATTGAATAAAATCACCATAAATAACAAATATACAATTCCAAGGATAGATGACTTGTTTGATCAATTACAAGGAGCAAGCTACTTTTCTAATATTGACCTCCATTCCGATTATCATCAATTGAGGGTAAGGGAGTGTGATATTCCCAAAATGACTATTCGGACAAGGTATGGTCACTTGGAATTTGTAGTAATATTGTTTGATTTGACTAATGCTCCCGCTATATTCATGGATTTTATGAATCGTATTTTCAATCCATATTTGGACATGTTTGTAGTGGTGTTCATTGATGATATCCCTATTTATTCTCGAAATAAGGAAGATCATATGGGTCACTTGAGGATTGTACTGCAAATATTGAGAGAAAAGCAATTATTTGCTAAATTTAGTAAGTGCAAATTTTGGCTGAGAGAGGTTGCATTTCTTGGCCATGTGTTGTCTGGTGATGGGATTAAATTAGATCCAAAGAAAATGAAGGCGATTAAGAATTGCCCTAGACCATTATCTCCTTCGGACATTAGAAGTTTTTGGGACTTAGCTGGATACTAAGAAGTTCTGTTGAAGGATTCTCATCTATTTCTTCGCCTTTAACTAAGTTGACACAAAAGAAGGCAAAATTCCAATGGTTGGAAGAATGTGAGAAAAGTTTTCAAATATTGAAGGATCGTCTTACGTCGGCTTCTATTTTGACATTGCCTGAAGGTTTAGATGAATTTGTTGTTTATTGTGATACTTCGCATGTTGGTTTGGGTTATGTCTTGATGCAACATGGTAAGGTTATAGCTTATGCCTCTAGATAACTTAAAGTGCATGAAAGGAACTACCAACCCATGATCTTGAAATTGCGGCGGTTGTGTTTGCGTTGAAAATTTGGTGCCATTATCTTTATAGGGTGCATGTTGATGTGTTTACCGACCACAAAAGCTTGCAATATATCTTTAGTCAAAGAGGCTTGAACCTTAGGCAAAGGAGGTGGCTTGAACTCCTAAAAGACTATGACATGAGCATATTGTACCATCCGGGTAAGGCAAATGTTGTAGTCGATGCTCTTAGTCGATTGTCTATGGGTAGTGTTGCACATGTTGAGGAAGGTAAAAGGGATTTGGTTAAATATATCCATAGATAGGCATGTTTAGGTGTGCGTTTTGTTGATTCCAATGATGCAGGTGATCTTACACATAATGGTTCGGAATCATCTCTTGAGACAGACTTTAAGGCCAAATAAGACAATGATTCAATTTTGGTCAACTAAAAGAAGTCGGTTGCCAAAAAATCCATTGAGGCTTTCTCTCTAAGAGAAGATGGGGTAATAAGTTACCAAGGTCGTTTGTGTATTCCAAATGTTGATGTATTAAGAGAGTTGATATTGAATGAGGCCCATAGTTCTCGATATTCAATTCATCTGGGATCCACCAAGATGTATCATGACTTGAGGAAAGTGTATTGGTGGAATGGCATGAAGAAGTACATGGCGGAGTTCGTTGCTAAGTGTCCTAATTGTCAACAAGTGAAAGTTGAACATCAAAGGCCGGAAGGTCTAGCTGAAGAAATTGAAATTCCTACATGAAAGCAGGAAGATGTGAAAATGGACTTTGTCATGGGTTTGCCTTGTACTAGAAGACAACATGATTCTATTTGGGTCATTGTGGATCGAATGACCAAATCAGCATATTTTCTACCGATTAAGACTTCTTATGGTGCCGAAGACTATACTAAGTTGTACATTCGTGAACTTATGAAACTTCATGGTATTCCTTTGTCGATTATATCGGATAGAGATACTCAATTTAGTTCACATTTTTGGAAGTCATTTCAGAAAGGTCATGGCACTAAAGTCAAGTTAAGTACCACTTTCCATCATCAAACTGATGTATAAGCCAAAAGAATAATTCAAACCTTGGAGGATATGTTAAGGGAATGTGTGATTAATCTTAGAGGAAGTTGGGATGCCTATTTTCCATTGATTGATTTCGGCTACAATAATAGTTATCACTCTAGCATCCAAATGGCTCCTTTTGAAGCCTTGTATGGGAGAAGATGTAGGTCTCCGGTGGGGTGGTTTGAAGTAGGTGAGATGGCATTGATTGGTCCAGATTTGGTAGTTGATGCAATGGATAAAGTAAGGCTCCTAAGAGAAAGATTGGAAATGGCTCAAAGTCGTCAAAAGTCCTATTCGGACACTGGGAGGAGAGAGCTTGAATTTGAGGTGGATGATATGGTGTATTTGAAGATTTCACCTATGAAAGGGGTAATACGGTTTGGTAAGAAAGGGAAGTTGAGCCCTAGATATATAGGACCCTATAGGATATTGAAGCACATTGACAAAGTAGCATATGTGTTAGACTTGCCACTTGAGTTGGCTTTGGTTCATGCGGTATTTTATGTGTCAATGTTGAGGAAGTTTGTGGGTGATCCAAATTCTATTGAGCCAATGGAGAATGTAAGTATTGAAGATAGTTTGACTTATGAGGATGTCCTGATTGAGATTTTAGACCGACAAGTGAAGAGGTTAAGAAATAAAGATGTTGCATCCGTCAAAGTGTTATAGAGGAATCAACAAGTAGAGAGTGCTATGTGGGAAGCGGAATCAGACATGATGAAGTGTTATCCGTATCTTTTTCCTTTCACTCGAGCCTAAAGGTACTAAGTTGTTCATGATCAAATCGATAAAACTCCTACATTTCAGTTCCATATGTCATTCATTTGCATGCATGATTTATGAAAATGATTTTTTTCTCAAGGACTATGTCTTATGTTACGTATGAAGTTTACATGTTCTATGCATTTTTTTTCAAAGTATCCTCATGTTCATGTTGGGTTTCTAAGTCCTTTTTTCCATGTTATTTCTATATTACTTGGATCTCATTCGAGGACGAATATTCCCGGGGGGGTATTGTAATATCCCTCAAAATGCTCATAAGTTCCTTAAGAATGCCTTGGTAATAGGCCGCTCATGTAATGCATTATCCTTATATCTTTATGGAAAATTTGAGTTAGACATATCTATCAGAGGTCAAAACCTGCGGAAAATAGTCTCGATGGATTTTTGAACCCATAGATCAAAAGATAGATTTCTCAAAGGAGCTGCGCAAACCAGTAAGGTACACAGCAAGTCCGTGTTGCGGACTTGCTTGCCTCCGCATCACAGATCTGGCGAGGGTTTTTCTGGCCGAATTTATTTTTTTAGCAAGGGCACGTTAGCCTTTTCCCTAATTATTAGCTAATGAACCTAGACATTTTTAGGACCTAATTCAGCTCTATAAATTGACCTAAACCTCTAACTCTATTCATTCTTCTACAATTCACCTTCTCAAATATTTCTCTCTCTACAAAAGACTCTCAAGGCTCTATTAAAGACTTCAAGTAAATTCACTCAAGCTCTCCATTAAAACTCTCAAGTTCTTTCAAATTATTTGGTATTGATTCATGGATCCTTTCATCCATGAAACCCAATCAATTTCTCAAGTTTTCTATCAAATTAAAGTATGATATTTTATGGATTTTATGATCTCTATTCCTATTGCATGAATTATGATTCAAAGTATGCTCATGAGTCTATTTTGATATAAATTGATGGTTATTGCATTAAATTGAAGAGTTTTTCCATAAATTCTCCTATTTTGATCTGTAGGGTTCATGATGTAAATTATGAGTATTTTGAATTATACTTCCAAGGAATATTATCTATATGAATTATGTATGGGCTGATATAAAGTTTATGATCATGCATGTTTTCAAATTAATTACATGATTTTCAAAGTCAATTGATTATGCAATTGAGTTCTACTCTAAGTTCAAGGTATGAATTTCATGCAAGTTATGAAGTAACGTGACTTAGGGTCATATGTGGTGACCTAAAGCTTAACGATATGAATTATGCAAATATTATTGTAATGATGAAAGGATAAATCTCACATTATAATTATCTTATGAAAATAAGTTACTCTATGATTTCAAATCTATGATCATGACTATGATATATGTAATTATGATTTCTATGCTATGCATGTATTCTGTGGGGTTTGACGTAGAACCGAGTAGACTTGAGGTGGGCACCTACCAAAAGCCTTAGTACCAGCCTCATGTCCCATAAACTATGTGTCACTGTAGGTTCCCTCCATGGCCTAGCTATTGAATCCACATATAGCATATGTATGACCCGCCTAGCAGGGTAGAGTCTACCTTGGCAAGTAGATTCTCCTTTTTCTTTGTTGTATGGGGAGACAATGGGATTTCATGTTATAGCTTGCATGATCTTATTATCGATTATAGTTCCTATCCCATATATGTATATGTCACAATCCGACCTAGGGTCTAGTCGTAACACGGCGATTAAAACCCCAAAAGGCTCCAACCAAGCCTCTTGTACATATCATAAGCATACATAAGGTAAAGAAAAAGCAGAAATATCATAAGAGTCTAAACTATGAATTGAAATTTAAGAACGTCACATGACAACATAGACTCGAAACATTTATCCAACTAGATGCCTCTACACATGAGTATGGGTGGGGGCTAAGAAATATTCCTAGCTCATCCTCAATATGAAATATAACAAAAGTCTTTGAAAACAATAATCAACTTGATGACTAGTCCCCGATAAATAAGGACTCACCGCACACCGTCGGATAAAAAAGCTTACTAGCTACATGGATGAATATGATCTTCAACCTCAACCCCTACATTGTGAGACTATGTAGGCAAAAGTATGCATTAGCACATTGGAATATACTAAGTATGTAGGCAATGCAATGCATAGAAATCTATGTTTGTACAAACGACCATTTTACATATCATGATAGGTGAAGTAGTCAAAAATCATAAGTAGTCTTTAAGAAGGACCAATGCATAATAAAAAAATAAGAGTATCATGTAAAGTAAAAGATAGGATTAGTCATTTAAAACATAAAAATATCATACATATGTGGGATAGGAATCATAACCGATAATAAGACCATAAGAGTTATAACATGGAATCTCAATGTTGCCCCTACATCAGAGAAAAGGGGAATTTACTTGCCAAGGTATACTCTACCCCGCTAGGCGGGTCATGCATATGTTATATGTGGATCCAATAGCAATCCTACGGTGGCACGTAGTTATGAGATAAGAGACTTTATATAAGGACCTCGTATTTCGATCCCCCACCTCAACTCCACATTCGGTGCTAAGTCAAATCCCATGGAATACATACGTAGCATAAAAATCATAATTTCATATATCATAGTCATTATCATAGGTTTGAAATCATAGAGTAGCTTATTTTCATAACATAAGAGCAATGCGGGTATTGTCCTTCCACATTACAAATCATACATACATAAACATATCATAATTGAAATACATAATCATAATTCATACTTTAAAGATTCATGACCATAGCTTGTACTTGAAATTAGGATAAGACAAGAATGCATGATCAATTGATTTGAAAATTTGTAATTGACTGAAAACATGCATGATCATAAACTTTATTTTAGCCCATACATAATTCATATAGATAATATCCATTGAAAGTATAATTGAAAAATATTCATAATTTACATCATGAACCCTAAAAATCAAAATAGGAGGATTCATAGAAAAACTCTTCAATTTAATGCAATAACCATCAATTTATATCAAAATAGACTTATAATAATAATTTGAATCATAATCCATGCAATAGGAATAGAAATCATAAAATCCATAAAATACCAAACTTTAATTTAATATAAAACCTCGAGAAATTGATTGGGCTTCATGGATGAAAGAATCCATGAATCACTGCCCACATACGTTAAGTGAGAACACCAAATAATTTAGAAGAACTTGAGAGTTTTGGTGGAGAGCTTGAGTGAATTTGCTTGAAGTCTTCAATGGAGTCCTTGAGAGTCTTTTGTAGAGAGAGAAATATTTGAGTAGGTGAATTATAGAAGAATGAATAGAATTAGAGGTTTAGGTTAATTTATAGAGTTAAATTTGGTCATAAAAACGTCTAGGTTCATTAGCTAACAATTTAGTGAAAAGTCTAAAAGTTTCCTTACTAAAAACTAAATTCGGCCAAAAACACACAGCCAGGTCCGCGATGCGGAGGCGGCAAGTTTGCGACTGGTTTGTGCAGTTCCTTGAGAAATCTATCTTTCAATCTATGGGTCCTAAAATTCTACCGAGACCATTTTCCCAAAGGTTTTGACCCCCTGATCGATATTCCGAACTCGAATTTTTCAAAAAGATTAAGGATAATGCACTACACGAGCAGCCTATTCCCAAGACATTCTTAAGGAACTTATGAGCATTTCGAGGGATGTTACAGTATGATCTCTTATGTATCTGTGATTTTAAATTATGCCTTTTAAATGCTTTGGTCAAAATGATTTTCTCATGAATTTACTTACCTCATCTTATTATGTGATTTACTTGACCATTGCATTTCATGATTTACGTTGCATGGCACGCCCTCATACTTAGTATATTCCAATGTACTAATGCATACATTTTGCCTATAGTGTCTCATAATATAGGGTTTGAGGTTGAAGATCATATTCATCTACGTAGCTAGCTAAGCTTTCCTATCCAACGGTGTTTGTCGTGAGTTCTCATTTATTGAGGACTAGTTATCGATCTAGTTATTATTTTCAAACACTTTTTCTATGTTTTATATTGAGGGTGAGCTAGAGACATGTCTTAGCCCCCGCCCATATTCATGAGTAGAGGCATCTAGTTGGAAAAATGTTTCAAGTTTATGTTATCATGTGACGTTCTTAAATTTCTATTCATAGTTTAGACTCTTATGATATTTCTTCTTTTTCTTTACCTTATGTATGCTTATGATATGTACAAGAGGCTTGGTTGGAGACCTTTGGGGTTTCAATCGCCGTGTTACGACTAGGCCCTAGGTCGGGTCGTGACAGCTTCGAATTCCAGGTATGTAAGGCTTCAATGAGAGTATTCTTTCCACTCTCATGCCTAAAATATTTTGATTATGATAAATTATATTTATTTTCTTTAAGCTTTAATCTATGGCATGTGTGTATTGATTCATGGATTATTTCTTCCATAAAGCCCAAATGAATTATCAAAGTCTTCTATTTAATTCAAGTATGAAACTTTATTAGTTTTTATATCATGATTCCAAATGCATAGATTATTAAGTATCTTATACTACCGTATGTAAGGCTTCAATGAGAGTATTCCCTCCACTCTCATGCCTAAAGTATTTTGATTATATGATAATATTTATCCAATTCTTTTCAAGCTTTACTCTATAAGGTAGGTGGGTGTTTATCCGTGGGTTTTTTCCATCCATGTAGTCCAAAACTCTTTCAACTAAATTTCTTGATTTCAAATAAGATTTTCTTATTGGTAATTCTTATTTCTACTTAATAGCATGAATCATGGTTAAACTAATGATTATTGGTCTATTTTAATGCAAAATAATTTCATATGTATGAATTGATAGTTCGCAAGTAATTTCTCTATTTATCTCTTTAAAGATTCTTAAAATTCATGGTGGGTTGTTTAAAACGTGATTTTTAATTAATGGATTTCAAAGTATTTATGCATAATTTCATTTACATACATATTAAAAAGTTGAAGTGATTTAAACCCACCTAGTTTTACTATATTTTCAATGAAGTTTGACTTAAAAGCTTTGAATCCAACTAAATGTTTATGAAAGCAATGTCTATGATAAAAAGGAAGTCTTATAAAATAAAAAAATGATGAAATGTTATGAATGATGGATTCTTTATGCTATAAGGACAATTCTTGCATATTTGAATCACTAAAGGTTTTAATGAGCTATTCCACTTAATGTGACATTTTGAATTCTCAAGCTATATGCTATGACTATTTTGAAGTATTAACTATTCCGTGGAATTGACTTAGCACCGAATAAGGTATTGAGGTGAGATTTGGGAAGGAAATCCTAGTAGCAACCCCTTCTCTCATTAACTATATGCCAATATAGGAGCCTTTGTAGGCTTAGGCTAATGGATCCACAAATAGCCCTTAAAGTTAAATTTAAAGAAATGAATGAAGTTGACGGAATTATACCTGGAAAGTAGTCTCCCCGGCCAATGTAAGGGGTTATGTTGGATTCCATGTAATAGCTCGCATGGTCTTCAATATCGGGTATGGTCGTCTTCCCACAAAATGAATATTTTAAAGGATATCTATAAGATTAATTATGCATGCATTGTATTATGTTTCATATTACATAAATGTTTTAATGTTTCTTCAATGTTTATGCGTGCCTACATACTTAGTACATTCAAAGTACTAACGCATACTCTTATTCCTATATGATAATACCATGTATGGACCGCTGCTCCTCCTTGTTCTCCTCCACATAGCTAGTTGAGATTTTGTTTGAAGGCTACTTTTGGTGAGTTCCCATGTTTCGGGAATAATACTCCTTTATTTTTCTAGCTTATGATATGTTGAAACCCCTAGACACTTACTATGGCAATTCATTCTATTTTGATTGATGGTGAGCTAGGGACTTCTCTTAGCCCCGGTAAATCTAAAATAAGAAGTATTGTTGGACATATGTAAGTTGAAGATTTACTAGTATGGTTTCTGCTTGTTTTTTTTATTATTACCTATGAAAGGTTAAATAAATGTTAAGAGGCTTATTTGATGTACTTTCATGTTCCTCATTCTCCATTCCACGTCTAGGCCCTAGGATTGGATCGTGACACTTTATCATCAAAATAATTGTATTCTACAAGCCTTCTCAAATAAAAGAGTTTTATTCAAAGCTGTGCCCTTAAGACAATTTTCAATAGCTAAGCAGATTGCTTTCAATACAATGCCTATTTAGGCCACAATTCCTCAATATAGCAAATTGCTTTAAAATCGATGTCAATTTAGCCCAATAACTAATTATGGTATGATATAACATATGAAAAACAGAATTATCAACAAGTACACATTTCAAGTCATATACCCTCTATCAGCTAAATCCAACATAGATTCTACAATAATGATTTAATTTCTCTAAAACTCCAATTACATCATTTTGCTCGAACCATGACATACTTTATACAATAAGTTCTTGCCCAAGCCAGGTCTATAAAGAGTAATCCATCACCTACCTCAAATGTCAAACAAAAATGTGCCACAAACCTTTACAACTGCAACTTTCCTTTATCAACATCCTCGGAATACTTTCAATCTTCCTCAAAATACTCTCAATCTATCAAAAACATACTCTACATAAGTTTATGATTCTATTGATATCCATATTATACTTTTATCTCAGGTCCAACAAGCTAATCTTGAGTTGTCAAGGTCAAAAAAGTAATTTTCTTTAAAATAAAAAACAAGTTACTAATAGCCCATAAGCTCTAAATATGGAAAATCACCCAATTTCATCCATGAATATCTAATATCCATGCTATAAAGTTTTATTTTCTAACTCTAGGGCTTAAAATCTCAACTTTATCTGACCAAATCATGAATAATATGTTAATAAATTGAAGTAATCATGGAAAATCATAGATAAAGATTAAAAGTTTTGTCCTCTCTTCAATATAAGAAAAATCCCGTAAAAATCACCAAAATCAGAGTTTCCTAACTTCCAAAAATAAATTTTTAGTGAATGGTGCAAAGTCAAATTATTTTCATACACAGGGTCCTTTCAATTGTGACCCTAACCTTTCAATTGAGATACATTCGCATTTGCGAATCCTTTAACCATAGAATAAGTATTCGTTCTGTGACATATTTGTATGTATAATATCCTTTTGCAAACATCAAGAGAGTCACACATTTAGTGAGAGGCCCTTAACTTTACAAATATTAACCTCTCTTTTTGTTATTTGGTTAGTTTTCTATAGACCTTAATCTTGTAATAGAAATCAAGGTGTATGTCCTTTGCATAATTATTGTTTTTGAACTATTTCATTTTTATGATGTAACCTTATAAATAAATAAAAAATCCCCATAGCTATAAAATTAAGAATTAATTCAATATTTCAAGTAAACAACATTAAGGCTATTCCACTCTCAAATTGAGAGTTATCCCCTAGTGTAACACCCCAACTTTTTAAAATGTCTACATTAACTCGTACCTTCGTGGTAAGAAAAAATATCACGATCCAATCTCGTAGGCCGCGACTCATGCCTGAGTTGGACACCCATATGTACTCTTAGCCCAAATTAGCATATTATCAGAATAAACATATATAGAAATTAATTAAGGTCACTAGATAGCGCACAAAAACTGATGCAGCTCAAAAAAGCTGATAAGACCATCACGGAACACAAAAGCCCAAAACATATATAGAACTCACAAATACATATCTATAGACCTCTACAGAACGATAGCATAATCATATGATGGGACATGGCCCCGTCGTACCCCTAACCAACGTATATATATAGGCTATAGAAAGGTCAGTACCAAAATATGGGCTCCGGACAAAGGAGCACTGTCAAACAGCAGAGTGGATGTCCTAAGCAAGCGGATCGGAAACTCAGACATTTGTACCTGTGGGAATGTAACATAGCCCCCAAAAAAAGGGGTCAGTACATAAAATGTACCGAATATGTAAAGCATGGGTTGTAATAAATATAGTCATCACCAGAACAGAATGTGCAAAACAAATGAGCGAAATATCCAGAATGTCAAAATACTTATCACAAATACAAATAATGCATGCGGAAAAACATATGTCATATTCGGCCCCATTATGGGATGCGGTGAACAAAACGTGGTCGTCATCTCGTTACCGATGCCACAACACAGTATAACTCCAGAGTAGAAAATATCTCTGTAACAGATCATATCATATCAGATGGCCATATCATATCATATCATCAGACATCAACATATGTGTACATGGTACAGCATAACTCCATAACCCATGTACAAGATGTATCTTCCCCCTCACATCGGGGCACGGCGAACAAAGCAGAGAAGTACGCACGATTATGTATCTCCTGGCCTAGGATCAGTGAAGGAAGCATTGAGACATCCATTAGTAGAGTAGTGAAAAACTAAATATAATTTAAATCATATTTGAGACTCGATGGAATGATCAAAATGAGCTATCATTCAAAAATCAAGACAAGTACCACATCAAGTACCTTTTGAATGGTACTATGGATTGCATCAAAATAGAACCTCTGGAAATCTAAAACATTGGCCATCCAAGTGGCTCTAAGAATAAAAACTTACTTGGAAGCATATAAAAATCATACATTTATTTCATAAAGACCATGCCAAAGAAAGGAAAATAGCTTCACATTTTTACTACTCTCCATCATATAGAAGGCTTGAGAGCCATAGCTCCATTATTATAGAAGTTCTGACATTAGGAAGTAGATAAGAGTCATAAATCATGCTCGGAACTTTATGGATGGGATAACCCCCAAAACTTACATCATGTAATACTTATCTCAAAACATTCCAAGAGAAGGAAGGGGTAGCTTTACATACCTATGCCAAAAACATGTCAAGATAAAGAAGGCAGCTTCACATACCTCTTATGGATTATTCTTAACCACGTTCGCCTTGTCGTATTTTAAACCTATTTAACATGAGAGTAATACTAAGATTAATAACTTTTCACTTTCCAATTTCCAACTCTACAACCACGTATCCATAGGAATCATTTCCTTATCCATTTCCCTTAACTAGCTTATTACTAGCTCCGAAGTTACCAAAAATTGGGCAGGATCTCCCCTATAACTTCAACATCCCCAAGATTTCAACTTGGCCAAAATATAAACAACCATACCAACAAAATCAACCAGAAGTATATTTACAATTAAATCACTTCAACTTTACACAATACAAACTCCAAACAACTCGCTTAACTACGATACAAAAATAGAGTTTTTAATCTTTATTTCGTAAAACCTTTAACAATATGAAACGGAGGGTCATGTGGATGAAAACATCAGCACCCACACCCTTTTTAAAACAGATTCCATCCCTTCACCACGCAACCAAACCAGCTGCAACCACAGCACCACAATCGCAACACACTACCCGACTTCGATTTAACTATAACGACTTCAATTTAGTTCATTTCTAACGTCAAGCATCCTTATGCAATTTTTCCACTTCTAACCTTATTTAAGATATTTAATATACCTCATAACATCATCATAAACTCCAATTTGAAAGGGAAAACCTTACCTTGCCCAAAACTCACCAAACTCGTCAAAACTCACCTCAGAAGTTCCTTTAGCGCGACTAAAACTTTGTGGCTGCTTGTTATCCTTTTGTGCAGACCCAAATCATAAATTTATATTAATAACACCTTCATATTATCGTAGTATACCCTATATAATTAATTTATGGAACAAAATCGGAGGACTTACCCTTTTTATTCTCCAACCCGTGGCTCTCTCTTCTCTAGGTCAAGGTTTCTCCTCTTCTTTTTTTCTCTAGAAGTTTGTATATAAGAATGACTTTGGCAGTAGATAAGAATGACTCATAAAATATATATATATATATATATGCTACCTTAGAGGGGTAACATGTGTCAACCCCTAAGTGGTGACATGTGTCAAGCCTCATTGGGCCACTGCATCCCCTCCTCTAATCTGGGGCTGCCACATGGCAGGTGGGGTCCACGCCTTGCTCTAGCTTCTGCCACATGGCACTTCTAGCTATTGCCACATGGAACTCTCTCATGTTTCCATATGTCACTCTTTTTTCCTCCTCGTGGGTTCATAATCTAGTCTTACTTTACGAACCTATGCAATCCTTGCTACGTAAGTTTGGTATGTACTCAAGTAGCTTAAGTATGTAACACATCCAAAGTAATAGCTTATACAAGTAAGTCGAGTCCTACGACTTACTACTTGACCTCTAATTCCTTCCAGATTCTTATAACCCTATCTCCAATCTTCCTTATTATGGGGTATCACATTCTCACTTCCTTAGAGTTATTTGATAGAGTTATAGCTTATTCATCTCATATGGTAACTTATAAGAAGCTTAAGAACCTTTCAAGGTACAAAAGTATGGGGTATAATATTCTTTCCCCTTTAGAACATTCGTCCTCGAATGTTAACTCGTCTTATAGGGTTTTACGAGGATTTTTGAGAGTTCTCTATAACCGTTGTCTTCTAATCCTTTTAGGAGTTTAAACTACCCTTGGATATACAAAACAAGTACGAATATCTCTCTTTTACCTCTCTGTAACGTATCAAAAATATTATAACTGTATTATCCTTATTGAACCCTTATTCCTTTTACCACGTACTTACTCACTTGGCCCTATACGTAACACATATATATTCATAGGTTGCATAACCCTGCTGGTATAACTTGTATAAGGTAGACATAGTCTTTTCATCTCCGGGTTCATTCTTCTTCACCTATCTCATTCATATTGAAACTCGTTTGTCCTATCTTATCATACTTCTTTCTTTTCTTTTATTCACTCCTTGCTCTTCTCACTTCCAATCATAGGAGGCTTGTTTTCCCTTTTTCTTGGTTATTTATCTATCGCAGCATCATTTGCGACCAACACTATAGCCAATATCTTAGCTTTTGATCTCGCATGGTATCGTTATCCTTCACATGATCTCTTGAGTTATTCGATACCCATGCCTGGTCGTACCCTTTCTTTTTTTTTATACACACCCATCTTCTAACATTATGTCGTGCAGGGTTTTGTCAAAAACTTCTTGACATCGCCTTAAATACCGTTCTGACTTCCATCCCATTATTATTGGCTTTCAGCCCTTCTAACTTGCTTCAGCATGGGATCTTCTTGAAGTTTAAACTTCCATGTCTGCTATATTATAGTATCCATTATTTCCATCCTGCCCTTGCATTCTTATCACCCGCTTCCCCCTTAAGGAGGGGGAGGGGGTACTTATACCTTTGTCTAATCTCAAAACTCATCCAATCTCTTTTCCTAATATGCTTGGTATTGTATCATGTCCATCTCTTTCTTCATCCTTTATAACTTGATTCTGTATGTACGAAATCTTGACTAAGTCACAAAGAGATGAGAACCTTTCCATACATAGTACGACATCTTATCTATTAATCTATACTTGTGTAATGTGACCCATGGAACAACTCATCCAAGGCCACACTCCACTTATCCTTATTAAAAGTTAATTAGCACTTTTAGTCGTTCCAATTTCAATTAGGCAATACTTGTATTCCGACGATAATTATCTAAGGTTCTCTTGTAGGAGTAGCTTTATCCTGACCTATATCCTTTATTTTGTAGGATGAATGTATATTGCACCATTTATTCCTTAAGTTTACCATCCTTATCTCTTAAGGATTCCACTATTTTCGAGACGACATTGTGTGCACGCACCACCCCTTTATACCTTATACCTTTTGACCTTACTGCGTACCCAACATCGGCTTTTAATTTTCTCAACAACGTACCCAGTTCGCCTCAATTAGGGCCTTACCTTATAACCATGTAGTCGTATTGCACTTTTAAGTTCATATCATACATTCTTCTTTCATTCCGTATCTGTATTCAGTTAATCATATATATCTTGGGTGCTTCCATAGATTTCTCTTATCATTTATCCCGTCTATGTCTATCTTTTATTCCGCACAAGAGGGATCTTATACTACCTTTGTATTATTCGGAATGCATTACTTCTATATAATCATTTTTCTCATTTCCAAAATGTATTCTGTCCATCCATCTTTATTCGTACCATACCAATCATTCCCTAACACCCATTCTATCTCATTGCTCATCCTTCTACATCTTGGTCTTTCGTAGTTCCATCACTTCTAGCATTCGTATCTTCGGCTACACATGTCATGACCTATTGTTACACTGTCATCTCGCTTTCCTCTTGCTTACTCCTTTCAGTTACTCTTTCTTTCCTTGTGCTCACTATCATTTCCGTTATCGCATAATCTTTATTCGCAACTTTCCCTACAAAACTTGATAAGTCTTTCTTATTTGTTCCCTAGCCCGCTTTTCCATTTCACACTTACCCTTATATTTTATTACGTGGACCACGTTCTATCACTAGCCACTTTCTCACTAGGCTTTACTTATTTTCATAAAGATCCTTGTTATATTCACATCATATCCTATTCGTATTCCACCCCATAGTATAACACTTCTTAACCTTTTTTAAGATTCTTACTATGGGTTACTTACCCTTCTTAGTTAGTCTTATCCTTAATATCTCCCAAGCTGTCCTATTAATACTTCATATCCATCACCATTCTGTTTCCCTTGCACTCTTGTCTTTAATCATACTATTACTCCTTTTAATTATAGTTCATCATAGTTTATCCCTGTGTATCAATTCCGTCGGTGCCTTAATATATTATTCTATCCAGTACTACCAGTCTTCTCTAAATCATCTCCCTAGGGTCATAAGTCTTTTCCAACTTTGGTTTACCATATCAATATTGACCTCCTAGTTTCTATTGCCATTAATTCAGCAATTAACTTATTTCTTGAGGTCATCCATACTCGTAGTTTAGCTAAATCTCATCATTATTGTGGGCATGACCTTTCAATACATACTATAGCCCTGCATCTCATTCTCTTTTTATTTTTAGGAAAATTTAGGCAGGGTTTCCTTTGTATTTCTTACTATATCAAACATGCACGTAGAAAATACCAACAGAGCCTCACAGGGCCAACATGTATAAAGATACATATATATGTATCATATCACATCATATCGCAGCCACACAGGGCGTCCACAATCAACAGTATGAAAATGGACTTACCTCGTATGTCCACTGGAACTTCCCCTGTTATATATTCCTGTCTACTCTTCCTTTCAATTTTCAATTTTACATTTCAATTCTACTTCAATACCTTACCCAACAGATATCTTTTGTGCCTTTGCTTACCTGTGTGCCTTGTGACTTCCAATATCATTAGTCACTTCCTTCTATTGATGTCATCCTTCTGTTAACATCTAAGGTTAATATAAGGAGTTTTCCTATGACTCAAATCTATCACACGATCTTAGATATAAAAGAAAGGTAACATCCTAAATTTCCTGTAACCTCCTATTTATAGATGTGGCGCACAACACACTGATAAACAAGACTCTACTAAACACAGTCTGTAAATACTCCAAGAAAGGACCACTCTGATACCATTTTTGTCACGATCCAATTATGTAGGCCGCAACTCGTGCCCGAGTTAGACACCCATACGTACCCTTATCCCAAATTAGCATATTAGAAGAATAAACAAATACAGAAATTAATTAAGGTCACTAGATAACGCACAAAAATAGATACAGCTCATGAAAGTCGATAAGGCCGTCACGGAACCCAAAAGCCAAAAACATATACAGAACCCACATATATATATCTACAGACCTCTACACTATGATAGCATAATCATATGATGGGATAGGTCCCCATCGTACCCCAGACCAACATATACTATAGGCTACAGAAAGGTCAGTACCAAAATATAAGTGTCATGACCCAACTCCGTAGGCCGTGACTAATGCCCGAGTTGGGCACCCATATGTACCCTTAGCCCCACGTAGCGTGTTAGTAGAATTAAAAAAAGTAGAAATCAAAAAGGGGTCGCTAGAGAGCACATGGGAAAAGATATAGCACAAGAGGGCCACTAAGTCCATCACAGAATACAAAGCCCAAAACATATATACATAACCCACATCACAAGTCTACAGACCTCTACAGAATGATAGCCTAGTCATATGATGGGACAGGGCCCTGTCATACCCTTAACCAACATGTACAAATATACAACAGAAAAGTTAGTACTAAAATAGGGCTCTGGACAAAAGAGCACTGCCAACCAATGGGGTGGATGTCCTAAGCGAGCGGATCAGCAAACCGAGCATCTGTACCTACGGGCATGTAACGCAGCCCCCAAAGAAAGGGCGGTCAGTACGAATAATGTACCAAGTATGTAAAGTATGGACTGCAATAAGTAAAGCCATTACCATAACAGAAGGTGCAAAAATGAGCAAAATATCCAAAATATCAAAATACTTTTCATAACCACAGATAATGTATGCAGAAAAACATATGCCATATCCGGCCCCATTATGGGACTCGGTAAACAAATCGTGGTCACTGCACCATCACAAGCGCCACAGCACATCATAACTCCAGAGTAGGAAATATCTCCGTAATAGGTCATATCATATCAGATGGTCATATCAGATCATATCATATCATATGTGTACATGGCACATCATAACTCCATAAAACCCATGTATAAGTCGTACCTGCCCTCTTACGTTGGGGCACGACGAACAATGAAGAGAAGTACGCATGATAACAAAACCTGACCCGGGCTCGGTGAAAGAAGAATTGAGGCATCCACGAGTGGAGTAGTGAGAAACTAAATGCACTTTAAATCATTTTTGAGACTCGATGGAGTTAACAAAATGAGCTATTATTCAAAAATTAAGACAATAGTCGTATCAAGTACCTTTTGAATATCACTATGAGTTATATCCAAATAAAACTTTTGGAATCATAAACACGTATCTAGGCACGATAAAATACCCTTTGGAAAATTAAGAAGTTGGCCATCCTAGCGGCTCTACGAATAGGAACTTCCTTGAAATCATATAAAAGTCATATACTTGTTTCATAAAACCATGCCAAAAAGGAAGATTAGCTTTATATACTTATTTTAAAGCATTCCAAGAGAAAGAATAAGCTTTACATACTTGTGCCAAAGACATGCCCAAAGAAGGAACGGTTAGCTTTACATACCTCTTACGGATTACTCCTAATACGTTCGCCTCGTCGTCTCTTGAACCTATTTAACATGAAATTAATACTATGGTTAATGAACCTTCACTTTCCAATTCCAACTCTACAACCAAGTCTCCATAGAGGTCATTTCCTTATCCATTTCCCTTGACTAGTTCATTACTAGTTCCTAAGTTACCAAAAATCGGGCAGCATCTCCCCTATAACTTCAACATCTCCGAGATTTCAACTCGTCCACCATACCAACAAAAATAACCAGCAGCATATATACAAGTAAATCACTTCAACCTTTCTCAATACAACTCCAAACCACTAGCTCAAAACTACGATGTTAACATAGAGTTTTTAACCTTTATTTCACAAAATATTTAACCATACCAAATGGAGGGTCGTGTGGCTGCAAACAGAAGAACCCACACCCTTTTTAAAATACTTTAAATCCCTTCAACACTAAACCCAACCAGCTGCACCTGCAGTACCACAACGACAACCCACTACTCGACTTCGATTTAGCTATGACCACTTTAATTTAGTTTGTTTCTAACGTCAAGCGACCTTATGCAATTTTTCCACTTCCAAACTTATTTAAGACATGTAATATACCTCATAAAAACATCATAAACTCCAATATTAAAGGGAAGCCCTTACCTTGCCTGAAACTCGTCAAACTCGTCGAAACTTGCCTCGGAAGTTCCTTTAGCGCGTCTACAACTTTGTGGATGCTTGCTAACATTTTGATACTTCTACAAACTATATTTTTTTATTAATAATACCTTCATACCATCATGGTATACCCTATATAATTCATTCACGGAAAGAAATTGGAAAACATACCTTTTTCTCCCCTTGGCCGCCACTAGTTTCTCTCTAGCTTGAGGGTTTCTTCTCTTCTTTCTTTTTCTAGAATTTTCTTGAATTTGTTGGAAATAAGGATGAATTTTTTATAAGAATGAGTCATCCAATATACATATATATATAGGCCACCTTAGGAGGTGACACGTGTCAACCCCTAAGTGGTGACACATGTCAAGCCCTAAGTGGTGACACATGTCAAGCCCTCATTGGGCCAACACATCCCTTCCTCCAATCATGGGCTGCCACATGGCATATGGTCCCACCCCTTTTCTCTAGATTCTTCCATGTGGCACTCTCTTATGTTTCCATGTGGCACTCTATCATACTGCCACATGGCACCTTTTTTTCCCCTTCGATGTTTCATAATCTCATTTTCTTTTAAGAATCTATGTAATTCTTGCTACGTAAGCTTGGTACGTACTCAAGTAGCTTAACTATGTAAAATTTCAAAGTTGTAGCTTACGTATGTAACACATCCAAAGTAATAGCTTACACAAGTAAGTCGGGTCCTACGACTCACTACTTGGCCTCCAATTCCTTCCGGATTCCTATAACTTTATTTACAATCTTCCCTGCCATGGGGTATCACATTCTCCTTTCCTTAGAGTTGTTTGATAGCATTATAGCCTATCTGACTCACATTGTAACTTCTAAGAAGCTTTTAAGAACTTAGGAATCTTTCAAGAAACTTAAGAAGCTTAAGAATTTATTTTTTTTATTTTTAAGAAACTCAAGAACCTCTCAAGGTACCAAAGTCTTTCAAGAGACTTAAGAACGCGTTCCACAGTATAAAAATATGGGGTGTAACAATGGGCTCCAGACAAAGGATCACTATCAAACAACAGAGTGGATGTCCTAAGCAAGCAGATCGGCAACTCAGACGTCTGTACCTGTAGGCATGTAACGCAGCCACCAAAGAAAGGGGGTCAGTATGAATAATGTACCAAATATGTAAAGCATGGGCTGTAATAAATAAAGTCATCACTAGAACAAAATGTGCAAAACAAATAAGCGAAATATCCAAAATGTCAAAATACTTATCACAAACACAGATAATGCATGCAGAAAAACATATGTCATATCCAGACCCATTACGGGATGCGGTAAACAAAATGTGGTCACCATCCCATCACCGGCATAGTATAACTCCAGAGTAGAGAATATCTTTGTAACAGATCATATCATATCAGATGGCCATATCATATCATATCATATCATCAGACATCAACATATGTACATGGCACAGCATAACTCCACAATGTACAGGTCATACCTTCCCCCTCATGTTGGGGCATGGCGAACAAGGCTGAGAAGAATGCACGATCATGTATCTCCTGGCCTAGGTTCAGTGAAGGAAGCATTGAGGCATCCTCATGTAGAGTAGTGAGAAACTAAATGAAATCTAAATCATATTTGAGACTCGATGGAATGATCAAAATGAGCTATCATTCAAAAATCAAGACAAGAGGCATATCAAGTACCTTTTGAATGTTACTATGGATTGCATCAAAATAGAACCTCTGAAAATCTAAAACATTGGACATCCAAGTGGATCTAAGAATAGGAACTTACTTAGAAGCATATAAAAATCATATATTTATTTCATAAAGACCATGCCAAAGAAAGGAAGATAGCTTCACATTTTTACTACTCTCCATCATATAGAAGGTTTGAGAGTCATAGCTTCATTATTCTGGAAGTTCTAACATTAGGAAGTAGATAAAAGTCATAAATCATGCTCGGAGCTTTATGGATGGGATAAACCCAAAAACTTACATCATGTAATAATTATCTCAAAACATGCCAAGAGAAGGAAGGGGTAGCTTTACATACCTATGCCAAAAACATGCCAAGAGAAAGAAGGTAGCTTCACATACCTCTTATGGATTACTCTTAACCACGTTCACCTCATCGTCTTTTGAAACTATTTAACATGAGAGTAATACTAAGATTAATAACTTTTCACTTTCCAATTTCCAACTCTACAACCACATATCCATAGGAATCATTTCCTTATCCATTTCCCTTAACTAGCTTATAACTAGCTCCGAAGTTACCAAAAATTGGGTAGCATCTCCCCTATAACTTCAACATCCCCAAGATTTAATCTCGGCCAAAATATCAACAACCATACCAACAACAACCAGAAGCATATTTATAAGTAAATCACTTCAACTTTACACAATACAAACTCCAAACAACTCGCTTAACTACGATACCAAAATAGAGTTTTTAATCTTTATTTCATAAAACCTTTAACAAATTAAAATAGAGGGTCATGTGGCTGAAACCAGAAGCACCCACACACTTTTTAAAACACCTTCCATCCATACACCATGCAACCAAACCAGCTGCAACTGCAGCACCACAATCGCAACACACTACCCGACTTTGATTTAACTATAACGACTTCAATTTAGTTAGTTTCTAATGTCAAGAATCCTTATGCAATTTTTCCACTTCCAACCTTATTTAAGACATATAATATACCTCATAACATCATCATAAACTCAAATTTGAAAGGGAAAATCTTTCCTTGTCCAAAACTCGCCAAAACTTGCCTCGGAAGTTCCTTTAGCGCGACTAAAATTTTATGGCTGCTTGTTGTCCTTTTGGTGCTTCCCCAAGTTATATATTTACATTAATAACACCTTCATATCATCGTGTTATATCCTAGATAATTAATTCACGAAATGAAATTGGAGGACTTACCCTTTTTTCTCCAACCGGTGGCTCTCTCTTCTCTAGCTCAAGGTTTCTCTTCTCTTCTTTTTTTCTCTAGAAGTTTCTAGATAAGAATGAATTTGGTTGTATATAAGAATGAATCATAAAATACATATATATAGACTACCTTAGAGGGATGACACATGTCAACCTGTCACGACCCAACCCCGTGGGCCATGACCGGGTGCCCAAACTAGACACTCGCGTATACACCTGTAACCCATAAGTAAGCCTGTCTCCAAAGAGACCACGACTTGTCATTTAGGCAGCATAACACATAAACCGACAAGGTTATCATAGCATATGGTATCATCCTATTATATACATACACGCGAGCTGACAAGACTACTACGGCAAAGGGAACTTCCTAAAACATAAATCATATAGACATAATCGAACACACATACATACACAACCCACATACTTGTCTATAGACCTCTAAGAGTGTTAATGACTATATATGGAGGGACAGGGCCCCCGCCATACCCCTGAATAAGCAAATATATACATAGGAGGTTTAGTACCAAAACTCAGCTTTGAATCAATGGAACTTCTTCCAATTTGCCGAGTGGAATCCTAAGCTGGCGGACTCCCAAAATCTGTGTCTATACCTGCGGGCATGAAACTGAATGTATCATTTCAAATCGGATGGTAGGTTCAACTCGTAGGCAACTTTGCCTATTCTATGACTAATTTGATGAGGGCTAAGTTTTTCTTTCCTATCGAGTCCTATTACACCTTTCACTGGTGATGCTTTCACGAGTACCAATCCTCAACTTCGACCTCGAAAGGTCGACGTCGATTATATGAGTATGACTTATGTCGATTCTAGACTATTAATAGGTTCTCCTGAATAAGCTTTACTTTATCAATAGCTTGATGGCTCATGTTTGGGCCCATTAGTGCACCTTCATCAACCTTAAACCAACCAATGGGTGCTTTTCCATACGAAGTTTTCTATGATGCCATTTGGATACTATTATACACAGCTTCAATAGGTGACAGGTGATCACTTCAGCTACTTCTGAAGTTAATACTATAGGCTCGCAACCTATTTTCTTGCATTTGCATAGTGCGCTCAGCCTGTCCATTAGTCTGGGGGTGTAATGTTGTATTATGTTCTCAATTCCCTTAAAAAGGTTTTAACTGTCCTTCTGCTCTGCAACTTCTAAACCCAGTCCCTAAGGTTGGCTATCATACAATTTCTTTTACTCCAGCTTGTAACGCTTTAGGCGTGTTGTATGGCACTTTTTGCTCAGGTCTTCTTTTCTGTTCTCTTACCACACCTCATATTGTAATCTTTATACGAACGTGTGTGGGTGCTAATCGCAGCCCAAAAGATACCTTAGCATCGCTATACTGGTGTTTAGGTAAACCTGTATCATTTCTTACTTCCTTCAGCTGATGTCAGGAATTCACTACAGCTTTTATCCTTAGTACTGATTATACTTTAAGGTTTTTGCCTCAAACCATCTTACACTTTTCTTTAATGTATTCGAACTATGGCAGCCACCTTGCTATTACTGACTTCTTATTATCTTTATCAAGTAATCACTTGATCTCACCATTAGCATACCAATATTCGTAGGTTGCATAACTATTCTTGTATGCTTCGCACAACGTGCATTCAATTCCAATCATAGTTTGTCCTTCTCTTGGCTTACTTTGCTTTATGTAGGTTAGTGTACTAACCTACACTTACAATCTCTTTTGCTGCTTGTACATCACAATACCAGTAGTTAGTAACTCTGTTACCAACATCTTACCTTTAGTCAACTATAGTCTGGCTATCCCTTACAATATCTTCAAGTTCTCATTGTAATTTTCTCATTGTATTCCTCTCTTTTATATGGACCCATTCTATGATGTCATACCATTCGAGGTCTTTACCAATAGTTCATAAAGTGTAATATAAACAACAAATTTTCAAGCCGAGAAAAATAAATAATCAAGACCGGAAAATTAGAGTAATAAAGTGTAATATTTGATTTCAAAATATAGTGCGAATTACAATTTCTATGATAATCCTCTGATTCTTCAAATAATAAGAAACACATTGAACTTGAATTTGATTTAGAGTCAAGGGCTTGAATAGCTTGATCTTGAATCTTCGTCTTCAAATTTAGATTTGAATTATTCGTCACGAACACTTGTATGGTTATGGCAAACAGTAAATGTGAACAGTAACTTGATCTTGATCTTCTTGATATTCTTCTTCATTTTTGATCTTGAACTTGAACTTGAATTTGATTACTTGAACTTTGTAGCTTTGTAGAGAATTTGCGGTCTTTGATCCACGAGCTCTCTTCTTGCTTCTTGTTCTTGAAAAAAAAACCTCTCAGAATAATGAGTACCCCTATTTATAGTTATAGGGAGTAGTATGAGGGTGTGATTTGATTGGTTGGTTTGAACTGACCAATCCAATTTTTTTGGTGAAGAGTTTTAATTTGATTGGTCAGAACATGTCACATATACACGTGGCATTATTCTAGTGGGTCATTTAATTTGACTTAGATTGCCACATAACTTTGACACATGACATGATTTTAGTGGCTTATTTAATTTGACTTAGATTGCCACATAACTTCGACACGTGGCATGATTTTAGTGGATTATTTAATTTAACTTGGATTACCACATAATTTTAGCACATGGCATGATTCTAATGGCTCATTTAATTTGACTTGGATTGCCACATCATTTGGACTATTTTTTTGAATTTAATATAGTCTAAATTAATTTACGGATTTAAATCCAATATAATTCTAATATTTACAAATGCCCCCTACTTCAAATCTTGTCGAAGTATTTTATACAAAGACTAGGCTTGAAGTATTAATTAAACCATAATAGTATGTCGTGCAATTTAATATGCACCATGAACATATTAAATTAATACGTTCCTCCGATTGGAGTGACATAGATGGAGTAAATAATGAGACTCCAATTGGAGTATATATATATATATATATATATATATATATATATATATTATTATTATTTGAGCCATTTTTTTGTTTGTTTTTTTTTTGTTTTTTTTTTTGCAAATGCCTACCCTTTATTCTGTCTTCCAAATCCAATTAGAATTCCGAAATGACACACTCCTTTTAGAATATGGATAGCCCAAATTTTCACAATTTCACATCCAATTAGGATTTGGAGAGAATAAATTTGTATCATTCTACTAGAGTCCTACCCAAAAAGTAATTATAATTACTTTGGAAGAAGGACTCCCTCACCATCACTACTTGTCTATAAATAGACTCTCTCCTTCTATTTATTTTCATCATTGGTATTGACAATTTTGATACTCCTGTTTGCATATCCTCTTGAATTCATCAATATACGAGGTACGTTTTCTTTGTTTGTTTAAAAAAATTGCATCATTATACATATGTACTCGCAGTGATGTTGTAAACGACTTTTGGAAACAGATTTGTTTTTGTTTTTTCGTTTTTTTTTTTTTGCAAATGACTACCCTTTATTCTGTCTTCCAAATCCAATTAGAATTCCAAAAGAATACACTCCTTTTAGAATATGGATAGCCCAAATTTTCACAATTTCACATCCAATTAGGATTTGGAGAGAATAAATTTGTATCATTCTACTAGAGTCCTACCCAAAAAGTAATTATAATTACTTTGGAAGAAGGACTCCCTCACCATCACTACTTGTCTATAAATAGACTCTCTTCTTCTATTTATTTTCATCATTGGTATTGGCAATTTTGATACTCCTTTTTGCATATCCTCTTGAATTCATCAATATACGAGGTACGTTTTTTTTGTTTGTTTTAAAAAAAATCGCATCATTATACATATGTACTCGCAGTGATGTTGTAAATGACTTTTGGAAGGGTAAAACACAGATTATTTTTTTTCATTTATTTTTTTTTTGCAAATGAAAATATTACTTCATATATAATAAACCTTTATTCTATTGGAGTCAAAGGCATCACATAGTCCAAGTCAAAGACTTTACACCATCTGAGATAAAAACTTTACATGATTTGTGGCAAAGAATTTACACCGTCTGAGTTAAAGGCATTCTATAGTCCAAGCTAAAGACTTTACACCATCTAAGGCAAAGACTTTACATGATTTGTGGCAAAGACTTTACACCGTCTAAGGCAAAGACTTTACATGATTTATGGGAAAAACTTTACACCGTCTGAGTCAAAGGCATTCCATAGTCCGAGCTAAAGATTTTACACCGTCTAAGGCAAAGACTTTACATAATTTGTGGCAAAGACTTTACATCGTCTGAGTCAAAGGCATTCCATAGTCCGAGCTAAAGACTTTACACCATCTAAGGCAAAGACTTTATATGATTTGTGGCAAAGACTTTACACCGTCTGAGTCAAAGGCATTCTATAGTCCAAGCTAAAGACTTTACACCATCTAAGGCAAAGACTTTACATGATTTGTGGCAAAGACTTTACACCGTCTGAGTCAAAGGCATTCTATAGTCCAAGCTAAAGACTTTACACCATCTAAGGCAAAGACTTTACATGATTTGTGGCAAAGACTTTACACCATCTGAGTCAAAGGCATTCCATAGTCCAAGCTAAAGACTTTACACCATCTAAGGCAAAGACTTTACATGATTTGTGGCAGAGACTTTACACCGTCTGAGTCAAAGACATTCCATAGTCCAAGCTAAAGACTTTACACCATCTAAGGAAAAGACTTTACATGATTTGTGGCAAAGACTTTACACCATCTGAGTCAAAGGCATTCCACAGTCCGAGCTAAAGACTTTACACCGTCTAAGGCAAATACTTTACATGATTTGTGGAAAAGACTTTACACCATCTGAGTCAAAGGCATTCCATAGTCCAAGCTAAAGACTTTACACCATCTAAGGCAAAGACTTTACATGATTTGTGGCAAAGACTTTACACCGTCTGAGTCAAAGGCATTCCATAGTCTGAGCTAAAGACTTTACACCATCTAAGACAGACTTTACATTATTTGTGGCAAAGACTTTACACCATCTGAGTCAAAGGCATTCTATTATCTGAGCTAAAGACTTTACACCGTCTAAGCCAAAGACTTTACTTGATTTGTGGCAAAGACTTTACACCATCTAAGTCAAAGTCATTCTATAGTCTGAGCTAAAGACTTTACACCATCTAAGGCAAAGACTTTACATAATTTGTGGCAAGGACTTCACACCGTCTGAGTCAAAAATATTCCATAGTCTGAGCTAAAGACTTTACATGATTTGTGGCAAAGACTTTACACCATCTGAGTCAAAGACATTCCATAGTCTGAGCTAAAGACTTTACACCGTCTAAGGCAAAGACTTTACATAATTTGTGGCAAAGACTTTACACCATCTGTGTTAAAGTCATTCCATAGTTCAAGCTAAAGACTTTATACCGTCTAAGGCAAAGACTTTACATGATTTGTGGCAAAGACTTTACACCGTCTGAGTCAAAGGCATTCCATAGTCCAAGCTAAAGACCTTACACTGTCTAAGATAAAGACTTTACATGATTTGTGACAAAGACTTTACACCATCTAAGTCAAAGGCATTCCATAGTCCGAACTAAAAACTTTACACCATCTAAGGTAAAGACTTTACATGATTTGTGGCAAGAACTTCACACCGTTTGAGTTTAAGATATTCCATAGTCCAAGCCAAAGACTTTATACCATCTAAGCCAAAGACTTTACCTAATTTGTAAAGATTTCCACCATCTAGATCATACATAGGTCTTGCTCAAAGAATATAATCATTTATTATTGAGATTCATGACCATGATTATTGAATTACTAATTTAAGCGATAATAAAACACTTTTTTTTATAGATTGAAATAGGTTTACTTTAGAGATTTGACTTCCTCTTCTTCAGAGTTGCGATACCTTTTGTGTTTCGATAGTACAAAAGATATATCATTGTATGAGAGCACCAAAGCTAGGAGAGACTTAATTTATCAGAAACCAACCTTCTTAATCTAAAACACATCCAAAATGTATAGCTCAAGTCCATCAGGATCATTCTAAACAAACTTCAAAAATAAACTTCACATGCAGGAAAGCTGACAGATTCATATTCGCATGATCTTATTAAAAAAACACTCATATCTCAGCGTAGAGAAGCCAAAACGAAGGTTCATAGAACTACACTGTGTACAATAATCACAGCTAATAGCTTTATGGATTTGTATAAATACTTCTTTGAAGTCAATTTAAATTCTATCTTGATTAGCCTTCTCTAATTCACACATTATATATGATAATCTACAAGAACATTGTGATGCTCAAATAATAGTGTTCCCTATTTCTTTTGAACTTATGAGACTAAACTTAGGATGTAACTCACGAATTATAGTGAAGAGGGTCAAGAGAGACTATGAGTTCTTTGGATACTCATGCGACTGAACTCAGAATGTAATTCTAAGCGCCTACGTACCTCAGTGAAGAGGATCAAGTCATAACGTAGTTCTGAAAGAGTGATTTTTTTTTATTTATATTTTTTTTTTGGTGTCCTAACTTTTGCCTAGGCCACCTCTTTCGAGATTTTCAACCTAGCGGACATTATTTTTTTTTAGGGTGGTGTGCACATTTTATACTCTTGCGAGCCAGGAGTAACATGCAGTTTATACTCGTACCTTAAGGAGTGTGTTTCTTTTCTTCAGGGATAGTATCTCATTATGAACTTTCCGTTAATAGGGCCAATGCGCAATCCTTCTGAGTCAACCAGTTTGTAAGCGCCACTTGAGTATACTTCTTGTACCACATATGGTCTATCCTATTTAGCGGAGAACTTGCTTCTTGACCGACGAGAAGTAATAATGGGCCTTCTCACAACAAGAACTTGATCACCCACTTGGAAACATCTAATATGAACCTTCTTATTAAAAGATCGAGCTAGATGAGCTTGATAACATTCCAGACTTTGTTGGGCCTCTAGTCTTTTTTTATCAAGAGACTCCAATTCTTCAAGGCGTAACCGAGCATTTTCTTCATCAATGAGCCCTTCTTTAATGGCAAGGCACAATGACAGAATTTGACATTCAAGAAGAAGAACTGCTTCAACTCCATAAACAAAAGAATAGGGAGTCGCTTGTGTTGGCGTACAATACGTAGTCCTATATGCCCAAAGAGCCTCTTCCATTCTTTCATGCCAATCTCTCTTAGAATTGGAAACAAATTTTTTCAACAAGTTGCAGAGTGTCTTGTTAAATGCTTCAGCGAGACCATTAGCAGCCGCATAATACATAGAGGAATTATGTTGCTTGAAGCCAAAAAGATCACATATCTTCATCGTTAACTTGTTATCAAATGGCTTGCCATTATCTATCAATATGTATCGAGGAATACCAAAATAGTAGATAATATTGACTTGAATAAAGTTGGCGATATTCTCTTTCTTTACTTCTCTAAGAGAAACAGCTTTTGCCCATTTTGAGAAGTAGTCAGTTGCAGCCAGGATATACAAATGTCCACCAGAGGACTTAGGCAATGGTCCAATAACATCCAAACCCCAAGCTTCAAATGGCCATGAGGCAATAGTTGGGTGCAATACTTCTGGGGGTTGATGTATAAAATTCGCATGGAATTGGCAAGCTTTACATCTTCGGACATAATCCAAGCAATCTTTCACCATGGTTTGCCAGTAATATCCCATCCTTTTTATAGGAAAATAAAGTTTTGGCCCAGACTGATGCACTTCACATACTCCAGAATGTGTTTCTTGCATAGCTTGAGTAGATTCATCTACCCCCAAACATCATAAGAGAACTCTATCGAACGACCACTTATAAAGTGTATTTTTATAATAAAAAAACGAGTGGCTCGTCATCGGATTTATGTTCTTCTTAGAAGGTTTTCTGGCAATATTCCATAACACAGATAATCTATTATTGGTTGTCGCCAATCATCAATTTCATCTTCCGAAGTGGTGATAACTTGTCAAAATTCTTCTTCATGCTCATTTCGAGGTGGAGTTATCCATCTTTGGCAAACCACAACTTGCATTTCATCAGGAGATACTAATGCAGAAGCTAAAGCTGCCAATGCATCAGCCTTTTTATATTCCTTTCTTGGGACATGTTGAATAGTCACCTCTCCAAGCCACCCTATCATCTTTTGAGCGTAATTGCAGTATGGGATTAACTCAGGCTTCTTTACTTCATAATTACCCAAGACTTGATTGATCACTAACTTGGAATCCCCAAAAACTTGAAGTTGCAATTGTTTTATATCAATGGCCATCTCAATCCCAACTAAGAGTGCTTGATATTTAGCAATATTATTAGAGCAGTTTTGTGTTAGAGTGAAGGAGTATGGCAAAACTTCTCCATAGGAAGTGACAAATACCACTCCAGCACCAGCTCCTTCATGATGTGCAGCACCATCAAAATACATCTTCCAAGGTGGCTGAATTTCCACTAGCATTGCATCTTCATCAGGTAATTCATCATATAACTTCCAATCATTTAGAATTGGATGATTGTCCAAGAAATCTGCTAGCACTTGTCCTTTTACTGTTTTCTAAGATATATACACAATTTCAAATTATTGAAACTGGAGGTACCATCTTGCTAGTCTATCACTTAAGACAGGCTCGGACATGACAAATTTGATAGGATTCGCTTTAGAGACAAGTTGCACAATATAAGCTAGGAAGTAATGCTTCATCTTCTGAATCGAGAATACGAGTGCCAGACACAACTTCTCAATAGGTGAATACTTGATCTCGTTTTGTGTCATCATCCTACTCAAGTAATATAGGGCATTTTCTTTCCCTTCATCATTTTCTTATGCGAGAAGTGCTCCTACTGACCTTTCTTGTGCTGCAATGTATAAAATCAATGGTTTTCCAGGTATAAGAGCTACAAGTACTGGAGGTTTCATCAGATAAGACTTCATGTTCTCAAAAGCATTGGTACAAGCATGGTCCCATTCAAAAGGAACATCTTTCTTCATAAGGCGACTGAATTATTGACATCTCCCAGCCAGATTTGAGATAAACCTCCTAAGATATGCTAATTTTCCTTGTAAGCTTTTCAACTCATGAATATTTTTTGGCTCAGGCATCTTCAAAATAGCATCTATCTTATCTTGGTCAATCTCGATTCTTCATTGTCGAACAATAAAACTGAGAAACTTTCTCGAAGTAACTCCAAAGACACATTTTAAAGGGTTCATTTTGAGTTGATATCTTTGAAGTCGTTCAAACACCATTCTCAAATCTTGCAAGTGGTCATAACTCTTCTTTGATTTCACCACTAAGTCATTGACATAACACTCAATATTTTTATGAAGCATGTCATCAAAAATATTTTGCATGGCTCATTGATAAGTGGCTCTAGCATTTTTTAAACCAAAAGGCATTACTTTGTAGCAATATATACCTTTAGGAGAGCGAAATGCAGTAAGTTCTTCATCCCTTGGTGCCATGCAAATTTGATTGTATCTATATGAACCATCCATGAAAGACATTGCCTCGTATCTAATTGTAGCATCAATCATAAGCTCAGGGATTGGAAGAGGAAATTCATCCTTAGGGCATGCATTATTAAGATCTCTAAAGTCAACACAAACTCGTATTTGGTCATTCTTCTTTCTTACAGGTACAATGCTTGAAATCCATGTAAGATATTTGACTTCACAAATGAAACCTACAGACTCTTCCCCATGCCTTCTTTAATGAGCTTGTTAACTTCAATTTTGATCAAAGGAACCAGTTCAGGTCTAAAGCAATGTTGCACTTGTTTAATAGGACGAGTGCCTCGTTTCACAGCAAGATGATGAACTGCAACTTTATGATCTAATCCTGGCATTTCTTTGTAACCCTAAGCAAATATATCCCTAAATTCCATAAGCAACTTAATATATTTCTTCTCTTCATTGTCATCCAGTGAAGAACTTACATATGTAGGCCTTATATCATCATCAACCCCAAGATTTACCTCCTTCAATGCATCAATAGTATTCTTTATCCCTTCCTCGAGTTCAAGTGGCGCATCTTCAGCATCCTCATCTTCTTGAGGATCACCATCATTAAAAGATATGTGATTTGCTGATCCCATACTTTCTTCATCTTTATCTCGCTCCCTAGTGTGAAATATGGTATGAGTTCTTGCTCTCAGTACATCTCCACATAAAACTACAAGTTTTGTTTCTCGCCTCATTCTAGAAGGGATCAAATTGGGCCAATTCTTAGGTGAATTATACTCCCGAGCATGTACCCGTTCTTCCATTGTTCTATAATTTCCTTGGTGCTTGTATTTCTTCTTCATTGGTCCCAATCGATCAAACACTGAAGTTTTTGAAGTTGATTCTATTAGCCGATCAAATGCAGAAATGTTAGGAGTCATGCCACTAAGTTGATCAAACATAGAAGGCTTCTTGTTGAACAGCATCGGTTCTTCCACAGGGGTAATGTAGTTGATGCTCATCCTTTTTATAGAGATTTGGACTGGTGATGGTTGTTTGTAACCCAAGCCTTCACGCGATTGATTGACATCATACCCTCTCTCTATCATCATCCTTTGAGTTGGATTTAGGCTATAATTTGCCCTTTCAATAACTTCATTTGGAAGTTTCCTTACTTTAGCAGCTTTATTGGGATTGTATCCTACTTTCACCAACAACTTATATGCATTCGGGTCAAAACCCTCATTTGTACGCTTTTTAAGAAGTGATTCATGTGAATCATGATTCGATGGTCTGACAAATCCTTGTATCATTTGTGAAGGTAATTTGATTGCATCAATTTGCTTGATAAGGAATGTCAACTTGCTACTCTGCAACTCAGAGGGTGGGATCTTGACTTTGTTTGTCTTTGGGACATAGTGACAAATAGGAATCATTCTCTTACTTGAAGATGCCTCACTTATCTTAAGTACTTTACTCATGTCTGAAAGCATTTTACTCTTTTCAATCATGACCCTCGCATTATCAGGTGCTATATCAACCTTTTTTGTAATGTCAAAAGGTATCGCATTATCAACTTTGACTTCTTTTGAAGCATGATTCTTTAAGTAAAATTTGGTATCAGCAAAGTGCGCTTCTGTCTCGGTGAAAGGTTCATCATCAGCAACTACCTTCTTTTGAACCCCATCTTCAAAGTATTTGAAACATTGATGGTAGGTGGATGGCACCACTTTGTTCTCATGTATCCATGGCCTTCCTAACAAGATATTATATGAGGTCTTTGAGTCAATAACATGCATCAATGCACTCGAATGCATATCTCCCATCGTTATATCTAATTTGACAGCACCAATGGCTCTCTGCCCCCCTTGGTCAAATCCTTGAATCATTAGACGACTTTCAGACAGTTCATTTATCGGGATTCCAAGTTCCTTCATAGTACGAATAGGGAGAATATTGATCCCAGATCCATTATCCACCATGATCCTATTTACTTTATGTCCAAGCACAAAACCTACCATATATAAAGAACGATTATACAACACTTCACCCAATAAAAGATCATTATTAGTGAATGTAAACTTCGCATCACAAGTGTCTACTTCTTCAAAGTGAGGCTTTATAGGGCCTTCATGTGATGGAGGTAATGATGGTGATGATTTTTCTCCCATTGTCTCTTGTCTATCAATGTTACAACACAAGGCCTTGGTGTCATGATGAGAAATCTTTTCACGAAACCAACTTGGCAAGAAATCCTCTAATGTCACTGGAGGACGTTGCTTTTGATAGTAATTTCCCCCAACTCTTGACTTCTTCACATTCTTCTCTACACTTTGAGTTTTAGATAGTTTCTTCATCTTTGCTCTAGTCACTTGCTTACTTGGTTCTCTTTGCAAGCTTATTTTACAAACGTCTTCGTCGTGTCACTAAAATCCATCCTTCATCATCAGTACAAGCACTGCAAGATTGGTTTTCCTCTAGAGTTTTATCTTCCCTTATTACTTCATTCATCAAAGGAACAAGCGATGATGCGTTAAAATCTATTAGTTTGAAGTCACCAAATTTAATCATCTTTGGTGGTGATGTGGCTAGGTCATCACCACTATCATATATTTTGACAAAGTTGCAAAGAACTATGGGGTTGAGTGAACCAAAAGTGACAGAGACTTGATTTGAACTCTCATTCTCATCTTCAAGCAATATCTTTCTTTCATGAGCCAAGTCCATGATATTTTCCTTAAAGATAAAACGCTTTTCGATAGAATGGCCCATTAAACGGTGATATTTGCAATAATTTGGATCATTAGTCCTCCCAGCCTCATCTGGACGCTTTATTTCAGGTAGCTCAAAGAGTTTTAACGCCAGAAGCTCTTCAAAAATTGTTGGAACATCTGAGTCCAAGAAAAAATACTCTTTTGCCTGCATTTCCTTCAAAGTCAGCTTTCTACCAGCGTTATTCTGAAAAATCATGGTCTTTACCCTTTGATTCTTTCTTAGATTTGTAGCCACTTTCAAAGGTACGGTATTAACATTCATCGACTCCTTATTTCCAAACTTAGGTGCCAATTTTCCTCCTTTCTTTACCTCCATTTTGTCTTTTCCCTTGCGAGGCCAATAAATAAGTGGTCCTTAAATCCTGCTTGCAGACATGCTCAACTCCATATCATGAGCATGTATGGCTAATTCCTCAAATGATTTGGGTTTAATCCCTGTAGGATATAACAAAGTCCTCAATGCATTCTTTGAATACACATTTCTATTTCGGAAGTTTTACTAAGCCTATCCTTATAATTGAGGCTTGCATTTCTCCATCGATTGATGAACTCAATGACGGGTTCATATTCCCATTGACGTGTATTTGTGAGTACAACCATGCTCACAGTACGCCTTGTGCTATAGAAATGATTGAGAAATTCATGCTCAAGTTGTTCCCAACTATCAATATAGCCTGCCTCGAGATTCGTATACCAGTCAAAGGCATTTCTTTGTAAGGAGCGCACAAATTGCTTGACCAGATAATCTCCATATGTTCCAGCATTATTGTAAGTTTCAACAAAATGGGCAATGTGTTTCTTTGGATTTCCCTTTCCGTTAAATTGTTAAAATTTTGGAGGTTGATAACCTGTAGGAATCTTCAAAACATTGATTCTTGAAGTGTATGGCTTTGCATAAGTAAATAATGACTTTGAAGACACATCATACTTATCTTTGATGGTTTCCATAATGAAGTCCTTCAGTTGATGAATGGGAATTCCTCCTTCAGCAGATACTTGCAGCTCATCTCCCACGTTTATTTGCTTTGTAACTGAATCTCCCTTTTCTTCTATCATTGGATGTTTTCCAAGTGCATGACTTGAGCCCCCCTTCATAACGTTCTCAACTCTGTCCATTAACTTGACAATTCGATTATCTTGATCTTGCACATATTTTGTTAGACCTTTAATTGCCTTTGTCAAACTGGCTAGTTATTCTTCAACAGTTGAGGTGTTAGTCATCATCGCTTGGATGGCCGTTATGGATGATGGAGCAAAGCATGGATTTTCCCTCAAACTGAAATTTGTCTAAAATAAGTTACGTGGAGTGACTGGGGCAGATCTAGTGATCAGGACATCATCTTCATCTTGAATAGTGCAATTCCTTGTGTTAAAAGGAATAAGTCGAGCCAACGTCCTTTCAATAATATCAGCTATATTCTCTCCTTCTTCTAATTTATTCGAAAAAAATCTTGCCCCCTTTGAAGATGAAGGATCAAAAATAGAAACCGATGCGGACGGCACTAGGAGTGCTTGTTGTCCTAGCAAGTTTGCTATGTTCCTAGTGATGGGTCCCAAACTTCCTATAGTCGCATCCAGTATGTTCTCCACCTCAGAGGAAAACTTGGAATCAGTAGCCTTAGCAATAATAGCCCTGGAGTCAAACTTCTTAGATGCCATTTTAAGTATTCTTAAAGTTTGATGATCGATGTAAAGAGATGAGAGGTAGAGATTATCCCACTGGTCATGCCAAAATTTGTAAACAATAAATTTTTTAGCCGAGAAAAATAAATAATCAAGATCAGAAAATTGGAGTAATAAAGTGTAATATTTGATTTCAAAATGTAGTGCTAGTTACAATCTCTATGATAATCCTCTAATTCTTCAAATAATAAAAAACATGTTGAACTTGAATTTGATTTAGAGTCAAGGGCTTGAATAGCTTGATCTTGAATCTTCGTCTTCAAATTTAGATTTGAATTATTCGTCACGAACACTTGTATGGTTATGGCAAACAGTAAATGTGAACAGTAACTTGATCTTGATCTTCTTGATATTCTTCTTCATTTTTGATCTTGAACTTGAACTTGAATTTGATTACTTGAACTTTGTAGCTTTGTAGAGAATTTGCGGTCTTTGATCCACGAGCTCTCTTCTTGCTTCTTGTTCTTGAAAAAAAAACCTCTCAGAATAATGAGTACCCCTATTTATAGTTATAGGGAGTAGTATGAGGGTGTGATTTGATTGGTTGGTTTGAACTGACCAATCCAATTTTTTTGGTGAAGAGTTTTAATTTGATTGGTCAGAACATGTCACATATACACGTGGCATTATTCTAGTGGGTCATTTAATTTGACTTAGATTGCCACATAACTTCGACACGTGGCATGATTTTAGTGACTTATTTAATTTAACTTAGATTACCACATAAATTTGACACGTGGCATGATTTTAGTGGCTTATTTAATTTGATTTGGATTACCACATTATTTTGGCACATGGCATGATTCTAATGGCTCATTTAATTTGACTTGGATTGCCATATAAATTTGACACGTGGTGTGATTTTAGTGGCTCATTTAATTTGACTTGGATTACCACATCATTTGGACTATTTTTTTGAATTTAATATAGTCTAAATTAATTTACGTATTTAAATCTAATATAATTCTAATGTTTATAGATGTAATGTCAGTTAATTTTATCTTACGCTGGTATTTCTCTTATCTACTTCCCCTCTTTAGGGTATATTTATGTCATTGTCTGCTTACCTTCAACTTTCCAAATGTATATGAGTTTTTTCCAACGTATTTGGTACACCTATGCTTTTGGTTACCAATGTACGACACCTTAACACAATCCTAAGGTGATGATCTAGTCTACTTGTTGGTACTTGGGTCATGTAGCAATATATTCAAAGTCACCTTCTATTTATCCCAATCAGTAGTCAGACAGTGTGTTTAGTCATTTCAGATCCTTTGTTTGAGAGAACTTATTTTCTAATGACACGTGTCTTAAGCTTTGTCATAACAGTTTCTTTATCCCAGTGGATACTACTTGTTCCTCTAGTAAATTCACAATGCATCAGTTGTTTTGCATATCTACTTTCCCTATCCGCTGAGGATCTTACTATTTTCTATGGTGGAGTCACATATACACAATACTCCTCCATGCTTCATGAGCTTTCATCTCTATCGTGTACCTGATGCTAACTTCTAATCTTACTTAAAACCATATTAACTTTGTTCTAATAGTGGCCTTGTCTTATCACCTTTTCATCGCATTATACCTTCAGTTCATAGCTGTCTATTTCCTTTCTTGTCCATTACTCATACTTAATTAATCACGTCTATCTTAAGTGCTTCCTTTCTGGGCTTTACTTATCCTCATAACGATCTCTGTTATATTCACATGATACCCTATTCGCATTCAATCCCATAGTATAACACTTCTTAACCTTTTCTACAATTCCTATTATGGGTTATTTACATTAGGAGAGCTAAACGTTCTTAACCTTTGTCTAAATCATCCCCTACTATCACAAGCCCTTATAAATTACCTTAGCATCTTATCACCAACACATGACCTTGAATAGCCCATGAATTTATTTTTTCATTTCGCAAGTTACATCTCCAATTAGTGAGCGAAGATCTAGTAAGATGTTGCCATGAAGCATTCTCCAACCACCGCCCGAAGGAAATTAGAATCCAATAAGCACCCTAGTACTTTTTAGTGCTTGACTCACATGGTCTCCCTCTAGGTTCACTCTTGAGTCGTGAACAAATTGTCAAGTTCACAACTAGGGGTTGAGGGCTTTGTACTTTTCCATGGAAGTGAAACTCAATTGTTGGACATTTTTCCCTTCAACATGAGCTTTTCCTAAGGCAAAAATACGGCTGGAAAATATCTTGGTTCTGCTCAAATGAATTCTGAACTTTGCTGCTCACATAGGCTTTGTCCAAAATAAAACTCCCCAAGTAGAAGTAGTGCCCCTCACTGATAACCTGGAGGGTACATTTTTTAGCTTTATTTTAACATAATAAGTTCACCCTATCGGTATCAACTTCCAAGATGTATTATGAACTTTTATCTCATTCTCTCCCCTTTTTTTGTTCTTGAGAAAATTTGGGCAGAGTTTCCTCTGTATTTCTGACTATCTCAAACTTGCACGCAGAGAATGCCAACAATGTCTCACAGTGCTAACATATATATATATATATATATATATTCATATCATATCACAGCCATACAAGGCTTTCAATATTAATAATAGTGTAAAATGATGGACTTACCTCTTATGTCCAACTCAAACTACGTCTGTCAGACTTTCCGTCTACTTTTCCTTTCAATTTTTGACTTTACATGTCAATCGTATTTCAATACCTTACCTGGGACATATCTTTCATGCCTTGGCTTACCTGTGTGCTTTGTAACTTCCAATGTCGTTAATCACTTTCTTCTATCGATATTGTCCTTCTACTAAAATCAAAGATTAGTATAAGGAATTTTACTTTCTATGACTCGGTTTTATCGCACGATCTGGTATATGATAGAAAGGTAACATCCTAAATATTCTGTATCCTCTTGTTTATAGATGTGGTGCGCAACACACCGATAAACAAGACTCTACTAGACACGGTTTGTAGATATTCTAAGGACGAACTGCTCTGATACCACTTCTATCATGACCCAATCTCATGGGCCATGATCGGGTGCCCAAGTTGGACACTCGCATATACACCTGTAACCTATAAGTAAGTTTGTCTCTAGAGAGACCAAGACTTGTCATTTAGGAAGCATAACACATAAACCGTCGAGGCTATCATAGCATGTGGGATCGTCCCATTATATACATACACGCGAGCCAATAAGGCTTCCACAGCAAGGGGAATGTCCAAAAATATAAATCATATGGACATAATCGAACACACATACATACACAATCCACACACTTGTCTATAGACCTCTAAGAGTGTTAATGACTATATATGGTGGGAAGGGCCCCCGCTGTACCCCTGAATAAACAAATATATACATAGGAGGTTTGATACCAAAACTCGGCTTTGAATCAATGGAGTTTCTTCCAACTTGCTGAGTGGAATCCTAAGTTGGTGGACTCCTAAAACTTATATTTGTACCTGCGGGCATGAAATGTAGCCCCTCCAGAAAGAGAGGGTCAGTACGACATATGTACTGAGTATGTAAAGTATAAAACATCATAAAGAGGGCACAACTAACATAGGGATGCAGAGGACAAGCATAACGTTCATAAAACTACAGTACCTGCATCTTATAAAATAGAGTCGTGTATACCCTCATCAACCCTGTACCTGGACCGCTAAGGGAATCGGTGTTACAAACACATCATCTATCATGATAGGTATATATATGTTATTAGCATTGTGGAATGTATAGCCCGATCCATGTGTATAGCAAGTACATACTGAGGAACAACGGTCCGGTCCACATATTATATAATAATATTGAGGAACGACAGCTCGATCCGTGTCTCATATAATAATGTTGAGGTATGATGGCCCAATCCGTATATCAATCAATAATGCCGAGGTATGACAGACCGATCCGTATGTATATATATCACTCAATAATGACGAGGAACGACAGCCCAATCCACATATCGTATAACAATGTATATACATGCATGTAAGACTTGGTAACATGTCAAACATCCCTCAGGTATCACCATAAAGTATGCCCAAGAGCCCCTAGGTATAGTAACTTACACATCCCATCACTATTCAGCCTATAGAAGGATCGAGGGCCGTAGCTCAACTACTTTAAGATCCTTATCATTCAAAAGTGAGTACAAGTCATGAGTCACATCCAGGACCTATAAATGGAATTGTCTCTAACTCATATCATACATCATTTTACTTACATTAAGCCATTTCAAGAAAAGGAAGAGATAGGCTTCACGTGTATTACTTTTTATCACGTAGAAGGCTTACAAGACCATAACTCAACCATTGCGGGAGTTCTAACAGCAAGAAGTGAATAATATTAATGAGTCATGCTTGGGGTTCTAAGAATGGAACTATCTCTATATTACATATACCAACCATTTGTGGCTACAACATGCCAAGAGAAAAGAAGAGTTAAGCTTTACATACTCATCCCTTCCTAATATATGGAAGGCTTGAGAAGCCCTAGCTCAATTACTGTAAGAGTTCCATCATCAAGAAGTAAATAAGAACCATGAATTACGCCTGGCATATATGAGTAGATTTACCCTCAAGCTCCTATCATTCATTACTTAACTTGAAGACATGCCAAAAGAAAGGAAAGATGGGCTTTACATACCTTTTTATCAAGTAATCGTAACCACTCTTGCTTCATTGCCTTCTAAACCTATTTAACACAAAGGTAATACTAACATTAATAACCTTCAACTTTCCAGCTTCTCAAACCATAACTAAGCATCCATAGGAATCATTTCCCTAGGTGCCTTCCTCAAGTAGTTTATTAATCAACAAAGAAGTTAACGGAAATCGGGCAGCACTTCCCCTAAAACTTACCCTATCCAAATTTCCAATTACATCCTCAACCACTACAGCCAACCAAAAACAACAACCAGAATCTTATATACAAGTAACCCACGTCAATATTACGCAATACAAACTCCAAAAGACTCGCTTAAAACTACGATACCAAAATAAGGTTTTCAATCATTAATTCGTAAAATCTTTAACCACGCAGAATGGAGGGTTAGGTGGCTATAACCAGAAGAACCCACACCTGTTTTGACCCATGTTCCAGCCCTGCAACATGCCACAAAACCATTTTCAAAGACAACACCATGCTAATGACAACACTAGCCAAACTTTAACTTGCTAGAATAGGGTCAAAACAATCCCTACATGACCTGCAACATCCTTCAGACATAACGTGCATATTTTCACATTTACAACTCATATTTATACCCCCACAACATGTTTAAACACTTTCCCAAATGTGGGAGAAGAGAATCGAGCCATACCTTAACAAATGACTTCCCCAAACTTGCTGAAAATTGACTTTGAGAGCTCTTAATGTGGCTGAAAAGTTAGTGGCTACTCGTTGCACTCTTTCTATGCCCCAACTATTAATTCACATTGTTAACACCTTTATATAGTTGAAAAATACCTTAGATAATTAATTTACAGATCAAAAAGTTGAGGGCTTACCTTGTTGCTCTTGGTCGTAGCTAGTCTTTCTAGCTCCTCTTAGCTTTCCTTTCAATTTTCTCTCAATTTTCTAAGTGTAGGGCTGAAGAAATGAATCCTTAGTCATCATAATATACATATATATACCTCCACGTGATCGAGGAACACCTTATATAATCAATTCACAGAGCGAAATCGGAGGACTTACCCCTTTTTTTCTTTGTTGCCGTAGGTACTCTCTCTTAGTCTTTAGGTTTTCTTTTCTTTCTTTCTTCAAGTTCTTGGCTGGAAAATGACTTAATAGTCATCCAAACATACATATATATACCTCCTTAGGAGGTGACACGTGGAATCCCCCTAGGGGTGACACGTGGTAGCCCCCCTAGGGGTGACATGTGGCAGCCCCCTAGGGTACCACCTCATCCATACCCCTAATCCAAAGCTGCCACATGGAAGTGTGGGGTCCACCCCAAGTAGGTGGGTCACCTAATTGGTCCAAGTAGGTGCATCACCTACTTTTCACCTACTTGCTTCTTTTCGTAAGTTCGGAATTTAGTTTTTGCTCCTTTTCATAGGTTCATAATCTCATCTCATTTTAAGAACCTATGTAACCCTTGCTATGTGAGATCAACATGTACTCCCATAGATTAAGTGTGTAAGACATCCAAGTTGGTAGCTTACGCAAGTAAGTCGAGTCCCATGACTTGTTATTTTGTCCCCTAACTCGATTCAAATCCTTATAGCCCTATTTCCAACCTTCACTCTTATGGGGCATCACGTCATCCCTTTCTTAGAGTTATTTGATAACATTATAGATAATCTGGGTCACCGAACAACTTTCAAGAAGCTTAAGAAGAAGTTCCAAAGCACAAAGGTACGGGGTATAACAAAACCCCTAAGTGGTGACATGTGTCAAGCCCTCATTGGGCCACCGCATCCCCTCCTCCAATCTAGGGCTGCCACATGGAAGGTGGGGTCCACCCCTTTGCTCCAGCTGCTGCCATGTGGCATTCTCTTATGCTTCCATGTGTCACTCTCTTTTCCTCCTCGTGGGTTCGTAATCTTATCTTAATTTATGAACCTATGCAATCCTTGCTATGTAAGCTTGGTATGTACTCAAGTAGCTTAAGTATGTAACATATCCAAAGTAATAGCTTACACAAGTAAGTCGAGTCCTACGACTTACTACTTGGCCTCCAATTCCTTCTGGATTTTTATAACCCTATCTCCAATCTTCCTTATTATGGGGTATCACATTCTCCTTTCCTTAGAGTTATTTGATAGCGTTATAGCTTATTCGTCTCACATGGTAACTTCTAAGAAGCTTAAGAACCTTTCAAGGTACAAAAGTATGAGGTGTAACACAAAGAGGGGGAGTAATAAATTAAGAATGATGTGGTATGTCATATTTTAAGTGTTCAAGAGTTATATCTCAATTTTTGAGGTTAAGAAAGTGGCAAAATAAAGTTGGTGAAAGTTATCGTAAGTTCATTTATAAAGATTTCTCTGAAATTTGGGTCAAATGTCTATCTATAAAGAGTTATGGATCCTATAAAATAAAAGGTCTATAAGTCTAGTATCCAACAACCTAAACTGTTCATCCATACAACTCTAGAATAGAGATATATGCATGTTTTTGTGAGATTGCATAAGCAGGCACGTCAATGTGGGCCTGGAGCCCTTATGTCGGTTTAGCTTTATATAAGTTGTTCAAGCTTCATTAACTCATAAAAATTATCCAAAATTCATATAAAATCATAGTGAAAGTCCCTAAATTCTCCATGGATATTGATTCTTTCAACTCGGATATTTAATGGAAGTTGCTCTACATAGCGAGCTTATCATTTTGGTATAGTTTGCCCCATCGATCTCGTGATGTATCTTCATGGGTGTGGTGGAAGTGATATAGATGGTGTTTATTGAAGATGTTTTAGTACCTATGGATCTATATTATCAAGGTAAGAATCACGTACACTTATCTATTTGTTGAATCGAGATTCTAAGCTCCTAGTTATGAAAGTTGTAGTTGCCGATGAATTGTAGTTGTTTCTTGTTGATTTTGGCTTATGTTGTTGTAACTTAAAAGATTCAGATTGTTTTTATTAGTATTTCAAAGGTTTTTATCAAGGAAATTATTCCCCTATGACCCTCCTTCATAATCCTATGTTCTAGTGTCGTTTTTATAGATTTTTGAGCCACGAAGTGATGTTTTGGATTTTGTTGCTCCGGCCAGCCCCTTTGTCTTATTGAGTTGAGTTATTATTGTAACATATTAATGGTATTAAGGTGTTGGAGGGACTGGTGATTGTTTTTCTTTTTATCGGAGTCATGTAAGAAGGTTGTTGGATTGAATTGACATAAAGTACGCTTAGGAATAGTGCCTCAAGAGCTCGTCGCTCCTTTGAGATGCGGTTAGCATATTTTTTTTAGATTTAGCTGACATTTATTATTTTTATTGGCCTCATTTTATGCTTTGGAGTTGTCTTGTTATGACTGTGACATTAACACTTTATTAATTCTCTACGACTCATTCTCATAGCCTTGTTGATTCAAGCAATTGTTATTTTATAATAGGTTGGTCGAGATTCATGTAGACACCTTTGAGGCTTCATTTGGAAGGTATGCTAAGGCTATTCCCTTCTTTTGGCATGTTTTCTTAAATATTAGGAGCTATACAAAAAGGTTGTTGTTATCGTTGATATACTCGTAGCCATGTCTGTTAGTTATTGGCTGCTCGAGTTGTTATAGTTCTCTATTGTTTGGATTCTTATTATGTTAGTAGCTTCCCTATGTTGGGCACGACTTAGAGACTATTTGAATAGGTTGCTTATAGCTAATTGTTTTGTGTTTAGCCTATTGAATAGTTATTATTGCCTTGGGGCTATTGTGGTTAGCTGCAGTAATGTGATGGTTTCCTAAGAGGGCTATGAGTTGCCTACGGGGCTATATTGATGCCGAAGAAGGCTATGTGCTGCCTACAGGTCTATATGTTTCCTAAGAGAGCTATGAGTTGCGTACAAGGCTATATTGATGCCTAAGAAAGCTATGTGTTGCCTACGAGGCTAGGTTGTTGCCTAAGAAGGTTATGAGTTGACTGTAAGGCTATATTGATGCCTAATAGGGATATGCACTACCTATAGAGCTATATTGTTGCCTAAGAGGACTACGTGACTGCCTACAGGAATAGAGGACTACCAATAGGGGTTAGACTGATTTGGCATCTTTTGGGCTTATGGGGGCCTAGATAGGTAGTCTTGTTTGGTTTTGTACCTATCGAGCTTATGGGAGCTTGGTTAAGTTGTTTTTTGATTATTTATGATATGTTTAGAATCAGGAGTAGGTCAGTACACTTATCTTGTTCTTGATTTTCTTACCCGATTACTTTCAGCATATTATGATACATGCTCATTTAGTATATTGCCTTTCATACTCGGTACATTATTTTGTAATGATGCCCCATTGCCGAGGGGTGCTGCATTGATGCCTGCAAGTCTCGACAAATAGCTCGATAGACCTCTCCAGTCGCACAGTTGAGTTCTAGCAGGTTTGCTAGCCCCTTTCTTCCAAAGCTGTCACATTTCTGAGGTTTGTTAGCTTTTGTTGTATATAATTTTGGGTTGGTCGGAGCCCTGTCCCACCAAGATTTATTACTCTTAGAGGCTTGCAGACTAGTTTATGGGTTGTATAGCTATGTTATGGCCATGTTGGCCTGGTTTGTGGGTTTGTTGAGACTAGTTAACTATTTGATGTATTGCCTTGATATACTTTCTTTCAGTTTTAGTAATGAGATCATGGTGGCCTCGACTGCCCAATCAGGACTGTGTGCTAGTTGGCTATTTCTTTATATGCACGATTGGGAGTAGGTGTTTTTTTTATAGAGTTCTTGATAGAGGCCTTGCCAACCGCGGTCTTAATTTTAAGTTGATATATACTTATTTGTTTTCTTTATTGTGTGTGGCTGCCATGCGCTAGTAGCAAATGGTTTAGCAGGGTCGGCTTGGACCTGAGTTATGGCATTAGGTGCCAGTTGCGCTCCTTAAGTTTGGGGAGTGAAAACTTGGTATCAGAGCAATGTCATATCTTAGGGAGTCTGCAAGCCGTTTCTAGTAGAGTCTTTTTTATAAATGTGTTGTGCACCACATTCTATAAGCAGGAAGCTACATGACATGTTAGAATGGTTACCCTTTTTCATACCCAAATTATGCTATAGAGCTGAGCCATAAGGGTTCAGCTCTTTGGCTTACGATTGTTAATGGGCTTGTTCTTAAATTGCCCATGATGATACTATGGACATCACATGAATGTATGCCACTGTATAGATCATAGAGGTTCTTTGACATCAGCGATATATGACTGAGAAAGTCAAAGGAGGGAATTAAAGGAGGGCTAGGCCCATAGGTTTTAGATGGAGGCCCAAGGTTTCTCTAAACCTCGAGATCTAGGGGGATCAATTACACCCCCATAACAGAAGTCCCACGGTAGTATGTAGATCTTCAAGGGCGGTCAGATCCGAGTAAGAGTTGACGAACACCAGGCTCATAGTAACGCATAGACCCAGAGCAGTTTAGATCAATTACACCAGATTATGATACATGTAGTAAGCACATGTCAGGAGAAGCCATAAGGGCTCCACAATATGCTATTTTGGTGTCCTAGAGGGTCAGATACTAAGGTATTATTCTATAGCCACACACAGACAAAGAAGACAAATTCAAAACCAGAAACGTATGGAGATTATGTTGAATTTATTTATTCAGTTACACAGGAAACTGAAGAAATTTGAGAACCATCAAATTATTCAGAAGCAGTTTCTAGTGTTGATTAGGTCAAGTGGTTGATTGAAATAAATGAATAAATTGAATTTCTCCACAAGAATGGTACTTGGTCTTTTGTGAAAGTTGTCTTTAGGTAAGAGATATTGTTGGTTGCAAATGGGTCAAGAAAAAGGATGGAGTTACAGGGGTTGAAGATGCAAGGTATAAGGCACGATTAGTTACATTTTAAACTTTCAACAGAAAAACACAGTTGAAAATGATGAAGATATTCAAATGTCTTCTTTGTTGAACAACAAATGATTAGATATGCTCTAGGTCTGCAAAATTTCAACTACCAAACTATATAAGTTTGATAGTTAAAATATATAATGACTCACATTTTTATATTATTTGGTGTAAACATACAATATATTCATATGTTATCTAATATTCTTTATAGACGATATTGTTAGTGTATGTCTCATTTCGACTATTTGTTTGGTGTATCATAACAAGAACTCTTGTTGTGGATATTAATATTTGATCTTAAAAGTATGGCGTACAATTGTCCAAGGGAGAAAATAAATTATTTCGCCCCAAAAAATATTTGATTTTTGCAGAGTTTTTGGTACTCCAAACTCTCACTGAATGTCTACTCTAAAATACAAAAAGAAGTAACATAATTTTCTATACATAAGCTTCTAATCATGAAAAAAAATTGTCAAGAAGATTCATCTGTAACAATAACCAAACAAAGATTGAACCATCCTCGCTCGAATATGATGTCGAATGCAACTCACAATAACTACAATAAGAAAGCAGAAATAGGACTCAAGAGCTTTACAAAACTCTGAAGGGGAAAAACAACAAATTAGTGCGCAACATGTGCAAATTTAACTTCTTAATTACCCGGCAAAAGTACTGTAAAGCAGCCTGAAGTGTTCTTCTTGAAGTCAAAACTGAAATCTTTAGTTAATTAAAAGTGGAAGGGATCCCAACCATCCCACACTATGATCTCTCGATGGTCAAAAGAATGGCTCAAGTTATAACATGATGGACCAAAACTTGAAATCCACCATTCAATAACGTTTATTATGCTGAGAAGTGGGAACACCTTCTATAATATTATTGCAAAGAATATAAAAAGAATTCTTGATTTTAAACAGGAAGCAATCAAAGCATTTTGTGTTCTAAAAAGTGTAATTGAACTATGGTATGACAATGAAATTTTCAAAATCGGAAGAACTTTATTTGCTCACGGTGCAAATGTTGTTTCTTTACTGGGTATTTTTATCCCTTTATTATGAAATCACCTAAAAAATATAATATGAGAAAGAAAAAAAAAACCTAAGCATGTTCAAAATTGTGGACATGCTTCTCATACGAAAGACAAAAAGGGAAGATAGCCAAAGAAAAAACTTTACATACCTATAAGTTTATTTGCAGTTATGCTTTGTTTTTGAATTTCATTAATTGGCGAGGGTTTTTTTTTCTTCTTATAATCTGGTGAGGGTTAAACATATTATTGATGTATATTCATATCAGACAACTAATTAATAAACAGAGGAGATAAGATAATTCATCAGTAGTGAATTTGTTATTAACTGTAGAAAATCAAAAACTTTTGTAACAGGTTAGTAAAAAGCCATAAGGTGCTATAATTCTTCTCTTCTAGTAATTGTTAATTAGTATAGCAACTAAGAATTCAATAAAATTTCATTAAGTCCCAATCACCCTATTAAACTTTGTAATATAGGAGGTGTATATTCTTTCCAATAAAAAAAAATCCTATAAGTTTCTTAAAATTTTAAGGCATGATTAAAGTACAGTAATGAAGAAATAACCATTCATGTATAATCAGATGAATTTGGTCCACAATAGACTGTTTTTTTTCAACTTTTTAGCTTCTCAACATTTTGAACATAATGATCAATTGGTGATTTAAAATAATGGTTATTATTTAACATATAATTAATTAGATATTTAATTAAATTTTGATTTAGTGTTGGAGCAAAATGGTAATCATTTTAGATCTTTCCATTTTTAATATTATACGATATGATGATGATATGATATGATATAATGTTACATAAAAGTCTTTGTTTACTTGGCCTCCTCCCGGACATTATTCTTTTAACGCTGAACGAGATAAATTTAAGGTTGACATAAAGAATTGAATGAAACCTAGAGTAATCATAGGCCGCATAACATGCAATAATGAGTATATCTCGTTTAAATTGAAAGAAACTTGAGATTAGGTACTTAGGTGGTTGACGGGAGATTTTTTAGAGTTGAGACAAATTTTACAGTCTCTCTCTCATTAAAATTGACCAAACACTTGCGATTATGTCATTCAAGGTCATAACCAGAACTCCAAACAGAGGTTTAGGCAGTCGAGTGGAGAAAAAGGGTATGACACTGTAGAAAGGTAAGGGCAACAATGGAGGAATATTTGGTTTTTCCTTTAAAAAGCAAAAGGAGACTGAGTATCAATGCCAGAATAAAAGATAAGAGAATAAAGCATCTTTGTAGTCATGCTCTCAAGTCTTATGCATTACTTTTCTTCAACCTTCAATGCTCTTCTTTAGCTTTGGAACTCCTATTAGCCCCAGTTGAAAACATACGTACATTAGCAGAGCCCCACAGTATTTTGAAAACATTGGCAGCTGGCCAGAAAGAATCTTAGAAAGCATGTACAAAGAACGTTAAAAGTCTAAAAGGCTTTCATAATCAGAAAAGGGAAAAATTCCCAGAGTCCACAAAGACTAACTTTGTCATTAGAGATCATTTTTGTCAATATAAATTTTCAACCTCTCAGAAAGACAGATACTTATCTAACTTTATGCTTGTAGTGCTAAAGCTAGGATGCGTTTAAATTAAGCAAATGTTCTAGTGTATGCTTTCAAGAATCTAACACATTCATCATATGCTAATCAAACCACAAAATGCTTTCGCTTTGTGAACTCTTTCTTTTCTTCACCATCTAGTACATACTTGGAAGAAATTTTATATCAGCAACTTTCTGTACAAGGCAAGAATTAAGCTAGTTCCAGGCAAAAGTGGTGAGGCTGAATCCAGTCCTCAAACAAGTATATATGACCAGAATTTCATTCATTTTCTTCTTATGCAAACAAGTTTTTCTAATACAAACAAATTGTCTCCTTCAGGTATAGTGGATTTGCTGAAGCTGCTATCTTTTTCTCAAACCCAGAAGTCTCTAGTAGACAAGGGAAAACATGGGCAATGAACAGCCTTCCAACCCCCAAGATGACTATAAAGCCAAAGAAACGAAACCCCAACTTGGGGAACGATGGCCACATGGAGGATTTCGAGGTGGAGGTGGATGGATTAGCAGTGACCGAGTCACAAGCACTTATGATCTTGTTGAACAGATGCATTTTCTTTATGTTCGAGTTGTGAAAGCAAGAGACCTACCGCCAAACCCTGTAACAGGGAGTTGTGATCCTTATGTGGAGGTGAAACTCGGAAACTATAAAGGCAAAACAAAGCACTTTGATAAGAAGGTAAACCCTGAGTGGAAGCAAGTGTTTGCTTTTTCGAAAGAGAAGATTCAGTCTTCAATTATCGAAGTTTTTGTAAGAGACAGAGAGATGGTGCAGAGAGATGATTATCTAGGGAAAGTGGTGTTTGACATGAATGAAGTGCCCACAAGGGTTCCACCTGACAGCCCTTTGGCCCCTCAGTGGTATAGATTAGAGGATCGCCGCGGAGAAAGCAAAGTCAGGGGAGAGGTGATGCTTGCAGTGTGGATGGGAACCCAAGCAGACGAAGCCTTCTCAGAAGCATGGCATGCAGACGCTGCTTTAGTTCAGGGAGAAGGTGTGCATAGTGTCAGATCAAAGGTATATGTTTCACCTAAACTGTGGTACTTGAGAGTCAATATCATTGAAGCCCAAGATGTAGAATCCCTGGAAAAAAGCCAACCCCCACAGGTATTTGTTAAGGCTCAAGTTGGGAAGCAAGTACTAAAGACCAAAGTATGCCAAACACGAACAACTAATCCTTTCTGGAATGAAGACCTATTATTTGTGGCGGCAGAGCCTTTTGAGGAGCAATTGGTGCTTACCGTTGAATGCAAAGCCGGCCCTTCCAAAGATGAGATCGCTGGGAGGTTGGTCTTGCCACTTAACACATTTGAGAAGAGATTGGATCACCGGCCAGTTCATTCTCGCTGGTTCAATCTTGAAAGGTTCGGGTTTGGAGTTTTAGAGGGAGATAGAAGACATGAACGAAAGTTTTCAACAAGAATCCATCTCAGGGCTTGTCTTGAAGGTGGATACCATGTATTAGATGAATCAACAATGTACATCAGCGATCAGAGGCCAACAGCTAGGCAGTTGTGGAAGCAACCAGTGGGAATCCTGGAAGTAGGCATCTTGAGTGCACAGGGGCTTGTCCCTATGAAACCTAAGGATGGTAGAAAGACCACAGATGCTTATTGTGTAGCTAAATATGGATTGAAGTGGGTAAGAACCAGAACCATACTTGATAGCTTGAGTCCCAAATGGAATGAACAGTACACTTGGGAGGTGTATGACCCATGTACGGTGATTACATTGGGTGTCTTTGATAACTGCCACCTAGGAGGGAATCATGAGAACTCGGGTGCAGGGAAGGACTCCAGGATTGGTAAGGTAAGGCTCAGATTATCAACACTGGAAACTGATCGAATTTATACAATGTCTTACCCACTTCTTGTTCTGCAACAATCTGGAGTGAAGAAGATGGGTGAACTCCAACTGGCTTTTAGATTTACTTGCTTATCTCTTGCAAACATAATATATCTATATGGCCATCCATTGCTCCCAAAGATGCATTATCTACACCCTTTCACAGTAAACCAAGTGGACAGTTTGAGATATCAGGCCATGAATATTGTAGCTGTGAGGCTTGGACGAGCTGAGCCACCACTGCATAAAGAGGTTGTGGAGTACATGCTGGATGTCGACTCCCACATGTGGAGCATGAGAAGAAGTAAAGCTAACTTCTTCAGAATTGTTTCTCTCTTCTCAGGTGTAATTTCCATGAGCAAATGGCTTGGAGAAGTTTGCAAATGGAAGAACCCTATTACCACTATTCTAGTTCATCTTCTCTTTTGCATATTGATCTGCTACCCAGAGTTAATACTACCAACCATGTTCCTTTATATGTTTCTCATTGGAATATGGAACTACCGTTCCAGACCCAGGCACCCTCCACATATGGACACAAAACTATCTTGGGCTGAAGCAGTTAACTCAGATGAACTAGATGAAGAGTTTGACACTTTCCCCACATCCAAGCCTGAGAATACAGTTAAAATGAGGTATGATAGACTTCGCAGTGTGGCTGGTAGAATCCAAACAGTTATAGGGGACATGGCAACTCAAGGAGAGAGATTCCAGGCTCTACTCAGTTGGAGGGATCCGAGGGCAACTAGCCTCTTCATAGTCCTCTGTCTTATTGCAGCAGTTATACTGTATGTGACACCTTTCAAGATCATAGCACTTGTAGCAGCTCTGGTTTACCTAAGGCACCCGAAATTCAGGAGCAAAATGCCTTCACCACCATGCAATTTCTTCCGGAGATTGCCAGCTCGAGCTGATAGCATGCTCTGAAACAAAATTTGCAATGTTTTTAGCTGATGTATTCTCCATTGTTCTACTTCAATAATTTGTATGATTATGCTATCTTATATGTTTTTCATCAAACCTTCATGAAAAACTCTTTGCAAAAATTAGATGTAAAAGAATAGTTGAAGAAACAAAGTATGTGACAGATCACCTTAACAATAATAAAGTCTTTGTTAAAGTTGAAGCCCAATTTTCTCAGTACTTGGAAGCGCTATGTGATATTCTAGGTTAAGAAGAAGTTCAAAGCATAAAATGTACAGTGTTGCACGAGGAATGAAAATGTAGAAGCCCTGGTCACTGATCAGCTCCAAATTATCATTACAAGTATTTATGGAAAGGATGATTGAACTAGTGCAATTTTCTCTTGCTATTATCTTTCAATTTCGCACCATCAGACGCAAACCAACAAAAACATATGTAAAGAATAACCTAATCATTGTCACCGTGTGTATAACTAACCCTCTATGTCATTTAGCTAAATATCTTGAGACTTCAAGGAAGATTCAAATAGCATTTGCTTATCAACAAACAAAAATTAACAAATAGCATCAGATAGAAACAACCCATGATTTGCTAGATGAGTAAAATAGATCCTTCACATTATTTTCCTTACTATAGTTAACTATGTTGGAAGAATGATTCTAGCATCTCAAAAGAATCGACATAATCACAAATTATCACCTATTCTATAACCATTCAACTCTTCATCATAAATTGAATTATTTTTCACATCTGTTTTTCAACAATGGGTTAGTATCTCTAATGACTAATTAATTAGATAATATTGCAGCCTCTCCAACGTTATTCTTAATCCCATGGCTTATGAGGTCCTCATTATATATAGAGAGAGAGCGCACGCTAAATGTAAGAAATATTATATGGAAGCCTGTATTAGTTGCATAGAAGATAAACTAAAAATAAAAGTTACTAAAAAACAAGAAAATACATCAGGTAATCAAACTACTAATCTAAGGTTATTAAAAGTAGAAACACGATTAAATGAATTAAAACAGAGATTAGCTCTATTAGAAAAAGGAAAAGACAAAATAGAAAACTTTATTTTGACAACAGCTATTGTCATTAGCAAAGTTGTCACAACATGACGGTGGATTTTGAGCTGTTGTTGAGGATATAGAGGATGTATCTGTTATCTTATTGTCTATAGCGTATCTTCCTTTTGTTTTTAATTTAGTGATTTGTACAGATGTATGGATAGTCGACGAAAATTAAATCATCTTGAAAGAAATATAGGATATTCTAATCAAAGAATAATGTACTATCAAAGACAAATTCATGAGACAATTCCTTTAGGTTAAACTAGATGCCCCTTGAATTTGTTAAAAAAATAAGACTACGTTATAGTTGGCTTTACGACAAAATTCAATATAGATGTGAGTTAAGACAATTAATAAAACATTTGAAAGAACATCTAGAGTGGGTACAAGAACAACTAAATAAAAATATACATACCAATTTGTTTTTAGACTCTCTTAAAAGACATCAAGTTAGCCTAACTAAAGAAATTGATAATATAGAAAAAGACATAGGATATTTGTAAGTAGAATAAATTATTATAAGAAGATTTGTAAGATTAGAAGTTCATTAGGATAATAGTCAAAATAGATTCATTAAAACATTTAGAGTATTTAGATCGAAAAATTCATCCTGAAAAGAAATATAGATTATTAAAAGAAAATACAATAATAAAGTGTAATTTTAATAAAGGAGAACATATATTACACTCCGATGATAAACAGTATAATACATTAATAGACTTAATAATAAATTTTAGTGATAAGGTCCTAGAACAAAATTAAAATATATTAAGATTCGTAGGAGTAATAGAGGCCACCCTTTATAAGCAGAAAAAGATACTACAAAAATTAGAACAAAATTTTGATTTTTTAAAATCACAAGAACTAGAAATAGATAGAAAACTTCAGTATTTAAATACAAAATTTAATTTATAGAAAATACCTACAAAAATTGAAATAGAAAAATTAATTAAGACAATATAGAAAAACCTAAAGAGTTAGAAATTAGAACTACTCAATTAGTAACAAAATAACAAGACAAGTAGAAGCAATAAATACGGATATAAGTGAATTAAAAAAAATAATTCAAAGATTAGAAGAAATTTCACTTTCATGAGTGACGAAGATGTAAATTATAAAAAAATATTAGATTATACAAGAAATTTTCACACCAAGCCAAAAATATTTTCAAAACATATTCCGTCAAGTCAAACAGATAAAGTCATATTAAAATAAAATAATACAATAATAGCATTACTGGTAGAATTAAATATAAAAATAGATAAATTAATTAAAGAAAAGCAAACTGAAAAGCAAGTCCGAAAAATATTGAAATAGACGAGTCAATTACTCAATTAAAAAGAGTTGAAATAACTCCGCAAAAAGAAAGACCAAAGGTAACTAGAAGACAATAAAAATGGATTTTCTTTCAAGTATCTCAAGAAGAATCATCGAAGAAGAAAGACCAAGAGTAAGTTTTTCGAATAATAGAATAGGAAATAACCTGAGAAATAACTTTATATCTAGAATATTATCAAGAAAACAATCAAACAACGAACAAGAACAAGAATTAAATCAAATAATAGATGTAGCTAATAATTTACAAATTTTCCAACAGAATCAGTTAAAATTGTTAGATCCTAAGACATTGTATAACTCAAATTATTTTTCTAATAGTGACCATTTATACAGACACTATAGAGAAGAACAATTATCAGCTATAGGAGATAACATAGCAATATTAAATTTAGTAGCAACATTAAATTTAGTAAATACAGAATCTTTAAAAAGGATAATGAATACACGAATGATGTTAATGCATATGTGCTTAATTGTCATAGGAATTAAAAGATTAACTAGAAAAAATTTAGGAATAAAAGTACTAATTATTTTTTTATGATGATAGATGGTCAGACTTAAAGAAATCTATAATACGATTAACAGAAATAATGGAGGAATATTCTACATTCGTCTAGACTTTATGATAAATTTAAAGAATTTGAAAAGAATATTAAAATAGGAATACAGACTAAAGGATATGAAAACATGAATAATGGAAATAATTTATTAATGTGCGTAGGATTTTTAGAAAAAATAGTTTTAAGTAGTAATACAAAGTTTAAACTTAAAGTTAATGATGTGGTTGAAGTAATGGAAAATAGAGGTATAAAACTAATAAAACCAATAAAAATAAATACAGAAGAATATGCAGGTTTAGAATGGAATTTAGAAAAATTTAATAAACCCAAAGTGTTCACCCCTGAATCTCATCTAATGTATACTAATATAAAAGGAGAAACATTAATGAGATGTACAGACTATAATTAAACTAGTCAAAGAGAATTGGATGATGAGGAGACATAATTGATGAACATAGAAATAATACAAGAAGGATACGAAGTTGATAAAGCTATAGAAGAAGCCATATTAAAATATGAAGAAAATAGTTACATAACATTTAAATGTAAAGGATGTAAGAAAGGAGAAATGAATCTTGAAGACACAAAAAGATATTTTATAGCATGTAAAGATAGAACTGATAATTTAGGATGTAGAATACAAGACACTGATTTTATATACACTTTTTTCGATAAAGAAGACATAGACATAAATTTTATAGTAAGTCAAAAAGAACTAATGAAACAAACTAGTTTCTCTAGTGCAAGCCCTTTCGAGAGAACAACCCCTACTCAGCCAGTAGAAATTGGTACGAAAAATATACCTAGAAGGAAATATATATGTTAGATCCAAATACAGAAATAAAGATAGAAAACCTAAAATCAATGGACAAAATAATGTTGTTAGAAGAACCTATCAGATTACAAGAAGGAGAAAATAAAGGGAAAATATTAAATATAGCTGCACATGATCCACAAATGTGAAATACAGTTATAGATTTGTGGAAAGGAATAATAGTTGCAGATTATATAAAAACCTATACTAAAACAGATACTCAGATAATGTATAAATACTTAGAAACTTTTCTAGGCGACTTTCTTTAGGAGTTCCAAGCCTTAATAAGTTTGGGATCAAATCCTTATAATTTTACAAATAAAATATACAGTTTACTTTCAGGAAATACCCAAATAGTTATTTGATAATATTACAAAGAAATGCTTTAATCAAGATAGAACAATTAAGCATTTCAAATTGGTTTTATATAAAGAATTTTTTAAAAGACTTTTTCTACTATTGTACAATTAGTGGAAATACCTTTGATGAAAAATTAGGAAAGAAATTATTTAATAAATTACTAGAAGCTTTAGGAAGAGAAATAGAAGATAGATGGTATAAAAGCGAAGGAGCAGTTCAGAAGTCAACGGCTAAATGGTCTATTGGACAAAAAATACAACATGTAATGAAAGTATTACAAGAAAAATGTACAAATATACAAATACAGAAACAATTAAAATAAAATGAGATGAATTTCTGCAAAACCATGATCTATGAAACACAAAGTTATGATAAAGAACAACGTAGACCAAAAAGATATAAAAGAAGATCTAATTATAACCAACATTCATATAATCGTAGAAAATACTACTTACGTTAATCATCAGCTAAGAAGCCATATTTAAATAAAGACAGACATGTTAGAAAATATAAAAATGATAGAAATTATAAGAATAAATTAGAATGTTTTACTTGTGAAAGTATAGAACACTTAGCAAACATATATCCAAAAAGAAATAATAGTAGAATTAGAAACTCTCAATTAATAGAAGATTTTCAAGAAACATTACTAAACTTAGATGAATACATGTCTGATAATGAAAGTATATATTCTATTATGAGTATAGAAGTAGAAGACAGAACTCAATCGGATTCATCTGATTCCGAAAAAGATGATTTAATTAACGAAATAAGATTAGAAATAATGGGTTAGAACTAGATGATTTACAAGTCAGTACTATGATGAATATTATACAAGAATATAATCATGACTTTGAAAGACAAAATGGAATAGATAGTAATCAATGTAGTATATGTAAATGGTACCCTAGCAAAATATATAGAGCTAAATGTAAGAAATGTTATATGGAAGCTTGTATTAGTTGCATAAAAGATAAACTAAAAATAAAAGTTACTAAAAAACAAGAAAATACAATAGGTAATCAAACTACTAATCTAAGGTTATTAACAGTAGAAACACGATTAAATGAATTAGAACAGAAATTAGCTCTATTAGAAAAAGGAAAAGACAAGATAGAAAACAAAGAAGACACATCTACACAAGGAACAATACATTTAGAACAATTATATCAAGAAACAGAATTAATGAATATAGAAAAAATGGATAATAATCTGTAATGACCCTCAAGGTCATTTTTGGAATTTTTGTAAAATGACCATTTTACCCCTCCCTTAAGATACCCCGAGTCATTTCTAATTGTTACCAGGTGTTGATTTTTAGAAAATCCTATGAAAAGTTAAGTCCTTGGAAATTATGAGTTTCATAAGCTTTAAGTGTTAAAAAGTGGTATTTAGGGTCAATTGAAGCTACGAGTCTCAGAATGGAATTCTGTCGATTCCAGCAGCTCCGAAATATCGAAATAGGCTTAGGAGACTTTACGGAATCAGTTTTGAAGCTGTAACGAAGATTTGAGGCCTTGAGTTGAGAATTTGAAGGAAACTTTAAGCCAAGGTTTGACTTTGGTCAACTTTTGGAGTTCCGATGTCGGAATGGAATTCCGACAACTCCGTTGGATTCAGGAGATGGTTTTTGGTCTAGAAGAAGTGTTGGTTGAATTTTTAGAGGTCCCGAGTCCATTTTGGTATTTTAAAGGCCTAAGTTAGTTTAGTTGCGACTTTTTGAGTTTTGGGCTAACAAAATCTCGAATTCAAATTCTGATAGTTCCATCAGCTCTGGAATGACCAAATTAGTCTAGTAGCTCTGTTGGAATGACTATCGAGTCAATCGATACGAGTTTGGGGCTATTTGGCGCTTTTGACTTTGAAACTTAGCCTATAGTTGACTTTGGTCAACATTCTTGGAAAATGCGCTCGAATAAAAATTCTGACAGCGCGGTTAGTTCCAAAATGTTGATTTTGGTCTAGAACGACCCTTCGTTCGCTTTTTGAGGCTTCCGGACTAATATCGAGGCCCGTTGTGCAATATCACTTAAAATGATTCTTGGTGTGGGACCCACTTTTTATTAAAATGATCTCGTATGGGAATTCTGAATGCGCCATTGAGTCCGGAATATCGAATTTAGTAGGGTAGCATATCTGGTTTATTTTTATCGGATTCCGAACGAATTCCGAGGGTCCATTCGGAGACTTTAAATAATGGAAAACCAGAAAAATCTGGTGCAATAGTTCAGATTTTGCACCAGATTTTCAGATTTTTCTCTCAACTTTGAACCCTCATTTCTTGAGTTCTAGAGCTCTAAATTGGGTGATTCAAAAGGAAAAATTGTGAGATTTTTCGTGGAGAACGCATTGGGGAGCTTGGAAACTGATTTGGAGCATTCGATTCAGGTAAAAATCGTGATATTATTTGCAGTAGTGTCCATTTCCGGAATAGATTTTTGAATAACTTTGACAAGTTATTTCTTGACCAATATAAATCCGATTTGGGTGATTCAAGAGGCTATCTTGCGTGGAAATTTAAGGAGAACATCGTGGAAGTTTCAGAATCTGTTTTTGGCACGTCGTTCGAGGTAATAAATTGATTTTTAGCTGCAGATTTAGTGATTTTCGGAATGAAATTTTATTGAATTTTGAAAGAGTGTATCTTGGTCAATATAACTCCGTTTTAAGTGATTCTTGAGGCTAGATTGTGGGTTTTTTCGCAAGGAACGTCATGGTATAATTTGTTTTGATTGACAGATTTTCGTTTTTGAGAAATCGGCGTGTAAAGAGGCTGTCTTATATCGTTTTCTTAGTTTTAAAATGTGGGAATTGATTTTTGATCGTCTTACGTAATTTCCCACTCCGAATTATGTTATAAATCTGATTTGTGTGCTTGGAGTGACGTTTAGAACCTGTTTTGGGGGTCAAATCCGGAATTTCGTATGTGGGTCCCACAATTCCCGTTTTCGACCCAAAAATTGGTCCATTTCCAAAAATTATGAAATTAGTGTCTAAACGACCGTATCGACGTTGTGGTTCTATTTTTGACAGTTTGGCAGCGTTCCGAGGTCGTTCGAAAGGGAAAAGCTCCAGCACAGTGATTTGAAGCTCGCGTGTTTAGCCTACAGGTAGGCTACGGTTTACCTTTCTTTAGATTGAGTTGGAATGTGTGAAAGCATGTTGAAATAGTTGGGATTTTGGTTGGGTAGTTTAATTGTATATCTCAGGTGTTAGAAATCATGTTTTAGGCTTGTTATCGAGTTTTTCGGGTATTTAGAAGCAGATGTATCTTGTCATTATTTGTTGTATTATAAGGAGAGTTGAATGAGCATGTTGTTGATACTGTGGAGTATGTTGGCCTTAGTATAGGTGTTAGAAATTATGCTTTAGGCTTATTATCAGGTTTTTCAGGTATTTAGAAGCATGTGTATCTTATCGTTATTTGTTAGAATTATAAGGAGAGTTGAATGAGCATGTTGTTGATACTGTGGAGTATGTTGGCCTTAGTATAGGTGTTATAAATCATGCTTTAGGCTTGTTATCAGGTTTTTCAGGTATTTAGAAGCATGTGTATCTTATCGTTATTTGTTAGTATTATAAGGAGAGTTGAATGAGCATGTTGTTGATACTGTGGAGTATGTTGGCCTTAGTTTAGGATGTAAACTTGCTTTATATGCCCGGCGTCGCTCCAGTGGACTTAGATCCCTGTAGAATGGTGTAGCGGGCTAGTGACTAGTAGTTGGCCTTAGCTAGGTGATACCCTTGCTCTTAATAACACTCCCACCCATAACTCGGTATAGTCATAACTTTTGAGATGCTTTGGTAATACTAGAATTCGTGATCGTTTGGCTTCGGCTCCGGTTCAAGTTTTGGCGGCATATTAGTTGACACATTGGGGAGGAAATTCTCGGTACTGTTGTTGATTAGTTGGAAAGGATATATTCGAAACCATGGGATAAATTATCTATGAGCATCCGGATACCCAGTCCCGGCCTCCGTTCTGAATTATCGAGGAGCATCCGGGTACTCAGTCCTGGCCTCCGCCAACTTGCTAGTATGACGAGCATCCGGATATCCAGTCCTGGCCTCGATCATACCGATGTATTACGGCGAGCATCCGGGTACACAGTCCCGGCCTCGACCGCACCGATGTATTATAGCGAGCATCCGGGTATCCAGTCCTGCACTTATGTATTATGGCAAGCATCCGGGTACCCAGTCCTGGCCTTGGCCACTTTGAATATTCGGGCGAGCATCTGGGTCCCAGTCCCAGCCTCGACACCTAAGTCACCACTAGATCGATTGACTCTTAGAGATTCTGGGTTTGGAAATGATATAATACTTCGGCTCCTAACATCGCAGATTCTTGGTTCCTAACCTTGGTAGTTGTAGCTATTTTGTGTACTCGGCGGACTTATGGGGGCCCAGTTGGGTATAGTTAGTTGTAGCTCTCGTAGATAGTACTCTTTTCACTTTAGATGCTTATGTTGATTTCTATTTAGGCTTATTCCTCTTTTTCATATTGTTTTCACCTTTTCTGCTCAGTCGGCCTATGATGCCTACTGGGTACCTGTTGTCTTGGTACTCATACTACACTCTGCATCTACTTTCGTGATGCAGGACCAAGCACCAGCTACTGTCACGAATAGATCGAGCTTGTTGCAGTCAGATTCGGAGACTAGGGTGATAACTTGGCGTTTTTGGATCACTTCTGTCTCCTTCAGAATAGATGGCCCGTCTTTTGCCTTTTGAGACTAGCCAGTTGTTGTATATATGTCCGGTCCACTTTCGGGACTTGTACTCGTATTTTATTTTGTAGCAGCTCTGTACTTGTGACTTCCAGGTTCTGGGAGGGATCTTTAGTTATTTAAAACATGTTTTGGTTTACTTCCGCTTATTCATTCTGTTTACTTTTATAATTCAATGCTCTTATATAGTTTTTGCCTTCAAACACATTACTTGAAGTTCCGGGTTGACGGGTTGGCTTACCTACTAGAGGGTTATAGTAGGTGCCATCATGACTTACGAAATTGGGTTGTGACAAGTTGGTATCAGAGCCCCAGGTTCGTTGGTCTCACTTATACAGAGCTAACGTCTAGTAGAGTCTCGCGGATGGGTGCGGAGACGTCCGTAACTTATCTTCGAGAGGCTACAGGATGTCATTAGGAACGATCTCTATGTTGCTTCATTTCGTGCATTCTTGTGTCTTATTGGTTTCCTGAATTCTCATTTGTTTCGCTCTTTCATCGGAATGGTTCATACGCGCGGTACTATTGGAGATGATGACCTACCAGTTCTGGGTAGGCCTTGAGGCCAGCCCCGTAGAGTAGGTAGGGGAGCAGCACTAGCTCCCGACCCGGAGATAGAGCCGAAGCTAGTAGAGGAGCATCAGGACGCTCCTATTCCTACTCAGCCAGAGGGACCACCACCACCAGCACAGCCCCCAGCTGCACCAGTTATGACCCCAGCACTGTAGGCAGCAATTGTGCAGCTCCTCACAGCTATAGGGGTTCTACCACAGGCCCCGACCCCAGTAGCATGCATACCAGCACCGCGGGATCCGTCCACCTAGCCAGCACCTGAGGTTCAGCCGCCTCCACCAGTTGTTGCACCCCCGCCAACAGTTTTGGAGGGTGTGATGTCATTACAGGATCAAAAGATGTTAGGGGTATTTAGAAGGCTGTCACCCCCGACATTTTCTAGAGCTATTGGCGAGGATGCCATAGCGTTCTTGACTACCTATCAGGAGCAGCTCCATTCCTTAGGTCTTGTGGAGTCCAGAGCCACCGACTTCACTGCTCACCAGTTCAGAGGGGCAGCTAGACAGTGGTGGCGCTCTTATTTGCAGTCCAGGCTAGCTGGGTTACCACTATTGACATGGGCCCAGTTCTCAGAGGCTTTCCTAGCTCTATACATCCCTAGGAGTGTTAGGGACCGACTCCCGGATCAGTTTACTTAGTTGGAGAAGGGTCACATGATAATTATGGAGTACGAGGCCAGATTTCATCAGCTTTCCCAACATGCCACTATGATTCTACCCACTGAGGAGGAGCGGGTATGATGTTTTTCTGCGCGGATTGAGACCTTACCTGAGGGTGGGGACTGAGCACTTGGTTTCTGTGGGCTGCTCTTTTCTGGATGTGGTGGATCATGCCCGTACAATCGATATTATTCATCGCCAGGCCTAAGGGGAAAGCGATAAGAGACCCAGGCATCAGGGTAGCTACAGTAGGTCCCAATCTAGGGGCCATGATAGTTATGACAGGCCCCGTCAATGATTCTAGCAGGATAGGTACCAGTAGGGTCAGTCCAACCGGCCGATTCAGGCCGCCCTGCCAGCAGTTGAGGGTAGTCAGCCCCGTTCGGGGGGGTTCCACTGCAGGGCAAAGCTCGAGGGAATCAGGTCTGCTTTCTTCCTACCGCGGATGAGTTATCAAGGGTCGCTCAGCTTTAGGATGCTTCGATTGTGGCTCACTGGAGCACTAGTCTAGGGAGTGTCCCGGCCGGGCTAGACCGTTGGTAGTAGCACCACCTCCACCAGGAGGTATAGATCAAGGCCACGGCCGTGGCAATGGTCAGCAGGGTGTTCGAGGAGGTTCCCGGGGAGGCAGGTCAGGTGGTAGGGCGAATGTTCCTATGGGAGGCCGACAGGGCCACTTCTATGCTGCTCCGGCGAGGGCAGAGGCTGAGGCATCAGATGATGTTATCACAGGTACTATCCTTATTAGTCAGCAGACTGTTTCTGCGTTATTTGATCCAGTTTCCATGTATTTCTATGTGTCTATATATTTTGTTCCACGTCTGGGTATTGCTTATAAGTCACTTGAGGTCTCGTTGCATGTTTCGACCCCGGTAGGGGATTCTTTAGTAGTGAATCAGGTTTGTAGATCTTGTACGGTGACTATTTAGGGGCATGAGACTCGGGCATATCTTATTTTACTTGATATGCTGGACTTCGATGTTATTCTGGGCATGGATTGGCTATCCCCTCATCATGCGGTTTTGGACTATTATACCAAGACCATTACATTAGCCATGCCTGGTATTCCCCCGATCTTGTGGCAGGGTGTTTATAGTCACTTACCGACTGGGATCATATCTTTTATGCGGGCCCAACGGCTAGTTAGGTCCGGGTGCTTGACGTACTTAGCATATGTCTGTGATGTGTCCAGCGAGGCTTCTACTATTGATTCAGTCCCTGTGGTTAGGGAGTATACAGATGTCTTCTCCACTGACCTACCTGACCTACCCCAGAGAGAGATATTGACTTTGACATAGATTTGGAAGCCGGGCACTAAGCCTATTTCTATACCACCTTACTGTATGGTCCCCGCAGAGCTCAAGGAGCTCAGTGTGCAGCTTGAGGATCTTTTAGGTAAGAGATTTATTTGCTCGAGTGTGTCGTCGTGGGGTGCACCCATCCTATTTGTTAAGAAGAAGGATGGGACTATGCAGATGTGTGTTGATTACAGGCAGCTGAACAAGGTGACGGTGAAAAACCGTTACCCTATGCCTCATTTCAATGATCTATTCGACTAGTTTCAGGGTGTGACTGTGTTTTCTTATATTGACTTGAGGTCTGGCTACCACCAGTTGCGGATTAGAGAAGCCGACATTCCTAAGACTGCGTTTCGGACTCGCTATGGCCACTACGATTTCCTTGTGATGTCTTTTGGACTTACTAATGCCCTAACAACTTTTATGGACCTTATGACTCGAGTATTCAGTCCTTATCTTGACTCTTTTGTGATTGTACTCATCGATGATATACTAGTATACTCACGGAGTAGAGAGGAGCACGTGCAACATTTAAGGGTTGTGCTCCAGACCTTGAGAGACCAGCAACTTTATGCTAAATTCTCAAAGTGCGAGTTTTGGTTGGAGTCTGTGGCATTTGCTAGGACACGTGGTGTCCAGAGAGGCTATCAAGGTGGATCCGACGAGGATTATGGTTATTCGTGGTTGGGCTAGGCCCACATCTGTTACAGAAATTCAGAGCTTTGTTGGATTGGCTGGGTATTATCGATGATTCATCGAGGGTTTCTCCACCATTGCATCACCATTGATCCATTTGACTCGCCAGGATGATCCCTTTGTGTGGTCCGAGGAGTGTGAGCCAAGCTTTCGAAAGCTTAAGAAGTGTTCAGTTCCAAAACATTAGTTTCATTTTGAGTTCTTGGTTTTTCAAGTTGAAATTGGGATTTGGGGCTTTGCGCGGGGTGACCTTGTTTCGGTTGTTTTCATCCTCCAATGTTCAGATAGAGCATGTAACTCCTTAGAGTTTAATGTTGTATGGCTTGGTAGGCGATTTTCGAATTGCGTTGAAGGTTTTCAGGATAGCTAAGGATTGGTAGAACGCCCTTAGTGGCTTGGAGAAAAGGATTTGAAAACAATAGACAAATACTTGAAATTTTGAGTGAGTTGTATCTGCCATGGTCGTGTATTACTCAATTCGATGGTTTTGGTTTATTTTGGTCGTCCTCAATTGAAATCCAGTGTTTTGAGTCAAGTTCGGGCTAAACGAGTGAGAGTTGGAGCCCAAGAAAGGACTGAAGGAGTTTTTGGAGTTGGAAGTGAAATTGAGGATTTTCTTCTCAGCCTAAGTTCTGTGATGGCGTTGTTCGACTCGAGAGGGTGTCTAAAATTTAGGCAAAGCATGCAGGTCCAAAACCCTCGTCCTTTCGTGCCTCTAAAGAGTGATTGTACTTTTACTTTCGCGGACGAAAGTTCTTTTAGTAGTGGATATTGTAATGACCCTCAAGGTCATTTTTGGAATTTTTGTAAAATGACCATTTTACCCCTCCCTTAAGATACCCCGAGTCATTTCTAATTGTTACCAGGTGTTGCTTTTTAGAAAATCCTATGAAAAGTTAAGTCCTTGGAAATTATGAGTTTCATAAGCTTTAAGTGTTAAAAAGTGGTATTTGGGGTCAATTGAAGCTACGAGTCTCAGAATGGAATTCTGTCGATTCCAGTAGCTCCGAAATATCGAAATAGGCTTAGGAGACTTTACGGAATCAGTTTTGAAGCTGTAACGAAGATTTGAGGCCTTGAGTTGAGAATTTGAAGGAAACTTTAAGCCAAGGTTTGACTTTGGTCAACTTTTGGAGTTCCGATGTCGGAATGGAATTCCGACAACTCCGTTGGATTCAGGAGATGGTTTTTGGTCTAGAAGAAGTGTTGGTTGAATTTTTAGAGGTCCCGAGTCCATTTTGGTATTTTAAAGGCCTAAGTTAGTTTAGTTGCGACTTTTTGAGTTTTGGGCTAACGAAATCTCGAATTCAAATTCTGATAGTTCCATCAGCTCTGGAATGACCAAATTAGGCTAGTAGCTCTGTTGGAATGACTATCGAGTCAATCGATACGAGTTTGGGGCTATTTGGCGCTTTTGACTTTGAAACTTAGCCTATAGTTGACTTTGGTCAACATTCTTGGAAAATGCGCTCGAATAAAAATTCTGACAGCGCGGTTAGTTCCAAAATGTTGGTTTTGGTCTAGAACGACCCTTCGTTCGCTTTTTGAGGCTTCCGGACTAATATCGAGGCCCGTTGTGCAATATCACTTAAAATGATTCTTGGGTGTGGGACCCACTTTTTATTAAAATGATCTCGTATGGGAATTCTGAATACGCCATTGAGTCCGGAATATCGAATTTAGTAGGGTAGCATATCTGGTTTATTTTTATCAGATTCCGAACGAATTCCGTGGGTCCATTCGGAGACTTTAAATAATGGAAAACCAGAAAAATCTGGTGCAATAGCGCAGATTTTGCACCAGATTTTCAGATTTTTCTCTCAACTTTGAACCCTCATTTCTTGAGTTCTAGAGCTCTAAATTGGGTGATTCAAAAGGAAAAATTGTGAGATTTTTCGTGGAAAACGCATTGGGGAGCTTGGAAACTGATTTGGAGCATTCGATTCAGGTAAAAATCGTGATATTATTTGCAGCAGTGTCCATTTCCGGAATGGATTTTTGAAGAACTTTGACAAGTTATTTCTTGACCAATATAAATCCGATTTGGGTGATTCAAGAGGCTATCTTGCGTGGAAATTTAAGGAGAACATCGTGGAAGTTTCAGAATCTGTTTTTGGCACGTCGTTCGAGGTAATAAATAGATTTTTAGCTGCAGATTTAGTGATTTTCGGAATGAAATTTTATTGAATTTTGAAAGAGTGTAACTTTGTCAATATAACTCCGTTTTGAGTGATTCTTGAGGCTAGATTGTGGGTTTTTTCGCAAGGAACGTCATGGTATAATTTGTTTTGATTGACAGATTTTCGTTTTTGAGAAATCGGCGTGTAAAGAGGCTGCCTTATATCGTTTTCTTAGTTTAAAAATGTGGGAATTGATTTTTGATCGTCTTACGTAATTTCCCACTCCGAATTATGTTATAAATCTAATTTATGTGCTTGGGGTGACGTTTAGAACCTATTTTGGGGGTTAAATCCGGAATTTCGTATGTGGGTCCCACAATTCCCGTTTTCGACCCAAAAATTGGTCCATTTCCAAAAATTATAAAATTAGTGTCTAAACGACCGTATCGACGTTGTGGTTCTATTTTTGACAGTTTGGCAGCGTTCCGAGGTCGTTCGAAAGGGAAAAGCTCCAGTACAGTGATTTGAAGCTCGCGTGTTTAGCCTACAGGTAGGCTACGGTTTACCTTTCTTTAGATTGAGTTGGAATGTGTGAAAGCATGTTGAAATAGTTGGGATTTTGGTTGGGTAGTTTAATTGTATATCTCAGGTGTTAGAAATCATGTTTTAGGCTTGTTATCGGGTTTTTCGGGTATTTAGAAGCAGATGTATCTTGTCATTATTTGTTAGTATTATAAGGAGAGTTGAATGAGCATGTTGTTGATACTGTGGAGTATGTTGGACTTAGTATAGGTGTTAGAAATCATGCTTTAGGCTTGTTATCAGGTTTTTCAGGTATTTAGAAGCATGTGCATCTTATCGTTATTTGTTAGTATTATAAGGAGAGTTGAATGAGCATGTTGTTGATACTGTGGAGTATGTTGGCCTTAGTATAGGTGTTAGAAATCATGCTTTAGGCTTGTTATCAGGTTTTTCAGGTATTTAGAAGCATGTGTATCTTATCGTTATTTGTTAGTATTATAAGGAGAGTTGAATGAGCATGTTGTTGATACTGTGGAGTATGTTGGCCTTAGTTTAGGATGTAAACTTACTTTATATGCCCGGCGTCGCTCCGGTGGACTTAGATCCCTGTAGAATGGTGTAGCGGGCTAGTGCCTAGTAGTTGGCCTTAGCTAGGCGATACCCTTGCTCTTAATAACACTCCCACCCATAACTCAGTATAGTCATAACTTTTGAGATGCTTTGGCAATACTAGAATTCGTGATCGTTTGGCTTCGGCTCCGGTTCAAGTTTTAGCGGCATATCAGTTGACACATTGGGGAGGAAATTCTCGGTACTGTTGTTGATTAGTTGGAAAGGATATATTCGAAACCATGGGATAAATTATCTATGAGCATCCGGGTACCCAGTCCCGGCCTCCGTTCTGAATTATCGGGGAGCATCCGGGTACTCAGTCCTGGCCTTCGCCAACTTGCTAGTATGACGAGCATCCGGGTATCCAGTCCTGGCCTCGATCATACCGATGTATTACGGCGAGCATCCGGGTACACAGTCCCGGCCTCGACCGCACCGATGTATTACAGCGAGCATCCGGGTATCCAGTCCTGCACTTATGTATTATGGCAAGCATCCAGGTACCCAGTCCCGGCCTTGGCCACTTTGAATATTCGGGCGAGCATCTGGGTCCCAATCCCAGCCTCGACCCCTAAGTCACCATTAGATCGATTGACTCTTAGAGATTCTGGGTTTGGAAATGATATAATACTTCGGCTCCTAACATCGCAGATTCTTGGTTCCTAACCTTGGTAGTTGTAGCTATTCTGTGTACTCGGCGGACTTATGGGGGTTTATCCAAGTTTTTATTTAACTTGCGCACGAGTGTCCCGGCTGGGCTTATGTGGGCCCAGTTGGGTATAGTTAGATGTAGCTCTCGTAGATAGTACTCTTTTCACTTTAGATGCTTATGTTGATTTCTATTTAGGCTTATTCCTCTTTTTCATATTGTTTTCACCTTTTCTGCTCAGTCGGCCTATGATGCCTACTGGGTACCTGTTGTCTTGGTACTCATACTACACTCTGCATCTACTTTCGTGATGCAGGACCAAGCACCAGCTACTGTCACGAATAGATCGAGCTTGTTGCAGTCAGATTCGGAGACTAGGGTGATAACTTGGCGTTTTTGGATCACTTCTGTCTCCTTCAGAATGGATGGCCCGTCTTTTGCCTTTTGAGACTAGCCAGTTGTTGTATATATGTCCGGTCCACTTTCGGGACTTGTACTCGTATTTTATTTTGTAGCAGCTCTGTACTTGTGACTTCCAGGTTCTGGGAGGGATCTTTAGTTATTTAAAACATGTTTTGGTTTACTTCCGCTTATTCATTCTGTTTACTTTTATAATTCAATGTTCTTATATAGTTTTTGCCTTCAAACACATTACTTGAAGTTCCGGGTTGACGGGTTGGCTTACCTACTAGAGGGTTATAGTAGGTGCCATCATGACTTACGAAATTGGGTCGTGACATAATCTAATATGTAATGAGGATAAGAAATTTGGTACAATAAAAATATTAGCCAGAATTAGAATAAAAGATACAGAAATAGAAATGTTAGCCTTGGTAGATACAAGATATTCAAGTTGCTTAATAAATAAGAAAATAGTACCACAAGACGTATTAAAGATTTTGCCTAAACCAGTTACAGCAATGCAAATAGATGGATCCATAATATATATGAATACTATATAGATAAGACAAAAGTTAATTTTATAAATACATGTAATGAATTTTAAAAATCAAAATATACTATGCATAAGATATTAGTAAGAGACTTAAATATATAGACCAATTTGGTAATAAAATTACAATTTCTATTACAAAATAGTGGAAGTTGTTTAATAACTAAAGATGGAGTAATGCTTTTTAAGAAAACTGCATATACACCAGTACAAACCATTAAACTTAAAACAAAAGGAAGATATGCTATAGACAACGAGGCAACAAATATAGCTAAAATCCACAGTCTTCCTGTGACGATTGTGCTAATAATAGAAGTTGTCAAGATAAGAGTCTATACCAAGAAGAAGAAAAAGTAAATTATGAAGAAGAAGACACAGAGGATAATTTTGACAACGATATACTACACAAAGACTATACACTAATAAACATAGAAAGTGAATTTTATAATTTCCAAACAAAAATTAATAAAATAGGAGTAATAAAAGGTCCAAAAGATTTAGAAAATATAATGGCAATACTAGACGGAATAGAGATAATTGGCGAACAACCCTTAATACATTGGGGAGCTAATAAAATAATGTGTAAATTAGATATTATAAATCCAGAATATTCAATAAAGACAACAGTTATATAAACAATTAATCAAGATATAGAAGAATTTAGTACACAGATTAAAGAATTATTAAAATTAGGAGTAATTAGAAAATCTACTTCTATACATAGATTTATTGTCTTTATGGTAAGAAATCATATTGAACAGGTTAGAGGAGAAGTTAGAATAGTAATAAATTATAAAAAGATTAAATGATAATACTAGAACAAATGCATATAAATTATCTAACAAAAATTAATTAATTAATAGAATATAAGGTAAAAAGGTATTTTGTAAATTTGATTGTAAATCAGGATATTGATAGGTTAAAATGTACCCAGATAGTATAGAATGAACAATATTCACTTGTCCTAAAGGACATTTTGAATGGTTGGCCATGTCATTTGGTTTAAAAACAGTACCACCCATATTTCAGAAGAAAATGGATGACATGTTTGGAGACTTTAAAAATTTTGTTTTATTATACGTCAATGATAATCTTGTATTTAGTAAAGACATGCAAGAACACTTAGGACATTTACAAATAATTTTTAGACTATTTGTAAAATATGAAATAATAATTAGTAAAAAGAAAAGAAAATTATGTAAAACACATATTAACTTCGTAGGAATAACCTTAGGTGATATAAAAATAAAATTACAACCACATATATCTAAAAAGGTATTAGACATGCCTGATAAACTAGACAACACAAAAGAATTACAATTTTTTTTAGGATTAATTAATTATGCTAGAAACTTCATTCAAGATTTAGAAAAAATAGCAGGACTTTTATACTCTAAAATAGGAAGTAAAGGCCAGTAACATTTTAATATTGAAGACATAAAATTGGTACAACAAATTAAAGAAAAAGTTAAAAATATTTCAGACTTAAAAATACCATTAAAATTTGATTATTTAATTGTAGAAACAGATGGAAGTTTTTAAGGATGGGGAGCCGTCTTAAAAGTTAGACCAAACAAATATATTAATTAGAATGAAGAAAAAATATGCGCTTATCAAAGTGAAAAATATAAAGAAAAAGAAAATATGAGTAGTATAAACATAGAAGTATTAACAATCATATACGGATTAAATAGTTTTAAATTGTATATCTTAAATAAAATAGAAATATTAATAAGAACTGATTGTGAGGCTATAGTAAAATTTCATCAAAAAATAAATAATAAAGCTAGCAGTAAAAGACGATGACTTAATTTTATGGATACAATATCTATATATAATAATATTGTATTTGAATATGTAAAAGGTATAGAGAATGATTTAGCAGATCAATTAAGTAGATTAAAAATAAAAACTAAAACTAACTAATATCTATTTCAGCATGAGACCTACAGGCATGAGACTACTCGGCTAGTAGACAAAGGCAAAGGAGTAACCTCAGCACCAGACTCATATGCTCGGACATTATTAGGTAATATAAATTTTAAACCCCAAACATTAGTAGATATGATGGAACGTATGTATTTTGGTAAACATAATTTAATTTTTTATCCACAGTGTAATTTATCTTTTAGAATACTCCCATAATGTAGTGTAGATAGACCCCAAAAATGTTTAGTAGACAATCTATGATTGGCATATAACAAAAAAGATACTAAATATTTTATAGCAGCATGCAATGCATTATGTCAATATTTTATAGACAAAAATAGGAATAATAAGTTTAAATATTATGTAGTTATACATGAAAGAACTAATGGCATTTTTCAGACATTGATTGAAGTAGTAGACTCCATAAATGGTGTAAAAAATCCATTTTGTAAAGATTTTAATGATTTTAATGAGGCTCTAGATTACATAAGAGGAGTACTAAATCCAAATTACTATATCTCTTTTGCACTTAGACAAAACCCAACCTCAATATAACATCCAAAAAGACACAGATAAGATAATTTTCTGTGACCATTGTTCTTCAATGACCGAAGCTTTCAAGCGATTTAATGCTAAAAATGAAGTCCTACTCTAAGAAAATACCAACCTAATGGAGCAGGTGAAAATACTTATATATATATTATACTATCTTAAAAGTGGGAACTCAAATATTAGAAAGTTAAATTACCAATATATCCTTTTTTCCCCTACTATATAGAAAAGCTATGAGAGGGATGACCACTAGCATGTTTGAAAATCTAACTTCAAATAAGGATAAAATGATAATTACGCTATCATGGATAGTTATGACTGACTCTCAGAATTTTTAATTAAAGGTGATAAAAAAGTCTTAGAATTTAAAAAGAGTGACAAGAGTTTTAAAAATTGAGTGTTGGTGACAATTTTATGATTAGTGTTAATGACATTAATTTTAAAACCCTCACATTTTATTATTTACACAAAGATTCACTCACTCACCCACCCAACCACTCCTCCCCACCTTTTGCCGTCACAATCTCCTCCCCTTTCGCCGCTATCACCACCTCCTCCACCACCAATTCTTCCTCTTCTTCCTCCATTAACACCACTTTATCTTCTTTTTCCCTCTCCACCACCATCACTATTTTCTCCTTCACCATAACCACCAGTTCTTCCTCCTCCACTACCACTGTCACGACCCAACCCCGTAGGCTGTGATGGGTGTTCGAACTGGAGACTCGCGTGTACCCTTGCTAACTATAAGGAAACCTATCTTCTATTTGAGTCATAGCGTGCCATAGGCAAGACAATATATATAAGCCGATGAGGCTATCGTAATATATAGGCACAACTGTTCACACATACATATACAACCCACATACATGTCTACAGACCTTTAAGAGTAAAAAGAAACAGAAACATAAGGCGGGATAAGGCCCCCGTCGTACCCTTAAACAGATAAATATATACATCAATGGTCGGTATCAAAAGCTGGGCTCCGACACGATGGAGCTCTTCTTAAACCCGTTGGGTGGAATCCTAAGCTGGTGGATCCTCAAGTCGTGTGTTTGTACCTACGGGCATGAAACGCATCCCCCCAAAGAGAGGGGGTGTCAATACGAAATATGTACTGAGTATGTAAGCATAAAACACCATAACGAGATTACAGTTGGAACAGGGGTGTAGGGAAAAAGTATAACAATTAACCCATTACCGTGCTTGCGTCTTATGCAGTAAAATCATTTTCATCATAATATCATATCATCATCTCTTTTCATCATATCTATCACTTCATCGTATCATCGTATACGGCATCATACCATCGTCCACGGCATAACCTCCTCGTATATATATATCATAATATATCCGGCCCATTATGGGGTTTGGTGTCACAAATGTATCACTATATTTGCACATGCATGCCTACCTACGGTATCCGGCCCTTTAGTGAGGGACTCGGTAAAGAGAGTAGGGTACATCTATAGCGTATCTGCATCGTATATATACATACTGTACCCGGCCCTTTAGTGAGGAACTCGGTGTTCCTTCCTTATATCACCATATACCGTACTTGGCCTATTATGGGACTCGGTGTCATAATCATCATATTTTATCCGGCTCGGGACGCGGTGAATACTCGTATCGTTGTCGCATTGTTATACCGTCATATCATCATATCATCATATATAACATTCCCTGCTCGTACGGCTGCAACCGTCACATCATTATATCATCATATTTTATCCGGCCCGGGATGCGGTGAATACTCGTATCGTTGTCGCATCATTAATCTTTATTTCGCAAAACCTTTAACAATAGAAATAGAGGGTCGTTTGGCTGCAACCAGCAGTACCCACACCCCTTTTAGAATACTTTCCAGTCCTGCAATACGCCATCCAACCAGATACAATCGCAGCACCACAATCGCAACACACTACTCGACTTCGATTTAACTACGACGACTTCAATTTAGTTTGTTCCTAACGTCAACCATCCTTATGTAATTTTTCCACTTCCAACCTTTTTTAAGACATGTAATATACCACATAACAATATCATAAACTCCAATTTGAAAGGAAAAATCTTACCTTACCCAAAACTCCCCAAAACTAGTCAAAACTTGCCAAAGCTCGCCTCGGAAGCTCTCTTAGCGCGACTAGAACTTTAGGACTGTTTGGTAATATTTTGGTGCTGCTCCAACCATAAATTTTTATTACTAACACCTTCATAACATCGTGGTATACCCTAGATAATTAATTTACGGAATGAAATCGGAGAACTTACCTTTTTAGCTTCAAATCCGTGGCTCTCTTTCTCAAGTTTAAGGTTCCTCTTCTCTCTTTTTCTTTCTAGACTTTTCTTCTCTTTTCCTTTGCCTAGATATTTTTGTGGAAGAATGACTTTTTGTTTGGAGATAAGGATGACTTATAATATATATACATATATGCCACCTTATGGGGGTGTGACACGTGTCAAGCCCTTATTGGCCCAATGCACCATGCTTTCCAACCACAGGCTGCCACATGGCAGGTGGGGGTCCACCACCCTTACTCCAGCTGCTTCCACGTGACACTCTCTCATATTGCCACGTGGCACTCTCTTTTCTCCCTCGTGAGTTCGTAATCTCGTCTTACTTTACGAACCTATGTAATCCTTGCTACGTAAGCTTGGTATGCACTCAAATAACTTAAGTATGTAAGATTTCCAAGTTGGTAGCTTACGTAAATAAGTCGAGTCCTATGACTCATTATTCGGTCTCCAACTTCTTCCAGATTCTTATAACTCTATTTCCAATCTTCTCTACTATGGGGTATCGCATTCTCCTTTTCTTAGAGTTGTTTGATAGCATTATAGATTACTCGGCTCACATGGTAACCCTTAAGAAGCTTAAGAGTTCTTAAGAAGCTTTAAGAAACTTTAGGAAACCTTAAGAAACTTAGAAGGCTTACGATCCTTCCAAGAACTTAAGAGCCTTTCAAGAGACTTAAGAACGTGTTCCAAAGTACAAAAGTACGGAGTGTAACAACCACCACAACTTCCTCCTCTTCCTCCTTCTCTACCATCACCGTTTCCATCTCCTTCTCTTTCACCATCGCCGCTACAACAGCCATCACCTTTTTTGCCGCCATAATCACCTGGTTTTTCACCTCACTTTTTGTCAAAAAATTAAACAGTTATCGAAGTTGTCGGAGCAACTAAGCTGAAGTTGTTGTAATAATTTTAACAATTTCTGAAGTTGCTGCAACAATTAAACAACTGCTAAAGTTGTTGCAACAACTGCTGAAGCAACTACGATAGTTGCTGCAACAATTATCGCAACAATTATGAAACAATTTCAATAGTTGCTGCAACAACTATCATAGTTGCTTGATTTTTTGTAGATTTCTTTCAATGACTTTAAGAAAAAAAACTTCAAAAACTTTAAAAACAAAGCAAACAATTTGTATAAATAAGAACTAACACGAGAAAAAGAAAAAAAACACAATAAAAAATAATGAACATCAACAGCGACGGCGACAATAATGATAACAACAAAGACCATAAAAAAGAATAAGAAGAAGAAAATGGAGAGAGAGAAAAAACGAAGAAGATGAGACAAAGAGAAATCTAAAAGTGGAAAAAAGTGAGAGAAATGAAGATTGAAACATAATAAAGGTAAAAATTCAAAATTTAAAATTTAAAAAGAGAACAAAATTTTAAATTACTCTAACCCCCGGTCCATTTTTTATTTAATCCATTTGACCAAATCAATACCACATTTTTTTAATTAAGAACTTTTTTGTGTATCTCCTACACAATTTTGTCTGGACTCTCAATATTGAACTTTCTAGAAAGTAAGAATTCTTCTTCCATTGTAAAAGAGTTCCAGGAAGAAACATATACTCAAAAAGACTTCTCTGATCTTCTCATGTCTTCTCATGTGTTGCGATTTCAGGTTAGTTATCTCAATCTTTGCCCTAAGCCTTTTCTGGTTCTCAATCTCAAGGCTTCAAAGATTGTTCTTTTAGATCTCTTCCTTTTCACTATTGGGTGTTCCAATTTCAAGGCTACTTTTTTATTTTATTTTTTTTGCTCAAATTCCTTTTCGGTTCAATTTAACAAGTGAACTTCATGGATGATATTGTTATTGTGTTGTCTCCCACTCCCCAATTTCATGGTGGATAATGAATTACACTACATCAGTTTTCTACTCCGCAGACAACCATACCCTAGGAGTATACACTCTCTCCCTCTAGCTTCAAAAGATACTAACAGTCTTTATTAGTTTTCTCAGGACTTTTAGAAAATACTTACTTTTCTTCATCCTTTCAATTAATTTACCAATTCCAGGTATGCTTCTCTTGAATTTTTACCTTAATTTTCTGCTTCTTTTCCCTTTCGTCTTTTTTTTTTTTTAAGTTCTCTTCAAATTTTAATTTTAGCCTATACAGGAATATTTCTACCTTAGTGTTGGTGCATAGATAGGCGGTTGGAGTTCAGGTAAGTTTTTCTCTCAATTTTTGTTATGATTTTTTTTTCCAATTCTTTTCAAATTCCTCAACATATAGAAAGGGTTAGATTCAAGAACCGAATGATTTTGTGTGAAGCTTTGAGTCTCTACTGTTGTTGTCGATAGATTGACGTTGGGTGTCTATCGGCTGAATCTCAGGACGACAATCTTGTCCTTTTTTTTTAAAAAATAAATAAATAAATTTCTTGATTCCTTTGATGGTGGGGCAGTTAATTTAGGTTCATGGCATTGGGTTGTGCATATGCCATGCAAAGGGTCATTACACCACTGGTGACTTTATTCATACCATTCACACCTTCATATGCGGCGTATCATGGGAGAAACGAACTTAGAAATGGGTCAACCCTAGCAATTCAAAAGGCATAGAAGAGAGCATGAAGTGCTCTCGTAGATTCTTTGGTAAATTGACAAGAATACAGTAAAGGTGCGTTCGTCACTCGCAATCTACTTTTGTATAATTGTTCAACTCGCATTTGATATTCAAATCACATTTTCTATAGCTTTGTCTTGATTAGCCTGCAGTTCTTTGTTGAGCAGTTTGTTAGTCATTAATGTGGGACATAACATACAAATAAGAGAATACTTATTTTTACATGGATGATACTTTTAAAGCATGTTTGAATAATTTTAGCTTTATTTTAAAGCTATACAAAACTTTGAGGTACCTCAAAGTTCTAGATGTTGCTACAAAGAAGCAACTACACGTATTGTTGACAATTTCTTCAAATTAGATGTATTAATGATATATTTTGACAATTTTTTAGCAATAATAGAGCTTCTTGAGGCGCATATGTTGTGATTGTGCGTACTTTTTCTTGACATTATTGCCTCTTGATTGTGCAGAATTTTTTTGTGACTTTGTTGCGAAGAAAATGGAGGATGTTTTTGCTGGTGACTGGGGGTGGTAAATCATGGTTTTACTTGTTGTTTTCTCAATATAATATGTAAGTGTATATTTACTTGCTTCCACTGACAGTATGATTTGGATTTTGCTTGTGTTTAATCTTTCCCAATTAGAAATTATATAGGAATTTCTTCTAAAATTAGTGAGGCATAATTAAACAATTCCATTATATTTATAGGAATAGGGACATAGTTCACATGGATATAGTATGTCTTGGTTGGGCTACTTTATGAAATATCAAATCTGTAATGGTTGGATGGCTTTGTTGTCCTTCTTAATATCATGATGTTAGATGATTCTAAAAACTTGAATACTTCCCTAATAATTTGAAGACCTATTCCTCGGCCAATGTTGTGTACTCTGGCTCTTTCTTTTTTCTGGTGACATGATTATAAATTCAATTGGGCATTGAATGATGAAGTGAGTTGTCTTGGAACTGAGAGGTGATGAACATTTTTATTTTGCACTAGTAACTGGAGCAGATGTGGTAATATATGAAGCCTTTGTGATTGTGATGATTTGAGAATTCTAATTTTAATTGTAGTGGATCGTCGACATTTATAACTTTGTACCGCAGACACATTTTAAAGTAAGAATTCTAACCGAAGAGGCAAAGACATTGCCAAGGACTTGGCTCTTTTGATATGCCTGTTAAAAGGATTGGACCAATGATTATGTCAACTGTATCTATTCAAAACAAGGGGTTGAATATACATGGCCAGACAGTGCAGATTTTATTTTGAAGATGTGTTGGCTTTAAAATATTTAGTTCATGTTCTATCAGTTTTTCTGGTTGCACAAACTGAACCATTTTCCTTAACAGATATGGATGTTGTTTCCTAAAGAGTGTTTACTTGACTCTATTGTTATTGTTGATCAACAATTGAAATCTTCCGAGTAAAAAGGGCATCATATATTCAAACAAAGTGAAAGTCCTCTTACAAAGAGCATGATGGATTAGCATTGTCTCAGTGCAACTAAAAGCTAGGGTGGAGAGACCTGATAGTTTTTGTCCCTATATGATAAATAAGGTTTGTGCTTTGCCAAGCGAGGAACGAAATAGCCCCTAAACTATCCCCCTCACCCCATCCCACCTCACCTCCCAAAATAAAAACTTGATATTCAGTTAAAACATCTTCGAGATTCGAAAAACTATTTCCGCTCAGAATGGAGCATGAGACGATTATATTCTCTGAGTATCTTGGAAGAATCCGGTCGAATGATAGCACCTTTTTAATTTCACTGTTTTAAATTGAATTTTCTTGCTTTGGTAACACGTGTCCTTTTGGGCATTCTTTATCTAGAATTCGCTACAGTCCGGTTCTCCGATTAGATGTTTTCGTTGTTACTTTGTTCAATCTTCTATCTTCTATTTTTTTCTTTCGCACTGTGGTATCCCAGTGGTTAGAATCTTCTTACCTATAGTTGAAGACAAAGGAGAGTAGATCGAGGATGTATGTGTCGACTTCTGGAGTTGATGACGAATTGTTCTCTTCACACAGGTGATTTAACGATTTAAGAAGGAAACTAACTTTGAAAACAACTCTGATTCACAATTTGGGATGAAACGGTGCGCTACTGTTTGCCGAGTATCTGTACTGATCAAAGAAAACACTAAGGTTGGTTCATGCAGGATGGAACACTCATGGAGCTTTCAAATTGTTAAATGAGAATATTGAGGTATAACCCCGTCATTTTTTGTTTTTTTAAAGGGTGGTTAATATGTTCTCAGTTTTCTTTTCTATTTATCATAAGTCAATTCTTCGCTAATTTTGATCTACAACCCCATTTTTTATTTACTCGATTATTTGAATCACATATGGTGGAGTTGAATACAATAAGAATACAATCAGCACAAAAGTTCCAAACATTCAGAATACTACTTGCAATTGTAGAATACAACATAAAATAGTCTCCCACTCATTAATAGCAGGGAAAGATTTATAGGGAAAATTCGGGGCATGTGAACTTGTGGTCTCTCTGTAAAATCAAGTATTTATGCATATATGTTCTTAAATTAGTATAATATTATATGCTTACACCCATGCTATAAGAAGACTAAGTGGTTCACTTGATTGATTGGTTGAGTTATTACCTAGAGGACTAAAGATCAATTCCCACTCATACACACACACACACATATATATATATATATATATATATATTTTTTTTTAAGTGGTACACCCATGTTCTAGAAATCTGAGATTCACACTGATTAATAGGTTTCCCTGTTCTTTTTGTGGCTCTACCTTTAAAGGTATCTGCTTCCTATTACAGTGATTGAGTTTAGAGTAATGTTTGTTTAATTCTCTTTCCTACATTTGAAATCAATTCATGTAGATGTAATTAGCATGTGTACTACTATAACTTCAACTTAGTGGAATACTTCTGTGTAAAATGCTTCTCTAGCTTACGTTGGGTGTATCTATACTGCCACACATTCTCTTACTATATTTGAACATGTATATGTTTGTCTTTTTAAAAGCCTATCACAATGGCTAGCTAACAGGAGCAGTTATGTACACAATGGTCGTTTGTAAGTCCATGACTATCTTGATTAACATCTTTTACTGATCCAGTTAATCATAATTTTACCTATATTATATAGCATATATAATTAGAGTCCTCTAGACATATTTTGCTATTATCAACATTTACTAATTAACTTTACATACATAGTATCTACGAACTTTACATACATAGTATCTACTAGTCGTCGGACACGTGCGTCGCACGTGAAATTCATGATAATTAATTTAAAATTTTAAAAATTGTATACATAGTTATTATAAAATGGTTATTTATAGTTTATAGTTGATTATAACTATGTGGAAAATATAAGGGGAAAAACTAAAATGAAAGTTCAAGACAAATTTGTGTGTGGTAGATAAGAGGAAGAACTTAAAGGTGTAGTTTGTTTTTTTGGATGAGGAGTAATATCAGTCGGTCAACTTTTGAAGTGTATTTTCGTAAATCAACTTTCAAGTATGGAGGTTCCGATTGTTAAGAGTAGATATGACTAATTTTTCCACATTTGCGATGCACATGTATATCAAGTCATATAATACATATTTTATAAGATAATTCTAAATATTATTAAAATAAAGTTTTAATTTCAATATTTTATAATGGGAAATTAAAGAATTAAGGGACGTAAAGTGAACCATCTTTTATCGACCATTATTTGTTGATATCACAATAACCTTTATATGAGTGATTAGCCATGAACATTTTGTCAAGTTTGTATTTTTGAAAGTTGAATCATTATTTTTTCTCATAAAAAAAATTCAGTGTTTTATTTATATTGCGATAACTGGTACATGTGTGATCAGATGTGAACATCTTGCCAAGCTTCATATCTCAGGAAAATTGAGTCATGATTTTTTTTTCCATACAAAATATTAGTCAAATTATGCAGAATAGAGGACACTGCATAAATATACATCTTTGGCACCAAATAAAACACTTTATTAACTTCAAGAACATTCAGCTAAATGAGAGCTATCAGTTTCTATGCTTCATTACTCTCCATAGCATATGACAAACGTAATATCTCCACAAAATAGTTTAGGATATTATATTCCAGATTGTCCCTTTAATGGACTCAAAGTGTGGAAGGAAAAGGAAAAAAAAGCTTGAACAATATAATTTAAAGCCTTAAGTTAAGTATGAAGCCTTTTTGGCTCCTACTAAGAGAATCCGTATTTAAAATTTAAAGTATTTTCATCCAACTTTAAGTGTCATATAGGGGTTTACATTAACCTCGTACTGAGTTCCAATGTGTAAACATAAAGGAATGAGTCTTTGTAAAGCTTCTATGTAGTTTTGAATAACAATTCTTTTAATAATAATTCATAATTTCACATTACCAATAGAATCCATGATTAGGAGATGCCATTTATGACATCAGAACCCATAATATATTATTTTTGGATCCCATACAAAAACACGAGAGGACTTGCTGTTTTTCCTTATGAACATATGTACTATATTGAGATGATCTCTTCAAGACTTGAACCATAGCCCACAGGAGCATACATTTGAAATCGGGTATTTAAAAGAATGTTTTTGATCAACATCTTAGGCATTATGCTTTAATAAAAAGTGATGTTACTGACTCCTCGATGATATTGAATAATCATTCTCATTTGTATTCATTTCATTCTTAAGGGTGTTTTGGTGTATAGAAAAATATTTTCTAATTTTTTCATGTTTGGTTGGACAAAAATTTTGAAAATATTTGTGCCAGGAAAACAAGCTCCTTAAAGATAAGTAAAATGACTTCCTTAATGAAAGTATTAAGGAAGTAGGCCTTTACAATCTTTATTTTTATCAACATAGATTACTTTCATGTTACAACTATACATTAACCAGTGTATTATGGGACAATCAATATATAGTTATCTTTAAATTACATCACACAAATATGGGTGAGCAAGTAAACGACTGTCACATAGAAATGTTGTAGCATTCAAAATAAATATGACCCATGATTTGCCCTACTCACTAAAGTCTTTGTTGAAAAACAATTTTGACAACATGGTGTTACACTCACATTTTTATGGAAAAGTAACTCAAGAAACGTGTGTTCACATATTTAAATTTGGCATTTCTTTTAGTAGAGCCACTGCCCAGTTATTTCAGGTTCATACCTCTGTCATACATTTCATCGAGAACCTTGTGTATCATTTATCTTTTCCAGGCTCAATGAGAATAGCAAGCAGATATTTACATGTCTTCAAAACCATCTAAATCACTGATCACCATCATCTCTAACCCTCCATGAAAAGTACATCTAAGGACACTCTTCAAAAGTTTTAGCAAATTCTGTAAGGATGAGATTTGAAAGAAAATTCCAAAACCAATCTAACCGTGGTTGGAGTTTAATGAAGACTTTTTCGATGAATATTTGGAGGTATATATTCATAATTTGGACTGCACTGACTTTTCTAAATTAAGGAGCTCTGAAAGATTACATGCTTTCTGGATGAGATCGGGATTATTTGTGCGGAAGAACAGTTGCGAATGTAAAAGTGAAAGAGCACACCGATTCGGACGAAGTGTAGCTTGGGTTTGCTTTAGCCGTTTTGCACACTTTTTTTTTGAAAGCAAGTACAGTAATCAAGTTTTAAAAATAAGAAGGGTGTTATATTAATTTAACTTTTAAGTTAGGAAGTTCATGCTTTTATGGTAGTATAGAAGATATAGATTATATTTGCATGTCTTCAAGTTGCCTCCTCCTCCCATCTTTTCATTTAAATTTCTCATTGTTTTCTTATGTATCGGAGCTACATTATTTTTGTTTTGGGATTATTTTACCATCTTATATTTTCGCTGTTTCAGTAGTTACATGTGCAAGTACAATTTATCTTTTTTCTTTCCTCCTCATAAATATATACGTATATGTGTAGTATTCGTTCAGTTCTTCTATGAGAATTTTTTTTAATCATCAAAAAAGAATGTTACGCCTCAAGAGAAGCCACCGCTTCAAAAAACAACCGCTTCAGTCCACATGTCTGCTCTTAAAATAAAAACTATGCCCGCCATCTTTGGTATCACTGTAATGATCTTGGAGGTCATTTTTGATATTTTTGATAAAATTATCGTTTTACTCCTTTTGTTAGTTTTTTCGAGTCACTTTTGGTTGGGTCTGAAAGTTAGTTTTTGAAAATCTTGTGAAAAGTCGAGGTTTTGCTTGAGAAATGAGTTTTAAAAGTTTAAATTGTCAAATTTTGAGTTTCGGAGTCATTTGGTAGACATTTGAGTTATTTTCAGTATCTTTTGACTAAATCTTGAGGGGTGAGCTAGAGACATGTCTTAGCCACCGTCAAGTCTAAGGATGTAGAGGTATTGTTGGATAAGTTGATGATGTATGATGTTGTGAATGACCTTTATTCTATGTTATCTTCCTTAGTTCCATTACCCTATTTATTTCCGCTTTTGTTTATCATTACCGATGAAATGTTTAACGAACACTAAGAGGCTTGGGTGAGGTGTCCTCCGGGTACTTCATTCGCCATGTCACGTTTGGGCTCTAGGCTTGGGTCGACACACAAGGCATGAGAAACTTGAAATCAGAGAACAGAGTTCAAGAATCATAGGGTTTCTATAAAGTCGAGTCTAGTAGTGTCCTTATCGGTGTGAAGCGTGCCACATCTATAATATGGAGGCTATAGGACTTTAGGAATTGTTTCACTTTTTTTTTACTCCAATTCATGCTATTGAGTAGGGGTGTACATGGATCGGGTTGGTTCGGATTTTTTACAAATCAAACCAAACCATTTGTGTCGGGTTAGTAAATCTATAAATCAAACTAAATCAATAAAAGTCGGGTTTTTTGATATTAATTTTTTTTAAGTTTTTTTGGGTTTTTCGGGTTTTTTTAGATTTCTCGAATTTTTCATAGTATCTAATAAAAAACACAGAGCAGTGCTTCTTAAAAAGAGTTTTAGTACAAAATATCAACATATAAGATGGAGGCAGAACACTGTTTGAAGTTTTATCTTTATAATATAACTTTATAAGATGAATTTTTTTGTATATTATTTAGATGAGCTTCTCAAGTTCAAATCTAAATGTAAGAAAGAAAACAAAAATTATGAAATTTTTTTAAAAAATATTTATAAATTATATTTTAATAAATATTTTTATGTATAACATAATTTAAAAGTAGTATATCTATAATCGGGTTGGTTTGAGTTTGGTTTGACTTTTTTTAGTTAAAATCAAATCAACCCTATAATGGTCGGATTTTTTTTTCCAAATACCAAATCAAGTCAAATCAAATCACTAATCGGGTTTTTTTTCCGGTTTGATTCGGTTTATCGGTTTGGTGCGGTTTATCGATTTGTCCTGTACAACTCTACTATTGAATTTAACTCTATGAAACCTCCGTCTAATTAATGCATTTCTCAATTGAGATCATGCATTCTAAAAGAACTTAAAGTTAGAGGAACATCACTGAGCCCATAGTCGTCTGCTATGTAGACCAGGAATCGAGCCTGAATTGTTGAGAATGAGAATGGGACTCAGGAACATCCACATACTACTCAGCCCACAATGAGTTCTGAGGCTAAATTTGGGGAAGCTATTTCTATGCTCCCCCAATTGATGGCTGCATAGTCTGGTCGTCAAAATATCTAGTGCCCATCTCTAGTTCTCTAGTGCCATTTGTTGCAAATAGGATTCGTGATTTTCTAAAGATGAATCCACCAGTTTTCAATGGATCCAAAGTTAAGGAGTATCCTCAAAACTTTATTGATGACACGTGGAAGATCTTAAAGGCAATGCATACCACAAAGATAGAAGGAGTTGAACTTGTCTCCTATGAGCTGAAAGATGTTGCCAATGTCTGGTACAATCAATGAGAGCAAAGTAGAGGTGAGGATGCTGAGCCTACAGTCTAGAATGAGTTTGGGAGTGCATTCCTAGATCAATTCTTTCCGCGAGAGCTGAGAAAGGCAAAGATATAGGAGTTTGTGAACTTGAAGAAGGAAAGGATAACAGTCAAGGACTATAATATCAATTTCATTCAGTTGTCTAGGTAAGCTCTAGAGATGGTTCCCGATGTTAGAGCTAAAATGAGGAAGTTTGTTTCAGGTTTGGGCTGACATAAGAAGAAGGAGTGTCACGCCGCTTTGTTGATCTCAGAAATGGACACCTCCTAATTAATGGTGTATGCCAAACAAGTTGAGGACACTAAGAGTAACGATAGAGAGAAACATGAAAGTAAGAAGGCCAAATCCACGGGCAATGAGTCAAATGTCACGACCCAAGCTAGGCCCTACGTGTGACATGATGATTAGAATTTCCAAGGACTCCAACTAAACCTCTTAGCATATTATTCATTAGCATACATAAGATAAATAAAACAATAAAGCTAAAACATAGATATGAAAGTAAAGTCTCAATAAGAATAATCTCAATAATGGAGAAAACAACATCAAAGAATGCGACAACGTAGACTCCGTGAACATTTAACATGCCTCTACTAGTCGAGATGGGGGCATAAAACAAGCTACTAGCTCACCCAAAATATGTAAGAAAGAGATAAACTGTCACATCCTTGAAGCATGATGACTCACCAGCAATAAGAATAGTAATAAACTCTAGCCATGAATGGGAGGATGAGCGTGATCGTCGGACCCTACATTATAATACAATGTAGGCAATATAATATGCGTTACTATATATAATGCACTAAGTATGTGAGAAATATTCATGAACAATGAGAATATGACATAGTCAATATGAACATGAGATGCATGATCAATATCTTGAAAACATGAGTAAAACCCTAAAAATATTTAAATATCATAAGCATGCGGTTAATGAATCAAATCATCATTATGAGAACTTATACCATTTCATATATCTTGGTGTGGGATAGGAACTTTAACCGACATATAATACCATGAGAGCTATAACATAGAATCTGATGTAAATCGCACATCAAGAAATGAGAGGCTACTTTGTCAAGGTAGACTCCATGAGAACATCATAACATCATGAGCTATATGTGGATCAACATAACTAGAGACTAAATGTTGCTCCTAGGATTTTCTTGAGCTTCTAGACCGAACTCCACCATAAAATCCACTCGGTGCTTAGTCATTATCCCAATGAAAAGTCATAAATCATAGTCATTAACATCATTAGGAAAGACAACAATACATATCAATCCTCATCATAAATTAATTAGAAGAGTAGCTCATTAATATGATTAATTCATAGGAATCCATGAGTCGTTCAGAGAAGTCTTTCACCTCTTTAACATGAATGTGTGAGGAAAATTCATCACAATCTTAATGCTTTACTTGAAAAATCATGGAGTTCATAGTGCATCATCATTCATTACTTTCATAAATCACTAATTAGCCTTGATAATCATTCATAAAGCATTCATTGAAATACATTAAATTCATGGTCATAAATCCTTGAAAACATACTTGAAAATAGCATATGGCATGGGTCAATGAAAATCAACTTGAAATTATGTATTGAAATGTGAACTGTGCATAATTAGATCAATAATAATGAATTAGACCATAATTGAAAAGACCCAATGCCATATCATGAGAATTAGGGGTTTGGAAGGGAACTTCATAAAGAGATTTGAAGTAAAACCTTGGTACTCTATGGATGAAAGGATCCATGGATGAATTATCACATACCTTGATAAATTTGAATCCCTAGATGCAATGAATAAGGAGATTTAAACTTGATTTGTCGTGAAACTGGCTTGAGAAGGAAGATGCACCTTGGGAGAACTTTTAGAGAGATGGTTTTGTTATTCGAGTTTAGGGTAAGAATGAGGGAGCTAGGGTGGTTTAGGGTAGTTACTAGAATAGAATTAATCCTCCCAAACCGTCCAAATACATTAATGAACCAATAGAAAAAAGACCAAAACACCTATATACTTAAGTGAATGTGACCCTTGGACGGACCACCTTCACGGTTCGTAAAAAGCTTCATAGCTGTGGAGTGGTCCGTGGGGACTTGGTCAAGGTTGGGCATGCGGAACTTGACGGGAGGGACCACAGTCCGTGGTGGTCATGACAGATTGTGATGGCCCTCATAAAGTCGTGAAAAGCTTCATAGCTGTGGAGTGGTCTGTGGGGACTGCCTTTGATCAAGGTTGGGCATGCGGAACTGAATGGGAGGGACCACGGTCTGTGGTGGTCATGACGGATTGTGATGGCCCTCATGAAGCTGACTTGGTTCTTTGGTTCTGAGGGCTGAATTTCACGGACCACTTGATAGTCCATGAACATGACCATAACCCTGGTCATAGTCCTCTCCTGATCTTTCCTTTGTTCTCTAGCACCTTCACTACTCCTTTTCATAGGCCGTGGTGCTGAGTAAGACCCGTGATGGACCTCGTGAATATTATTTTGTGCAAATTTTTCTGTGATTTCCATCTCAAACTCTATTTTTAACTTTTCAAATTTTGGGGTCTTAAAATATCTCCCCCTTGGAAATATTCATCCTTGAATAGAACTCAAACTAGCATGAATGGATTCAAAAAGAGACATTGCAACAAACATGAATGCAAAACATATTGAGAAGTCATAAAAACAGGGAATACTCAATCCCAAGCTAAAACATGTCTTTAAAACTCATTTCATGAACATGAATGCATATGAAAACATGAAAATGACTGAAACACATGGATTTGAAGGAGTGAATCATGTAGGAACTCAATACCTTAATTAGGAACAGAAGGAAAAAGATGAGGATATCATAACATCATATCAGCTTCTACTTCCCATGTAGCACCTTCAACCACTTAGTTCCTCTATAACACCTTAACTGAAGGTACTTCCTTGTTCTTCAACCTTCAAACTTGTCGGTCTAGAAGGAGAGAAGTTGAATTCAATGTGGAAGGTTGGGTTAAATGAAGATTTCTCCCATGAAAGGGGTAATGCATTTTGGAAAGAAAGGGAAACTTAGTCCCCGGTATGTAGGCCCGTATAGGATCCTAAGGCGTATTGGTAAGATGGCCTATGAACTTGATTTGCCATTGGAGTTAGCCTCGGTTCATCCGATATTCCATGTATTAATATTTGAGGAAATGTGTTGATAATCCTAATGCCATTGTACCTTTGGGTAGTGTGATTGTTGAAGAAAACTTGACTTATGAGGAGGTTTCGATTGAAATTTTGGACTGTCAAGTTAAATCGTTGAGAAATAAGGAAATTGCAGTTGTTAAAGTCTTGTGGAGGAACCAAGAAGTTGAAAGTGCTACATGAGAATTAGAAGCGGACATGATGAAACGATATCCTTATCTCTTTCCTTCCATTCCGGCCTAAGGTATTTAGCTATTCATGCTCATATCCTCCAAAATGCTCTTTCCAACCTTCCTATATCTTATTACATGCATGCATACTCACGAACCCGATTTTAAATGTAGTTTAAATTGCATTATTGCATTTATGCTGGTTGTTAGCTATACACTCTACTCTACTCAAGCTACTTTTACCTCATTCGAGGATGAATTTTTCCAAGGGGGAGATAATATAATATTCTGGGCTTTTGAATTTTGGAATATGATATATAATAAGGTAAAATAGTGCAAAAATGGTCTCGGTGAATTTTTAGATCAAATATTTTAAAAATAATCTTTTTGAAAAATTCCCTTTCCAGAATAGTGCACAACCACTCCGTGCCGCGGAGATGGTCAAGGATCGTTCAATTTCTTCTTTGAACGAAACCTGGCAAAAATTCTTATTTCACAAAATTGACCTATCGTAAACCCCCTCCTCATCGTGGACCCGGGTAAGTTAATGAACCTGGACATTTTTGGGACTAAATCCCACTCTATTAACTATCCAAAAATCCTATTCTCCCTCATTCCTTCACAATTCATCAATTTCAAAAATTCTCTCTACAAAGGCTCTCAAATGTCCATTGAAGATAAGCAAGTAATCCTCTCTAGTTCTTCATCAAAATTCAAAATTTCTTCAAGTTTCTTCTAACTTCTTATTCAAGGTATGCGAGTATTCATCCATGAGTTCCTTTCACCCATGGAGCCCAACCAATACTCAACTTTATCAATCAATTCAAAGTATATATTGTATGGGTTTTATGATCTCAATTTCAATAACATGAATTATGATTTAAATTATGATTATGAACTTATTTTAGCATGAATTAATGATTATTGCATGGAATTGAAGAGTTTTTTTTTTGTTTTTTTTATGAATTTTCTATATTACTCTTTAGGGTTCATGACATGGATGATGGGTATTTTCAATTATACTTCAAAGATATTATTTTTCATGAATTATGTATGATTTGATAAATTGGATCATATTGGGTTCTACTAAATTTTGACTTCTATTGATATTCTTCTTCTCAATTCAGCACAAGTTTATTCAAATTATATGATTATGCATGTTTTCAATTCAATTTCATGATTTCTTAGTCAATTGATCGTGAACCCATGCTTTCACCTTAGTTTCAAGTGTTCAAGCAAGTTTATGAAAAATGATGACTTAAAATCCTTAATGGTGACTTAAGATCCTAATGAGAGAGTGACTTAAGATCCTTAATAGTGACTTAAGACCCTAATGATACTCCTTATAAAGTAAGATTTGTAATGATAGAAGACATATATCCACATTATATGAATAACATGATAATGAACTATTTCTAAGAACAAGTTTTATGAATTTGATTGTTAGCTTTTGATTACCTTTCCACATGATAAATTTATGATTTCAAGACAAGTATGAACCATGATTTATGACAAGCTTATGATTTATGAAAAGTACGATTAATGATGATGATATGTGTTCCATGGGATGTTGACCTAGCATCGAGAGGACTTTGAAGTGGGAAATCGGCCCAAGAGGTACTTAGTAGCAATCTCTTTTCCCTTAACTACATTGCTACCATAGGATTAATGCCAATATGGCCAAGCTAGTGCATCCACATATAGTACATGTTATGTCCAAGCTATTGTATGGGGAGACACCGGAATTCCATGTCATAGCTCGCATGGTCTTATTTTTGGTTACGGTTATATCCAACACATGTATGGTCCCTTATGATGATTTACTTGACTAATCCTAGCCTTTTCTTTTACATGATACTTTTATGGTTTATTATGTATTGATCCTTCTCATGTCTACTTATGATTTTACTACCTCTTTTATCATGCTATTAGAAATGGTCATTTGCACAACATGATTTTTAATAACTCTCAAACTACACTTCTTATAATTCAGAGTATAGGTGATTGTTAGCAATATAAACCCAATGTATAAGGTTATGGTCAAATCTCATAAGGAATGGTTAAGAGTAGAATTCGATCAAGAAGTAAGAGTGTGTTCTAGACTTTAATAACGTAAAAGTAATTGAATTGTAACATGAATTAAATCTATAGTTTGAGATATTAATTTATAAGAGTTAACTAGATTCAATATCAACATGATCAAGGCTAATTAGGTTTAATAAGGTAGAAGAGGCTTCTAGGGTAGGTGCGTAGTTAATCATATTTTCGGATAAAGGTAAATGCACAGCTCAATTTCATTAACTATCAATGGATAAGCAAAGATTAATCAATTGTACGAAAAGCATCTCTCGATTACTAGTCATCTATCCATGCTAGCTCTCTTGAGACTAGACAAGAGTACTACCAAAACTAATCCAATCCTTAGCAAAATCTTCTCTCTCGAGCAGATTACAATTGATAAATTCAAATCAATGACTATTTATTAATTTAACACTTTATATCACCCTCTCGGGCTGACATCAAGATCTAACATAGAAATATGTTTGCAATCTTAAATCATAACTGAATACATGTCAAATTAATAAAACTCATATCAAATTAATGATTCTTGAGTTGAATACAAAAACCCAAATCCTAAAACAACAAATTAATTATATAAACACCCCTTAGTAGTATGAGGTTTAGCTACATATTGAGAAATTAAATTGAGTTCTACCAAAGTAATTGTCCACCACTCAATTAAGATAAATTAATAACTTCAAATCCCAATGCCCAAATCCAAAATCTCAAAAATAAAGTTAAAACCCCAAGATAATTGAAAGGTTCTTGTCTCTAATTCTTAGCAGTCAAAACTCTCCAACTTTTGCCTTTTGAAAATCAATTTATACTTGTGCAAAACACAGGTAAAAAGTCATTGTTTGGACAAGTTTAGCGATGTTAATCGCGCTCGTTGAAGTGGTCGACAAGTTGTTCTTTGTTCCTGCTCTCCGCCCTTTATTCTTGCTCCTGGCCTTCTAGCGCATTCCTTCTTCAGTTCATGGTCTACTCATTCGGTGATGATGATCAGGCTCACTGACTGATTTGGTGAGTCACCCTTTTAGCCTTTAGCCTCGATCTTTAGGTGCCCTCTGTCACTGAAGTTCTGATGTTTTGGGCAAGCTCGGACGAGCCTGCCTTACTGATCGGTGGTTCACCCTTTGCCTTCCTTTCTCTCCCTTTTTGATCTTCAGTTGAAACAATCTCGTAGCCACCTTTAGGAGGGCACGATGTGTCTCGCGCATTTCCACTCGGCGAGTCGCCAAGATTCCTTTAGATCACTGAGTCACTCTTGTTGTTGGTCTTGTGTTCTGAGCAAGTGGGAGAGCTTTCGTGTCCTGTTGGTGATTCTCCAAAGGCTCTTTGCGAGCCTCAACATGCATTTACCTATTTTTGACCTTTTTAGCTCTTTTCTTTAACATTATGTTCATGCCTTGTCCAAATTCCTCACATCTGCAAATTTTCTCTTTAGAGTCAATATTGAACATTGTCATAACCCAAGCCTAGGGCCTAGACGTGACACGATGAATGAAACACTCGGAGGTGCCTCACCCAAGATTCTTAACATTCATTTAGCTTTTCGTAGGTAATGACATCCAATATCAATAAACAAAAATAAAGGAATAACAGGACTAAGGGAAAGGCATAAAACCAGAGTCATTTACAACATCAAACATCATCTATTCATCCAACAATACCTCTACATCTTTAGACTTGGCAGGGGCTATGACATGTCCTTAACTCACCCTCAAATGTAGTTTCAAAAGTACCAAAAGATAACTAAAAGTATATACATGTCATAAGATAGAAAAGGGAAATGGGATGTTGTTCCTGAAACAATTGAACTCGCCAAGTATGTAGCCTTCAACGAATCAGCTAGCCTTGTGGAGGTGAGTGTGGAGCAACATCGGTCCCTACATGGTGATAGCATATAGGCAATAGAGTATGCGTTAGTACTTTGAATGTACTAAGTGTGTAGGTATGCATAAGAACATTGTAGAAACATTAAAACATTAATGTAGTACGAAACATAGTGCAATGCATGCATAATCAATCATGTAAATAACATTTGAAACATTCGTTTTGTGGGAGAATGACCATAACCGCCATTTAAGATAATGCAAGCTATTACATGAAATTCAACATAATCTTTACATTGGCACGGGGAGATTACTTGTCGGGTAGAGCTCCGTCAATTTCATTCATTTCTTTAACTTTAACCTTAAGGGCTATTTGTGGATCCACTAGCCTAAGCCAACAAGGGCCCTTGTTGGCGCATAGTTAATAAGATAAGGGTTTGCTACTGGAATTCCCTTATCGAATCTCACCTCAATGCTCCATTTGGTGCTAAGCCATTCTCATAGAATAGTTCATATAATAAGAACATAATCATTTTGTGTAAGACCCCAGAAGTTGAAAAGTTGGAATCAAGAAGAAAGTTTCCAAAATGTTGACTAGATCTAAGTTTGCGACCCACTCTATGATTCGTAGAGCGTTCCACGTGTCATGACCCAACCCCGTAGGCCGTGACCTGGCCCGAGTTGGGCATCCAAACGTACCCTTATCCCCAAATTAGCATATTAATCGAATAAACATAGATAATGATCAGAAGGAATCTCTAAATAGATCACAAAAATAGATATAACGCACGAAGGCCGATAGGCCGTCACGAAACACACCAAGCCCAAACCATATATACAACATAATTCTGTCTACAGACCTCTACAGATGATAGCATAGTCATAAGACGGGACAGGGCCCCATCGTACCCCTGACCAACATATCCAAACATACAGACATAAAGTAAATACCGAAATACAAGCCCCGAACAAGGGAGAACTATCAACAACGCAGTAGATGTCCTAAACATGCGGCTCAGCAAAACGAACGTCGGTACCTGCGGACATGTAATGCAGCCCCCGAAGAAAGGGAGTCAGTACGGGAAATGTACCGAATATGTAAAGCATGCACTGTAATATATAAATCATAATCTGAATAGTATGTGCAAAACATGAAATCAACGTTTAGAATTTCAAAATGTTTATCAAAATCTCAAACTATATATGCACAGACATATGCCATATTCGACCCCATTATGAACTCGGTGAATAAAGTGTGGTCTCCCTCCCATCATCGGCACCACGGCACAGCATAACACCAGAGTAGGGAATATCTCCGTAACAAATCATATCATATCAGATGGCCATATCAAATCATATCATATCATATTATATCACAAACATATATGTACATGGCACAGCATAACTCTGTGGCATAACATTTACCACCCCATGTACATGTTATACCTGCCCCCTCACGTCGGGACACGGCGAACAATGCAGAGAAATACGCACGAAAACATATCCTGGCCCAGGCTCAGTGAAAGAGTGGTTACCGTATACACGAATAGAGTAGTGAAAAACCAAATGCAATTTAAATTACAAAATATTTATACAGACCCGATGACATAATTTCGATAACAAATCATAAAAGGAAACTTGAATAATAATAATAATACAAGTACTTCCAATATCACAATAGTCTATGTAAAGATAGTATTTTCCGAATCATCTCCGTACTTCCAAATATATTATGGGAATTAATGGAATAATTATTCATATAATATTAGGAAGCATAGCAAAGAGTTTCAAGGTATTCGGAATTCATTTGTGTAAAATATAGAAGTTTAGACAATTTTTCCAAAACTATTCATAATTACCTAATTCAATTCTATTGAATAGAAAAAGGGAAATTTTCGAGCGCTGATTTCGAAGAGTAGAGTGATCCCCGAGGTTCGTATTCACTCCTATTACATCTAGGACATGCCAAGAGAAGAAAAGGTAAAGCTTTACATACCTTTTTGGCCTTTTACGGTTGTCCAAGTTCAATTCCCGTTTCCTCCAAAATCTACAATTGGTCACATTTACCAATTACTATTCATAAGACTTTAAGAATTCAATATTTCCACTACTTGTCTACAAAAATTTCGGCAGCATCTCCCCTATATATATGACACCCCGAGATTACAACTCGGCCACCATATTAACAACCAAGCCAACAACAACAACATCAATTCCATCGATAATCAATTTAACACACCATAACATAAATTGGTGTAATTTTTTAATTAGTGCAACAACTTTCAACCAAACTTTGCATTTCCAAATAAATATGAATATCTCATATCCATAATTAATTTCAACTCATTCCAACATAAATGAAGAATATTCCAAGTAAGCTATCCAATTTTTATCAATTCCATATTTCACTCAAAAATTCCATAAATACAACAAAAATATTATAATTCATTTTCTTCCTTCAACTTCATAATCAAATTCATTTCCTTCTTTCAACTTCACAACCAACAACAACACTCCATACTTTTAATAATTTACCTCCATATTCTTATAATATCATACTCAAATTACATAATTCCTACAAACTAGTTTAATACCAACTTACACCATTTAAGTTTCCTTATATTCCAAGAATTACAACAACAACTAACAAGCCATGCAACCTTAATTTTTTTCCATCTCATCACCTAACTCATATTTCCAACTTCAATTAATTTCATCCAACTTTCATTTTCAACATCAATTAATTAACATAACTACCATTCAAATACTACACAAAGATACTACAAAAAAATACTACACAAAAATTGAATCATCTTACTCATAGAAGAACATGTATACATGGCACCATATTACCATATAAACTTTCATATTTCCATAAATTCCACACACCTCCACATACTACAACATCAACAAACTTCATAACACAAAGAAATTAGATTAATTCTTACCTTTTCCTTCACTTCTCCAACTCTCCAAATCAACTAAACAAGTCTCCAAACTTCCAAAACCACTACACCATGTTGTAGAGCACCCTTGACTTAGTAGGAATACTAGGAAATTATAATTTTTGGGGATGAAATTTGAAGGGTTAATTTACTCCCTCTCTTGGCCGAACTTGTCTCTTGTTTTTCCTTAAGTTTTTTTCTTGCTTCCAACTCTCTCAAAATGTCTAGAAATCTCTAGGAGTTAGATGACTTAAAGGCTCCCATGTGAAATTACCATTTTGCCCCTCACCTTTTCTAATATTTCCAAGTTGAAATTCCACCTTTTCCCTTAAGCTTTTATAGTATTTCCATATGTAAAATTCCAATTTTACCCCTAACCTTTTATGGTATTTCCACATGTGAAATTCCAATTTTACCCCTAACCTTTTATGGTATTTCCACATGAGTAATTCCAATTTTACCCTTTAACTTTTCCAATAATTCCACCTCCCAACTTAATCAATAGAAACTCGTATATAACAAGACCAAGCATAGTCTTACTCTTGACTTGTTACAAGTATCCCCAACATGTCCTTAGGTGCAAAGTGCGGGTTATAACATTCTTCCCCCCTTTTTGAACATTCGTCCTCGAATGTTAAATTAATCTTATAGGTTTATAAATACGGCTGTTTCACATAATTTATTATCTAACCAATATAGGTAATAAGGAACTTAAGTTACCTTTGGGTGCAGAAAACAATCGAGGATACTTTTTCTTTATTTCTTCCTCAGCCTCCCAAGTCATTTATTCTCGGTTGTTGTTTGGCCACAATACTTTGACAGATGCCACATCTTTGGTGTGTAACCTCCTTACCTGACGATCTAAAATAGCCACCGGCTGTTCCTCATAGGATAGCTCCTCGGTCACCTGAATGTCCTGCACAGGAAACACTTTGGAAGGATCGCCAATGAATTTACGAAGCATAGACACGTGAAACAGCGGATGTACTGCTTCTAAATCAGCTGGTAGGTCCAGCTCGTAGGCAACCTTGCCTACTTTACGGATAATCTGATAAGGTCCTATGTATCTCGGACTAAGCTTCCCTTTTCTGCCGAATCTCATGATGCCCTTCATAGGTGACACTTTCAAGAATACCCAATCATCCACTTGGAACTCCAAAGGTCGACATCGGTTATCTGCATATGCTTTCTGTCGACTTTGAGCTGCCAATAATCATTCTTGAATAAGCTTCACCTTCTCAACTGCCTGCTGAATCAGATCTAGGCCAATTAACTTAGTTTCACCCACATCGAACCAGCCTATAGGTGACCTGCATTTTCTGCCATACAGTGCCTCATACGGTGCCATCTGAATACTAGAGTAATAACTATTATTATAAGCAAATTCAACAAGTGGTAGATGGTCATCCCAGCTACCTTTGAAGTCAATAACACAGGCCCGCAGTATATCTTCCAACGTCTGGATAGTGCGCTCGGCTTGCCCATCGGTCTGAGGATGGAATGCTGTACTAAGGCTCACTTGGGTCCCCAATCCCGCCTGAAAAGATCTCCAAAAATTTGCTGTAAACTGGGCACCTCTGTTAGTGATAATGGATACAGGAACTCCGTGGAGCTTTACTATCTCCTTAATATATATCCTGGCATAATCCTCTGCTGAATATGTGATCTGAACCGGAAGGAAATGGGCTGACTTAGTCAACCTATCAACAACAACCCATATTGAATCGTACTTCCATGGAGTGCGAGGTAAACCTGTAATAAAATCCATATTAATTATCTCCCACTTCCACGTTGGAATTTCCATCTCCTGTAATAAACCACCTGGTTTCTGGTGTTCAATCTTGACCTGCTGACAGTTTGGACATTGGGCCACAAACTCAGCAACATCTCTTTTCATACCATCCCACCAGAATAAACATCTAAGGTCATGGTACATTTTTGTTGTACCCGGATGAATAGAATATCAGGCATGATGTGCCTCACCCATAACCTGTTGTCGTAGCCCAGCAACATCAGGTACACACAACCTGTCCCTGTATAATAATACTCCATCAGATGTAATACCAAAATGGGTCTTCTCTTTGTCCATACCTGTATCTCGATACTGTGCCAAAACAGGGTCTTCATATTGACGTCGCTTTATTTCTTCTATTATGGAAGATTCAGCAACCTCTCGAACTGAAATCCCATTATCTCCCGATTCAGCCAACCGAACTCCAAGACTGGCCAATTGACCAATTTCACAAACTATTTCCTTCTTTTCTGCTGGAATATCTGTCAAGCTACCCAAGGACTTATGACTGAGTGCATCTGCTACGACGTTGGCCTTTCCTGGATGATATAGAATATCAACATCATAGTCTTTTAAGAACTCCAGCCATCTCCTCTGCCGCAAATTCAAGTCTTTCTGTTTAAAAATATACTAGAGACTCTTGTGATCTATATAGATATCAACATGAACTCTATATAGATAGTGTCTCCATATCTTCAGAGCATGAATTACTGCTGCTAGTTCTAGATCATGAGTAGGATAATTTCTTTCATGCTTTTTAAGCTGTTGGGAAGCGTAAGCTATAACTTTCCCGTGCTGCATCAATACACAACTTATTCCCACACCTGAAGCATCACAATAAATAACATACCCATTCGGTCCTTCTGGAAGAGTTAGAACAGGAGTTGTATTCAACTTCTCTTTCAATAACTGAAAGCTTCGTTCATAGGCCTCAGTCCACTGGAATTTGGCTCCCTTCTGAGTTAATCTTGTCAGTGGTGCTGACATAGAAGCAAATTTCTCTACAAATCTCCTGTAATAATTTGCTAATCCCAGGAAACTACGTACCTCGGTAGGTGTCGTCGGCCTAGGCCAGTTCTTTACGGCCTCGATCTTCTGTGTATCTACCCGAATACCATCAGCCCCAACAATATGTCCTAGAAATGCCACAGAAGTCAACCAGAATTCATATTTAGAAAATTTAGCATATAATTTCTGGTGCCGGAGTACTGTAAGTACTGCTCTCAGATGATCTGCATGCTCTTCTTTTGATCGAGAATAAATCAGAATATCATCAATAAATACAATCACGAACATATCTAGGAATGGTCTGAATACCCGATTCATTAGGTCCATAAATACTGCTGGAGCATTCGTCAGCCCAAAAGACATCACTCTGAACTCGTAATGGCCATATCAAGTTCGGAATGCTGTCTTTGGAATATCAAATTCTCTTACCCGTACCTGATGATAACCCGATCGCAAGTCTATTTTTGAAAACCACTTGGCACCCTGCAACTGATCAAACAAATCATCAATCCTGGGGAGGGGGTATTTATTCTTTATAGTTACCTTATTCAGCTGCCTGTAATCAATACACATCCGTAGTGACCCATCTTTCTTCTTCACAAATAATACCGGAGCTCCCCAAGGTGAAGTACTAGGTCTGATGAAGCCTTTTTCTAGCAAGTCTTTCAATTGCTCCTTCAGTTCCTTTAATTCTGCAGGTGCCATTCTGTATGGGGGAATAGATATCAGATGGATATCTGGCAGCACATCTATGGTAAAGTCTATCTCCCGTTCGGGAGGAAGGCCTGGAAGATCATCTGGGAATACATCTGCAAGTTCATTAACAACTGGAACTGACTGAATAGTTGGCGCTTCAGCCTGCAAATTCTGTACGCGAACCAGGTGATAAATACAGCCTTTTCTGATCATCTTCCTCGCCTTAAGGTAGGAAATAAACTTCCCTCTCGGAGATGCTGTATTACCTGCCTATTCTATCCCTGGTTCTCCTGGAAATTGAAAATAAACTACCTTCCGTTGACAGTCAACATTAGCATAACAGGAAGATAGCCAATCCATTCCCATAATCACATCAAATTCAGTCATCTCCAATTCTATTAGGTCTGCTTTAGTGCAACGATCACATATAATTACTGAGCAACTTTTATATACTCGCCTTGCTATAATAAAATCTTCTACAGGAGTAGCTACCTCAAATAGTTCTATCAGTTCGGGATTTACACCAATCTTATCAGCAATTATCGGGGAAATATATGATAATGTAGAGCCTGGATCTATTAATGCATATACAATCTGGGAAAAGATCAATAATGTACCTATGATCACATCTGGAGACGCCTCTTGATCCTGTCGGATGGCCAAGGCATAGGTGTGGTTCGAAGGACCGCTAGAACCAGAAATTCCACCCCGGCCTCTACCACGGCCTGCTGGTGCAGACACACCCTGCCCCGTGGGGCGCATAGCTACCGAAGAAGATGATGACCCAGCAAATGATCATGTAGTCCGAGCTGCTCCACCTGAATCACCCTTATTCGGGCAATCCTTCATCGTATGGCCTTGACGACCACAAACAAAACAAGCTCCTATAGCACAATAACACTCTCCCGGATGGTACCTACCACAATAAGAACACGGGGGCCTGGGTGGCCGCATCTGACCAGAACCTCTGTCTAACTGCGAACCGGAAGCCCTAGAGCTCAAACCAGCTCCCGAATATCCTGTGCCACCTGATCTCCGGCCTGAGGATAGTAAAGGCATACTCTGTGCTGGCTGGGTGGGCTATCTGCTACCCTGCTGTTGGAATGGCCTGCTTCGGAACTCTCCAAAATATCTAGCTGATCTGGCCCTCTTGGGCTGACTTCTACCAAAATCTCGGTCGGGCTGGTGTCCTCTATGTCTGTCCTCCATGCCCTGAGCATATGCCTGAATACGGTCGATGTCCATCCCTGGCTGAGCAGCCATCACCAAACAACTATCCACCAGGTAACGATCTAGGCCCATCACATATCTGTGCATCCTGTCCGTCATGTCAGCTACCAGAGCAGGTGCATGTCGAGCCAACGAGTCGAACTCCAAACTATACTCACAAACACTGCGGCCTCGCTGTCTTAATTGTAAAAATCTGTCCGCTCTGGCTCTACGCATCTCAGTAGGTAGGAAATGACTGATAAATGCCTCTGTAAACTCATCCCATACCGCTGGAGAAGCTAGTCTACCCCTGGATAACTCCCAGGACTCAAACCAGTTAGCAGCTACCTCGTGCAATCTATACGAAGCCAACTCAACCGACTCGGTTGCAGAAGCTTTAATCAGACGTAAAGTGCGCTGCATCTCTCTAACAAACTCCTCGGGGTCCTCTTCGGGCTTTGTCCCGAAGAACTCTAGAGGGTTACAAGTCAAAAACTCACGAGCCCTCGAACTATCAGACCCGTGTACCGGATCTCCGTTTAAACCGCGTCTGTGTTCCTGTCCGGCCACCAACCTAGTCAATAGCTGCACCGCATCCTGTATAGACCTGCCTTCCGCTCCTGACTGTGGAGCTAGAGGCTCGGGTGCTGGGGCTCCAAATACTGGTGCATCCGCCCTCTGATCTTCAGCTGGGGCTGCCCTAATTTCTGGCGGTGTCGCAGAACTGGCTGTCGGGGGCATAGTCTCCATCTCAGGCTGAGGTCGGGCCCTGGTAACTCTATGGACCTGACTAACCTCGCCTGGTGCCACTGATTTACCCTTTTGGGCAGTCGTCGCTTTTCTCGGAGGCATTTCTGAAAATCATAATAATCATTTCGTTAGGAGAGAATCATCCTAATAATATAGCTCTATCGCACGATCTAAGACAAGAAGAAAAAGTAACATCCTAAATGCCCTGTAGCCTCCTGCTTATAGATGTGGTGCACAACACATCGATAAAATGGACTCTACTAGACACGGTCTGTAGACATTCCGAGGACCAAACTGCTGTGATACCACTTTTTTCATGACCCAACCCCGTAGGCCGTGACCTGGCCAGAGTTGGGCACCCAAACATACCCTTATCCCCAAATTAGCATATTAATTGAATAAACATAGATAATGATCAGAAGGAATCTCTAAATAGATCACAAAAATAGATATAACGCACGAAGGCCGATAGGCCGTCACGAAACACACCAAGCCCAAACCATATATACAATATAATTCTGTCTACAGACCTCTACAGATGATAGCATAGTCATAAGACGGGACAGGGCCCCATCGTACCCCTGACCAACATATCCAAACATACAGACATAAAGTAAATACCGAAATACAAGCCCCGAACAAGGGAGCACTATCAACAACGCAGTAGATGTCCTAAACATGCGGCTCAGCAAAACGAACGTCGGTACCTGCGGACATGTAATGCAGCCCCCGAAGAAAGGGAGTCAGTACGGGAAATGTACCGAATATGTAAAGCATGCACTATAATATATAAAATCATAATCTGAATAGTATGTGCAAAACATGAAATCAACGTTTAGAATTTCAAAATGCTTATCAAAATCTCAAACTATATATGCACAGACATATGCCATATTCGACCCCATTATGAACTCGGTGAATAAAGTGTGGTCTCCCTCCCATCATCGGCACCACGGCACAGCATAACACCAGAGTAGGGAATATCTCCGTAACAAATCATATCATATCAGATGGCCATATCAAATCATATCATATCATATTATATCACAAACATATATGTACATGGCACAGCATAACTCTGTGGCATAACATTTACCACCCCATGTACATGTTATACCTGCCCCCTCACGTCGGGACACGGCGAACAATGCAGAGAAATACGCACGAAAACATATCCTGGCCCAGGCTCAGTGAAAGAGTGGTTACCGTATACACGAATAGAGTAGTGAAAAACCAAATGCAATTTAAATTACAAAATATTTATACAGACCCGATGACATAATTTCGATAACAAATCATAAAAGGAAACTTGAATAATAATAATAATACAAGTACTTCCAATATCACAATAGTCTATGTAAAAATAGTATTTTCCGAATCATCTCCGTACTTCCAAATATATTATGGGAATTAATGGAATAATTATTCATATAATATTAGGAAGCATAGCAAAGAGTTTCAAGGTATTCGGAATTCATTTGTGCAAAATATAAAAGTTTAGACAATTTTTCCAAAACTATTCATAATTACCTAATTCAATTCTATTGAATAGAAAAAGGGAAATTTTCGAGCGCTGATTTCGAAGAGTAGAGTGATCCCCGAGGTTCGTATTCACTCCTATTACATCTAGGACATGCCAAGAGAAGAAAAGGTAAAGCTTTACATACCTTTTTGGCCTTTTACGGTTGTCCAAGTTCAATTCCCGTTTCCTCCAAAATCTACAATTGGTCACATTTACCAATTACTATTCATAAGATTTTAAGAATTCAATATTTCCACTACTTGTCTACAAAAATTTCGGCAGCATCTCCCCTATATATATGACACCCCGAGATTACAACTCGGCCACCATATTAACAACCAAGCCAACAACAACAACATCAATTCCATCGATAATCAATTTAACACACCATAACATAAATTGGTGTAATTTTTTAATTAGTGCAACAACTTTCAACCAAACTTTGCATTTCCAAATAAATATGAATATCTCATATCCATAATTAATTTCAACTCATTCCAACATAAATGAAGAATATTCCAAGTAAGCTATCCAATTTTTATCAATTCCATATTTCACTCAAAAATTCCATAAATACAACAAAAATATTATAATTCATTTTCTTCCTTCAACTTCATAATCAAATTCATTTCCTTCTTTCAACTTCACAACCAACAACAACACTCCATACTTTTAATAATTTACCTCCATATTCTTATAATATCATACTCAAATTACATAATTCCTACAAACTAGTTTAATACCAACTTACACCATTTAAGTTTCCTTATATTCCAAGAATTACAACAACAACTAACAAGCTATGCAACCTTAATTTTTTTCCATCTCATCACCTAACTCATATTTCCAACTTCAATTAATTTCATCCAACTTTCATTTTCAACATCAATTAATTAACATAACTACCATTCAAATACTACACAAAGATACTACAAAAAAATACTACACAAAAATTGAATCATCTTACTCATAGAAGAACATGTATACATGGCACCATATTACCATATAAACTTTCATATTTCCATAAATTCCACACACCTCCACATACTACAACATCAACAAACTTCATAACACAAAGAAATTAGATTAATTCTTACCTTTTCCTTCACTTCTCCAACTCTCCAAATCAACTAAACAAGTCTCCAAACTTCCAAAACCACTACACCATGTTGTAGAGCACCCTTGACTTAGTAGGAATACTAGGAAATTATAATTTTTGGGGATGAAATTTGAAGGGTTAATTTACTCCCTCTCTTGGCCGAACTTGTCTCTTGTTTTTCCTTAAGTTTTTTTCTTGCTTCCAACTCTCTCAAAATGTCTAGAAATCTCTAGGAGTTAGATGACTTAAAGGCTCCCATGTGAAATTACCATTTTGCCCCTCACCTTTTCTAATATTTCCAAGTTGAAATTCCACCTTTTCCCTTAAGCTTTTATAGTATTTCCATATGTAAAATTCCAATTTTACCCCTAACCTTTTATGGTATTTCCACATGTGAAATTCCAATTTTACCCCTAACCTTTTATGGTATTTCCACATGAGTAATTCCAATTTTACCCTTTAACTTTTCCAATAATTCCACCTCCCAACTTAATCAATAGAAACTTGTATATAACAAGACCAAGCATAGTCTTACTCTTGACTTGTTACAAGTATCCCCAACATGTCCTTAGGTGCAAAGTGCGGGTTATAACATTCTTCCCCCCTTTTTGAACATTCATCCTCGAATGTTAAATTGATCTTATAGGTTTATAAATACGGCTGTTTCACATAATTTATTATCTAACCAATATAGGTAATAAGGAACTTAAGTTACCTTTGGGTGCAGAAAACAATCGAGGATACTTTTTCTTCATTTCTTCCTCAGCCTCCCAAGTCATTTATTCTCGGTTGTTGTTTGGCCACAATACTTTGACAGATGCCACATCTTTGGTGTGTAACCTCCTTACCTGACGATCTAAAATAGCCACCGGCTGTTCCTCATAGGATAGCTCCTCGGTCACCTGAATGTCCTGCACAGGAAATACTCTTGAAGGATCGCCAATGAATTTACGAAGCATAGACACGTGAAACACCGGATGTACTGCTTCTAAATCAGTTGGTAGATCTAGCTCGTAGGCAACCTTGCCTACTTTACGGACAATCTAATAAGGTCCTATGTATCTCAGACTAAGCTTCCCTTTTCTGCCGAATCTCATGATGCCCTTCATAGGTGACACTTTCAAGAATACCCAATCATCCACTTGGAACTCCAAAGGTCGATGTCGGTTATCTGCATATGCTTTCTGTTGACTTTGAGCTGCCAATAATCGTTCTTGAATAAGCTTCACCTTCTCAACTGCCTGCTGAATCAGATTTAGGCCAATTAACTTAGTTTCACCCACATCGAACCAACCTATAGGTGACCTGCATTTTCTGCCATACAGTGCCTCATACGGTGCCATCTAAATACTAGAGTGATAACTATTATTATAAGCAAATTCAACAAGTGGTAGATGGTCATCCCAGCTACCTTTGAAGTCAATAACACAGGCCCGCAGCATATCTTCTAACGTCTGGATAGTGCGCTTGGCTTGCCCATCGGTCTGAGGATGGAATGTTGTACTAAGGCTCACCTGGGTCCCCAATCCCGCCTGAAAAGATCTCCAAAAATTTGCTGTAAACTGGGCACCTCTGTTAGTGATAATGGATACAGGAACTCCGTGGAGCTTTACTATCTCCTTAATATATATCCTGGCATAATCCTCCGCTGAATATGTGATCCGAACCGGAAGGAAATGGGCTGACTTAGTCAACCTATCAACAACAACCCATATCAAATCGTACTTCCGTGGAGTGCGAGGTAAACCTGTAATAAAATCCATATTAATCATCTTCCACTTTCACGTTGGAATTTCCATCTCCTGTAATAAACCACCTGGTTTCTGGTGTTCAATCTTGACCTCCTGACAGTTTGGACATTGGGCCACAAACTCAGCAACATCTCTTTTCATACCATCCCACCAGAATAAACATTTAAGGTCATGGTACATTTTTGTTGTACCCGGATGAATAGAATATCGGGCATGATGTGCCTCACCCATAACCTGTTGTCGTAGCCCAGCAACATCAGGTTCACCAAGGTTTATTCTTCAATCCTCAGTGAATTCAATCAAGGTATGTGGAAATTGATCCATGAGTTTCTTTTATCCATGGAGTCCCAAAGCTTTCTCAAAGTATCTTTTAATTTTTAACGGTTTATGAATCCTAGTTTTGATGAATTGCATTAAGTTATTTCAATATCATTTTAAATTGTTATCAATGATTATTCTAAGCATGTATTTACATGAATTGCATGATTTTAAGTTGAATTATGAATTTCCATGCATAAAACTATTTTCAAGTTATGATTATGAAGTTAAAGATGATTTTCATGAGTTGACTATGAGTTTAATGATTTTCAAGAAAAGTTTTATGATTTAAAGTTTTGATTATGATTTTAATGATGAAGTTATGATGATGATCAATCTATTGTCAAAGATAGTTATTATGGTGTGATAAATACAATTTTCACGCAATCATGTTTAAGATAGTGATAAGGACAATTTTCACCGCAGTTATGGATTCCTATGAATTACTAAAGTTAATGAGATATTCCTAATATATTTTTAAAAATGGATTGATAGGTAGTTACTATCTTTCCCTATTATGTTATAATCATGTTTTAATGAATTCCGTTGGAATATTGATTAAGCACTAAGAGGACTTCTAGGTGGGGTTCGGTCCGGTAACACACTTAGTTTTTCAAGGTAATTCTAGTAGCAACCTAAAGTCCCAAACTACGTTGCCCGCATAGGATTGCCTTCATGGCCTAGCTAGTGGATCCACATATAGCACAATTGAGTTGAGTACCATAATGGAGTATACCTTGGCAATGTAGCCTCCCCCTTCTCGATGAGGGTTACATCGAATTTCATGTTATAGCTCGCATGGTCGTAAGATGTCGGTTAAAGGTTTTATCCCACACAAGTTGAAGGTTAAGCTTTGAGTTTATGATGAAGTTTTATGATATGCATTGACCATGAGTTTTTTCATATGTTTTCAAATGCTATTAAGCTTTGCTCATGTTCATTATGTTGGTCATACATCTTATGTCATATCTATCATGTCCTCTTACTTGTTCATGTATATATCACATACTTAGTACCTTCTTTGTACTAATATATATTTTACCTACATTGTCTCATAATATAGGGGCAGATGTTGATCATCTGATTCATGGCTAGAGTGCTTAGTTTTCTCCAAGAAGTTAAGGAGTTCTCATATAATCGAAGACATGACTTTCTTTCCACATTATTTCATTGACTTTCTTTTATTATTTCGGGTGAGCTAGGATATTTTCCCATGCCCCCATCAAAGACTAGACTAGAGACATGTTTAGATGCTATGTCATGTAGTCCGGTTGGACATCTATTGAGAAATTCTATCCCTTAGACTCATTTCCTTGAGTTGTTACTTCCGCTTATTTTATCATGCTTCTTTACCTTATGAATGCAATGTATGCTAAGATGGCTTGGTTGATATGCCTTGTATCCTTATTATCATGTCATGGCTTGGCCCTAGTTCGGGACATGAAATTTATATAGCTTTACATTATCAAAATCCCATTCGGTAAAATAGCTCATTAAAACCTTTATTGTTTCAAATATATGCGAATTGTCCTTATCACATGAAGAATCCATTCTTTGGCAAGAAAGCCCTTTCATCATCATTCATATTATTTTATCATTCTTTCATTTCATAAGACTCTCTTTTTCATCATAAATGTTGCTTTCATAAACATTCATTTTGAACTCTAAGCTTTCAATTCGAACTTGCATTGCAACATAGTGAAACTAGGTAGGTTCATTTCATTCAACTTTCAAATCATTTAAAATCCATAATAACATGGATGAGAGTAATGTAAGCATCAATTAAAACATCTTTATACAACCCACCAATGCACTTTAAAAACTCATTTTCATGCCTTCATATAAAAGGTCTTTATATATCAAGCGTTTATTGCGTTCAAGAGAAAATAGAAAGTAAGATAGGTATATAAACTTCAAATACTCAATATCTTATACATTTGGAACCATAATATGGAAACCTAAAATCACCATTTGAAATGAGCTATTAGGTTTAGAAAATACTTTAGGCTTCATGGGTGGAAGAACCCATGAATGAGACCCACATACCTTGGGAAAATTAATCCTTAATGTAAGCCTTAAGGTGTAGACTTGAAGCTCTTGGAATAAAACCCTAGCTTTCTTGGTGAAGAGGAAGATCTTGAGAGCACTTGAGAGGTTAGGGTTTTAAGTTCTTAGAATGTGAGTAAGGGAAATGAGTTTGGAAAGGCTTAGGGTCCCTTAGATAGAGTCAATTCAGTCCCTAAAATGACCACACTTTCATCATAAAAAATAGGAAACGACCAAAATACCCCATTTAAAACTGGCTGGACTGGGCTTCGTAGAGACCAATCACGGTTCGTGTTGCTTATCACTGCCCGTGGTGGTGTCTTGTGGTAAATGACTTGGAGGAGAAAATCTTAGGATTTGTAGGAAAGTCTCTGAACTTCCTCCACATAGACCTTCACGGTCCGTAGAGGGCATCACAACCCGTGAAATGTGGTCGTAGTGTAGGACCTACAGAAGTGACCACCATGAAATACACCACGGTCCCTGAAGAGCTCTACGGCCATGATGGTCCTTCGTGGTCCTGCCTTGAAAAGTTTTTTGGGGCTTTAGGAGAGGGGTCATCACAAAGGGTTTCACGACCCATGAAATTTGGTCATTGTGCAGGACCTGTACGAGAACCTATAGGAGTGACCCCACAGAACACACCATAGTCTGTGAAGAGCTCCACGGCCAATGGTGGTACCTCGTGGTCCTTTTCTTGGAAAGTATTCTGGGGCTTTAGTGGATGGGTCACCACGGAGGGCTTAACAGCTTATAGTGCTCACCATGGTCCGTGGTTCCTTCTCGTGGTCCCTTTCCTGCACAGTTGGGTTTCAAAACCTCCGCCATAATGGCTGACCATGAGGTGCAGTGCGGATCACGAATCATGATGGCTTTTTTTGTTCATCACCTCTACTACACCCCATACTTTTGTACCTTAGAATGCGTTCTTAAGTCTCTTGAAAAGCTCTTAAGTTTCATGGAAGGATCGTAAGCCTCTAAAGTATTTTAAGGTTTCCTAAAGTTTTTTAAAGCTTCTTAAGAAATCTTAAGCTTCTTAAGAGTTTCCATGTGAGCCGGATAATCTATAACACTATCAAACAACTCTAAGGAAAGGAGAATGCGATACCTCATAGTAGAGAAGATTGGAAATAGAGTTCTAAGAATCCGAAAGAAGTTGGAGACCGAATGATGATTTGTAGGACACAACTTATTTACGTAAGCTACCAACTTAGAAATCTTACATACTTAAGCTACTGGAGTACATACCAAGCTTACGTAGCAAGAATTATATAGATTCGTAAAGTAAGATGAGATTACGAACCCACGAGGGAAAAAGAGAGTGCCACATGGCAGCATGAGAGAGTGCCACGTGAAAGTAGTTAGAGCAAGGGTGGTGGACCCCCACATGCCATGTGGAAGCCTGCGACTGGAGCAAAGGGGTATGTTGTCCCAATGAGGGTTTGACACGTGTCACCACTTAGGGCTTGACATGTGTCACCACTTAGGGGTTGACACATGTCACCCCCTTAGGTTGCCTATATATATATGTCTTATAACTTATTAAAGTTCCATACTTATCTAGAAAATTCAAGAACAAGAAAGAATAGAAGAGAAGAAATTAGAGCGAGAGAGAGCCACGATTTTGAAAGGAAAAAAAAAGTGAGTTTTTCGATTTTGCTCTGTGAATTAATTATCTACCAAGATGTTATAAAGGTGTTAGTAATGAAAATTTATAGTTTGGATCAGCCCAAAACATTAGCAAACAGCCACGAAATTTTAGGCGCGCTAAAGGAACTTTCGAGGCAAGTTTCGATGAGTTTGACGAGTTTCGGGCAAGGTAAGGGCTTCACTTTAAAATTGGAGTTTATGATGTTTCTATGAGGTATATTACATGTCTTAAATAAGGTTGGAAGTGGAAAAATTATATAAGGATACTTGACGTTAGAAACAAACTAAATTGAAGTGGTTATAGGTAAATCGAAGTCGAATAGTGGGTTGTCGTTGTGGTGCTGCGGGTGCAGCTGGTTGGGTTGCTCGTTTCAGGGATTTAAAGTGTTTTAAAAAGGGTGTAGGTGCTGCATGTTGCAGCAACATGACTCTTCATTTGGTATGGTTAAAGATTTTGTAAAATAAAGATTAAAAAATTCTATTTTCGTATCGTAGTTTGGAGCTAGTTGTTTGGAGCTTGTATTGCGTAAGGTTGAAGTGATTTACTTGTAAATATGCTGCTGGTTGTTGTTGGTGGTATGGTTTTTGATATTGTGTCCAAGTTGAAATCTCGGGGATGTTGAAGTTATAGGGGAGATGTTGCCCGATTTTTGGTAGATTCGGAACTAGTAACAAACTAGTCGAGGGTAATGGATAAGGAAATAACTCCTATGATTACTTGGGTGTAGAGTTGGAAATTGGAATGTGAAAAGTCATTAACCTTAATATTACTTTCATGTTAAATAGGTTCAAGAGACGACAAGGCGAACGTGTAAGAGTAATTCGTAAGAGGTATGTGAAGCTTACCCTTTCTTTTCTTTTGGCATGTCTTAGCCTTAACTGATTGATATACGAAATGTGGGGCTAATTTCATTCATAGAACCCCAAGTATGACTCATAAGTCTTATTCACTTCTTGATGGTATAATTCCTATACTAGTTTAGTTAATGCCTCTCAAGGCTTCTATATGATGGAGAGTGGTAAGTATGTGAAGTTATCTCCTTTCTCTTGGCATGTTTTGGCATAAGTACGCAGAGCTACCCTTCTTTCCTCTTGATATTTCTTTGACATAAGTGTGGTGCTATGATGGTAAGGTAATGCAATAATAAGGTTATGATACCGAGCCTGTGACAGGCCGGGTATGATATATGTAATGATGACTCCTTGAGGAAAAGTACAGACTAGGTAAAGCTTATTCTTTATCTTCCTTTGGCATTCCTAATTGTAAGTAAAATGTGATACGAGCTCTGGGGTAACTCCACTTTTAAGTCCTAAATGTAATCCGTATCTCTTATTCACTTTTGGATGTCGAACTCTTGTAGTAAGTTGAACTATTTTCCTTGAACTCCATAGGTTGAGAAGTACTGGATGCATAAGCTCCTAGTCCTAAGGACTTTGTGACGATGGGTATCCCTAATTCTATGAATTGTTAGTATTACTTTAGTACATGTCTAGGGTCCCCGAGATCCTAAGTGATATAGGCCTCAATGGAATTTAGAAGGCACTCGAGATGGCTACACTACTATTCTGGTCCTCGGACGATAGCTTAATCTTCTTACATTGTCGAGTCTCTGATAATGATTTAGATTGTATATGGTTATTCACTACTTGATTCGTGTATACTGTAATACATTTGACACCGAGTCTCATAAAGGGCCGGGTACGATATATGATGATTATGACACTGAGTCCCATAAAGGTCCGGATACGGTATATGATAATTATGACATCGAAAACCATAAAGGGATGGGTACGATATATGATGATATGGTGACACCTAGTACCATAAATGGCCAGGTATAGTATATGATACGTGGATCGAGCCGAATGTTCCTCGGCATTACTATATGATACGTGGATTGGGACGAACGTTCCTCGACATTACTATATGATATGTGGATCGGGCCGAATGTTCCTCGGCATTACTATATGATATGTGGATTGGACCGAACATTCCTTAGTATTATTATATGATGTACGGATCGGGCCATACATTCATCGGCATGTACTTACTATATACATGGATCGGGCTGTACATTCCACTGCGCTAATAATATGTATGTGTTATTGATGACAGAATGATGTAGATGGTACACTGAGTCCCCTAACGGGCCGGGCATAGTACGCGATGGTAATATGTATGACTTTCTTTTATACGATGCAAGTACAGTAAATTGTTAAATGTTATACTTGCCCCCTGCATCCCTACGCCAACTGTAATCTCCTTATGATGTCTATGCTTTACATACTCAGTACAAATATCATACTGACCCCCCTTTGTTCGGGGGGCTGCGTTCATGCCCGTAGGTACAGATACACACTTTGGGGATCCATCAGCGTAGGAGTTTCACTCAGCAGTTCAGAAGTGCTCCATTGTGCCGGAGCCTAGTTTTGGCATTAACCCTTGATGTATATATTTATTTATTCACGGGTAAGATAAGGGCCCTGTCCCAGCTTATGTTACTGTTCTTACTCTTAGAGGTCTGTGAACATGTATGTGGGTTGTGTATGGGTTGTATATGCATGTATGTACAGTGATTCCTATGATAAGCCTCGCCGGCTTATATGTTATCCTGCCTGTTGATATACTATAACTTAAATAGGGGACATATTTATTTACAAATAGTAAGGATATACACGAGTGCCCAGTTCGGGCACCCATCACGGCCTACGGGGTTGGGTCGTGATGAAAGTGGTATCAAAGCGGTTCTTCTTTAGAATATCTACAGACCGTGTCTAGTAGAGTCTTATTTATCGGTGTGTGGTGAACCATATCTAAACATGAGGCTACAGGACATTTAGGATGTTATTTTTTTTCTTAGTTCGTGCGATAGAGCCCAGCCATAAAAAAATGAAATTCCTTTTTTTACTAACCTTTGGTTTCATCTGAAGAACGACATCGACAGAAGAAAGTGAAGGATGATATTAGAAGCTACACAGTATACAGGTAAGTAATGGTATGAAAGAGGCATGCTGGATAAGGTAATATGATTGAAATATAAAGTTAAAAATTGAAAGAAAAAGTAGACAGGAAAGTGTAACGGATGCAGTTCGAGTTGGACATATGAGGTAAGTCCATCATTTTATACTAATGTTGATATTGGACGCCCTGTGTGGATGTGATATGAATATATACATATTGGCCCTATGAGGCGTTATGGCTATAATATGATATGGTATGGATGTATATATATACGTTGGCCTTGCGTGGCATAGTTTGAATTTCCTGCGTGCAGGTTTGTAGATAGTGAGGAATATAGAGGAAACTCTGCCAGAATTTTCTGGGAAATAGAAAGAGAATTAGATATAAGGTTGTAATATATCTTGAGAGATCGTATCCACGGTAATGATAAGGATGAAAGCTCATGAAGCAGAAAAGGGTATTGTGTATATGTACCTCCACTTTGGAAAATAGTGGGACCCCTCAATGATAGGGAATAGAAATTGTAAATCAACTGAGGCATTGTGAAATTATTAAAGGAACAAGTGGTATCCTTTGGAAAAAAAGGGTGATAACAAAACGTGAAACACGTGTCATCAGAGTATAAGTGCCCCCGAATGGAGAATCGGACACGATTATAAGCACTAGTAACGTACTGATTGGGATGAATGAAATGTGGCTTCGGCTAAACTACTACATTAGTTATATGACTCGATTACCAATACTTGGACTAGATTGGGTACTAGTTATTGAGAATTCTGAGCACTCCATGGTTATATTAAGGTTTCTTACAGGGGCAACCTAAAGTATAGATGAGTTAACAGAAGGAGTAGACATGGTGCAGTATGAAAAAATGTGTTGGAACAAAATCATATGCGTACGGACAGTGGAAAATAAACAGAGGATGACATGGGTACACCCTAAAGGGGGGAAGTGGACAAGAGAAGTACAAGTGTGAGATGGAATTCAACTGACACTATCATATGTTGACAGGAACACTTAAATTTCAAGCGAGATCCCATGCTGGCACGAGTTAGCAAGGGCTAAAAGCCAGCAACAGATGGATAGAAGCCATGATATCTGAGACCGTATGGAGAACCATTGGCAGAGACCCTAATGGATGGGTGCATACAAAAAGGGGTGAATATGATAAGAGAGTAGGACTGAGCAAACTAAAGGCCGGGAAAAGGGTAGTAGGGCCGTGTTTGAGTAATGATTAAGATATGGAAACAACATCATTGGACGCTGATATCAAAATGTACAAGTAGCAAGGAGAATAGAAAATCTCCTACGATAGGAAATGAGGAGACCAAGGAGTACGTAAAGGAAGAAAAGAAAGAAGTAGGACAAAATAGCGTTAGCATGAGCAAGTCCTAGTGTGAAGTCAATATGTAAAGCAAGATGGCCCGGGAGAAGAAAAGCTTCTCTTATGAGCCTTACTTTCTCCATTGCGTCAATTATCAAATCTGGACCAATTAATGCCTTGCATCTACTTTAAACCACCGCACTGGAGACCTACATCTTCTCACATATAAGGCTTCAAAAGGAGCCATTTGGATACTAGAGTGATAACTATTATTGTAGGCAAACTCAATCAATGGCAAATTGTCATCCCAACTTCCTCTAAGATCAATCACACATGCCCTTAACATATCCTCTAAGGTTTGAATTATTCTTTCAGCTTGTCCATCGGTTTGAGGATGGAAAGCGGTACTTAGCTTGACTTTAGTGCCAAGACCTCTCTGAAATTACTTCCAACTAAATTGAGCACCTCTATCGATATAATTGACAAAGGAACACCATGAAGTTCTACAAGTTCACGAATGTACAACTTAGCATAGTCTTCGACACCATAAAAAGTCTTGAACGGTAGAAAATATACCGATTTGGTCATTCAGTCCACAATAACCCAATAGAATCTTATTGTCTTCTAGTACGAGGCAAACCCGTGACAAAGTCCATATTCACATCTTCCCACTTCCATCTAGGAATTTTGATTTCTTGAGCTAGACCTCCTAGCCTTTGATGTTCAACATTCACTTATTGACAATTTGGACACTTAGCCACAAATTCCGCTATGTCCTTCTTCATTCCATTCCACCAATACACTTCCTTCACATAACGATACATCTTGGTGAATCCCGGATGAATTGAATATCGAAAACTATGGGCCTCATTCAATATCAACTCTCTTAATCCATCAACATTTGGAACACACAAACGACCTTGGTAATGCAGTACCCCATCTTCTCCTAGGGAGAAAGCCTCAATGGATATTTCGGCAATCGACTTCTTCAATTCAATCAAAATTGAAGAATTGTTTTGTTTGGCCTTAACGTCTACCGCAAGAGACAATTCTGAACCATTATGTATAACAACGCCTGCATCATTGCACACCTAAATGTGCAAATCTGTGGACCTCTTTAACTAATTCTCTTTTATCTTCCTCAACATGTGCAACACTACCCATAGACAACCAACTAAGGGCATCGTCTAGAACATTTGCCTTACCCGGATGGTACAATACGCTCACGTTATAGTCTTTTAGGAGTTCAAGCCATCTCCTTTGCCTAAGGTTCAAGTCTATTTGACTAAACAACATATTGCAAACTTTTGTGATCGGTAAACACATCAACATGAACCCCATAAAGATAATGGCGCCAAATTTTTAATGCAAACACGACTGCTGCAAGTTCAATATCATGGGTTGGATAGTTTCTTTCATACACCTTAAGTTGTCTAGAGGAATAGGCTATAACCTTAACGTGTTGCATCAATACACAACCCAAACCAACACGCGAAGCATCACAATAAACAACAAATCCATCCAAACCTTCGGGCAATGTCAAAATAGGAGCCGACGTAAGACGATCCTTCAATATTTGGAACCTTTTCTCACATTCATCCGACCATTGGAATTTTGCCTTGTTTTGTGTAAACTTAGTTAAAGGTGAAGCAATAAATAAGAACCATTCAACAAATCTTCTGTAGTATCTGGCTAAGCCTAAAAGCTTCTAATGTTTGAAGGAGATAATGGTCTAGGACAATTCTTAAACGCCTCCATTTTTTTGGATCTACTTTAATCCCATCACTAGACACCATATGGCCAAGAAATACAACCTACCTTAGTCAAAATTCGCACTTACTAAATCTAGTGAATAATTATTTTTCTCTCAATGTTTGCAACACAATCCTCAAGTGACCCATATGATCTTCCTCATTTTAAAAATAAATCAAGATATCATCAATGAACACCACTACAAACATGTCCAAATATGGCTTGAAAATACAATTCATCAAATCCATGAATATAGTGGAAGCATTAGTCAGACCAAACGATATTACTACAAATTCAAAATGATCATACCTCATCCAAAAAGTCGTTTTGGGAATATCACACTCCCTTACCCTTAATTGATGATAACCGAAATGGAGGTCAATCTTAAAAAAGTTGCTTGCTCCTTGTAATTGATCAAACAAGTCATATATCCTTGGAATTGGATATTTTTTCTTTATGGTGATCTTATTCAATTATCGGTAGTTCATACACATTCAGAGTGACCCATCTTTTTTCCTAACAAATAACACGGGAGCACCCCATGGTGAAATACTCGGTCTTATAAAACCCTTATCCAACAAATCCTTCAATTGTTCCTTCAACTCCTTGAATTCCACCGGAGCCATACGATAATGAGAAATAGAAATAGGTTGGGTATCGGGAAGGAGATCTATGCCAAAGTCAATTTCTCTTTCGGGAGGAATACCAGGCAAATCATTGGGAAACATATCAAAGAACTTATTAACTATAAGGATCGACTTAAGAGTAGAAGTTTGGAATCGATGTCCCTAACTTGCATAATATGATAAATGCACCCTTTGGAAATCATTTTTCGGGCCTTAATACATGAGATAAATCTATCCTTAACCACTAAATCATTACTCTTCCATTCAAGAATAGGCTCATTAGAAAAGTAAAACTTAACCACATGAGTCCTACAACATATAGATGCGTAAGCGGTATGTAACCAATCCATACCAAAAATAATATCAAAATCAGTCATATCAAGTTCAACAAGGTGTGCAAGACCCATACAGAACAATTTCTCTAAGCTCTCTTGACTAATACCGAATCAGCAATGAAAGTATAAACCAAAAATGATTCTATTAACACCTAGGGGAACACATCAAATCTCATAGCAATATAAGAAGTAACAAAAAACAAGTTGGCATCCGGATCAAGCAATGCATAAACATCAAAGTTAAAGACTCGTAACATACCTGCGACCATATCAGGAGCCTCATCAACCTCTTTTCTAGCATGAAGAGCATAGAATCGATTGTTGTGTTTGCCACCCTTAGGTTGAGCTTGCGTGCCTTGTTTCATTTGAACTCCTAGAGGATGACCTTCTCCACCCTTGTTGACAACAAGAGGGCACTCGGATAGTTATGACCCATCTTTTCACATCCATAGAAAGCACACATTCTCATCAAGCACTTTCCTCCATGATGCTTTCCATACTTTGCACACTTAGGAAAAAAAGGGTTACTAGCAATTACACTTCCTTCTCCTTGATCTTTAGGGTATGGTACCCTATCCTTAGAAAACTTCTTCTCTGAGCTTTGGCTTTGATGAGAGCGTCCACTACTACCAACGGTCCTAGCATTGGAGAACCCACCTTCATACCGGGCCCTCTTAGAATTCCTCATCTTCATTTCCTTTAGATTTTCTCCTTCAATTTTTTTGGTAAAAGTCATGAGACGAAATATGTCCATCTTCTTAACAAGAATAGCGGTGAAACATTTCTTAGCAACCAAGTAAGACACCCCCAATATGAATTTCTCGTTCAGGCATGTGGATCGGCAACCATTGAAGGAGCATACTTGGGTATCTTAGTAAACTTCAGGGCATAGTCCCTCATCCCTATATTGCCTTGTCAAAGATTTATAAATGTCACGACCCAACCCCGTAGGCCGTGACTGGTGTCCGGACTGGACACCCATACACATATCTGTTGTCTATATCCAATTCACAACTAAAGATGATATGGGACTTAAGGAAATAGGATGTCATATCAAATCTGTCCTATATTTATATATTTATGCGACCTGTCTCCTGAGGAGTTATAACATCAAAGGTAAGGTGGTACGTAAGCTACAAGGCTGCCACTACACATCACATTCCAAAATATATATGTATGTACGCAAGCCGAATAGGCTGCCACTATGAATAGGAACATTCCAAAATATATATCATACTAGTACAGCTGGATAATATCTATATACCACCCACATATATGTCTACAGACCTCTAAGAATATCAATAGTAACATATGACAGGACAGGACCCCGTCATACCCATGGATAAATAAATATATACATCAAAATATCTATATCGAAATTCTAAGCTCCGGGACAATGGAGCACTTCTAAAATAGCTGAGTGGAAATCCTAAGTTGGCGGATCCCCGAAATTAATATTTGTACCTGCGGGCATGAAATGCAGCCTCCCGAAGAGAGGGTGTCAGTACGACATATGTACTGAGTATATAAAGCATAAAATACCATAAAGGAGATCACATTTGAAATAGGCAATAAGGAGACAAGTATAATACTGATAATCAAAAAATCACTGTACCTGTGCCTTATGAAATAAAATCATGCATGATCATATCATATATCATATCCGGCCCATTATGGACTCGGTGAATCTGTCATATACATGTATATCATATTCAGCCCATCATGGGTCTCAGCACCATCATCATATCACCATGTCATCATATCATATCATATATATATATATATATATATATATATATATATATATATATATATATCGTACCCGGCCCTCTAGTGAGGGACTCGATGAATAATGCAGTGAAACTGTGCATGAATACATATCCAGCCCGGGACTCGGTGAAAGATACATTAAGGCATGTACGAGCAGAATAATGAGAAACTATATGCATTTAAATCATCATTTGGGACTCAAAAGAATAATTAAAATGGACCATCATTTGAAAGTCAAGACAATAGTCATTTCAAGTAACCTTCGATTGCCATTATAAATCATACCAAATATGAATTATACCGAAGCATGAATCATACTAAAATATAAATTTTACCAACTAGAATGGCTGGAACCATACATATAAGTCAAGGTATAACGATCCACATTCTGAAAATTTAGACCATTAGCCATCCTAGTATACCTAAGAATAAGAGTTTCTTCGGAATTTATACTTTCGTCATTCGTTTGTTTCATATGGATCATGCCAAAAGAGAGAAAGGTTAGCTTTACATACCTTTAGGGTTACTTGAACACAATATGTATATGTTTCCCAATATTGTCTCAACCTATATTAAAATATTAAGCACTACGGTTAAGCTATGGTAAGGCATAAAAAGTACTATATCGTTAGTAGGTTGTTTCTGAAAATTTGGACAGCACCTCTCCTGAACTTCATCACTATTTTTCGAGTATATATGAGCAAAACTGGGTTTTATAGTCTAAATGAAAGTTTTAGATCTATGAAATATCTTTCCACAACATCTTTAATCTCTCAAAACGGAGCTTTACACAATACGTTATGCTAATATTACTAACAGCAGTCCCATCCAAAAATGGGTTGGCCAAATTAACTCCAAAACAGCCCAAACAATGCATAAATTCTGCACCATTTACTTAACAACAATAACCACCTTATTCAAAAGTTATATACCAATAAATTCCTGCACAACTACTTCAAAAGTGACCTTAAATCAGCCCACAACCAACACATGTCGACAATAATATTAGCGGACAGATTTCTGTCTTCAATTAGCTCTTGTAGTTAATTTAATTTAACCCATACAAATATGTTATTCTTCTTCAACCAAATTTTACACATCCTTTATAGTTTACACCTTAAACATATCTTAACCATATCATGCATAAAAACAACATCTAACAGCCCCAACATAACTTCACAACACAATAGAGTATTTGAACTCAAAAGACCTTACACCAAAAACATGTAAAACCTCTTCTCAATTCCGTCTTTAAAAACACCAAAAATGAGCAATAAACCTTCCTTTAACATATTTTATTCCCTTATTAGACTTATACAACAATATCCTAAATCATTCTTCTCAAAACAAACCAAAGATCAAAGAAATTCTCAAAATTTAGAAACCAAAATGTTTGGACAGCCTTCCAAAAATTTCAGATTTATGTTTCCAACATCTATAGCATGATTCCAATGAATTCCATGGAAGAATTAAGTTAAAACAATAAATAATCAACTTACCTTAACCTTGGAGAGATTTATGAAGTTCAAAGAGTGTTGGGACGTTATTGGATAGGTTTTGAGATAAGGGAGAAGAGGGAGAAAATTCTGGAAATTTGTCAAGTACAAATGCTGAAATTTCCTTATACTTGTCCCTTTTAATTGGGCTCTTTTGGGTCGGTTTTTGGGCTAATTTTTGGACCAAAAATAGTTTATTATGTGGACAACATATTAGGCTTTTGTCCAAAAAAATTATTGGAGTTTCGTAGCCCAAAATCCCCATCCATTCCACCAACAATGGGCTGCCAAAAAACTTTTAGAATTGGATTTTCCCACAATTCACTTATATTGGCCCAACAATAAGTCATTACTTAGATTAATAGTACCATATAACCAACCCATTAAATTTACACCATGTTCAAATCTTAATACCTCTTACTTCAACTTACTATTAAATTTATACCATGTTTCAAATCTTAATACCTATTACTTCAACTTACTACTCCTCTTAGAATTAAAAACAATCACATGCCACCTTTTAAAATTTTAAACCATTGCCACACTCTCAATCCATTCCCAACCAATACATTCACCTACAAGTCATGATTTCTCATACATGTATGAATATTCCGCACTGAGTACAATATACTAAAATGTTAGCAAATGAAAAAAAAATATGGGGTATTACAATAAACTCCAACACTTTAGCCTCCCTTAACTCAAGAGGGAACACGTGATCAAGGAAAGCAAGTTTTAAAGCTTCCCATTCAATAGAAGCTTCATCCACCCTGTCAAATTTCCATTGAGTGTACCATATTTGAGCAACACCCTTAAGTTGGTAAGACTCCAACTCCATTTTATCTTTCGAAGTTACCCTCATAATACTCACTATATTATAGATCTCATTAATGAACTCTTGAGGATCCTTATCAACTTTTAAGCAATAAAACTCCGGAGGATTCATTCGTGCAAAGTCCCTTACTCTTGAGGCCAGAGTAGGAACACTAGGAGGAGTCATAACACCTTGGTTGGTCACCACTCAGGCTAGCATAGTAATGGCGCTTTGGAACTCCGCATTAGTCACTTGGTTTGGTAGAGGACCATTGTCGAGGAATTAGGGGAGCTTGGGCTTTATTAACATTATCTCCTCTTGGAAATGGTGGTCTTCTTGGAGCCATATTTCTGAAAATTGCAAAGAAAGACCGTTAGGGAAAAGAAGTCTTACGATAAACTCTATAGCACGACATGGATCATGAGTGTGGCGTGATTCACACCCATAAATAAGACTCTACTTGACACGGCATGTTGAACACCCTAGGACATTTGAAAAAAAAAAGAACCTTGTACTCTAATACCAAGTTTATCACGATCCAACCTAAGGCTTATTTGTAACACGGTAATTGAAACTCCAAAGGGATCCAACCAAGCCTATTGTACATATCATAAGCATTCATAAGGTAAAGCAAAAGAGGAAACATCATAAGAGGGTTTAAATCACGAATAGAAATTTCAGAACGACACATGACAACATAAACTCAAAATACTTATCCAACTAGATGCCTCTACTCATGAATATAGGCAGGGATAAGACATGTCCCTATCTCACCCTCAATATGAAACATAAAAAAAGTCTTTGAAAATAATAACTAACTCGATAACTAGTCCCCAATAAATAAGGACTTACCATAAACACTGGATAGGAAAGCTTAGCTAGCCACGTAGATGAGTGTAATATTCAACCTCGACCCCTACATTATGAGACAATGTAGGCAAAAAGTATGCATTAGTACGTTGGAATGTACTAAGTATGTGGGCGTGATATGAAACATAAATCATGGAATGCAATGGTCAAGTAAAATATATGATAAGATGAGATAAGTAAAGTCATGAAAAAATCATATTAACCAACACATTTAAAAGCATAATTTAAAATCATGACATACTTAAGAGATCATACATATGTGGGATAGGAATCATAACCGACTATAACACCATGCGATCTATAACATGGAATCCCGTTGTCTCCTCATACAATGAAGAAAAAGGGGAATCTACTTGCCAAGGTAGACTTTACCCCACTAAGAGGGTCATGCATATGCTATATGTGGATCCACTAGCTAGGCCATGATGGCAATCCTACGATGACACGTAGTTATGAGATAAGAGACTTTGTATAAGGACTCCGTACTTTGAGCCCCCACCTTAAGTCCACATTCGGTGCTAAGTCAAATCCTAGAGAATAGATACATAGCATAGAAATCATAATTTTATATATCATAGTCGTTATCATAGGTTTGAAATCATGGAGTAGCTCATTTTCATAACATACTTTTAATGTGAGAATTTTCCTTTCATCATTACAATCATATTTGCATAATTTATATCGTAGGACCTTAGGTCACCACATAGGGCCCTAAGTCACCTTACTTCTTAACTTGCATGAAATTCATACCTTGAACTTAGAGTAGAACTAAATTGCATAATTAATTGACTTTGAAAACATGTAATTGACTTGAAAACATGCATGATCATAAACTTTATATCAGCCCATACATAATTCATATAGATAATATCATTATTAAGTATAATTGAAAATACTCATAATTTTCATCATGAATCCTAGAGATCAAAAAAGGAGAATTCATGGAAAAACTCTTCAATTTAATGCAATTACCATCAATTTATATCAAAATAGACTCATGATCATACTTTGAATCAAAATTCATGCATTAGGAATAGAGATCATAAAACTCATAAAATACCAAACTTTAATTTGATAGAAAATCTTGAGAAATTGATTGGGCTTCATGGATGAAAGAATCCATGAATCAATACCTACATACCTTAAGTGAGAACACCAAATAATTTGGAAGAACTTGAGAGTTTTGATGGAGAGCTTGAGTGAATTTACTTAAAGTCTTCAATAGAGTCCTTGAGAGTCTTTTATAGAGAGAGCAATGTTTGAGTAGGTGAATTATAGAAGAATTAATAGAATTAGAGGTTTAGGTTAATTTATAGAGTTGAATTAGGTCCTAAAAATGTCTAGTTTCATTAGCTAATAATTTATGAAAACATCTAAAGTTCCCTTACTAAAAACTAAATTCGGTCAAAAACACATAGCCAGGTCCGCGATGCGGAGGCAAGCAAGTCAGCGACGCGAACTTGTCGTGTCCTTGAGAAATTTATCTTCCAATCTACGAGTCCTAAAAATCCACAAGACTATTTTCCTACAGGTTTTGATCCTATGATCGATATTCCGAACTTGGATTTTTCAAAAAGATTAAGGATAATGCATTACTTAAGCAGCCTATTCTCAAATCATTTTTAAGGTATTTGTGAGCATTTACACACGCACTTGTTGTAGTTGAATCAAAAATTGACGATTCATGTTACATTTCCGAATTAGAAATAACGAATTACATAAGTGATGCAAATAGTACATATGTGAAGGAGAAGCAACTTTATAAGGATAAATCTACACTGATCTCTGTTATGGCGAAATACAAAATAGAGCACAATTTCAATTTCAAGGTAAAGAGATTTGATGTGAAAAGGTACATAAGACTTTTAGTGTATTGTGTATCGGATACAAAGATATGTTTATTGACTACAGATTATTGTGATACATTCCTCTTGTTTAATGCTAATGATACATTGTTGTTCCAAAAATGCTCATTAAATTGTAGATATCTACATTTTATTGTGATATTAATAAGTGTTAGATGCATAAGAATTTGTATGTATCTGATACGTATTAAAATGTCTATTTTAATTTTAATTATAAGTGAATGTATATCAAAAAAGTAATGGTTTTATTAAAGGTATCAGATACATCAAATAATTATACATTGAATTATGATACATAGCCTTTAAAATGAGATTTGAGTCTAATACATTCAATTCTGATACATTATCTTTCACCGATATATTTAAATGATACATTGCAATGATGTATCAACAATAATTCATGGTACGTAAAAGCAAAAAAATCTTTTTTGTATATGATAAAGTTCATGATACATTATTGTATATGTGATTGGGTGTTTATTTTGTGAAATGTTATAGTTTGAATGATATGTGATAAATGTTTTGAATTTAAATGAATCTGATAGATGTAGCTATGTTTTAGTTTGTTATTCTACTGACTGTGGTTGGACTTTGAAGGCATCTTCTCGATAAAATTTAGATATATTCAAGATTAGGTACTTCAATAGTGAACACACCTGTCCATTAAGAGATAGGATGTTAACAAAGATTCAAGCTACTATTGGGTTTTTAAGTGGTGTAACTGCTCCTAAGTTGTTCAATCATAAAAGAATTCATACTCCAAATGACGTAATTGAAAATATTAGAGTCATCTATGGGATTGAGATTTCTTACCAACAAGCATGGCGAGCTAAGGAGCGTGCACTAGAGATGAGAAGGGGTAAACCTGTCGAAGGTTATAGAAAGATTCTCATATACATACATATACTCAATAATGTGTACCTAAATTCGCATATAAGGATGCACATGTCAAAATAAAATCAATTTATGTATTTGTTCGTATCATTGAGGCCTTTTATGAGGGAGTTTGATTTCAATAAACCTATAGTTGTAGTTGACGGTGCACATCTTAGTGCAGCTTACAAAGAAACTTTTGTATCGGCAAGCACACTTGATCTAGCATGTAATTTATTTGTTATTGTTATTCTATTGTACTTAATTTAATACACCTTTCACTGATACATGACCTTCCAACTGTTAAAAAAACTAACATTTGGCTGGATTTTTTGATTAGGTTGCATATTGCGATTAGAATATGGAGTTGCCAACACCAAGAATGATTCTTCATGGACATGGCTCTTTTAACAATTCAAAAACGCATTTGGGGAGAGGGAAAAATGTGTGTTGTATCGAATAGAAATGAGAGTATAATGAAGAATTTAAGCATTGTTTTCCCAAATATTCTCCATTATGCATGCATATTGCATTTTTGGAAGAACGTGTATATGAACTTCAAGAGGAACAGAAACACACTGAATGATTTGTTCTACTCAATGGCCAAATCCTATAGAAAAGAAGACTTTGAAAAATTAATGGCTAAGGTAGCAAAAATTGATTAGAGGGTTAAGGAGTAACTTGAGGTAGCTGGGTATGAAAAATGGTCTAGATTTCATATAAACAGAGAAAGAATGATGACTTCAAACATCACTGAATGTATCAATGGGTGCCTTGTTGAGGCACGACAACTACCTATATTAGAGTTCTTGGAGGAGGCTAGAATTCTATTTGGTTCTTTGCATTGTAAAAACATAGAGATTTCCTCATATACAAAGGAAAAATTAGGGAGAAGGTTTGAAGAGATTTTGATTCTAAATGAGTCTAAAAGTTCAAGAATGAAGGTATGTGTAACATCCCCTAAAAACGTTGTATACGATGTTTCAATTTTTGCCTAAACATGATACAGCCTCTGTATTTTGGTCATAACTTTTCATAGGAATATCCAAATTGAGTGATTCAAATTTCTGAGTAACCACAAGATCATTACCTACAACTTTTATGAAGACCATATTTTAAAATTCGGAGGTTACGTAGGTCAAATAAATTAATCTTTGTAAGGTAGGATGCTGTGACGGAAATGAGTGTTTATAGAAGAAAAATCATATCTCACTGTAGATTTATCCAAATTGGTTGATTCTTGAACTATATGAAACTAGACTTCCATATCTACAATTTTTATGAAGACACCAAATCCTAATAAGGAATTTATCTTATTCAAACGTAGCTCCCAAAACTAGTATTCTGTCAAAGATAACTCATTTCACCTACCATAGAAAGATCTAGATACATTTGACATCACTCATGACATAAATTGTCCTCCATTTAACATCATCCATGACATCAATATATTCCACTAAATTTTCAGATTTTTATTTATAATTATTTTATTTATTGTTAGGTCCTCTTTCCCACCTATAAATACCCACCTTATTTCCTCATTTTATTCATCAAGCTTTCTCAAGCAAATCTTCTCTCTATACACTTCTTTACACATTCTCAAATATAGTTTTAGTTCTTAGTAGTGAAAAAATACTATTCCGATAATTCATATATTTCGGGTAGTACACAAAACGTTCCGGCAAGGAGAAAAGCTAGGACTCAAGAGTGGTCATTAAGTCTTCCGGTACCAACTAAAGCTTCGGTTTCCAGGTATGTAAGGTTTCAATGAGAGTATTCCTTCCACTCTCATGTCTAAATTATTTTGATTATATGATAAATTATATTTATTTTCTTTAAGCTCTACTCTAAGTTATGTGTGTATTTATCCATGGGTTCTTCCACCCATGTAGTCCAAAAACTCTTTCAATTAAGTCTCTTGATTTCAAGTAATATTTTCTTATGTTAATTCTTAATTTTACTTAATAGTATGAATCATGGTTAAACTAATGATTATTGCTCTATTTTGATGCAACATAATTTCATATGTATGAATTGATGGTTTACAAGTAATTCTTTTATTTATCTATTTAAAGGTTCTTGAAATTCATGGTGGGTTGTTTAAAGCATGATTTTTAATTAATGGATTTCAAAGTATTTATGTATATTTATTTACATACATATTTGCAAGTTGAAATGATTTGAACCCACCTAGTTTTACTATGTTTTTAATAAAGTTTGACTCCAAATAAATGTTTATGAAAGCAATATCTATGATAAAAAAGGGAGTCTTATGAAATGAAAGAATGATGAAATGATATGAATGATGGATTCTTTATGCAATAAGAACAATTCTTGCATATTTGAATTATCAAATGTTTTAATGAGCTATTCTACCGAATATGATGTTTGAATTCTCAAGTTATATGCTATGAATATTTTGAAGTATTAAACTATTCCGTGGGATTGACTTAGCACCAAATGAGGCATTGAGGTGGGATTCGGTAAGGGAATCCTAGTAGCAACCCCTTGTCTCATTAACTATGTGCCAACATAGGAGCCCTTGTAGGCTTAGGCTAATGGATCCATAAATAGCCCTTAAAGTTAAAGTTAAAGAAACGAATAAAGTTGACGGAGTTCTACCCGGCAAGTAGTCTCCCCGGCCAACGTAGGGGGTTATGTTGGATTCCATGTAATAGCTCGCATGGTCTTAAATATCGGTTATGGTTAATTTCCCACAAAATGAATGTTTTAAAGGATATATATATGATTTATTATGCATACATTAAATTATGTTTCATATTACATAAATGTTTTAATATTTCCTCAATGTTCATGCATCCTTACATACTTAGTACATTCAAAGTACTAATGCATACTCTTTTGTCTACATGATATCACCATGTAGGGATCAGTGCTCCTCCTCATTCTCCTCCACGTGGCTAGTTGATATTCCATTGAAGACTACTTTTGGTGAGTTCCCATGTTCCGGGAACAATACTTCTTTATCTTTCTAGTTTATGATATGTTAAGATATTTTACTATGGAATTTCTTCTATTATGATTGAGGGTGATCTAGGGACTTGTCTTAGCCCCGTTAAATCTAATAGTTGGAGGTATTGTTGGACATATGTAAGTTGAAGATTTATTATGATTTCCGCTTGTTTATTTATCATCATTACCTATGAAAGGCTAAAAGAATGCTAAGAGGCTTGTTTGAGGTACTTTCGGGTTCCTCATTCGCCATGTCACGTCTAGGCCCTAGGCTTGGGTCGTGACAAACTTGGTATCAGAGCCCGAGGTTTTGAATGATCCTTGGAAGTCCAACATACCGCGTCGAATAGGTTCTTGTTCATGGTTGTGAAGCGCGCCACAATTATGAATAAGAGACTATGAGACGTTTAGGAAAATTTTCACTTCTTTCAAATTCATGTCGTGCCTTAGAGTATCCTAAGCTTTCCTTTAACTAACGACCCATTTTGTGTTCTCTAGATAATGACTCGTGGAAGACCACCTCGAAGAGCAAGGGTTGACGATGAGGACCAAACTCCTCCGATTCCTAATGCCCAACATCATGAGGACGGGGTAACCCATGCCGAGTTTCGCAGTGTTATTACTTTGTTACCCCAAGTCGTAGCTAACCAAGGGAATCTAGGTGTTCCTCCTCCCCAAATGCAAAATGCAGCCTCTAGGATTCGGGATTTCCAAAGGATGAATCCACCCGAGTTCGATGGTTCTAAACTAGATGAGGATCTTATGGAGTTCATTAATGAGGTGTACCGGATTGTGGCCATCATGGGTGTGCCACCAAATGAGAAGGCCGAGCTAGTGGCCTATCAACTCAAAGGTGTGGCTCGAGTGTGGTATGAACAATGGGTTGTTGAGAGGGATGAAGAAATAGGGCCGATAGGATGGGAAGAGTTTAAAGGTGCCTTCTTAGATCGCTTCTTCCCATTGGAGCTAAGGGAGGCCAAAATCCAAGAGTTTATCAACCTCCGTCAAGGAAGTATGAGCGTGAGGGAGTATGCTCTCAAATTCACTAAGTTGTCAAAGTATGCTCCCTTCATGGTCTCTGACCCAAGAGCTAGAATGAGCAAGTTTATTTCCGGTGTCTCAAGCTTGGTGTCCAAGGAGTGCAAAACAGCCATGTTGGTCAAGGAGATGGACATCTCTCGGTTAATGACTTATGCAGAACAAATCGAAGAAGAGAAGCTTAGAGAGAGATCAAGGGGGTTCAAAAAGGCTAGAGTGGATGGTGGAGGGTTTAACCCTCAAAGGTCCGATCATGGTAACAATGGCAAAGGCCAAGGTGGGCAAAGATTTGTGGGACAAGGTTCCACCAATACTCCTCCTCCAAAGTTCAACAAGGACAAGAGTGGTAAACCAATGATTCCAAGAGAGAATGTTGCTACTCAAACTTTCCCCACTTGCAAGAAGTGTGGAAGGACTCACAAAGGGGAATGCTTAGCCGGCTCCAATGCATGCTTTAAGTGTGGCAAGTTGGGCCACCATGCTAAAGATTGTAGAGATGGTGGTGGTAGGACTCAAGGACAAATTGCTCATGGTCAACAAGTCCAAGGAGGTGTCCAACGCACCAACCGCTTTTACGCCTTGCATGGGAGACAAGAGGTTGAGGATGCACCTAATGTCATTACCGGTATGTTAAAGGTCTTTTCTTTTGATGTGTATGCACTATTAGATCCAGGTGCAAATTTATCTTTTGTTACTCCATTCCTTGCTAATAGATTTGATGTTTTACCTGAAATGTTATTAGAGCCCTATTTGGTGTCTACCCCCGTTGGTGAGTCAGTTATTGCTAGAAAGGTCTATAGGGGTTGCCTTGTGTCTGTCTTGCATAAAGTTATTCCTTGTGATCTCATTGAGCTTGACATGATAGATTTCGATGTCATTCTTGGGATGGATTGGTTACATGCATCTTATGCTTCCATAGATTGTAGGAATCGTCGAGTCAAATTCCAATTTCCAAATGAGCCTGTTATTGAATGGCAGGGTCATGATTCAGTGGTGAAGGGTCAGTTTATTTCTTATCTTAAGGCCCGCAAAATGATTTCTAAGGGATGTATTTACCACATTGTGAGGGTTAGGGATGTCAACTCCAAAAGTCCTTCTCTTGAGTCAGTTCCTATAGTCAATGAATTTCCCGATGTATTTCCCGATGACCTTCCTGGTGTCCCTCCCGAAAGGGAAGTTGATTTTGGTATCGATCTCTTCCCTGATACCCAACCTATCTCTATTCCTCCTTACCGTATGGCCCCGGCAGAATTAAAAGAGTTGAAGGAACAGTTAAAGGACTTGTTAGAGAAGGGGTTCATAAGACCAAGTATTTCTCCATGGGGTGCTCCCGTTCTATTTGTAAGAAAGAAGGATGGGTCACTTCGAATGTGCATAGACTACCGGCAATTAAATAAGATGACCATTAAGAACAAGTACCCACTCCCTAGAATAGATGACTTTTTTGATCAATTGCAAGGGGCAAGTCACTTCTCCAAGATCGACCTTCGGTCCGGCTATCACCAACTACGGGTAAGGGAGTGTGACATTCCCAAAACAGCCTTCCGAACAAGGTATGGTCACTATGAGTTTGTGGTGATGAGTTTTGGGTTGACGAATGCACCGGCGGTGTTTATGGACTTGATGAATAGGGTGTTCAAACCTTACCTTGATACCTTTGTAGTAGTCTTCATTGATGATATTTTAATTTACTCTCGGGGTGAGGAAGAACATAAAAATCACTTGAGAGTTGTGCTTCAAACACTGAGGGATAGACAATTATTTGCAAAATTTAGTAAGTGTGAATTTTGGTTAAAGAAGGTAGCATTTCTTGGTCACGTAGTGTCCGGTGATGGAATCAAGGTTGATCCTAAGAAAATAGAGGCAGTCAAAAATTGGCCTAGACCATTATCTCCTTCAGACATTAGGAGCTTCTTAGGTCTAGCCGGATACTATAGAAGGTTCGTCAAAGGCTTTTCTTCCATCTCATCTCCTATGACAAAATTGACCCAAAAGAAATCCAAATTCATATGGACAGATGAGTGTGAGAAGAGTTTCCAGACCTTAAAAGATCGACTTACCTCTGCTCCTATTTTAACTCTCCCAGAAGGATTAGAGGGGTTTGTAGTTTATTGTGATGCTTCAAAGATTGGTTTAGGTTGTGTCTTAATGCAAAACGGCAAGGTCATAGCCTATGCTTCTAGGCAATTAAAGGTGCATGAGCGTAACTACCCTACCCATGACCTTGAATTGGCGGCCGTTGTTTTTGCTCTGAAGATTTGGAGGCATTACCTCTATGGGGTGCATGTGGATGTGTATACTGATCATAAGAGTCTTCAGTATGTGTTCACCCAAAAGGACCTTAACCTAAGGCAAAGGAGGTGGCTAGAACTCCTTAAGGACTATGACATGAGTGTGCACTATCATCCGGGTAAAGCTAATGTGGTTGCTGATGCACTTAGTAGAGTGTCTATGGGGAGTATGGCCCATGTGGATGAAAGTAAGAGGGAGTTGGTGAAAGATGTTCACCGATTGGCTAGATTAGGGGTGAAGTTGTGTGGTACTAATGATGGGGGTATGGTTGTTCAAAATAGGTCTGAATCCTCTTTGGTGGTGGATGTTAAATCCAAGCAAGATCTTGACCCAAAGTTTATCGAGTTAAAGAAGTTGGTAAAGGAAAAGAAGATAGAGGTCTTTTCCCAAGGGGGAGATGGGGTACTGTACTATCAAGGTCGGATATGTGTTCCAAATGTTGATGGCTTAAGGAGTTTGATCATGATGGAGGCTCATAATTCTACATACTCCATTCATCCCGGTTCAACGAAAATGTACCGAGACTTAAAGGAGTTGTATTGGTGGGGTGGCATGAAGAAGGACATAGCAAGGTTTGTGTCCGAATGTACGAATTGCCAACAAGTGAAGGCCGAACATCAAAGGCCGGGTGGCCTAGCCCAAGACATTGAAATCCCAACTTGGAAGTGGGAAGATATGAATATGGATTTTGTAGTGGGTTTGCCTCATACCCGGAAGCGTCATGACTCAATTTGGGTAATTGTTGATAGAATGACTAAGTCAGCTCACTTCCTACCGGTTAAAACTTCATATAGTGCCGAAGACTATGCCAAGTTGTATATTCGGGAGTTGGTGAGGTTGCATGGTGTGCCATTATCCATTATTTCGGATCGTGGTACCCAATTCACTTCTCACTTCTGGAGATCATTTCAAAAAGGCCTCGGTACTAAGGTAAAGTTGAGCACAGCATTCCATCCTCAAACAGATGGACAAGCCGAAAGGACGATTCAAATACTAGAGGATATGTTAAGGGCTTGTGTGTTGGAGTTTAAAGGGAATTGGGATGATCATCTACCTCTCATCGAGTTTGCCTATAATAATAGTTACCACTCAAGTATTGAGATGGCACCGTTTGAGGCTTTGTATGGGAGACGATGTAGATCACCGGTTGGTTGGTTCGAAGTAGGTGAGATGACCTTGTTGGGCCCCGATTTGGTACTTGATGCTTTAGAGAAGGTGAAGATCATTAGAGAAAGATTGAAGACGGCTCAAAGTCGTCAAAAGTCCTATTTTGACACTAGGAGAAGGGATCTTGAGTTTAATGTGGATGATTGGGTGTATCTGAAGGTTTCACCCATGAAAGGTGTGGTTCGATTTGGTAAGAAAGGGAAATTGAGCCCTAGATATGTAGGGCCTTATAGAATCGTGAGACGTGTTGGTAAGGTTGCATATGAGTTGGAATTACCATTGGAAATGGCCATGGTTCATCCGGTGTTTCACGTGTCTATGTTGAAAAAACATGTGGGTGATCCTAGTTCCATTGTACCTATGGGAGTAGTGAATATTGAAGAAAACTTGACCTATGAAGAAGTTCCTGTGGAAATTTTGGACCGGCAAGTTAAGAGATTAAGGAACAAAGAAATTGCATCTGTTAAAGTCCTTTGGAGGAATCAACAAATAGAAAGTGCAACATGGGAAGCGGAAGCGGATATGATTAAGAGATACCCTCATCTTTTCCCCTCTACCCAAACCTAAGGTATTAAGTTGTCCTTGCTCAATTACTTGAAATCCTTACATCTCAACTTTTCTTGTCATATGCTTGCAAAATTATGAAATATATTTTAAATGATATTTTAAATTACACTGTTGCATTAATGATAGGTTGTTTGTTAACACTCTACTCTACTCAAACTAAGTCTTTTCTCATTCGAGGTCGAATGTTCCAAAGGGGGAGATAATGTAACATCCCCTAAAAACGTTGTATACGATGTTTCAATTTTTGCCTAAACATGATACAGCCTCTGTATTTTGGTCATAACATTTCATAGGAATATCCAAATTGAGTGATTCAAATTTCGGAGTAACCACAAGATCATTACCTACAACTTTTATGAAGACCATATTTTAAAATTCGGAGGTTACGTAGGTCAAATAAATTAATCTTTGTAAGGTAGGATGCTGTGACGGAAATGAGTGTTTATAGAAGAAAAATCATATCTCACTGTAGATTTATCCAAATTGGTTGATTCTTGAACTATATGAAACTAGACTTCCATATCTACAATTTTTATGAAGACACCAAATCCTAATAAGGAATTTATCTTATTCAAACGTAGCTCCCAAAACTAGTATTCTGTCAAAGATAACTCATTTCACCTACCATAGAAAGATCTAGATACATTTGACATCACTCATGACATAAATTGTCCTCCATTTAACATCATCCATGACATCAATATATTCCACTAAATTTTCAGATTTTTATTTATAATTATTTTATTTATTGTTAGGTCCTCTTTCCCACCTATAAATACCCACCTTATTTCCTCATTTTATTCATCAAACTTTCTCAAGCAAATCTTCTCTCTATACACTTCTTTACACATTCTCAAATATAGTTTTAGTTCTTAGTAGTGAAAAAATACTATTCCGATAATTCATATATTTCGGGTAGTACACAAAACGTTCCGGCAAGGAGAAAAGCTAGGACTCAAGAGTGGTCATTAAGTCTTCCGGTACCAACTAAAGCTTCGGTTTCCAGGTATGTAAGGTTTCAATGAGAGTATTCCTTCCACTCTCATGTCTAAATTATTTTGATTATATGATAAATTATATTTATTTTCTTTAAGCTCTACTCTAAGTTATGTGTGTATTTATCCATGGGTTCTTCCACCCATGTAGTCCAAAAACTCTTTCAATTAAGTCTCTTGATTTCAAGTAATATTTTCTTATGTTAATTCTTAATTTTACTTAATAGTATGAATCATGGTTAAACTAATGATTATTGCTCTATTTTGATGCAACATAATTTCATATGTATGAATTGATGGTTTACAAGTAATTCTTTTATTTATCTATTTAAAGGTTCTTGAAATTCATGGTGGGTTGTTTAAAGCATGATTTTTAATTAATGGATTTCAAAGTATTTATGTATATTTATTTACATACATATTTGCAAGTTGAAATGATTTGAACCCACCTAGTTTTACTATGTTTTTAATAAAGTTTGACTCCAAATAAATGTTTATGAAAGCAATATCTATGATAAAAAAGGGAGTCTTATGAAATGAAAGAATGATGAAATGATATGAATGATGGATTCTTTATGCAATAAGAACAATTCTTGCATATTTGAATTATCAAATGTTTTAATGAGCTATTCTACCGAATATGATGTTTGAATTCTCAAGTTATATGCTATGAATATTTTGAAGTATTAAACTATTCCGTGGGATTGACTTAGCACCAAATGAGGCATTGAGGTGGGATTCGGTAAGGGAATCCTAGTAGCAACCCCTTGTCTCATTAACTATGTGCCAACATAGGAGCCCTTGTAGGCTTAGGCTAATGGATCCATAAATAGCCCTTAAAGTTAAAGTTAAAGAAACGAATGAAGTTGACGGAGTTCTACCCGGCAAGTAGTCTCCCCGGCCAACGTAGGGGGTTATGTTGGATTCCATGTAATAGCTCGCATGGTCTTAAATGTCGGTTATGGTTAATTTCCCACAAAATGAATGTTTTAAAGGATATATATATGATTTATTATGCATACATTAAATTATGTTTCATATTACATAAATGTTTTAATATTTCCTCAATGTTCATGCATCCTTACATACTTAGTACATTCAAAGTACTAATGCATACTCTTTTGCCTACATGATATCACCATGTAGGGATCAGTGCTCCTCCTCATTCTCCTCCACGTGGCTAGTTGATATTCCATTGAAGACTACTTTTGGTGAGTTCCCATGTTCCGGGAACAATACTCCTTTATCTTTCTAGTTTATGATATGTTAAGATATTTTACTATGGAATTTCTTCTATTATGATTGAGGGTGAGCTAGGGACTTGTCTTAGCCCCGTTAAATCTAATAGTTGGAGGTATTGTTGGACATATGTAAGTTGAAGATTTATTATGATTTCCGCTTGTTTATTTATCATCATTACCTATGAAAGGCTAAAAGAATGCTAAGAGGCTTGTTTGAGGTACTTTCGGGTTCCTCATTCGCCATGTCACGTCTAGGCCCTAGGCTTGGGTCGTGACAGTATGTATCTTGGCCTCAATATGTTATGTATCACCGTTGAGTTGATGTATCAATGTGTTTTCCAGATTTCTTGATTTAGATCATGTAATGTATCTCTAACTTTCTTACTCTTTACAGATTGTTCCATCATCTGAGTTTATGTTTTCAGTTTGTGAATCTGGAAGCAGATACATTATATGTCTTAAACGAAAAATATGTTCTTGTGGAAGATTTCAACTAGACGAGATACCTCGTGCATATGTAATTAAAATTTTAAAAAGAAAAATTGTTATAGATATGCATCCATACTGTTTTGATTACTACAAACCAGATGCATTAGCCAAAACTTATGAGGTTTTAATAGTTCAAATTCCTGATAAAGAAGATTGACCGGTTCCAGATTATGTTTCAAATGAATTAGTTTTGCCGCCTGTCGCACCCTGTTTTCGAACGGGATTGAAATAGTTTACAACATAAAAAATGGCTATGCCTCTGATTTTGCAATTGTTTGTTTAGAGTCGCCACCTAATTTTAAGGAAAATATTAGGAAAACCATTGTAAATGTAAACTCTGTTTTGATTTGCGAAACCTGTGAGATTCTAAGTAAGGGTTTTAGTTACTCGAGGGGAAGGTATTAGGCATCCCTCAGAGCCTATCCAAAGATAGTCCTTAAACTTAGTTTTAGAAAAATAATTAGGGATATTTATTCATTTTGTTTGTTTTAGAAATATTAAGAAGAAGGGTTTTTATTAAATTTGAGAAAATGGTGAAAATATAAGGTATGTCATATATATACGTCTTATATATGAATGAACCAAATTTAATAATAATATATTTATTGTATAGTAAAAATAAATAATAAATAATATACTTAAAATATATAAAAATACAAATGTATATTTTAAAATCATTTGAATAAATAACTTACTTAATTTATGGTAAAATAAATGTCTAGTATTAGCAATGATTACTTTATTTGTAGCCACAATAAAAAGAAAATGAATAAGATAATAGGCAAGTGTAGATATATGAATATGTAATATATTATAAATCTAATTTGGGTGAAATCTCTAATAAGATTAAGGATGCCAAAAAATCATTGAGTTTTAAAATATTCAACTACCCCAAATATATATACAAACAAAAATATTTAAAAGTCGACAGGAAATAAAATTATCTACATTCTTATTTTTCTTTGGATCAGCGCCGGCTCATTAATCGGAAGACAAAATATATAAAGTTTTTGTCATTTTTCTGCTCGGGTCAACTTCCATCATTTCCGAAGGGCCTAACTACCCCTACCCCTCTTATATTAACTTGTTATTGTAATCCTAGAGCGATCTAAAAAAAAATAATAAAAACTAACGTCTTAAAAGGTGTCTAAACGTCCCAACTTAATATCCAAGAGGCATTGGACGCACTATTTAGAGTAGGTTTTAGACCAAAGGAAATATAGGCATCCTAATTAAACACATCGTCAAACAAAACAGATAGGACAAGCAGTTAGCACATAAAATCTCAAATAAGCCTCTAAATTAATTAATTAACATGCTTGAAAACACAGATAAGTTGTGAAGGTCATCATGATCATGTGTGTGCGTACAAACCTGAATAATATGATGGGCAAACTTAATTACTAAGATGATTGTGATAAAAAAAAGTATGCTTGATAATTTTAGTTATTAACTAACAATATTTTATAGAATACTATTCATATGACTTTAGTTAAGAGCATGCTAAAAATTTATTAAACGCTATGGATATGGTTTTCTAAATGTTGATATACTAAAGATGTATTAAAATATAGACATGATTTCAAATATAGAATAATATGATAAATATTTATTAGAACCCTAGGGGCATGAATCCTACTCATAATTGATATGAAAAAAAACATTATGAAGGCCTAATATCCATTTAATTAACATGTTAGAATTATAATACCTATAAACATAATTGTTATATGATAAAATATGTGAGAAATATTGTTAGATCTCATGGACCCAATAGGCTCAAAATATTCTTACCGACATAGTTTTCTATATGCTTGAAATAATATTAAACCCTATAAACGATACCTAGATGATTAGTATGTTGAAATTTATTTTAAATATTATTTATAGACATGGTGTCTAAATGAAATGATATGTTGAAAAATTGATTAAAATTGTAAGCATGGTTTTAAAATAAAATAACATGACAAATATTTATCAAATCCTATAGACATGGTCTCTATATATAAACTATGATAAATATTTGTTACAATTCTAGAGGCTTGGTTTTAATAAAAGGTGCTAAAATATTTATTAAAAATCTGGAGGTACGATTTTTTTGTTAATAATATTATACTAAAAATATTTTTATAACGGCCTATAGACATGAATTCTACATAACAGATAAACTATTTATTAACTTAAATGCATGATTTATATATATTGACCACATTCTACATTAAACATGATTTCTATATGGTTAAAAATCTTATGGCCATGGTTTCCAAATAAAGTATGTATTGGAACATTAATTAAATTCTATAGATGTAGTTTCTATATGAGTCAATATGATAAAAATATTTGTAATCTTGTAAGCATAAATTAACTCTTATAAAAATACTAAGAATATTCATTAAGTACTAAAGACGTGATTTATGTATATTTCTTACGGTGAAAATATTGGTTTTATATGCTTTATTAAATTCTATAAACATAGTTCCATATGACATAATATGCTAAAATATTTATTGACAAACCTATAGATATTGTATCTATTAAAGTAGCTTATTAAACTTATTAAATCCTAAACATGATTTCTATATAAATTAGCATGCTAAAGTCATGTAGCTATAGTTTCAATTAATATGCTGAAAATATTAAGCTTAAATCGTGACATATGATTTAATTAACATGCTAGAAATTATCTATAGAAAGCGTATGTACATGATATATAATAATAGAATGGTTGATAGTTTGAATAAAATATACAAGAGTTGGGCATATTATTTAATACATATAATATATGAAAATATTAAGATTGATGAATTAAAACATAGAGTTTATCGATATTCATTTGTGTGATAAACGTATTTTATTTAAAATTAAATCTAAGAGTCAACAGAATAATTAAAATAACTAATAATAATTTATTTTTTTCGGCATATTTATCTAGCGCACGCAACCACATAAAATTATGTCAAAATAAAAAATAAATTGCAAGTAGCACGTAGATTTCCCCTCCCCTTTTACACAGTCCCCAAATATATATTATTATACATAGTAGAGTTTACAAGATTGTTACAAAACTAAAACAAAGGGTAAGTGAATAAAATGATACAAAAGATGTGAACGAAATAACGGCATCTCAAAATTTGATTCGCAACTCTTGGCATCTTGAACTTTGAAGTTCAAAACCTGTTAAACCATAAGTAAAAGAAAAACAAGCAATATGCGAATATATGTAGAGGTATGTCATGATTATATAATTTTTTTTTACTACAACAAAGTAATCAAACAAAGCAAGAACACATTTCAAAATAATAAACCAATATGTCAAAGAAAATGAGAACTAACCTGGATACTTCGTATATTTATTTTAACAAGGTATAATATGTAAGAATCTAAAGTAAAGATAATATAATAAAAATAGGAAAAAGAAGTACTAACCGATTAATATGAGTTTTATTAATGTGCCAACGAAAGGCGATAGCAATATCCGAGATCCAAGCAAGTTGAAATAGCAAAGAGGCAAAAGAAAAGACTTGAAAGTAATTAAGTAATTTTTTAAAAACAAGAGGCTTCTCTCAATTCTAGTGTTCTTTTCTTTTCTTTTCTTTTGTGTTCTTGTCTTCTTTTTTTTTCTTTGTGTTTTTCTTCTCCTGTTTTTCCTTCTGTTTTTTTTTGTTCTCTTTTGTGTGTGTCTTTTTCTCTGTTTTTTTTCTCCCTCTCAAATCAATAGGAAGGGTCCTCTTTTATAATCCATCAAATAATTTCAAGAAATAAGTTAGTAAAAAGACTTTTACTCTTTTTTCAAACTTTTGCCAAATAAGTCTTAAAGTAGCCACCAATTTCAAAAGGGATCCTTTTTTTGAAAAATTTGTCAACAAAATCAAATTCTATCAAATTTCCAAGTTTTGCTCCTAAAATTACTCAAAAGATGTTTCAAAAAGTCAAAAAGCTATACCAAAGGGACCCATCATAGAAAATGTAGAAGAAACTAATTGATTATAAGTAGTAATCAATTATTGGTTACTATAACATGAATAATTGAGAACATCAATTATAAGAACATCAATTGCATATACTATGAAAAAAAGGAAAATTGATTAAGGAATATCACATCTTACTGTAATTATTTTTTGAAATCAAGTAATCATAACTATGCCATAAATAAGCTACTTTTGCTAATTTAAACATACTACGGAATAAATTAAGATATTAAGAATATGTTAAAATTGTTTACATATTCGAAATTAAGCAAAATAACAAAGTATTAACCTTCTTGGTATAGTTCAAAGAAAAAATCAACATAAGGACTTTGAATAGACAATAATACTAAGCATGTAAGGCTCAAAATTCAAAAACAAATCATAAACAACCCATGAACTAATACATTTAAATGAATTAACAGGAATTAGAATTAAGAATAAGAAAGCAACATTAACATCAAATACATCACAGGTAATGCCATAAAACAGATCACACAAATACTCAATACATCAAATTTTCACACATAATGAATGAACCAAATCCATGAACCCAAAATTAGTAATTTTGGTAAAAATAGAGTTGAATAGATATGTGACAATATACGAATTTAGAAGGAAATTGATAGACAAACATCAACCAAAAATTTAGTAAAATCAACCAACAATAAAATTTACTAATCAATTAACAAAGAAACAAAATTTGAAGTGACAAATTTTGAGATTGAAATGAACATACCCGGACGGATCTTTAAAGATCCGTCTTTGACAAACAATCTCCAATCGATTTGGACTTGCATCATGACGGCGTTCTCCAACTTCGTCACTGGCCAGAGTTGCTGGTCATTTGACTGGAGCATCGATGCTCCTTCCGCCGTCGATATTGCTACCGCCGCTGCTGTCACAGGTTGTTGCCGTCGCTGCTGTCGAGCGGCTGGTTGCTGAGGAGCTGGTTCGTTGTTGCTGCTGGCTCGCTGGATTTGTTGTTGCAGGCGACGAGTTTTGTTGTTGAGGAGCCGTTGCGCGCGTTGTCGCGGCTGAAGGAGTAGCGCTGGACAGCAGGTTCGAGCGGTTGGCTGCTGGACAGCATCTCGCCGTGGCTGCTACGTCGGCGGATGCTGCTCGGAGGGGCTGCTGGTTGCAGCGTGAGGAAGAGAAGAAAGAGTGGAGCGGGAGAGATGATGGCGGCGGGTGTGTCTTCTCTTCTCTTTGGAGAAGATGAAGAGTAGAGAGAGGGAGTTAGGTTGAGAGTTTAGAGAGAGAGTCCGATCAAAATGTAATCTATGATTGAGATTATAATTTGATATAAAAATAGACTACATTAAATTTAATTAGGATATAATTATAAGTAGTCATACAAATAAAATGTCATATAATTAGTTGTCAAATACATGTTGAATAAGTAAAATCATAAATCTATAAAATTATAATATTATATATGTAAAGTAAATATGCATGTACATACAATATAAATATTTGTGTATATACACATAAATGCCACTTATATATATTACATACTAAAAATAGATGTTTAATAGGTATGTTAACATAAACAAATTAAAATATATAATAAACTTAAATAATAACCCTTTTATATACATATGTACATAAGACCTATTAAAATACGTTTATATTAATATGAAGAAGTAAATTATAAAAAATAAACTTAGTAAATAACATATTTTATAAAGAAATACTTATGTATATACTAAAAATAGATATGACATACATATTAACTAAAATTCACAATAAACTTAATTAAGTAATAACCTTATATGCATATGCATATAAGTCGTATTAAAATAGGTATGCAATATGCACAAATTAATATGAATAAGTAAATCGGTAAAATATACTTAATTAAGTAATATCTATACAAAGCAAACACACACACGTATAATATATACTAAATAATGCAGAAAAAAGAAAAAAATATATATTTGAATGTACAAAGCTTGTTATTTTCATAAACGATAAAAAAAATATTAATAATATTAACAAATAGAAAAAAAAATATATTATGAGCTATGAACGCCAAAATATATAATTATTATTATTATTATTATTATTATTTTTGTAAAAATAAAATAATATATATATATATATAAATAATTTTAAAAAAATGCTTATCTATTAAGATAGTAATTCAAAAAAAAGAAAAAAATAATTATAGGTCGGTCAAAATTGGGTGTCAACAGCTTGCCCCTTCTTTGCTTGGGAATGAGGGATGAATTGACGAGCAAAGAAATTTGACGGAGTAGCCAATTTTGTCCGACCGATGAGATAACCTTGGAGGGACCTAATGAAATGAGTGGGGGTTGCAAAAATATTGCGGCCGATACTTCAGTTTCAAGTTGCCTACATATCTCTGGTTATACGAGAATCAGGCCGTGTGTAGTTCTGGATTGTAGAATCACAACAAATTTTGATCGAATTCAAAATTTGCCCCAGTGTTGGATTATGATAACACTGACTTCTAAAGGTGATGGCGTAGGAAGATGTTAGCGTGAATAAAACGAATATGATCACGCTCGAACTGAGGTTATTAGCATATTCTAGGTTGTGGGAAATTAAGTTGAAAGTAATTCTAAGAAACCAACTCGGTATGAGAAATGCTCTATAGTAATTTCTACTAAAGTCCTATGGTAGAGAAAAGAACATGAATTTTTGAAACAAATTGCCCCAGTATCGAGTCATGGTGATGCTTGAGACATGAAAGAGTCATGCATAAAAATTCAAATTCAATATTCAGAAAAATTGAGTCTAGTTGAGTTTCGAAAGAGAATCCTTGGCGGGGCTAGGGATGCTTGACATTCCACTAGCTTGCTCTAGTTTGTTGCTTAACGGGAGTTTCATGTAGTAATGTGGTGTCCTCCGTCTGGCGGAGTGATTGTAATGTAAACAACTGCATACGGTGGTATAGAGCTTGTAAATGTAATGCCTGTATCCGGCGATGTAAAACTTGTAAATGTAATGCCTGTATCTGGTGGTGTAAAACTTGTAAATGTAACGCCTATATCCGGCGGTGTAAGACTTGTAGATGTAACGCCAGTATCCGGCGGTGTAAAACTTGTAAAGTAACGCCTGTATCCGGCGGTGTGAAACTGTAATGTAACGCCTATATCCGGCAATGTAAAGCTTGTAAAGTAACGCTTGTATCCGGTGATGTAAAACTGGTGAAGTAACGTCTGTATCCGGCGGTGTAGAGATTGTAAAGTAACGCCTGTATCCGGCGGTGTGAAACTGTAATGTAACGCCTGTATCCGGCGGTGTAAAACTTGTAAAGTAACGCTTGTATCCGGCGATGTAAAACTGGTGAAGTAACGCCTGTATCCGGCGGTGTAGAGATTGTAAAGTAACGCCTGTATCCGGCGGTGTGAAACTGCAATGTAACGCCTGTATCCGGCAGTGTAAAACTGTAATGTAACGCCTGTATCCGGCGATGTAAAACTGCAAAGTAACGCCTGTATCCGGCGGTGTGAAACTTGTAAATGTAACGCCTGTATCCGGCGATGTAAAACTGTAATATAACGCCTGTATCCGGCGGTGTAGAGATTGTAAATTAACGCCTGTATCCGGCGGTGTAAAACTGGTAATGTAAATTTAACTGTAGATGTACGACGTTGTAGTATACATGCTCCTGATCGAAGGATTTTGATGAGGTTTGCTATATACAACCTCCAGATGGTGGAGTTTGGACTATTTGGTATATACAGCCTCCAGACGTCGAAGTTTGGACGATATTTATTATATACAGTCTTCAGACGGCGGAGTTTGAATGATGTTTGCTATATACAGCCTCCAGATGGCGGAGTTTGAATGATGTTTGCTATATACAGCCTCCGATCGACGGAGTTTGAATGATGTTTGCTTTGTACAGCCTCGAGATGGCGGAGTTTTGACGATGTTTTGCTATATACGATCTCCAAACGGCAGAGTTTGCATGGTGTTCGCTATATACAATCTTCGATGGATAGAGTTTGCACGGTGTTAGCTATATACATCCTCCGATATTCGAAGTTCGAAAGGTGATTGCTATATACAACCTCCGATCGATGGAGATTTGAATGGTGTTAGATGGCGTTCTCCAATTGAGGGAGCTTATTTGACGTAGTTAGACGATATTCTCCGACGGAGGAGTTGTTGACGAGTTTGGAAGACAAGCTCCAATTGATGGAGTTATATTTGACAAAAGTAAACTATCCTATTTATCCTATGGGGGGCCCCTTGTCTTCAGTGTTTTGATCCGGATCTCGATCGTACCTGCAAAGATTTAAAGGAAAATCCTTTAGACAGCACGTCGAAGTATAAAGTATTTCTGATAAATAAAGTAAGGGAAGAATATTTTGGCTTATGATTTTGAGAAGTCGAATGGAGTCTGCAGTCATCCTCTAGACTTGAGGTTGTCTTCCTCGATCTTCTGTTTTCCTGCGCTCAAAGAAAATTTTAGTTTGGGAGGGGGTGTTGATTTGTATCGACTCACTGATTCAGGCCTCGTCACCGGGAACCTCCAATACCTCTATAGTCCGTCCGTAGTATCTTAACCTAGAGACTTAGTAGGTGGAATAGTAGGAAAGCATTTTTTTAAAAAAAAAATAAATAAATAAGTAAATAAATGAATAAAAATAAATAAATAAAAATAGTAGTTTATTTTTTGACAAAAGAGTATATCATATATATATATATATATATATATATAGAGAGAGAGAGAGAGAGAGAGTAATCCTTGATCATCTTAAGGTTATGACATGATTTGGAGTCCATCGTGCTTCTCCATATCCAAATGTAATCTTTCTTGTAGTCTTGTCTTCTGACGATGCTTCTCTTGACTTATTCGCAAGATCCTTCACGTTCTAATGATACCTAACTAAAGGAGAGTTTTCTAAGGTATGACCGAACCCTTAAGGTTACCTACGTATCCCCAAATGGGAATCAGGTCTGCACGTAGTTCGAGGATAAGAAATGAACATTATGCAGTATAATGACCGAGCCTGACTCAGGATGCCTACGTATCTAAGTGGAATCAGGTCAGGACGTAGTTCAATTACAAAGGGGTAAATATAAGAATAAAAATATATAAAGCAATAACCGAGCCTGACTCAGGCTGCCTACGTATCCAAGTGGAATCAGGTCAGGGCGTAGTTCGAGTACAATAGAAAAGTGAAACTATAAAGGGACCGAATCCGACAAGGATTGCCTACGTATCCCGCCAAGGGAAGTCAGGTCGAGCGTAGTTCTAAATACATGGAAATGATGTTTTTGGATTTTCTAAAAGAGGACCGAACCCGATGTGGGCTGCCTACGTACCCCACCGTGGGAAGTCAGGTCGAGACGTAGTTCTGTTGGTGTGGAATTTAAGAGTAAAAAAAATGAAAGCCAGTCTTGATGTCTTCAGATGTAGTACTTCTTGATGGAGTCTGAGTTGATTGGCTTCGTGCTCACTGTGCCATCCATTTCTGCTAAGATTACTGCTCCTCCGGATAATACTCTATGAACCATGTAAGGACCTTGTCAGTTTGGTGCAAATTTCCCCTTAGCTTCTCCTTGGTGAGGAAATATCTTCTTCAATACTAATTGTCCTGGTGTGAACTATCGAGGCTTGACTTTCTTGTTGAACGCTTTGGCCATTCTATTTTGATAAAGTTTACCATGACAAACTGCGTCCATTCTTTTCTCATCAATGAGCATCAACTGTTCAATCCTACTGCGAATCCATTCTGCATCATCTAAACCGACCTCTTGAATAATCCTTAAAGATGGTATTTCCACTTCAGCAGGTATTACTGCTTCTGAACCATAAACCAACATATAAGGAGTTGCCCTAGTGGAAGTTCTGATTGTGGTACGATAACCGAGCAGAGCATATGGTAACTTCTCATGCCATTGTCTGTGACCATCCACTATTTTCCTCAAAATCTTCTTGATGTTCTTGTTTGCTGCTTCAACTGCTCCATTCATCTGTGGCCGATAAGTTGTGGAATTTCGATGAGCAATCTTGAATCGCTCACAAATTTCCTTCATAAGATTGCTATAGAGATTGGCCGCATTATCTGTTATAATTGATTCTGGAATCCCAAATCGACAAATGATATTGTTACGAACAAAATCTGCCACGACTTTCTTAGTTACTACCTTATATGTCGAAGCTTCGACCTATTTTGTAAAATAATCGATAGCCACAAGGATGAAACGATGTCCATTTGATGCAGGAGGCTCTATGGGTCCAATTACATCCATGCCCCAAGCGGAAAATGGCCATGGGGAACCCATAACATTGAGCTCATTTGGTGGAACTCGTATAAAATCTCCATGCACTTGGCATTGATGACACTTTTGCACGTATCGAATGTTATCTCTCTCTATGGTCATCCAAAAATATCCAGCTCTTAAGATCTTCTTAGCTAGAGTGAACCCATTCATATGAGGTCCACATGTTCCTGCATGTATTTCTTCTAAAAGTCTCGTCACTTCTTTGGCGTCAACACATCTCAGCAATCCTAAATCTGGAGTCCTCCTATACAAAATTTCTCCATTAAGAAAGAAATGATTGGCCATCCTTCTCAGAGTCCCTTTTTGCTTGCTGGTGGCATTTTCGGGATATTCTCGTGCTTCTATCAATCTCTTGATGTCATAGTACCATGGTCTTCCATCTAATTCCTCATCAACATGAAAACAATATGCATGTCGATCATATAACTTTACTTCAATAGGGTAGATGTAATTCTTGTCCGGATGCTGAATCATTGAGGATATTATTGCCAAAGCATCGGCAAATTCATTTTGAGCTCGAGGGACATGTTTTAATTCAATCTCTGTGAATCTCCTACTCAACTCCTTTATGCAATGCAAATAAGGAAGGATCTTCACATTCTTAGCAGCCCATTCTCCTTGCACCTGATGAACCAATAAGTCAGAATCGCCTATGACCAAAAGCTCTTTGACGTTCATGTCTATGGCCATTCTAAGCCCAAGAATACAAGCTTCATACTCTGCCATATTATTGGTACAATCAAACCTAATCTTGGCTGAAATTGGATAATATTGACCCTTTTCTAAAATTAAAACCGCTCATATTCCAACTCCTTTGGAATTTGATGCTCCATCGAAAAACATCCTCCAACCATCGTATCGTTCTGATACGTCTTCTCCTACAAACAATACTTCTTCATCAGGGAAGTAAGTTTTGAGTGGCTCATAATCTTGATCCACTGGATTTTCTGCAAGGTGGTCAGCCAAGGCTTGTCCTTTGATGGCCTTCTGTGTCACGTACACAATGCCGAACTCGCTCAACAAAATTTGCCATTTTGCCAATTTACCTGTGGGTATTGGCTTCTGAAATATGTACTTTAGTGGATCCATTCTTGAGATCAAGTACGTGGTGTATGCAGACAAGTAATGCCTAAATTTTTGCGCGATCCAAGTCAAAGCGCAACATGTTCGTTCCAATAAGGTATATCTTGCCTCATACGGTGTGAACTTCTTACTCAAGTAGTAAATGGCTTGCTCTCTTCTACCTGTCTCATCATGTTGTCCCAATACGCATCCAAATGCATTGTCCATGACAGATAAGTATAATAGCAACGGCCTCCCAGGCTCAGGTGGGACCAATACTGGCGGGTTGGACAAATATTCTTTGATTTTATCAAAAGCCCTTTGACATTCCTCCGTCCATTTTGTGGCAGCATCCTTCTTTAGTAATTTAAAAATGGGTTCACAAATTACGGTGGATTGTGCTATGAATCGACTGATGTAGTTAAGCCTTCCCAAGAAACTCATCACGTCCTTCCTGGTCTTCGGGGGAGGTAATTCTTGAATTGCCTTGATCTTAGAGGGATCCAACTCTATGCCTCTCCTGCTAATAATGAATCCTAACAGTTTTCCTGCAGGTACTCCAAATGCGCACTTTGCTGGATTCAATTTAAGATTATACTTTTGCAACCTCTCAAAGAATTTTTGCAAATCATATAGGTGATCCGAACTCCTCTTGGATTTGATAATGATATCTTCCACATATACTTCAATCTCCTTGTGGATCATATCATGGAAAAGAGCGGTCATGGACCTCATGTAGGTTGCACCAGCATTTTTTAGGCCAAATGGCATTACTCTATAGCAATACACTCCCCATGGAGTGATAAATGCTGTCTTTTCTGCATCATCTTCATTCATCAGTATCTGGTGATATCCCGCGAAACAATCGACAAATGATTGCAATTCATGTTTTGCACAATTGTCAATGAGTATATGGATATTTGGGAGAGGGAAATCATCCTTAGGACTAGCTCTGTTGAGATCTCGATAGTCCACACATATTCTGATCTTTCCATCCTTTTTTGGCACTGGTACTATATTTGCCAACCAAGTGGGGTAATTTGTGACCCTCACAATGTTCGCCTCAATCTGCTTGGTTACCTCTTCTTTGATCCTTAGACTCAATTCTGGTTTGAACTTTCTTGTCTTTTGTTTAACGGGTAGGCAGGTGGGATCAATTGGTAGTCTATGTGAAACGATATCGGTGCATAACCCTGGCATATCGTCATAAGACCAAGCAAATATGTCGACATGTTGCCTAAGCAATTCTATTAACTCCTTCTTTCTTTCGGCCTCCAAATATATGCTAATTCGGGTTTCCTTCACAGTTTCCTCATCTCCTAAATTGACAACCTCTGTTTCATCCATATTAGGTTTCTCCTGACTTTCAAACTTCTCGATCTCCTGTGGTAGATTTTCAGGCATCATGCTTTCATCATATTCTTCTTTATCGTGTTCGTTCTTTTCACTTTGCTCGATGGATTCATTACATGTCATAACCGTTGAACTAGGATTTTTAATATGAATGATGAAAAGTATATAAGGCGAGTAAAAATAAATAAGTAGGTAGAAATAATGAGACAATTTTTAAAGAAATTAAAGACTTTTATTTAAAAGCGTTCTAGCTTTTTAGAAAAACAACCAACAACAAGGATCAAGCATGATACAAGCCTGAACTTTGATCATTCAAATTTAAAAATACAAAACTACATTCCACACTACCAGGACTCTTGTCGAAACAGGGACGGACTGATGGTCCAATTCTGCAAGCTTTCTCCATGTTTGGAATCACGAATGCTCAATTTGCGGAGATCTATCTCTTCCTCTTCTCCAATCATGGCCACGAACAAATTTCCTATTCCTTCTACTATGTCATCGTCAGATGCGTGATCTAGAATTGGAACTTGCTCTGGTACAAATATTGTCTTGATGGATCCTGTGTTGCAGACTCGTCCCGATGTAGATCCATATCCGAGTCCAGTAGTACCTTTCTGATGATTCAGCTGGATGGGTTCAACTATGCCATTGGCCCTGGGTCCAAGTCCTGTCTTAGGCTGATACCCGTATTTCAACATCTCTGCCGCGACCATCTTCGCTGCTCTTGACAATTTCACACCAACTGACTCTAACTTCTCCTCAACCCTCACAGCTTGCATGATTTCTAAAGTATGAAAAGTGGCTCTTCCTCAGTTACTGGAACAGAATTGACAGAATAGATGGGGTGATTGAGCTCCCCATGAACAGTAACTTCTGCGTGACCCCACTCAAAATTTACACATTGATGAAGAGTTGAAGGAACTGCTTTTGCCACGTGGACCCACAGTCTTCCCAGCAGCAGGTTGTAGTTCGATGACACATCCATCATTTGAAATAAGACAGGGAATTATGCTGGTCCCACTTGCAATGTGAGATGGATTTCTCCAATGATGCTTCTCTGTGCTACATCAAAAGCTCTCACCTTTACACGACTTTCCTCTATATCTCCCATATTCAAGCCTAAAACTCTCAGAGTTGTGAAAGGGCAGATATTACATACAGAACCGCCATCAATCAGAACTCAGGTCACAATCTTATCACGATATTTGACCGCGATATGAAGTGTTTTGTTGTGTCCAGTCCCTTCCGTTGGTAGCTCATTATCATGGAAAGAGATTTTGTTAGATTCCAATACTTGTCCAATTGTTGCAGCTAAGGTTTCACTTGTGGTCTCTCTTGGAATGCAAACACCATTTAACACCTCCATCAAAGCATTCCTATGAGCCTCAGAACTCATTAGTAAAGACATTATGGATATATGAGCCGATGTCTTCTTTAGTTGCTCCTCGACTGAATAGTCTTTTGGCTGCATCTTCCTCTAAAATTCTGTGACTTCAGCATCTGTAACATTCTTCTTGGGATTCGGTTCCTTCCCAAGAACTCCTCGATTCAGATCCTCTGGAGCATAGCACCTTCCCGACCTAGTCATTCCATGAGCCACAGCGGCGTCAATCATCTTGCCCTTGGCTTCTGTTTTATAATCCCATGGGACTCCTTTGGTGTCAAACTTAGCCTTTCTAGCAACTGTAGTGGTTACTACAACTCTCGGGAGATATGTTTGGACAGTAAGAGGTTCCCTTAGCTGAACAGTGATAATAGGTTGCACTGGAGATGCAGTGGCAGCTTCTTCGGCATTCCAGATAGGCGCGATGGTTTCTCCCAAGTTGTACTCTTCTTCTAGAGAAATCATGTTGACTTCTCGATTCTCATGATTTGGCAAAGGGTTGTTGTTCACATTCGGAGGTGTTGGAGTGCATTTTATTATTCCTCTTCTGATCAACGTCTCAACCTGGTTTTTCAAGCCATAACAATCTTCTGTGTCATGCCCTTGGATTCCCGAGTGGTAAGCGCATCGCTTGTTTCCATCAAAATTGTAAGGTATTGGGTCGGGGAGTTTTCCCTCAACTGGCTGTAGTACTCCTGCTATCATCAACCTTTCAAACAATTGAGCATAAGGTTCGGCAATGGGTGTGTAGGTGCGAGTATTTCTGGCTTCGAGATTTGGACGTGGTCTTGGCACATATGCTGGTGTGTTTTGGTGGGTTGGTGCTTGGAGTGGGACATGTGGTCTTGTTGGGCTTTGGTATGTTGGTGCTCGAGGTGGATTATAGTGTGGTCGGGTATTATATACCGGGTACGAGGTGTATGGAGTATGTGCAATAATTTGGGGATTGTTGGGGTATTAGTGGGATTGTCCTCCATGTTGGTAATTGACGACTGAAACATCCTCCCTTTTCTTCTTGATGCCACCAATGGATCCTGATTGTATGGCCTTACTTGCAGCTTGCAATGCAGCCATGGACTGAATTTTACCCGATTTGATGCCTTCCTCTATAAAATCTCCCATCTTGACCAATTCTGCAAACTTTTGGCCCATCATTGACATCATCTTGTCAAAGTAGATACCTTCTTGGGCTCGAATAAAGTATTTTGAGAGCTCACTCTCATCGAGCAGTGGTTGAACCCTTGCAGCCTCGGTTCTCCAACATCGTGCATACTCCTGGAAGTCCTCCGATGGTTTCTTTTGTATGTTGGCTAATGAGAACCTGTCCGCAGTGATTTCGGTATTAAATCTGAAACGATTCATGAAATCCTCAGCCATTTCCTGCCAGTTATACCATTTGCGAGGATCCTGGCGTGTATACCAAGTCAACGCTTCTCCCGATAGACTTCGAATGAACAACTTCATTCTCAGCTTCTCATTTCTCCCTACACCGACTAACTTGTCACAGTATGCCCTCAGATGTGCGTGAGGATCGCTCTTTCCATCAAATATGTCAAACTTTGGGGGCTTGTATCCTACCGGCATGTCAATATCTGGGTGGATGCATAAGTCATCGTAATCTAGGCTCTCTGTTCCCCTAGTGACTTGCAGGTTTTTCAACGCCTTTCTTGGACCTCGAAGTTGAGCGTCTATCGACTCATCTTCTTTCAATCGGGCATCCTTCTCTATCTCTACATCTTGGTCAACCTCATACGGGACCTTGACCCTAGCCGGCGTCGTGAAAATAGGGGCCTCAACAGCATATACAGGTGGTATCTGTAAATCGTAAGGAGCGACGGTGTGTGCTCCAAATATCTGTTGTGTCGTTGGGTAGGTAGGTGTGACGGGGTCTTGAGTGGGAAGGTCAGGAGCAGTCCTGATTGCAGACGGATGAGCTAATGGCGCTTGACCATGAATAGGAGCACGTTTAGGCATGTTTGGAGAATCTGCAGGAGGCAGGTCAGCTCTAGGGAGGTAGCTGGGCATCTTGAAACTTGGGAAGGTAGTAGCCGAAAGCTTGGCCAAGTCTCGCACTTGACGTAGTTCCTCTCTCAAAATCTCAAGCTCTTGTGCCATATGAGCCATCTTCTCATCATTTTGGATGTTGGCCATATTTTGAGAACTTTCAGGATTTTCTACTGGTATCATCACGTTTGCTAAATTCTTCTTCACCTGTCATCTTTCCCCTTGATCGAAGGTTATATCGTGAGTCAGCCAGTTCGCAATTTGACACAAATCAACGTTCTTTTAGGGATTAACAAAACAAAATAAAAGAAAGAAAAAGGAAAGTATGTTAGTTTGGGAAAGATTTAAAAGTACAACAAGTATATAATACACATACACGCCAAGTTAACGACATTCAAATGTGTCCTATACGGAGCCTCTTTTTGCTAGAGGACGATCTATGTTGCAATCAATTTGATGATAAATGATCCATTAAAACACATTTCGGATTTGGAATAACATAATTTTATTAATCAAAGATGCCTTTGCAATGAAGTACACGGGCGGAAACCTAAAAAAATGAAAGTACATGGAGGCTATATGGCGAACAAAAGGATGACAAGGCACAGATAAGAATGAAAATCTAAGGCCATGTTGGAGCGTCGTCATCATCATCATGATTATAATAGGGCCCTGGATAGTACTCCGAGAATTCGTCAATCTGGTTCGATCCTACCTCTTCGTCGAACCCTATCGATCCATACTCAGAGTGAGCTTTTTCCTTTGGATCCTCTTCCGGATCTTCTTCCAGATCTTCCTCTTCCGGCTCGTCAGGATCTTCACTTGGATCCTCTTCAGGGTCTTCCTCTGGATCTTCTTCGATCATTGGTATTAAATGATTTACTGATCCTGGAATTATTTGATTGTACATTGGTGTTGTGAATTCAATGTGAGGGAGTACTCCCTGCTTAACCCAATTAATCCATTGGTTGTCCGCAACACCCACAATCCCCTTCGTACTCGGCCGAGCCAAATGTCTCACAGTGGTACGCCACACATAATATTCTGGCGTGCACCATTTTTCATTTCCTGCCTCTATCGTAATCATGTGATCCCATTCTAATTGCAAATTCCTTATACGCCCTATTGGGACCGAAGTGATATCATCCTCGTGTAGTGTCATATTTGCCCATAATGGTATGTCTTGGACAACTCCGAATTGTCGTAACACTCGGAGAGGAGCATATGGCTGAATACCTCCTATCCCGACCAGATTAATGAAATAGAGGTGTTGCGTCCTGACAAAAACCGATCCTCCCATCCAAAAATACTTCCAGTGGATGGAATCTCCTGTGAGGTTGGTCAAAAACGGACGCCACTCTTCCTCTCCCATAGGTGCGTCCCAATACCTAAGACGATCATTGTGGCTTTGGATCAAATTGCGGGCGTCTATCGTGTAGTCCCTTTGTGGTTCTCGGCGATAGAAGTGCTCTATTGCCCAGATCTGTAATAATAAATTACAGCCCCCAAAGAAGTTATGCCCCCTTGTGCATGCTGACAATGATCGAAATACTTCAGCGAGAATCATATGCACCAAGGAATAGTTATGCGGTACCGCAAAAAGTTCCATTACAATTGGCAGAATGTTGATATTTATCAAATGAAACCTCATTGGGAAGACCATAGCCCCCAAAAAGGCCATCACAAATACCCTTGGTCTCATATGCATCCATTGTCTACGAGTGCATACAAATTCATCTCGGTGCTTATCGAAGCTCTCGAGACGACCAAATCTTTGGAAAAGATAGTCCAACTTTACCTTCCCATTTTCTGCACGCCTTAGTGATGGCAAGATACGCAGCCCAAACAACCCAAGGAAACCTTCTGTACTTATGGTTGACGGACATATCGATGTTCTTCCTTTTATTGGTAATTCAAGAAAAATACTAAATTCCTCTAGTGTTGGAGTGATTTCAAAATCCAAGAACTTAAAGGTTACAGTGCTTAGGTCCCAAAACTCCATCAGCAATATAATAAAGATCTTGTTGGCTCGAATTCCCATGAGCGACAACAAAGCACCTAAATGCCTTCTGATCTCAACACCATGCGCCCTACGAATGTTTTGCCACCAATTTTGTATCGTATGGGGGGCCGAAACAACCATCTGAATGTTTGGGAGGTTTTGGTTGATATTCATCTGAAAGAAAGGTAAGGGTATGATAAGTATGTTCATTCCAAATCCGTCATGTGTTCTTTTTCTTTGGATCATTCCTAACAACTTTCACAAAACAAATATGTCGTTAGGTGTATAACCTTTGACAAAGGGTGGATTTCCTAATTGCGAAGACGGTGCCTTGGATCGCCTCGCCTAAGGTGTATGCATCATGACCTATTTTCTAGAGTAAGATTTTTTCCTAGATATTCAAGAGTGGACTGAATGTTTGCGAGAAGGCACACTGATCTTATTGTGCAAACTCTGAAACTAAAGAATCCAAAAGAAGGTTTGGGGGAGTGTGAGACACTCCCCGCGTGAACCAGTGTGTGTTTTGTGTACGGCCAAAGACTAGATAGAAAATGCAAGTGACAGTGTAAGAAATGCAATAACATGTAGTGTTTTTCAAGCAAATAAGGAGCGCAATTTTGGATTTAGCTTGCGTCCTTTCCAATAGAGTAATATAACAAATCACAATAAATAATTAAAGCAAATAAAGGCAAGTAATAAATGAATATCCCATAATTCTAAAACTAAATTTTACTAAGGTTAAAACCTAAAATGCTAAGTACATTGGGTTTCCCCAGCAGAGTCGCCAAGCTGTCGCACCCTGTTTTCGAACGGGATTGAAATAGTTCACAACATAAAAAATGGCTATGCCTCTGATTTTGCAATTGTTTGTTTAGAGTCGCCACCTAATTTTAAGGAAAATATTAGGAAAACCATTGTAAATGTAAACTCTGTTTTGATTTGCGAAACCTGTGAGATTCTAAGTAAGGGTTTTAGTTACTCGAGGGGAAGGTATTAGGCATCCCTCAGAGCCTATCCAAAGATAGTCCTTAAACTTAGTTTTAGAAAAAATAATTAGGGATATTTATTCATTTTGTTTGTTTTAGAAATATTAAGAAGAAGGGTTTTTATTAAATTTGAGAAAATGGTGAAAATATAAGGTATGTCATATATATACGTCTTATATATGAATGAACCAAATTTAATAATAATATATTTATTGTATAGTAAAAATAAATAATAAATAATATACTTAAAATATATAAAAATACAAATGTATATTTTAAAATCATTTGAATAAATAACTTACTTAATTTATGGTAAAATAAATGTCTAGTATTAGCAATGATTACTTTATTTGTAGCCACAATAAAAAGAAAATGAATAAGATAATAGGCAAGTGTAGATATATGAATATGTAATATATTATAAATCTAATTTGGGTGAAATCTCTAATAAGATTAAGGATGCCAAAAAATCATTGAGTTTTAAAATATTCAACTACCCCAAATATATATACAAACAAAAATATTTAAAAGTCGACAGGAAATAAAATTATCTACATTCTTATTTTTCTTCGGATCAGCGCCGGCTCATTAATCGGAAGACAAAATATATAAAGTTTTTGTCATTTTTCTGCTCGGGTCAACTTCCATCATTTCCGAAGGGCCTAACTACCCCTACCCCTCTTATATTAACTTGTTATTGTAATCCTAGAGCGATCTAAAAAAAAATAATAAAAACTAACGTCTTAAAAGGTGTCTAAACGTCCCAACTTAATATCCAAGAGGCATTGGACGCACTATTTAGAGTAGGTTTTAGACCAAAGGAAATATAGGCATCCTAATTAAACACATCGTCAAACAAAACAGATAGGACAAGCAGTTAGCACATAAAATCTCAAATAAGCCTCTAAATTAATTAATTAACATGCTTGAAAACACAGATAAGTTGTGAAGGTCATCATGATCATGTGTGTGCGTACAAACCTGAATAATATGATGGGCAAACTTAATTACTAAGATGATTGTGATAAAAAAAAGTATGCTTGATAATTTTAGTTATTAACTAACAATATTTTATAGAATACTATTCATATGACTTTAGTTAAGAGCATGCTAAAAATTTATTAAACGCTATGGATATGGTTTTCTAAATGTTGATATACTAAAGATGTATTAAAATATAGACATGATTTCAAATATAGAATAATATGATAAATATTTATTAGAACCCTAGGGGCATGAATCCTACTCATAATTGATATGAAAAAAAACATTATGAAGGCCTAATATCCATTTAATTAACATGTTAGAATTATAATACCTATAAACATAATTGTTATATGATAAAATATGTGAGAAATATTGTTAGATCTCATGGACCCAATAGGCTCAAAATATTCTTACCGACATAGTTTTTTATATGCTTGAAATAATATTAAACCCTATAAACGATACCTAGATGATTAGTATGTTGAAATTTATTTTAAATATTATTTATAGACATGGTGTCTAAATGAAATGATATGTTGAAAAATTGATTAAAATTGTAAGCATGGTTTTAAAATAAAATAACATGACAAATATTTATCAAATCCTATAGACATGGTCTCTATATATAAACTATGATAAATATTTGTTACAATTCTAGAGGCTTGGTTTTAATAAAAGGTGCTAAAATATTTATTAAAAATCTGGAGGTACGATTTTTTTGTTAATAATATTATACTAAAAATATTTTTATAACGGCCTATAGACATGAATTCTACATAACAGATAAACTATTTATTAACTTAAATGCATGATTTATATATATTGACCACATTCTACATTAAACATGATTTCTATATGGTTAAAAATCTTATGGCCATGGTTTCCAAATAAAGTATGTATTGGAACATTAATTAAATTCTATAGATGTAGTTTCTATATGAGTCAATATGATAAAAATATTTGTAATCTTGTAAGCATAAATTAACTCTTATAAAAATACTAAGAATATTCATTAAGTACTAAAGACGTGATTTATGTATATTTCTTACGGTGAAAATATTGGTTTTATATGCTTTATTAAATTCTATAAACATAGTTCCATATGACATAATATGCTAAAATATTTATTGACAAACCTATAGATATTGTATCTATTAAAGTAGCTTATTAAACTTATTAAATCCTAAACATGATTTCTATATAAATTAGCATGCTAAAGTCATGTAGCAATAGTTTCAATTAATATGCTGAAAATATTAAGCTTAAATCGTGACATATGATTTAATTAACATGCTAGAAATTATCTATAGAAAGCGTATGTACATGATATATAATAATAGAATGGTTGATAGTTTGAATAAAATATACAAGAGTTGGACATATTATTTAATACATATAATATATGAAAATATTAAGATTGATGAATTAAAACATAGAGTTTATCGATATTCATTTGTGTGATAAACGTATTTTATTTAAAATTAAATCTAAGAGTCAACAGAATAATTAAAATAACTAATAATAATTTTTTTTCGGCATATTTATCTAGCGCACGCAACCACATAAAATTATGTCAAAAAGGAGCAGCCCGGTGCACTAAAGCTCCCGCTATGCGCGGGGTCCGGGGAAGGGTCTGACCACAAGGGTCTATTGTACGCAGCCTTGCCTTGCATTTCTGCCAGAGGCTGTTTCCAAGGCTTGAACCCGTGACCTCCTGGTCACATGGCAGCAACTTTACCAGTCGCACGTAGATTTCCCCTCCCCTTTTACACAGTCCCCAAATATATATTATTAAACATAGTAGAGTTTACAAGATTGTTACAAAACTAAAACAAAGGGTAACTGAATAAAATGATACAAAAGATGTGAACGAAATAACGGCATCTCAAAATTTGATTCGCAACTCTCGACATCTTGAACTTTGAAGTTCAAAACCTGTTAAACCATAAGTAAAAGAAAAACAAGTAATATGCGAATATATGTAGAGGTATGTCATGATTATATAATTTTTTTTACTACAACAAAGTAAACAAACAAAGCAAGAACACATTTCAAAATAATAAACCAATATGTCAAAGAAAATGAGAACTAACCTGGATACTTCGTATATTTATTTTAACAAGGTATAATATGTAAGAATCTAAAGTAAAGATAATATAATAAAAATAGGAAAAAGAAGTACTAACCGATTAATATGAGTTTTATTAATGTGCCAACGAAAGGCGATAGCAATATTCGAGATCCAAGCAAGTTGAAATAGCAAAGAGGCAAAAGAAAAGACTTGAAAGTAATTAAGTATTTTTTAAAAAACAAGAGGTTTCTCTCAATTCTAGTGTTCTTTTCTTTTCTTTTCTTTTGTGTTCTTGTCTTCTTTTTTATTCTTTGTGTTTTTCTTCTCCTGTTTTTCCTTCTGTTTTTTTTTTGTTCTCTTTTGTGTGTGTCTTTTTCTCTGTTTTTTTTCTCCCTCTCAAATCAATAGGAAGGGTCCTCTTTTATAATCCATCAAATAATTTCAAGAAATAAGTTAGTAAAAAGACTTTTACTCTTTTTTCAAACTTTTGCCAAATAAGTCTTAAAGTAGCCACCAATTTCAAAAGGGATCCTTTTTTTTGAAAAATTTGTCAACAAAATCAAATTCTATCAAATTTCCAAGTTTTGCTCCTAAAATTACTCAAAAGATGTTTCAAAAAGTCAAAAAGGTATACCAAAGGGACCCATCATAAATAATGTAGAAGAAACTAATTGATTATAAGTAGTAATCAATTATTGGTTACTATAACATGAATAATTGAGAACATCAATTGCATATACTATGAAAAAAAGGAAAATTGATTAAGGAATATCACATCTTACTGTAATTATTTTTTGAAATCAAGTAATCATAACTATGCCATAATTAAGCTACTTTTGCTAATTTAAACATACTACGGAATAAATTAAGATATTAAGAATATGCTAAAATTGTTTACATAATCGAAATTAAGCAAAATAACAAAGTACTAACCTTCTTGGTATAGTTCAAAGAAAAAATCAACATAAGGACTTTGAATAGACAATAATACTAAGCATGTAAGGCTCAAAATTCAAAAACAAATCATGAACAACCCATGAACTAATACATTTAAATGAATTAACAGGAATTAGAATTAAGAATAAGAAAGCAACATTAACATCAAATACATCACAGGTAATGCCATAAAACAGATCACACAAATACTCAATACATCAAATTTTCACACATAATGAATGAACCAAATCCATGAACCCAAAATTAGTAATTTTGGTAAAAATAGAGTTGAATAGATATGTGACAATATACGAATTTAGAAGGAAATTGATAGACAAACATCAACCAAAAATTTAGTAAAATCAACCAACAATAAAATTTACTAATCAATTAACAGAGAAACAAAATTTGAAGTGACAAATTTTGAGATTGAAATGAACATACCCGGACGGATCTTTAAAGATCCGTCTTTGACAAACAATCTCCAATCGATTTGGACTTGCATCATGACGGCGTTCTCCAACTTCGTCACTGGCCAGAGTTGCTGGTCATTTGACTGGAGCATCGATGCTCCTTCCGCCGTCGATATTGCTACCGCCGCTGCTGTCACAGGTTGTTGCCGTCGCTGCTGTCGAGCGGCTGGTTGCTGAGGAGCTGGTTCGTTGTTGCTGCTGGCTCGCTGGATTTGTTGTTGCAGGCGACGAGTTTTGTTGTTGAGGAGCCGTTGCGCGCGTTGTCGCAGCTGAAGGAGTAGCGCTGGACAGCAGGTTCGAGCGGTTGGCTGCTGGACAGCATCTCGCCGTGGCTGCTACGTCGGCGGATGCTGCTCGGAGGGGCTGCTGGTTGCAGCGTGAGGAAGAGAAGAAAGAGTGGAGCGGGAGAGATGATGGCGGCGGGTGTGTCTTCTCTTCTCTTTGGAGAAGATGAAGAGTAGAGAGAGGGAGTTAGGTTGAGAGTTTAGAGAGGGAGTCCGATCAAAATGTAATCTATGATTGAGATTATAATTTGATATAAAAATAGATTACATTAAATTTAATTAGGATATAATTATAAGTAGTCATACAAATAAAATGTCATATAATTAGTTGTCAAATACATGTTGAATAAGTAAAATCATAAATCTATAAAATTATAATATTATATATGTAAAGTAAATATGCATGTACATACAATATAAATATTTGTGTATATATACACATAAATGCCACTTATATATATTACATACTAAAAATAGATGTTTAATAGGTATGTTAACATAAACAAATTAAAATATATAATAAACTTAAATAATAACCATTTTATATACATATGTACATAAGACCTATTAAAATACGTATATATTAATATGAAGAAGTAAATTACAAAAAATAAACTTAGTAAATAACATATTTTATAAAGAAATACTATGTATATACTAAAAATAGATATGACATACATATTAACTAAAATTCACAATAAACTTAATTAAGTAATAACCTTATATGCATATGCATATAAGTCGTATTAAAATAGGTATGCAATATGCACAAATTAATATGAATAAGTAAATCAGTAAAATATACTTAATTAAGTAATATCTATACAAAGCAAACACACACACGTATAATATATACTAAATAATGCGGAAAAAAGAAAAAAAATATATTTGAATGTACAAAGCTTGTTATTTTCATAAACGATAAAAAAAATATTAATAATATTAACAAATAGAAAAAATATATATTATGAGCTATGAACGCCAAAATATATAATTTTTATTATTATTATTATTATTATTTTTGTAAAAATAAAATAATATATATATATATATATATATATAATTTTTAAAAAAATGCTTATCTATTAAGATAATAATTCAAAAAAAAGAAAAAAATAATTATAGGTCGGTCAAAATTGGGTGTCAACACCGCCTAGATTCAAAAGGATGTCTGGACGACCAAGGAAAAGAAGGGAAAAAACTCAAATGAGAAGCTAACATCAAACACAAATTGGTGTGGACGTTGTGGACAAGAAGATCATAACCGACGAACTTGCATTTTTGTATTTGAGGAGAAGTAACACAGTCTTCTTATGATACATTAATACTATTGATACTTTGAACTTCCAATATAGATTTATCTTGAATTTGAATAAATGTCATTTAATTATTTGAAATAAGAATGTATCTTAATTTTTGAATTATTGAGAAATTCAATAGATATTTGTTGTTTAGTTATTAATTGACTCTTTTTTAAAATTGTACTACTTGTTATCTGAAATTTTAGAAAATGATACATTAAATTTTAGAGAGAAATAAGCAGTATTAAATTATTTTATTGGTTATATTTCATAATATGTATCATATATTTAGTTGGTAATAATCAGAATATTCAGTTCTTTCAATTTTATGTATGTTTGTAAGAGTTATTTTTCTTGTGTCTCATTTGAATAAGTATCAATTTATAACTGATATTTGAACTGAACATAATTATTTTTGAAATGTATCAGATACATCAAAATAATGATACATTGCATACTGATGCATGGCTTTTCAACTGAGATTTGAGTTTGTCACAATGAATACTGATACATGACCTTTCACTGACACATGATCTTTCATTGCCACAAGACATGATACGTAAGAAATATTATGAACTGATGTTATATATCATTTGAATAAGTAACATTATTTAACTGATTTATGGATGGTATTGATTTATTTTGGACATGTATATGATACATTGAATTAATATATATTGAAAGTAATGTAGATACTTAAACTTAAAAATAGAGAGGAGTAAAGAAAGTGACCAACAAAAAAATATATTCAACAACAACTGATAAGTAGCCTTTCTACTAAGATGTGAGTTTGAAAGATACTCAAATGATACATAACCATTCAACTGATATATTTAAATGATACATCATAAAGATGTACCTTCCACAAGACATGATACGTAAGAAATAATATGTATCTAATATATTAAAAAATTATGTATCAACAACAAATCTGATATTCATTTGGACTTATTTGATATACTGCATCTCAAATTCAAAGAGTTTAAGATCTAAATTTTAAGTTTGATAAGTTACAGATACATAACCTATAACTAATCTATAAAAATGATACATCAGTGGTATGTCTCTGATACCAATTCTGATGTTATGTATCATTTGAATAAGTAATATTTTATATCTGATACATAGAAGATACAAATTTATTTTAGAAATATATCAGATACATTGAATTAAGATTCATTGAATGCATAAGAAGTTGCACAGCAAAATATTAACACAATAGTTGATCAAAACAATCTTACAAATATTATATAGCCAAAACAATGTTCACTATTTCTGTCAAAAATAAATGTCTACATTCTACTTCTACCAAGTTCAAAAAACTACTCGACATCCACTATTTCTCCTTGAACAGGAGAAATGAAATCTCTCTTGAGCTTTGGTGGATCGTTGTTTTTATTGATATAACCATCATTGGCCTTTCGAGGCATATCTTGAATGGAGGTATTGGGCATTTAGTCCAGTAGATGGAATATAAATTTCATCACTTAGATATTCAGCGAAAGCATCCATAGATACATTACAATCCTTGCAAAATCAGAAGTAAACCACTTTAAAACAACTAAAAGACAAAAACTTAATAAAATATGCATAATCTATAATACTCACAAGCTGTCTCTCCCTTGTTGCGCGATGCCTTCAACATATTCTACCCGAAATGGGTGTTGTGGTTTAAGAAAATTTTCGATTTATTTATCCTTGTATGAATCAAGTAATGACCAATCAATAAGCTCAGTCTTCTCGAGAAATCCACTATCTTGAAGGTATGTTGGTAGCATTACTACTATCTTTTGAATCTCTGGTGAAGTGTTTGTTCTTCTTGATCCAAAGGATGAATCATACACGCGTATCATCCTCTCTCACAGCACAATAACAGCTAGCACCCAATGAAAATCACTGTCACAGTTGACCGGGATATATACCTTATCTACCAAATGTCATGGCAAGCCGCAAGAATTGAGAAACCTCTGATTATGTTCTTGACAGACCTCTCGTGATGAGCTACAACCGAGGCGCGTATCATGTCTTCTTGGGTAGAAAATTTAGTAGAAATGTGGTAGTATCGTGTGTGTGCAGATTCAATGTAAACTTTAAAGATACAGCTTGTTGTTGTGTATCTATACTGATTGGCCAACTAAATCTTGGACTTCTTCCGAAGGTAGTAAAATATTACATCGATGTGTTGCACAATGTAAGAAAATATTAGATAAACAACATGATACATAGTTGGTAACACACAAGATACATCTGTAAAATATGTATCTGATACATTGAACTTATGAATCAGATACATTGAAAAAAATGAATATACATGTATCAGACAATAACTTGTGGCAGATCAACAAAAATTTATAAAAGATAGAAATATTATAACTTACCTCATCATTCCATCATATGTTTGGTTGCGACATGATATAGAACCAGTTCTTATCTTGTGGATATGTCACTATAAAGCCTATTTTTTCAAAATCGAATGAAGAGTACTTAGCTTTGTAGTGTTCCTTGTTTGGTTTCCTGAATGAGAACGTACACTAAATTAAGAGTAATTATATAATAAAAAATTTTAGTTAATAATTTATTAATATAATACTTACTTGTTTGCATGCAATTTTAATAGTCATTTATCTATCCATTGGGAGTATTCGGTGATTATCTCTGTTGGAGGCCTATAGCATATGCCAAAACCTTCAAAAGGGTACTTTTAATACCTTTCAGTAGGCATACTATCCTTGCCTTTTTCACTTGATCCAAATATTTTTAGGTACGGCAATTGTAAGATCTTTGAAGACATCCTACTACGTGGAAGAGGTGTCTTCGCATTATCCGGCAACACAACGTATTTGGATGGAAGAGTGGTAGGCAGTTGGCTATCAGGAAGTACACATTCAGCCTGGATTACTTCTTCATGACTAACAGCAGTCAATGGTGTGACCAGTAATAAAAGTCCATATACAAGAGCATCTACCACTTCTCTAGTTTCAGACGATATCAAAGTTGAAGTTGTGGAATCCTATTTTAGAAGAATGATAAAAATTATAAGTAATTTAGTATATTCTGATTTTTTTGTAACACTAACTAGTACAAAAGTTAATGAATCAGATACAAGAGTGAAAAGATTATCGATACCCAGGCTTGATTTTATCTTTATCAATTTGCTCAACCTGTTATTCCATTTTCTCAGTCTTATCAGAAGTGTCAGTTGCATCTTTATTTGGTTCTTCTAATGCATTATCCTAAAATAAATGTATAATTTCAATAATAAACTTATATATATATTAACTGTATCTCATAATATGTTCTGATACATTACCTTTAATGTATCAACAATAGCAGCCTCTTCAAACACTTTTGCAGCATCTGATTTCAAGGCATGTGGTGATACATCCTTCATTTGTTGTGGATTATTGTATGATTCTGCTTCCTATAATTATAATAATAACAATTACATCTGTAACTAACTATTAAAATGGAAAAATGTAGATCTGATACATGACTATTAAACATATTAAGTAGTTAATAAGTATAACAATTAAAAAAATAAACTTATGAATTTATACATGATTTATGTACCTGCATATCTTCTTGGCCATGAGATTGTTCATGTGATTCAGGGGCATCAGATTTAATTTGATCATTACTTTATCCTTCAATATAGTAGGTGGTTGAGGTTCTTCAATCACATGGAATTATTCAACAAAATCATCATTTTGAATTAGAGATAATGTGCCAGTCATGTCATGATCAGGGATCTATAATGTTATAAAAATCAAAAATTAAAATATACTAATGAATTTAAGTGTTTTAACAAAAAACACTATACCTTGGAGGGTGGGTGAACTATATTCACAATGAAATTCAAGAGATCGGTATGATTTTAATCGATTTTATTCTCGAGTCGCTAGAACTTTCGATCAACCTAAAAACAATAATTTCAAAAATCAGAATATATTAACTTGTTAAAAGTATATTGACTAACTTAAATCCTATACTAATAACTTACGTATGTTTTTAGGTATTTCTTTAGAGACTTATTTAATGCTTTGAATTCAACATGAACAATTTGGTCCGATTGACCGGAAGATTCAGCTCCTACCACTGACTTTGCCACTGGTTCTGTAGTAGTAGAAATAGGCTTTTTTGATGGCTTAGGTGGTATGACATCTTCGTCTTTGTTAGCCGTTTCTATTGGAATGGATTTTTTACCAAGGGCAATCTTTCTTCTTTTGGAAGGAGATGGAGAAGATATATCAGCAACACGGTCAGATCTTCTTAACAATTCTTTGGGTGGTTTAGTTGAAAAGTCCTTAAATTCGGAGAGTTCTTGAGGTTCCGTTAATTTGTCCTTGGCAGCTAATGTAGTAGCTTCAATAGGAGGTTCACTGCTAGGAATGTCAAGTGATTTCATACCATCTTGAGTTGAGACAATATTGGAGCATGTATACTGAAAAGAAATAGAGTAAAAAGCAGAAAAAATAAAAACAAATATCATTATGTATCATGAGTTCATGACAGGAGTCGTGTGTATCAGAATCAAGACTATTATCAGTATGTATCATGAGTTCATGAAAGAAGTCTAATGTATCAGAACCAAGATTATTGTCAATATGTATCATGAGTTCATGATAGAAATCTAATATATCAGATCTAATGTATCAGAACCAATATTATTGAGAGTATGTATCATGAGTTCATGATAGAGATATAATGTATCAGATTCAAGACTATTGAATGTATCATAAATGTTATGTATACTGAATCAGAGCAGAATTGAAAAATGAATAATCTTAAACTACAGTTAATAAGCAACAGATGATATATACATTTGATAAAAATATGAATAAGATTTTATGAAATATACCTCACTGAAAATGCTAGACATGAAGGTCTCAAATTTGGGCTTGACCGCAACAACAAAAATTCTGGGAACATGATTACCCACTCTTACGGCAATTTCAAAAGGGACCTGAGATGCACATTCGTAAAATCATGCATTGAGAGCGTATGGCTTGCCGCCCAAATGATACATTTGCTTGGCACTAGTAAATTCATGCCTCATATTTTTTATTAGTTTGGAAAATGCTATTTTACCCCATGAAAACTGCTCATATTTGTCATCCTCTACCATCCTAAATTCATCAAGTGAAATAGGTGAATCACCTAGTTGACAAAAGACAAAGGTGTGGACAAAGTATAGAATAACCATCTGAACAGTGTCTTCATTAGATTTCCATCCTTCCATCAGGAAATATTGGACCAAACGTCCTTTGTTTATATCATTTTGTGCACCAGGGAAATATCTAGAAAAAAATCTGCTTAGGGGTGCATCCAGATAACAAAATTCATTGATATTATCGGTACAGTGCAAATCGATAATAATAGAAAATTCTTTGATTGTGAAATGGAGTACGTTATCCTAAACGTGCCGAATGTGCAATTCATTTGTGTTTTTCTGCTCCACCTGAAGAAGTAAGAGGCATTTGATGATTTGAACTTGAAAGTTACACGGTGGCATATATAGATAGTGACCAAAGATGGTTTGCCTAAAGAACTGAATACTTTCTTCACCTATTGATGATTTGAAATCATCAATAAAATTAGCAGTATATTTAGTGGTATATGTAGTGCTGAATCTCAAAGAATAAGACGGAATCTTTTTTATCACATACTTCAGACCCTGCATTGACAGAATAAATGAATAAATACGACTTGTACCTGATACATTGTATATCTGATTTTCTGAAAATATAACATAACATGATACATTAAAATAGATGATACAAAGTGAATTTATGTATCAGGTGCTTGACCAATAAGTATACATATAGAGCTTGTGTATATTGATATAAGACACTTTGTTTTGCCTTTATGTATTAAGAACAACAGAAAAAACATAAATTAATGTATCATGAACAACGCAAAATCAGTAATACCTTATGTATTATGATTAGTACATGATGTATCATGACCATTATAAAAAGCAATATATTTTATGTATCAGGAACATAATAACAAAATCCATATTAGAACCTTATGTATCATCATACAAAGTGCATATCAACATTAATAGATACAAAATAATTTATCTGATACATTTAGCCCATATCAAAAAAAAAGACTAAATGTATCATTACGGACTTTAAGAATGATACATTGAAATGTATTCAAAAAATTGAGATTTAAAAAGAAAAATAACAATACAGAATAAAAGAACTCACACCTTTGGAAAATTAAGACGTGTTGTAACACCTTCAATTTTTTTCTCTGCTTCTTGGGGTGCTTGTTGCACTGGAGATTTGGACTTCAATTTCGCACGTAATTTATCCATAACTACGGAATCGTTATGATGTTTGGATCTAATCTCATTGTAACCTTCTCAAGATGAATCAGAGCCAGGAGAAACGAGTACTCCTTGATGTTGGTTTAACTGAGTAAGACCAATACTAAAAGATGGACCAAAATCCATATGTATCAAGCAATGTCGATGAAAACTAAGAAAGTTTTAAAAATAAAAGCAAAGAAAAAATTACAGTGAAAAAAAGATGAAATTGAAGTTGAATGAGAATGGAGAAATTGTATTACCTTTTTTAGAATTTCGAATTTGAAAAGAAGATGAACTGAAATTGAAAAAATAAAACCGCTTCCCTGATGGCTTGAAATTAGGCAAAAAATTAGGATAGTTGTGAAGGAGTAATGGAATGTATCAGATAGTTGGAGAGAGAATAAAAGAGTGATTTTTAATATTTTTATAAACGATAGAGAATAATAGTAAATATAGATATATAAGGTGCATAGATAAATATTTTTTCTTAATTTAATTAATGGTAATCACAAGTCTTTGTGGGACAATACTCAATCTTATCACTCGATAATTTTGTCTCAACTACCCCTTTTGACATGGCATCTTGAAATAGAAATTTATCAAATGATGGGTGCTTAGATGCTATTAATTTCTGTACTGTGAAGCATCTCACTTGAATATAAATTAGAATCATATTTCCTAAAGCGAGTTGTGCACATCTCATCAATTCTGAGTGGAAGATATATAGCACTTGTGGTGGCCAGGACATTGAAAGTGTTGTCCTAACTCTTATTCGCGAGTTGTGTGCATCTCATCAATCCTTTGAGTGGAATATATATAGTACTTGTGGTGGTCTCCTGAGCACTGACCCATATTCGGATAACAAGATTGCTATATCGATCAAAAGAAATGTGTACTCTCCTTTTGACAGGCTCCATCTGAGAATGTGATCACATTCTGTACGCATGTATAAGCCAAAAGAAAAAAAAATGAGGCAACATGTGACTGCTCTACAGCTATGACAAAGGTATCCAAATGGTACAACCCTTTACTAATTCTTGTAAGCATCAGAGTACCAACACCTTAGGTTTATTTACCATCCATTGATGGTGAAATACTACAAAAATCACCAGCTTGGCTACAGATCAATTATGAAACTAAGAATACTGAGGACAAAATAAAGATGGCGGGCAAAAAGAAAAAAGATGAATATTGTCATGCTGGCAACAAGAATTTTGATTTGACTTTGCTGAAATGATTTACGTCCTGAGATCCTCGGACATGGCACAAGGAATACAATGTGTAGTAAGGATGTCTGATGTTGCAGATTTTGCTGTCTCTGTCTGAAGGACTACTACCTGCACAAAACAAACTAGAATTAATATAGCATCTTGCCACAGATCTCTCAGAAACACCAGAGCAACAGAAAGTTCATACCTGCTGATATTCCAAATCAAACTTCAAAAACTCATCATTGCACTTCTCTACCATCCTGGCCAAGCTCTTCAAATTTTTTACAGGCTCACCGTTGAAAGCAAGAACCTAGAACATGACCGGAAAGCCACAACCCCATAGGCAAAGGACGATGGTATCAATGGAAGTCTTGTTTGACAGCCCAATTAAGAAACACTGATATCAAGATTTAGAGTTGCATCTGCCACCAACCTGAGTATTAACTATCTCCTCATATCCGATGTTAATGTCAGCAACAAGAACCTTAAAACATTTCAAAAAGCAAAAGAAGCAGAATATCAGATCCTACTTCAATACAACAATCCTGCAGCTTCTCAAGGATGATTTTTTAGATGAGGCATAACCTGGGAAACCACAACAATCTGTTCATCAGGTGATTGTCGAAACTCATGTAAGAGTTTGTCCAATAGCTTTACAGGAGCTTCGTACTCATAATCCTTTCCATACTGGTTATGCACATAGGAGGAGTTAGACAATAGAACTATCGCAATAAATGATGAGGCATTGTATGCACCCATGAATCACTATTAAGCACAACAGTGAAAAGAGTGACGCAAATGGCCATGTAGAGCATGTTGTTTTCTATACACTGGTACTCTGGCAGTAAAAAAGGTAGAATCTACGCATTCGCTAAAACACTAACTCAAAAACTGACAACAATAATATGATAAGAACCCTCATTGCATAGTGAAGAAGATTATATAAGAATACAACTCGTTATGTTTTCTCTTCTCAGCTAACTCATGCACGTGGGTGGTTTTTATATAGCCTTATGACTACCTATTGTACATCCTAGTCATAAATTATATCAAACTAATCTATTACAAATATATAAACATTAAGAATTCTACATCCTAATCATAAACAATGTTGCTCTCAATCACATAGGAATTAGGGATTTCTGAAAAATGTCATTCAACTTATGAGCTATAAGAAAATTTTCTTTTAAATAATAGTGGTGTCTGGACCAACTTGTGTGCAGACATGCACCTAAACAAGAGTCCACCTTGTATCTTCATCCTCCCATCCTTCCATCAGCATGAGGCATGCAATTACACCCACCAAATTAAGCAGATAGGAAGAAATCACCCAAATATATCTTGCCTCTGCTAAGATTTGGACCCTAGTACCCCAGGATGAGCTAGGAAATTTTTATGATAGTTAGAAGGTAATCTTGTTACTTGTACATAAACTTTGATAATACCACCAAGAATACTCATGACGCCATCAAGCCAATTCTAGAAGGTATGATAAACTTCAGTATACATGCATTAGTCCCCTAGAAGTGGCAATAAGCCACATAAACTCCAACATATACAACTACAAGCAAAGAAACTTGAAGGAAACTCAGTTCAATCACAAACATTGATCATGAAAATTAAATAGAGAAGAAAAGTCACTCAAACAAGGAATCATAAGAGAAGGGCAGTGGTATAGAGTTAATAAACAGAGTAACATGGATCTTAGAATGATGTGTGCAGATTTTCATGATGTGAGGGATATGACACATCAATATGCCAAAGCGATTTGTGTACCTCTGAACGAAGATATGGAACAGATACAGTTGTAAAAACAAACCCAGCTATAATATAATATGATGGAGGTCTCCCCTTGTTGTGAGCAGGAATAAGCCTCATCTGAGTTGCAAGTTTGATGATGAAATTTAATATCTCAGAATTACGACGAAGAACTTTAACTGCAGCGCCGTCACCGGAATATTTTTGGGATACAAGATAACTAAAACCTATACGCTCTCCATGCCGAAATGGAACTGAAAATACTCAAAGGAAGTCATATGAACTGTCAATAGAATATAAAATCTAAAGACAACATATTTAACTTGAATAGAGTGACAACACATAAAGCTAATAAAAACAGAGTATCAATAAATATATGTAATTATCATGCAACTCCGACTAACAAATATGTTCTTCCAAATGGGTTGAACCATTAGGAACCATAAAAAGATGCCGGAAATTCTACATGCAAATACCAGGTAAGATATTCACTGTCTTCCGAAAAACAAATGTGGAATGGAAACACAGTCCAAGAAGTACAAATACAAACCAGTTGACAAAGTTCTCCTGTAAATACCTTATCCAATATGAAGGTCTCTTTAATACTGCCATCAGGCTTAGTCAGGTCATCAACATGAATGTTTTTACCACTTAGAATAAATAACACAAGAATAACATCAGGAAAAAAAAAGGAAGAATTATGAGTGAGTTAACAGTAAATCCAACAACTGATAATCAAACTTATTGCATTAGTTGCAGAGCTTAGGTTGGAAAATTACAAGCAGATCATTTTTTAGTCAATAAAGTAAAAATTGTAAGCAGCTGCGAAGAAAGGGTGGTGAGATAAGTCAACTAAAAAAGCATGAAAGGAAGCAAGCACAGTTAGCATTTCAACCTGTTCCATCATTGGCAATATCAACCCCATCGAAGCTTAGGATTACATCAGATGGCATCAACATCATCGACTCTGGGGCAGTAGGGTCGATTCTTCTTATACGGACACCTTTCTGGTCAGGTTTCATTCCCATTGATAAACGCAGATCTGGATTTTCCATCTTCTGCCACTCAACCCCAAGAATGGGAAATCCTGAGGCAAAATGAAAATAATGATAATATGCCAAAAAGACATCACAAAAATACAACAGTCAAACGGGCATTAATCTTGTATAGTAGCCTGTCCATTTTTGTCAAAAGTAGTCATAAGTTCAAACTACATCATGAGAAAATAAGAGCTGATTCTCATGCATCAAGCATAAAGGTATTCTTTTGTATCACATTATTACATCGCTGGTGGCTAGTAACCTACTGTTGAATTTGCTTTTAGTTACTCCAGTAGTTTTTAGCAAAACAAGTTGTTTAGTTTAAGATAAATTTGAATTTTGAATTTTAGTTAAGTTGTTGAGATATTTTAGGTTATTTTGAATTTCAAATTATGCAGATTTTTATTTTAAGTTGTCTATTTAAAGCCCTATTATGCTTAATAAAAAAATTGAGAGACACTTTCAATCTTTTTTGCTGCCCCATCTTTTAAAAAAAACAATGCCCCATCTTTTAAAAAAACCAACAGTGGTATCAGAGCTTCATTGACCTTACGGGATCTGTGAGTTCTTTCAAAGAACTACCGTACTTTTTTAACCCGTAAGGGCTACCCTTTTAACCCATGAGAGCTACCCATTTTTAACCCATCAAGGCTATTTTCAATTCGTGCTTTTTTCAATGCACAGGCAATTTTTAACCTAAAAAATAGCAAGCAGCAATCTCTCATTGAATGCCCCAAAAAATTTCACTGGCGAAAACTATCAGATTTGGTCAGTAAAAATGAAATCATATCTTGAAGCTTATGATCTATGGAAAGTGGTGATGGAAGATATACCCTTACAACCTCTCCCTGCAAATCCTACTCTTGCTCAGATTAAATCTCACACGGATGAAAAAACAAAAAAATTCAAAGCCAAAACTATAATTCAAAATTCAGTTGCGGATTCGATTTTTTCTAAAATCATTTCTTGTGAGACAGCAAAAGAATCTTGGGAAAAACTAAAAAAAGAAACCAAGGAAGTGATCGAGTCATACAAATGCAAATTTTGAATTTGAAAAGGGATTTTGAATCTCTTAGAATGCAAGAGGATGAAACTATTGTTAAGTATTCTGACAAGATTTCTTTGATTGTTAATAAAATTAGGTTGCTTGGTGAGGATTTCAAAGATAACAGAATAGTAGAAAAAATTCTTGTGACAATTCCAGAGAGATTCGAGTCTAAAAATTCATTTCTGGAAGATCCTAAAGATCTCTCTACCATCTCTGTTGATGTTCTTCAAGCAAAAGAGCAAAGAAAAGCCTTTAGACAAGACAATGTTACTGACTCTTTAAGCACAAAACAGAAAAGAAAAAGGCAAGAATCCTCTTTGCAAATACTGCAAAAAAAAACACTCAGAAAATTTTTGTTGGTGGAGACCTGATGCAATATGTGGAAATTGCAAACAAGCGAGTCATGTTACAAAAGTGTGCAAGCTTAAAAACAATCTTCAAGTACAAGCAGTAGATGCAGAAATCGAAAAGCAACTTTTTAAAATTGCAATAACTAAAGCAAATGAGGAGTGTTGAATTTGCTTTTAGTTACTACAGTAGTTTTTAGCAAAATAAGTTGTTTAGTTTTAGGTAAATTTGAATTTTGAATTTTAATTAAGCTGTTGAGATATTTTAGGTTATTTTGAATTTCAAATTGTACAGATTTTCATTTTAAGTTGGCTATTTAAAGCCCTATTATGCTTAATTAAAAAATTGAGAGAATCTTTTTTGCTGCCCTATCTTTTTAAAAAACCAACACCTACGACACTCATTCTATCCCATATTTCTTATTTTAAATTGTTTCTTATAGTTGACATGCATGACTTAGCCATGTCTCGTTTATAGTTGAAATGCATGACTTAGCAATGTCTCGTTGTATCAACTTTTGATGACACCAAAAAGATAAGTCAGGAATTCGTTTTGAAAGCATCAAAGCTCTTTGACTTCTCTTTTATTTTTTAATAAGGTAGCATCATAACCTTGTTGAATATGCAGATCAGCAGATAATCCTCATTAATTGCATACTACGGAAAAATCAGTTCAACTTCAGAGTAACATCTGACCCCACCAAAATATAACTTCTTGCATTTATCTCCAGTACAAGACTTGTAAAAATCTACCGTACAAGAAGATCAACAATTCAGGAATTTTTGAGAAGTCTACAGTTGAATTGTGATCATAAATAAAACTTTAACCTTTGGGTTATACAAAGAATCCCTAGTGAATTATAAGTCTGTGTTGGAAGAGTTCCACATCATATGAAAAAGGGATGGGTGGTTTCCTTATATGGACTTGGCAATCCTCTCCTCATGAACTAGCTTTTAGGATTGAGTTAGGTCCAACATCCATTTATTTACCATGGCATCAAAGCAGGACTCTTTCCAGTTATTTTTTACTGATGCTGGCCCCCATATTAATTGCGCAAACACCAGGTATCAAGCCTTGGTTGTCAGGTGGAGTGTTAAGAGTCCCACATCAGATGAAAAGGGGATGGCTGATCTCCTTGTATGGACTTGGAAAATCCTCTCCCCATAAGCTAGCTTTTAGGGTTTAGTTAGGCCCAAGATCCATTTTTGAAGCAATCTTAAAATTTGTGTAGCTGAAACACACCCACACATATGCACCTTATTGAGTATGAAATTACTCGAAAATGCAAGGCGTGCAAACTAGTAAACCATAAAAACTTGTAGCTCCTAATATTTCTTCCGCCTCACCTTTAGATTTTTTTCTTTTTTAATCCAAAATAAAATTTGATTGGACACTTCTGTAGTTCTGTTACCTGTCAGCAAAAGTTTACATTTGCGTGTTTAAAATTTATACACTGATGTCTGAGGAACTTCAGCATACATAAGATAGTAAAAACATAATTCTAGAAAAGAGAAAGAAGTGTAGGAACTAAGCTCATCACAAATGTATCCTTGAGCATCTGCAAATGCTAGTATTCCACAAAAATATTAGCTATTTATCAGTGTCTTAGAAAGATAAAAATGGAAAAAGACCTTTCAGAAGATCAATTGAACACCCTACTGTGTTACTTTAACAGTAATCAACCCAAAGAAGAGGATATTTACCAATACAATATTGTCAGACATTTTACCGACACCATTTAACAGCTATGAGATAAACTTCAAAGAACTAACACAAAAATTACACTTTATTTGAGCTACATTAATTGCGCAATAAAGGAGTAGATGTTATTACAAGACGTACTCCAAAAAAAGGGAAGTTTCAGCTACTGACCTTCAATTGATAACCCCATTATATGTCAGAAGATTAATTACAAAACTAAAAAGAACTTGGAGAATTTTAATCTCTAAGCCAATAAAGTCAACAGAATAAATTCAGTTAGATCATAGCCTAGTCCTTGTACATAAGACAAATCTGTAAGTAACAGTGTTGATGGTATTTGAGATTCGATATAAATCAGATAGGAAGGTATAAAGGTTCAAATACCTCATGGTATTCCTTTACAAGCAGAACATACACCGTTGGACCCACATGCTTGGAAAATGAAGGGAGGTGAAAGTGAGTTATTTTCACTGAAATCCTTCACCAAATATTTGGAAAAAGTACATTTTTTCATAAAACTGGCTGCAATTATGTCATTCATACAGCTGATATTTTGAGGAAAAGAAAAGAAAATATATGTTAGCTGGTGTTTCATGTGCAAACGTTTGAATGTAAACATGGACTACTTGTGTCTACACTGCCAAGTTGCTAGTTGGTTGTGGTGAATGGTATTTAATTTATTTGGCCTGATGTGGCCAATGTCTGATTAGCTTCTATAATCAAGCATGTGAAAAAGTTGTATAGCATGGGATATAGCCCCTTCATCTATCGTGGTTCTCGGGAGGGAAAGGAACACATGAGTTTTTGTGGAATGTGCAAATTGGTTTTGTATGGATGAGAGCATGTCTTTTCTTTCTAGTTAGTTTTCGGTGGATCCACAAGGTTCCTATTAGTATAGATCATTTGTGATTTGTAAAGAACTATATCTTTCAGACCTTCAGTAGATTCTCTACTCTTTTTTCTTCGAATAAAGTAATGGATACATTGATATAATAAGAAAACTCCAGTATACAAGTTGTATACAAAAAATGGTAGCCATACATCAAAACATGTTAGTACTCTCTACGTTTGTTACTATCTATATGGTTTTTTTTTACTTTTTATAAGACAAAAAATTACTAATGAAAATAGCACTTTTATTATTGTGATTAATAAAAAGGCAAAGGTCCTGATATACCCCTCAACTTAGTCATTTAGAGCTGATATACCTCCGTTATTAAAGTGACTCATTTATACCCCTATCATTACACAAATGACTCACATATACCCCATACAAAAATGGCTCACATATATTCTTTTCATCTAAAGAAAGTGAAAAAATTGCTTTTTTGATTTTTAATTTTAAAAAAAAATTCATGTATGGTTTTTTTTTTGTTTTGAGAAAGTAAAAAAAAAATTATATCCATACATGAATTTTTTTATAGAAAAGTTTAGGGGTATATTTACTCTTTTTCACACATGAATAATTTTTTGACTTCTTTGATAATCATTATTTTAGTTTCTAATTTTTATTTTATTTTTTCTTTCATTCTTTAGTGTAAAAATAAGAGAACTAAAACAAATTAAGTGTGAACGAAAAAAAGTAAGAAAAAAAAATTAAAAACTATCTTTTGCAGCTATATTATAACTTAAAACTAATTTTTTTTTTTACTTCTATATTGTAATTTAGTTTTTTTTATCTATAAAAAAAATTTGGGCATGTATAATAAATTTCACAAGAAAAGTAGAGAGAAAAATATGTTTGACCATCAAAATGATAAATTCAAATTAGCCATTGAATTAAAAAAGTCAAAAAGATAAATTATGTGTGAGAGGGATCAAATATACCCTTATATGTTATTTTTTTAATAAAAAGCTTTAAAAATTAAATTTAAAATTAATTATTTCACTTCCGTCGGAGGAAAAGGGTATATGTGAGTCATTTGTGTAACAGTAGGGTTATATATGAGTCACTTTCATAACGAGGGTCATATCAACTATAAATGACAAAGTTGAAGGGTATATCAGGCCCTTTTCCCTTAATATAATTATAACTTTATCAGAAAAGATTGGGAATAAATCATTCTCCATCGAGCCCAGAGGTAGGCCAATGAAGTATTGGCCAATGGAGAGGTGATTAGACAAAATAAGGCGTATCTTCAGCTTATCGGGGAACATGACCTTAGATCAAAGGATGTGAAGGTCACACATAAGGGTAGACGGTTAGTAGGTAGTCTAGCGTTGTCTTAGTATTAACTTATTCTTGTAGTCTTTAGCTTGATGGTATTATAGAGCACCGTGTCTGTCGTAGTAATAGCATATTCATGTAGTCTTTGACTTTTGGTATATGTTGTTTACTACATTTAGGTGGTCGCACCATATTGTTCATGTTGCGGTTCCTTGAATATATGTTTTGCACTGCTTTCCTATTAGTTGTCATGTTTCCTTCACTGTCGTTTTTCTATTCCATTACCACTTTGATTTGCTTCCCTTTTTAAAAAAAAAAAAATTAAAGTCAGTGGGTCCAGGTCCCACTGACAATTTTATTAAATAAATGTTTGTACATGTGTTAAATTAACGATTAAAACAAAAGAAACAAATGTCAAAGTATCTTTCCAAATTGAAATGGCAGATTCAAATCTTCTTCTTCAATTTGGCTGCAGATTTTTCAAGCTCCAATGTGTCGATCTATTTCCTCCAATCAACGAAGGTTTGATTCTTGTATTCTCCCTTCAGCTTCTTGATGTTTTTCTTGTTTTTCCATTCATCTTCCTATTTACTCCTCCTTGTTTTGTTCCTCAAAGATCTCTTATGTGTGTTTCTTGGTGTCCAGATCTGGTGGTAGCGTTTGTTGAATTCGGTGGTCTCTATTCTAATTAGGACCTGCCCTATGTTTGCGCTTAAGGTCGGTATTTCTCTTCTTTCTCCAATTTAGCTTGTTATTTTGTGTCCACTTGTTGCTCATATGCTTGTTATTCTTGAGTTTGTTGCACCTTTTTTTGGTTCCCCGGATTTGTTATCTGAAAATCTTCGATTGTATCATATTTATGTCTGTCTTGAGTCGAGGGTTTTTGGGAAATAGTCTCTCTACTTGCAAGAGGTAGAGGTAAGGCTTGCGTACACTCTACCCCCTCCCCCTCCCAGACCCCACTTTGTGGAATTTCACTGGGTATGTCATTGTTGTTGTAATTGACTACACTCCAATGAAAGTAGTTGTCGTTGGTTACATGAATCATCATTTATATCCATTCCGTTCTATCGGATCCATTTTATACAATACTAATTTTTTAATCTTATGAAGGCAAAAGGAGTTCCCTAAGACTGGATATTTATAAACAAACAAGCATCTAAAAAGAACAAAAGACCCTCGACAAATACCAACTGTAATACAAACATAAGAACAACCAAAAAAATCTTAATCCTAACTAGTTGTCATACAAAGTCAGTTACTTGCAATGCTTGGTTGTTGTTTTTTTGATATGTATGTATGTATACGGAAAGAGACACACACATCAACACAAACTTGTCCTGGAAATCAAAAAATTGAAATCAACAACACACCCAGTGTAATCCCACGTGTAGGGTTCGGAAAGGAAGGGATGCACCACGAGGACTTCTCGAGGGTCACTCATCCTCGTACTACTCTCATCCAAACATGCTTAATTCGGAGTTCTGATGGGATCTGGTGTGTTAGTGATGGTATGATTGCATCCAATTTTTTGAAATAGAATTTTTTATTTTTTATTTTTGAAATAGAGTGATGAAAGAAGACAAAATGATACTAACATAAGTATTGTTCTACTTACAAGGATTCTAACACTTTTAAAATTACAACATGATATCTATGTAAACTTACACCTAAACCCAAAAAGAAGAACACAATTTGATTTAATTTTCAATGAAATGCAGGTTGTATCCTCAAAACATCTAGAATTCCTCTCCTTCCATATTGTCCACCAAATGCTTGCTAAGACAATTTTCCATCTGTCTATGTTGCCAACCTTCCCTTCATTCCAGCTTGCTAGCATTACCACAATGTTGTCTAGCATTGTCCACCTAACACCCTAAGATTTAGGAACATATCCCATAGTTGACTAATCATTTTGCAATGTAAAACAAATGGTTAATTGATGCAAGGCGAGTTTCATCAAACTCTTGCACACAAAGCAAGCTAAGGAGTTCGTAGACTTTTCATTGAGTCACTAATTTAGAGACTTGGAGGATGCTTGAAAGGCATGAAGCACAAGAACATGTTAAAGTGGAAGTACAATGAAGAAAAAGGCCCTTCTTACACAAGCCCTGTTAACTAAGAAGTCTCATGTCATTAAGGGTATTTTTGAAATAATTATCCTTAGCCTAGCTTAGTATAAATACTACACTAAGACATTTTATTAGGTAGATTATTTTGGAGATTATCGATGTTCACTTGAATAGTGATGCTCTTGAGAGAGTTGGAGCTTATGGCCATTGTTGCTTGATGTTATTCGATAGATTGCTTGCTTGCAAGAGGATTCCTCCTAAGGGTTCATCTTATAGTGTAGGTGCTTGATTTGGTCACATTAATTGGAGGTTTTATCTTTCTATAGCTATTGTTGACAATTAATTCTTATCTTTTGTCTTGCTTTCTATCCTTAATCTTTATTTCTTGTTCTTGGAGTTAGGATTTTGTTTTCCGCATTTCGATATTATATCATTAATTGTCACTTCCTCATATGTAACACCCCAAAATATTCTTAGATCAGTCCATAAGAGCCCAAGAGAAAGTGAGAAAAGTCCTCTGAACTGTGAACAATGAGTGGCCCCTATGGACCATAGATGGAGATACGGGTCGTAGGTGGGACTCATAATCCACCTCTAGACTAAGTGAAATTTTAGGTTTCTGATAACTCTTCTATGGATGGGTTCTACGGCCTGTAGAAGTTCCTACGGACCATAGGTGATGCCCATAGAAAAGTTTCAGAAACTTAGAAACATCCTAGTGTAAAGGACGAAGGGACCCTATGATCCATAGAGGTTCCTACAGACCGTAAAAGGCCCTGTAGACCAAGTCCTGAAGACTATCTCAGAACACTTCTACGAGCAGGGTCCACGATCTGTAAGAGGGTCTACGACCAGTAGAAGGGATCAGTAGATCCAAACCTTGCAATTCTAGTGAGCTCCTTAAGTGTGCCAAGTTTCTACGAGAGAGCTCTTACGGCCCGTAGAAACTTCTACAAGCGCCCTCTTTTAGTTCATCAAGTTTCGCCAAAAACATCATTCTTCCAAGTATGTAAGGCTACTCATAGCGTTGGACTGAGTTCGTCCTTGCGCCCTACATCTCAATTCCGTCAATGAAAAGTTTAAGTCTGAGTTTTAGTCCAAATTGTATTGAGTTTTGAATGAGTCAAAATTTCCTTTCGTGGAGTCACTTGTATATTTATTGACATTGTGAATATTCCTATGATTCGAATTCCTTAAGTTGTTGTTCATGCTTGCTTCCATGTGGACCCGAATTGAGTTACTACATTGCTTACTATTACGCATTGTTTTAGAACAAAGAGAGTATTTTCATGTTTCGAGTAAAAGAAGAGTTTTTGAGGGAACATGAGTGTCCCAAGTGCATTACATTACCTGAGTTCATGGAGTTTTACATTATTGATTTTATGCATGATTTTCAGAGTCTAAATGAGTTAGAGTACTATGCATAATTGATATTTTGAGAATGAGTCATAGGGAAAACGAGCAGTCCCAAATGCATGTTGTCTTAAAAAGAGAGAATAAAGAATTTGAGAAAGAGTTGAGTTAATCAAAGTAAAGTCCAATGAGACTAAATGAGATGCATTTTGAGTATCCTACTCACATTATTATATGAGCAGTATTGTATGATTTTGGGAATAGTATTGATCATTGATTTGGGTAAGACCTTAGATAACTCAAATCCCATAAACTACGTAGCCAGCGCATGATAGGGTCGTACCATTAGTTCGGGCGACTCCTCACTCCAACTTTCTTTTATGACAAAATAAACCAAGCCTAATAGTCTCTGATATGGACTTTGATATGGATTCATAAGTTGAGATTGCGTCCCTTATCCCGACAAGGTAATGGATGGCTCTGGCGATGTGAGCAGTACGGTGTATCATCACGAGGCTCATAGTGATGGTTTTCGGTTAGAAAAACTCCTGAAAAGAGAAAATATTAATTAATTTTGAGTTGCATTCATAACTTATAATTTGTAAAGCCTTGACACTTTATTATATTTGCATGCTTTACTTCAGTCGAGTTAATTTCATTGTTTCTTGCATGAGTATTCATCTTTCAGTTATTTATTAATCTAGTCGTTTTACATATCGTACATCCCATATAGTAACATCTTTCGACACTACATCATTTTATGATGCAGATATAGGTGTTAGAGATCCTCAACAGGTGTATCATTGAAGAGCATATTTCCCAACTTTTGGTGAGAGCTAGCTTTTGGAGGAACTCCTTTCTTTAGTTCATTTATTCAGTATTATTAATTCCTTGAGGTAGTTGTGGGCCTGTCCCAGTACCTATCTACGGTATTTTAAAGGCTTCATAGACGGAGTAGAGTGTTGATTCAATATTTTCAGAGATTGTGTTTTAAACTTTGCCTTTACACATTTAGAGTATTGTCAGGCTATTTTATGAGTTCATACTATAAGTACTTGAAATGCTCATTACGTTTATACTTTTGTATCAAGTTAAGTCTTCCGCTTTGTAGTGAGCTAATCCAAGGGTTTGTTTGGTACCATCAATGGTTTTTGAGCGTCAGCCACGCCCAGGGTTAGGGTGTAGACTCAGGGCATTACAAACTAAACCATTTCATTCCTGTTGAGTTATGAAGTTTTGATGATTAACATAGACAGATGAAACATGTCAGTCAGTGTGGTTCAAAGATACACCGTCAAGAGCAGCTAAGATCTAGTATACTTTCAAGTCTGGCGTATGAAATCAATACAGACAGAAGTGCAGAAATCTAAGAAAGGATAACTGCGATTCAAGGTGAATAAGTCAAACCTGAAGGAGTTCGAGTCCCACAACAACACTAATAAAGAGAGAAGTCTATTGGAAGGAGTCCAACTCAAAGTAGAACTCAAGAGCAACAGAGTTTGATTTTGATAGCAGAGTCTATTTTCAACAAGGAGTTTGTGTGAAATGAAACTCTGTGGCATAGTGCTTAAATAGAGAGGAAGAGTCTCTGAAGAGTTGAGCACTCACATAGCAAAAAGGCAATTGGCATATTGGCTTCGCGAAGGTGCTGCGGAACCTTGAAGTGACTCATTAAAGAACCTTGTCCTTTTACAAAGTTTATGTTCTAGGAAGTTTTTCTTTGAGTTTGTGATTTGATGTATTGATAGTTCAGTGAGTTATAAATTGAAGTAGAGCTATAATGTTCAAGTAGAGATTAACCTTCGAAAACGATCTCTTCTTTGAGGGCGTGTTATTTCTGGTTTTGGTGGTCCTGAAATATACTTTTACTTGAAAAATTGGAGGTCCAAGGGTGGACCAAGTTGTTTCTACAAGGTGATATTTAGCACAAACTTGCTAAGCTAGAAATGTATGAATTCTATGGAAGAGGGGTTGCTTAGGGCTCTATTTACTCTACCTTTGTGCGAGGGAAATCTATCTATTTGTTGGCTGAGGATATCGCTCGAATCTTGGATATCCCAAATGTGGGTTGAGATCACTATGTCAAAAATGAATGGCCGCCGTTGGATAACATGGCTTCGGCGCTTGCTATATCGCGGAAATTCACAGGCAATTCTGCACTGTCTCAGCATCGACGTATTCTGAAGAGGGAGATGTCCCCTTTGCATCAACTATACTTTGATGTTGTCCATAAAGTGTTGATGCCTAGGAAGGAACGGCGAATTGAGGCTAGCTTTTTTGATTTAACTCTAATGGAACTCCTAGACACTAAAGTCTAGATCAATCTATGTAGCCTGATTATCAAACATATGCAAAGAGTGCTGATTCAGGATAGATGTGGTCATGCTCTGCCTTATGGCTTGCCCAAATATTTGAGGATTATTCTGTCCCTGTGCAGGTTTAGACTCTCCAAACTACAAAAGATGTTTTAGGGATAGTGAACCATTTCACTCTTCCTATTTCTATGTGTTGTGCTGACACTCCTCTTCAAAGGCTGCAACTAGCTTTGGATGCTAAGACTATTGATTTCGATGCTGCTAGAGAGGCCTATGAGATTGAAAAGAATGGTTTTGAGACAAAGATTGCTGAATTGGAAGCCACTCTTGCAAGGGAAAGGGCGTAACATGTGAATATGATTTGTAGGTTGACAAAATTGATCCCTTTTGCTTCTGGTCCTTCTTAGTCCTCTCCCCCCCCCCGCCCTCGTGTTGTGTTGTCCTTGTCTTTTGTCTATGCTCAGTTGTTCTATGCATTGATGTTTTTACCTTAGTCAGGATCTATCTTGCAAGTTTTTAAGGCTTCTCTGTTTGTGTTGAATGAAATTATCCTCATTTTTTGCTTTACTCAGGCTAATGTTCATTTTAATACGTATTTATGCTTGTTCTAAGTCTGATTTTGTATCTAATCTTACTAATAGCCCAAGTGGCAATGAATTGGTTATAACTATATCTTTGGCAAAGTTCTTAACAGGCCTATCTTTTCGATGACGCCATAAGGGGGAAGAAAGGTTGTGAAATGTTTATAACCCACGAACTAACTTGTTTCATCTTAGCTAGCATTTGGCCCCAAGTAGTTTTTGGGAAAAACTTGAAAAATATTTGAGAACTTGTGTTTGTCCATACAATTTGCCATTACTTGGCAAATATTTTTGGCAAAATCCCCAAGTTCCCAAGTTCTAAACAAAAGTAGAACTTGGGAACTTGGTAAGGTTTAAAAATTTAAAAATAACCCAAACTTTTATATTTTATAAAAACACCAATCATTTATTAATTCCAATTAATTCCTCTTAAATAAAACTTATCTATAAAAATACTCACCGACCCTCTTAATTTTTGATCACTAAGTATATGTTAAATGAAAATTAATGTATTGTATATAATGTTATTTTGTTGTTGTTGATTGTTATCAATTATGTTACAAAAAAAAATTTAACGGGACATGTTCATTATAAAATGATAACACAAATTTATGGATATTTTTAATAATTTTTAGAACTTACAGGTACAAAATAATATTTTTTGAAATTTCACCAAAACTTAAAAAAACTTAGGGCCAAACGCATGGTGCAATTTCACCAAAATCCCCCCAAGAATAACTTGCCAAGAATATTTGAGAACTTAGAGCCAAACAGGGCCTTAGTGTTATGATGTTTAATTGTCTACAAATACAAACGAATGCACAAGCAAGAGTAGTCTATCATCATCAAAAAGGGGGAATTTGTTCAGTTATGAAGTTTTGATGATTAACATAAACAGATGAAACATGTCAGTCAACGTGGTTCAAAGATACACTGTCAAGAGTAGCTAAGATCTAGTATACTTTCAAGTCTAGCATATGAAATCAATACAGAAAAAAGTGCAGAAATCTAGGAAAGGATAACTGTGATTCAAGGTGAATAAGTCAAAAATGAAGGAGTTCGAATCCTACAACAACACTAAAAAAGAGAGAAGTCTGTTGGAAGGAGGAGTCCAACTCAAAGTAAAACTCAAGAGCAACAGAGTTTGTTTTGATAGTAGAGTCTGTTTTCAACAAGGAGTTTGTGTGAAATGAAACTTTGTGGGCGTAGTGCTTAAATAGAGGGGAAGAGTCTCTTAAGACTTAAGCACTCACATAGCAAAAAAGGCAATTGGCATATTGGCCTCACCAAGGTGTTGCTGAACCTTGAAGTGACTCATTGAAGAACCTAGTCCTTTTATAGAATTTATGTTCTAGGGAGTTTTTCTTTGAGTTTGTGATTTGATGTATTGATAGTTCAGTGAGTTATAAACTAAAGTAGAGACATAGTCTTCAAGTTGTAGGTAACTGAAAGACTTGGGAACACATACCTTAGGAGGTGTGTGATAACATAAGGTTTAATTTATTCTTCCTTAGGTTACATAGTTTGTAATCGTTTTGTGGTAAGGCTTGTTTCATTTACTAAAGTTGGGAGAAAATCTTGTTGGGGAACAGGTCGTGATTTTTACACCTTTTGAGTCGGGTGTTTCCATGTTAACTATTGTGTTCTTACTTTACTGCTTTTACCTCTTCAGTTGAAACACGTTAGGCAACTTCGCTCACTAAGGTAAACGTAAAGTTAAGTTATTCTAAGGTCGTGTAGAATATCACTTGCAAACCCCATTTGCTACAAAATTCTGTGAAGGAATACCCAATTCACATGGTCATATGCTTTTCCAATATTCAACTTGCACATCATGCCTGGTTTTTTCTGTTTCAATCTAGAGTCTAGGCATTCATTCGCAATCAAAATTGCATCTATTATTTGTCTACCTTTTATGAATGTCATTTCTTGAGTGTTCGGTAGTTTATGCATCACCTTCTTGAGTCTTTCTCTAACATTTTTTGAAATTAGCTTATAGAAACTCCCAATAAGGTTGATAGATCTGAAGTCTCCCAATTCTATAGCACCACTCTCTTTAGGTGTAAATACCACATAAGTAGCATGAAGCTCTTTTCAAACATCTCCATTGAATGAAAGTTCGAAACTGCAGGCATCACGTTTGCCTTGTTAACCTCCAGCATTGAAAGAAAAATCTCATAGTGTATCCATTTGGGCAAGAAGCTTTGTCCACAGCACAAAGTTTTAAATACTCCAGTACTTCCTTCTCCTTCGAATTATTTGTAAGTTACATTTGTTATCTTTAGAAATATGGGATAGTTGATCATAATACATGAAGATCTCTATTCCTCTGCATCAGAACATGGAGTATGATAAAAATGTATGATCTCCCTTTATATATTCTTTGGTTCTTCAATGAATTCACCTCCCACCACCAGCTTATCAATGTAGTTGTTTCTCTTGTGTGCATTGGCTATTCTTTGAAAGAACTTGTTCTTTTTTTTTGGAACTTGGTAACTAAAGAACTTGTTGTTCTTATCTCCCTGTTTAAGCCAAAGTTCCCTAGATATTTGTGTCCATGCTATTTCCTCCCTTCTTGTGTATTCTTCAAAATTCGTGACCATGTTTGCCTTTTTGGAAACTTCATTAGCAGTAAGTGGTCTTCTTTGTTGTGTGTCATCAAGCTTATTGATCTATTCACAATGTCATTCTTTTCCTTTTCCATATCACCATAGTTGTTTTGGTTCCATTCCTTCAATTTTCTATAAGAGCTTACAGCTGCCCAAACAAGTATGTAATTTGGCCTGCCTCCAATGTCCATACATGATCACTGCTCTTGTATTCTGTCACAAAAACCTTAGGTCTCAAATCAACAATTTTCGAACTTGAAGTATGATTTGTTATGTTCCTAATTACCACATTTTAGAAACACTAGGGAATAGTCAGAACAAACTCTTGTTAGTATCTCCTGTTTAGTGTTTCTTAACATGTCATCCAGATCCTCTGGAATCAGAAATCTATCAACATTTTATGTTATTTCCTTATTATCCCCCAAAACTATGTTAATTGCCCTTTTCCCATAATAGTTCCATCAGCCCCATATCATCAATGAACTCAAAATTTCTAACATTGCTCTGGTGCATCTATTGCAGCTACTCTTTTCCAAGGGATATCTAACTACATTAAAGTCTCCAGCCAGATACCACGGTAGATTGAACAGTCCACTCACAGACCCAACTTCCTCGCACACTTCTTACCTTCCCCTATTGCAGTTAGGAGCATAAAACCATCATATACCAATTGAGATACTGTGATTGACATTTAAGCTTACAAGACAATGAGTACATTCCAATTGCCACTATCTCACCCCCACCCCCTTGTTCCACTTGCCTCCAATTGAGCATATCAGACACACATTCCCCCATAGTTATTAAACCTTTTCTTTGTCTCCTGAAAGCACAAAATATCAACCTTCCATATGGATGAGGCTACTTATCGCACTTGTTAAAACCCCTCACATTCCAAGAAATTGCTTTCATTTTCATTAATCCATGATGGTTTATCCCTTTCCACTATTTCTAAGTTGCTTTCGAAGTTTATGCCAAACACCAACCCTTTTAATTCTTGCATGCCTTTCTTCTTTGTTGTAGATGTTGCTGCAATCTCTGCCCCATGTCTGATGGCTCTTGTCTTATTACTTGCCTGTTCCTGTCTTTTTTCTTGAAGAGAGGCATGACCTCTTTTTCAGCCACCGAAGCAAATCCCAAATTGTTTGCTCAATATAATTATGTGTTGATGGACCCAAAGAGTTGCGTCCATATCCCCCTCTATCGCATCCTCTATAGCTAGTGTGTTTAGTGGTTCAATTTCCTCCACCGAAAACAATGAAGTGGATATTCATGTTAGGAAGCTTCAAGGGATAACAAAGCATAGACAAAAACGTGAAAATTGAAGGATCAACATGCACTTTTTTCTGCTCAAGGAAATACAACAAGTTCAGTAGATTAGCAAGTATTGTTCATGTAGAAAGTTGACCACAGATCTTTCATTATTATCCCAGAAGTTACATTTAATGTTAGATGAAGAGGCATTGCAATTAACAAAAAACACTTTTGATTCAAATTAATAGCTACTGAGAACCATTTTAACAAAGAGATGAAAGAAAAAACCAACACTTTCAGATGTAAGATGTTAGGTTGTTTGTTTTGAGTTGGAAGAACGCCTTTGGGGTGAACATTTATGAAATGGCAGATAATCCATTCTTATTTGAGTGTCCAACAAAATTTATGATAGAACAAATTCTTCTGGGGGAATGGAGTTGGGAAAAAAGCTAAAATCCACTTGGAATAGTGAAATCTAGTCATTGGTTGTTGTACGAGTAATCAAGAAAGAGAGTAAACATGGGTAAGAACCATGGGTCCTCCTCTTCACCTATGGGCAGAAAAGATTTTTAAGGCAATTGGCGAACAGCGGTTGGATAGAAACAGAGGAAGAAATATCTCTCAAAAACCATCTCAAATGAGCAAGAACGAAGGTCAAAGGAGATGGAACATGTGTTTCCCAGAAGTAGAGATTGAAGACAGGGGTTTAATTTTTATTATACCCACATGGAGCGAGACACCAACCATGGCTATAGCTAGCGAAGGAAAGAAGATGAACCTTCTGAAGGATCATCAGGTAATAGAGATACACAAGGAAGCCAATAGTTGTGACAGTTGAGCTAATGAGACAGAGAGTCACATGGAACCAGAAAAACCTAACACTCAATTCAAATGAATATCTGGAGTTGGAATACTAGAAGGTGACCGGGAGCAGGGAGATTTAAAATCAAGTGTGCCAATTAATGAAGGGAAAATAAGAAGATAGCAGGCCCAAAGCCTTCATCTGAGGCCCAATTTCAATTACAAAACAACTTGAGCCCGCACTTGATAGGGTGGTGTGATTCAATTACATATGAAATAGAAGCTAACACTAGAGCATCCCAGAAAAACGAAAGGAACTCCAGAATACTAGATGCCCGCCAAACAGAAGAAGGAGAACAATTGTTCCAAGACTCTAAAGAGTTGGAGGGGCACGATGAAGCTGATGATTATGCAAACTCCATGACTATCATTAAGGGGGGGGGGGGGAGATGCTTCCACTCTTAGCTACGTATATCTTCTGCCTTGACTTCAGCATTGTAGGCTTTTTGAGACAATTTCCCGAGTATGATTCTAAGTCTACCTCATCCTATTTTACCACCTTCAATTATCATATGATGCACTTACAAATTGGTGCAAATTGAGTTCTAAATAGGACATGGAAAACCCGTCTGAAGTGACCTTTTAATTTATGCTCTATGTATGCTATTGCACACACTCTCGAAAATGACACATTTCTAATCTTATTCAATCATATATGACTGCACATTCAAGTTAACATTTGCATTTCGACAACATTCATCTTATAGTTGTAACCAATATGAATGACTACAATGAAATAAGACAGATGTGACCAACATGAATAATTACAACTTTTTTTGTTGATAAATACATGAATGACTACGAGTACCAGTAGACTTACCGGTATATGCTCCATTCTTCTCATAGTCTTTAATGAAGTGTGTGATTACAGGTGTTGGGATGACATAACCAATATTCTCCACATCTTCATGTTTAAGGGACTGAAATGCGATACCTACACAATTTCCTTTATCATTAAAAGCAGGCCCACCAGAATTTCCAGAATTTATAGCAGCATCAATCTGTAAACTAAGAACATTTGTCAGATACAAGAGCGATTGGATCATCAAATTGGGAAAGAACATTATAATAATTCATCAGTGAAAATTGAATACCTGGAGCCCCAAAAGTTCAGTAGACCCATGAACATAAGATAATATCTCTATGCGTGAAACAACACCACTTGTCACGGAGATTGTGTCACCACCAATTGGATAACCTACTACTGTCACAGCATCTTGCAGCGCTGGCAAATCCCCAAATTCCACAGGTGAGACCCCTTCCCAGAACTCATCACCATCCACAGTAAGCAAAGCTGCAGCACCACAAATTCCAAATTAGCAGTGTATTGAATACTATTAACAAAAATGATTCACTACCAGAAGCTTCTACATAAAACCTAGCACAGGATGCAGTATTAATTCACGTTGGTGGCAGTAATATCATTTGAGCGTAATCATTAGGCCCCATCTAAACAACCTACTCCCTCCGTCTCAACTTAAATGAAACTTCCTATTCTGAATGTCCCAAAATGTTTTAACACCATAACATTTTTATACAACTTCCAAAAATACAAAATCATTAAACTACTACTTGAAATTTTGAACTTTGACAAGTCTATCAAAATAATTTTTCAGCCATTACTGTAATTGTTTTCCACCATCACTAATTTACACCTTAACCCCATATAGAATCAAACACTATCATGCAAAAAGGGACAAAGGGAGAAGAATTAATGATTCAAATTATGGATTCCCAGGAGAAGTGTAATTTCCATTACACAATACTTAGATTCAAATGAAACCTCACCAATATCACATTCAGTTCCAATAGCGAGCACAGTTGCTACATACTTGGTATCTGACCCTCTCTTCTTCAACTTAACCTGCGTGTAATGCTCAACAGAGTGTGCATTCGTGAGAACCCTTCTTTCTTTGATAACGAACCCACTACTACTTGAACTATACTGTCGCTTCCGCTGCCACGGAAGGGAATAATTCGGTTCGGTGTGAACACAAAACACCTTGACTACAGCATCCATCACCGGCACCACCCTAGCAACAGAAGCATTTATACTAGTACCCTCAGAAGAAATAAGAGAAGCTACCCCATTGGGTTTATCAATTAAGCGTCGTGTAGGGGAGGTGACTTTTAGGGTTTTTCCATTTTCGGGGTTGGTGGGGTTAGAGTTCTCGGGTAGAGCGGGTATTTTGCGAGGCCTCCCACGGCGAGGACGGTGGGAAGCGGAAGAAGGAAGTGGGTCGATTAGCTCAACGTTGCTGACTGAGAAAACGACGTCGTCAATGTGGGGTGAAGTTGATGGGGCCGTGGATGTTGGGATGTCTGGTGTTGAAGGGGGATCTGATTTGGGGTTTCTTCCTCGTTTTCGTTTGTTTACACCAGCCATTGATGAATGGTTTGAGGTTTTCTGAAATGGAGAGCTGATTGTTAGTTAGGATGAAGTAGAAGGCCAGAGCGGGGGAAGGGAAATTTGTGCAGGGAGCTGATTTTATATTGCTGTGTAGCGCTGTTCAAGACCGTCCGGGTTATTGGATGGGTTGTTGAATTAGTCGGTGGATAATGGATTTAAATTTTATAATTAATGACTTATTGATATGGGAATGGATTACTCAATGTTTTTATTGGTAAATCGTTAATTCATTAAGAATTTATTATATTTTTAATATATTTTATCCCTAAACATATAAAATATGTATAATATTAATAATTTTTATTTGTAAACCTAAAATAAGGGTCAAGCCCATTTAATTAAACAGGCCTAACTAATTTAATTAAATAGGCAGGCCATTTAAACTTTTAAAGTAGAAGCCCTAACTCTTCTACAGAGTTCTACAAATTTGTGAGTTGTGACTACTTCCGTCTTTCGCCTCTTTAGACTTTAGGTTTAGCTGTTTCAACTCTTCTACAGAGCTTTAGGCCGCCGAACCTCCGCCTCTAGGTATACAATTTCCAACTCTTCTACAGAGCTTTAGGCCGCCGAACCTTCGCCTCTGGGTATACATCTGTAAGGCTGCTTTCGAAATTGCAGTGTTTTTCTTCTTGTTCTTTGTGTACTCAAAGCTGTGAGAAAAGGAGATGGATGTCCTGGATCGTGCTTTCGATCTGTTTACCCGCTTAATCCTACAAAATCAAGAGTACATAACGATTAAGGGGCCTCAATTTGTCTATGAGATTCTGAGACATTTTTGTACTTCTTTTCCTTATTAAAGTTTCTATGTAAATGTGCATTTCTTCAACGTTGTTGTTTGTAAATTGTTTAATTTCTCTATAACTAAATTTCTAAACTAGTTTGAAATTTGTTTCAGGTCAATAATTGTTGATTAATCCTAGGATAAAAAGATCCCCTTTTGGGTTATCCTTCTTTGACAAATTTTAGTAGTTAAATTGGTTTCTGAACTAAGAACTGTTTCTAAAATATTCATCTAGTTAGTGGGAGTGTTTCTCATTTTTTAATTTCTCATTTATGTCTATTGATTTTCCAATATGTTCTTTTGATGCATGTTTACTCTTGTTGTGAATTTTGTCTAAACTATGAATTTTTTTAAGGTTTCAAATTTTTGATTCACTGATTCTTTATGTTAATGTGCTAAATCCTCACTTTATGTCTAAATCGACTTCACATCTACTTTGATTATTTTTGATAATTTTGGTATGTGCTTCACTGATTTTGGCATTATTAAACTACTGGTATAAAATTGATTATCCATATTGTAGCTTATTTTTGGGTTGTTGATTGAAATACAGGGACGCAAAGTCTTAAACTCTTAATCTTCTAGCATGGCTGAACAAAGTGATAAGGTGATAGGTGAAAGTGAGGCTTCAAATGCAGTAAGTCATGCTGAGATAACTCTGTCAGCTAGTGCTAAAAGAAGGAGAAAAAGGTCTGTAGCTTGGGATCATTTTACAGAATTTGAAACTTCCGAAGGTACGAAAGCAAAATGTAGCCATTGTTATAAGTTGTACTATTTTAAGTCAAGAGATGATACGTCGACTCTTCTTAGTCATTTGTTGATATGTCCTAAACTTCCTACTCCTCTTATTGATAAAAAACAATCAACCATAGGCTTTAAATCTATTTTGGGGGTAGTCAAAGTGATGTAGCTATTGTCTCTTGGAAATTTGACCAAGAAGAGTGTAGGAAGGCTTTATGTTGTATGGTAATAGTTGATGAGCTTCCTTTTAGCTTTGTCAAAAAAGAAGGTTTTAAAGAATTTATGAAAATGGCTCAACCTCATTTTTGGATCCCTTCCCGTAGTACTGTAACTAGAAACTGTTTTAATCTGTTTAATGAAGAAAAATAAAAGTTGAGGAGGTATTTTATAGAAACAAAACAGAGAATTTGTATTATCACTGACACATGGACTTCTATACAAAGGATCAATTACATGTGTATCACTGCCCATTGGATCGATAGTGATTGGAACATGCACAAGAAAATACTTAATTTTTGTCCCATTATTAGCCATAAAGGTGAAGTTATGGCAAATGGTATTAATAGGTGCTTAGGTGAGTGGAGGATAAATAAGATCTTTACTGTCACAGTTGATAATGCAAGCTCAAATGATGTGACAGTGAAAGAATTGTCTAAGAAATTAACAAAAATGGGAACTAATTTGATGAACGGTAAATATATATTTTCTCATCGTTCTATTCATATTTCGAGTAAAAGTTGACTATGGAATCGTTTCCTCGAGCTCGAGTTCAGGTTCGCTGCCCAGAACCAGGTAATTTTCTCTTGATCTTTAATTTGGCTGATTTTTAAGTTTCGAGTCTTCTTTACTGTATGGCCAATTATAATTTCAGCTTTTTTCTCTATTTTATTCAGTCATAATTTTATTACAATAGTTTCACATAATTTCCATCTTAATTGATTAACTGCTTCAAAGATATTTTATTTAGCTGATATATCACATAATTATTGGTTTCGCTCCTCCATAATTGGTTTCTATTTAGTTAAATTATTGTCGATCATTTGTCTAGCTATCTCGTTTGTTCTTCTATTTTAGTTTGTGATCGTCAATAAGGGCTCAAATATTTCATCTTTGTTTCCCCTCCTATTCAATTGTTCGAGTCTCAATCTATAAGTTTTGATTGCAGTTTTGAAATCATTCATCATTGTGTTATCTAATTTGAAGCAGGAGTAGACATTTGAGAATTATTTAATTTAATATGATTTGTATTCATTTGTTGAATGCAGGAGAACTGGAGAAGAATGTGCTTCCACAAGAAAAGAAAGACGAGCAGAAAGCTGTTTGAGTTAATTTTGATCAGTAATGGAGTTGCAGTTGCAGTTGCTTTTATATGTTAGTGGTTTTATGGCTTAGGTTGTCTTCAATACATTTCTGATGAAAATTTCCAATAGATAATGTTCTTTTGCACCACTTCAGGAGCAAGAGTGCATTAATCTCAGTGTAGTGTTGACTGTCAAGTTGTGTAGTGTCAACTGTGAACTCTTCTTGAATCTTGACTGCCATGGACCCTGGTGGCTGATTTGTAGGCCTGTATATTGTGAATATATTGTGAAAGTGTGAAGTTTAAGTGGCTGTAGCCTGTAGCCTGTAGTCCTGTATATTGTTGTTAATCTGTTCACAACTTCACATATGACATATTGATTATCTGCTTACCTAAATTAAATTGTGTATGCCTGTTGTGAGGGGGAATTGAAGTAAGTGGCAGAAATTTTACATGTTACCATACCACCGACAACACAACAAAATGATGAAATGAAGAAGAATGAACGGGAGGCATCGGAGGAAGGACTGATGATACACCGCCCGATAACCGTTCGATAATTGCTAATCCGATACCAATCCAACCGATATCTTATAGGTTGGCTAGCAGATTAGTACTTTTAAAAATTGATAACCATTAAGTCAAACCGTTAAGCATAATAATTTATCCGATCCACCCGATAAGCACCCCTATTGCTGTGGCCTGTAAGAGAGCGGGCAAATGTTTTGATTAATGAAGCACGACACTTGTTCTCTGTCCGGAAACAAAAAAGGGTACTGCTAGTTGCAGCTTCTAAAATGAATTCGGATATGGAAACTTTAAAGATTTCAAAATAAAATTTGTATATTTAGAAATTATATAAAAAAATTTGTAAATTATAATAATTAATAATCTCAAAAATATATTTAAAAAATATATTAAAAAAATAATTATAAAAAATTTGATTGATTTTCGAAAATATAATTGTGGCGCATATACTAGAGTAGATAACTCACTTAGGATCATTTGGACATAATAAGTATTTACTTTTTTTGGAGAATTATCGTTTACTGTATTTGAAAATTGATGTTTATCCATAAAAATTTCAATTTGAAATTGAATTATAAATTTAAAAATAGCTTATAACTTGTTTTTCAATTTCTATCTTCATATATTTTTTTCATTAAATTTTTTAAGCTTTATTAATCAATCATTCAAAACTCAAAAAAATATAAACATTCATGGGCTAAAGCCCAAGTCAGCAGGCCATAAAGAAAATGAAAAACAAAAAACTAAAACGTAAAAGTTCACCCGTCCTTGTTATATATATTCTTATCTCTAGGGTTTCCTAAATTAGTCGTCCTTATTTTCTTTCTCTCCCTCGGAACACTTAAGAAAATGTCGCTTTTGTGGAATAAATAGCTCGTCCTTGTTCTCTTCTGGGTTGCCAACACACTTTCCTTCTCTTTGTTCATTGTTGTTGCTTCAACTGAATCTTCTCCCTTTTGCTTAATGAATGTTTTGCTTTCTTTTTAACCATCTCTATATTTTCTTTGATTTAGCTGTGTTCTTCGATGAATGGGACATTCATCATTTTTTTATTCTTTGCTAATGGCTTTCATTGATTGAGATTGTTTATCTTCACTAGGAAATCTAATACTTTCTCCTTTTTCATATTTGTGCATACATATTTATGACCATCTGATTCTACAGGTGTATCTGATATGGAGATAATGGAAAGCTCCAAGCCATCGACACCATCCAGTGATCGAACCAGCTTCTAGGTTCTCCAACTTTGATCTCACCCAATGATCCTCTCATTTTGTTGTGAGTTTTTTTTGGCTTATATAATGTAGGGTAGATAGTTGTTTCACTTTTTTTATTGCATTCATAATTGTAAATATCTCTGTGAATAAATTAGCTTTAGCCTTCTTAGTCCTTTCACCCTTTGCTTGGTGACAATCTTATATAACGACATTTAGATTTATTGTCGTTTATTAGCCTCCTTCCTGTTGCTTCCATCTCTTGAAAGTTAAAGAAACTATAACTATCTTTATCTATTGCTAGATTGGCTAAGTAATCTGCCCATTTATTTCTTTTTCTTATTATATGTTGAAATTGTACTTGTTTGATGGCTAGCAACACTATTATTTGCATCATCATGTATATTATGCTCCATTGACAATCTCATTTTTCGCTAGTACTTGCTTTAATAATAAAGAATATATCTGAATGATTACCTTCATATGTTGTATTTAATTGCAATGCTTGGTAGCTTCTAGGATTACTTTAACTTCTGCTTCTGTATTTGTAATGTCTTATATAGTAGCACTTTCGACAAACATTAAATCTCCACTTTCATTTTTTAAACAGAAAGCATATGCACTTGAATTTTCTCTTGATATATCATATGTATTGTACTTGAACCAACCTTTAAGAGGGAATCCCTATTCAATTTGATAATTTTGATTACAGTCCTTATATCCTCTATTTTCTTTAATATCTCTGGTTAGTTGTAAGAGAGGTTATGTTTAGGCTTTCTAACCTTTAGTAGAATTATCAAATTTCTTGTGATGGTGTGACTGATTCTTTGCCATGACATAATTTTTTCTTCATGCTTTCTATTGTTTCTTCGTCTCCACAGTTTTCATACATTGATGATGCTTGGCATAGCATTATAATATAATTTCATTTTTTGCCACACTTATGCTCTCCGCCATTTTATTATTACTTCTGTTATATTCAATCCTTGAATATTCATACCCTCAAAAGAAGAAAAATAAAATAAAATCATATTAACAGCTTTTGAGTGGAGAAATACATGGAACAGTGTCTCATGTGTAAGACATGGGCACTTTGAATTTTCATATCCTCCATAAGAAGAGTGCAATTTTGAAATGCAGCTCTTTCATTCATATATCATAATCTTATTAGGTTGTTCGTTATGTCTGATATATTGTCATGCTGACTTAATTGTGAATTTTCCACTAGCTTTTAGCATCCACCATGTTATGTCCTTTTCTTCTCCTTCCCTTAGAGGTCTAATCTTATCAAAGATGTGATTAGGTACTTCTAAAGTTATAATATCATTCACCGGTTGTACATTTAATTTTCCCTCAATCACTAAATCATGCACTTGTTGGTATCTATCATCTAATCATAGATGTTTTTCACCTATGGAGTAGATATTTCTCACTCTAATCCAATTATCATGCAACAAGTAAACTATTCCTCTTTTTTTTCAACATATGTGATACTTTATAAAAATTCTGATCTATAACATCTTTTTTCACACTTGAAATCCACAATAACCCGCCTTTTACATTATCACATTTTGATTGTCTTTCTTGTCGTACTTACTATAAATAAAGCCACTCCATACTAATGAATGTGTTCTAAAGTTCCACCATAATTTACAAAATAGAACTACATATATATCTTGCAGCAGTCTGAATCTTAGTCCTTGTTTTTTTTAAAAAAAAAACACAAGTTTTTCCACTTTGTTTGGTGTCTATTTCTGCCTCCAATGCAGCTTTTCTAGAAAAACTGGGCCATCATTCTTTAAATGGTATTGATGACATTCAAAAGAGGATTCATCACTGATAAACAATGTGTAAGAATACTTTATAGGATATGGCTAATTTAACTTGATCTTTCTTCATAGGACAATAGCTTTCCTTTTCATGCTTGCAACTTGATGCTAATTCTATAGATCATTTACTAATAATAAATCTTCTAATTTCATATAAAAAGTGGGAAACTCTAGATAGGTTAAAATAAACCCTTTCCTTAAAATTTTAGTGTCTACCTCTATTACTATCACCTCTCCTTGTGACACATTTTTATGTAAATAAATAACATTTTTGTCTTATTGATTTTCTGCCCTGACGTCTTTTTATACTTCTCTAATATTTCTATAACAAATTGCATTGTTCCATTCTCTGGTTTGCACAAAATAATCATATCAATTGCCAATGCCAGTGATTGATTTTTGGACTACCTTAAGGCATCCCAAATATTTTGAGCTCTATCTTCTGCATCAAAGCATTCAAAGCTTTAGACATAACTTTTTTATTAGAATAAATAGAGTTGATGATAATGGATCTCATTGCTTCAACCCCTTTGATGAAGGAAAGAATCCTTTAGGCTTTCCATTCAAAAATATAGAATATCAATTATTTTCAATCAAAAATATATACCATATCAATTATTCTTTTTTCAAAACTCATTCTTCTCAGTACCTTTGTGAGATACAATTATTTCACTCTATGATATGATTTTATCATATCCAACTTAATTATAAGGTTAGGTGTCTTAGCCCTCTTATTGATTTCATTGATGATCTTTTGCACCAACAACACATTTTCTACTGTACTTCTTCCCTAAACAAATTCAACATGCTTTATTAATGTGACTTGTGGTAGCAAGACATTGATTATCTCATGAATGACTTCTGAGAATATTTTATTAACAAAATTACTCAAGGATATGGGCCTCATATGTGAAAAGGTGTTTACCATTAAACTATATTAGAGATATCTATCACCACTATATTTCAAGTGTCTTGATAGAAAACACGTATCATTCCACTAGTCCTCCTACACTGTTTCTATTGAGTCCCATAACTGTTGCTTATATCTTTTCCCAGCTGGAAAATCTATGTAACTCTTTATTCTACTCATCGTTGATCAATTGTGGTATGTCTTCAATCATGTCAAAATCCCTGGCCTTCTCCTGTTTAGTGAATTGCCCTAAAAAAATTCTACGCTACATTTGAATTTCATTTTGCTGTTCTAGCCATTTTCCTTCCTTATTTTGAATTCTCAACACTCTAAGTATGCTTCTCCTTCTTTTAATGATGGTAGGAAAGAATTCTGTGTTTCTTTCTCCATCCTTTTAACTATTCAAATTCTGATTTTTGTTTCCAAAAATCTTCCTCTCTCTAAAGTTGCTTGTTTAAATTTGCTTGGGCCTTATGCAATTTTTCTCTATTATCTCCCAATGGATCCACTTTCAATTGTACCTCCGACACTTTCATATTCTCCTCCAATATTGAAATTTCTTGGAATATATATCCAAATATTTTTTTGCTCCATTGAGTAAGTGTATTTTTAACACTCTTAAGTTTATAATGAAACACATTAAAAGGGCTACCCTTAAAATCATCTTGTCAGTGTTGCCTAACCACCTTCTTAACTGACTTTCTTTAGCCAGAAGTTTAAAAATTTAAATGTTTTGACAATTTCCTTAGTGATTGTACTGAACTTCAGTAGTATAGGTGTATGATTTGACCCATTCCTTATTAAGCGTTCCACCTCTATTACTTGGAGTATATTTTGCATTAAATCATTTCAGAGTACCTTGTCCAACCTTTTAAAAATACACTCATTCATTTTACCGTTTCACCATGGATACTTGCTATCTTCAAATCCTTGATCCTCTAAGTTACATATAATATGATTGAAATCTTCAGCTTCTGCAGTTGTATCTAGTCACCCACCTAGATTCTCATCCTCATCAGTAATGCCATTAAAATCTCCCTCACCAACCATGGGAGATGTATAAATTCTACTACATTATCAGAGACTCCCATAACACCAATCTCTCTATTTTTGTGCACTTTGCATACACTAATGTGATCATTATCATGCTACCTTGCCCCTGATTCTCCAACTTTAATGTTATTTGTTGCTCCCCATCTACCACAACTTTTCATTTATATTAGCGACTACATGTTGTATACCAAGTTTTCTTCTATATTCTCAAAACTTTGACTATCTTAAAAAGGTTTCATTAATCCTACAAAATAGAATTGATGCCTCTTTTGCAATGTGATTCTGGTGAATGCTTTTTGAGTGTTCACCAATATGTTCCATATTAGAGCATTCATTGAGACTTATTAGAGACGGAGCTAGAATTAGAAGTTTGGGAGTTCTAAAAAAAGAGAAAAATATAGCAAGGCATGCTTTTTTTGTTATACCCCATATGTTTATACGTTAAATTATTCGTAAGCAAGTCAACTTAAATTAAAAGTGGTATTATATTCCGTATTTTTTTCACATCGGACTATTCGCTAGCTAATGGACATTCGAATTTTAAAACAGCTCGACTTGTTTGTAAATTTTTATCAGTGTAGAAATATTAGTTGAGATCAGGAATTAATTAACCATGGTAGGAATATTAGGTAGGAATTTAGGATTAATTAAGATGAATTAAGTAATTAGTGGGCTGAAAAGTGATCCTCACTACTACATGGACAATTTCGATTGGCCTATGTGTTAGTAAGGGAGAAGTAGGCTTATTGGGAAGCCACTTGGTCTCCTTATTGATTAAAAATCTGCAGCACACTTGTCTAATATTGAACAAAAATCTATAGCCAAATCATTATCTTCTCCAACTCTAGACAACTCTATTGAGAAAGAAGTGAGATGAGTAGAGAGAAAGAGAGGCTCGACCATGGATGACCATGGAGAAGCTCCAAGCTTGGTAAAATTCGGCCATGGCAACAACTCCAACTTAGTGATTAAAGGTTAGTTTTCTTCAAGTATTCTAACAAATTAGAAGGTCTACAGTGACGTGAAGCATCCATTGGAGCAACCAAAAATATTTATTCTTTCAATCCTCAAATTTCAGCACACTAAGGAGCTAAGTATCAAGGTAAGATTTGATCATTTTCTATATATTTTAGGATGAGTTTGGACATTTTGTGGGTGTATAAATATGAATTAGATGTATGAAATCATGTGTGTTGATGCTGAAATATTGGTGAAATATTGGGGGCTATTTAGTTTAGATGATGGTGAACTAATTTTGCTTAGTATTTTGATTGTTATTGTTATGGATTTTATGATGATAATGAAGGTATTTAGTGGTTAAAGTTGAAGATAAATTAGTTGTGGGTTGTTGTAAGGATTTTAGTGATAATAATATAGTTTTACTTGCATATGAATATGTGATATAATGGTCTTGTAGCTGCTGCTATGTCTTACGCAAATTTGATGAAAAGTTAGTATGAAATAAGGTGTAAAAATCATATGTGGTGTCCTTGGTGTGTCCACAAGTATTCGCAAGATTTCGAGCATCCTTATGTTGTTAATTAGGGGCTATTTTGATATGTTGTTGTTGTTCTTATTGGGATTGGAAGATTAATGATAGTTAAGATTACACGTTATGTTGTATGTTGGTTGAGTTGTTGTAGGAATGTTTTGATGAAAATGTTAAGATTATGGATCATGAAAGATAACCTGAAGATGTTGTAGTTGTATGTGGATTTGGATTGTTGTTGGATGTTATGAATGTGGGCTGCCTTAATCTAGAAATGATGTTATAATGAAGAGATTAATTTATATTAAATGGAATTGAAAGTAAAAAAACTCCATGATTAGTATTGGTATTAAAATAGACAGAATTGGAATTTCTTGAATTAGATTAGGTTGATTGTTGTTGTTGCTATTATTTTTATGGATCATGTGTAAAGAGTGAAGGGATTATATATGTTAATGTTAAATCTTTGTTTGGAACGTATTGGGGATGTTCTAATCTAAAAATGGTGGATTAATATCGATTAATGTTCTGGTTGTTATTGTGGCTAATTACATAACGAAAATGAAAGCATTCGATATGTCAAGTTGGAGTTGTAATTGATTTAAGGGTTGCTTGTAATATGTGGCTTCTTGTGTTGAATTGAAGGATTAAATGTAGTTATGATTACACATTGTATGATTAATTATTGGGCTGTTATAAATTATTTCAATAAGGTGTGGTGGCTGCAACCTATTAGGAATAATTTGATAGCATCGTAGTCGTTATGTTGATAATTAATAAAAGTCAAATATTATATGGGCTGTTCGGAGGTATTTTTGAGTCTTGTCTTGACTTGTCTTAACAGTGTATTTGAATGTGTGGTTGTTGATGTTGCTTGGTGATTGTATGGCTGGTTTGGAGGTACAGAAAGTGAGCAATATAGGGGAGGTGCAGTTTTCTAGAATTAACCTACCAATGATAAAGTACGTTTAATGCCTTTCCATAGCTTAACCATAGTGCTTAACATCTTAATATAGGTTGAGACACTATGGAAAAGCATATACATGTTGTGTGCGGATAAACGCTAAAGGTATGGAAAGCTAACCGTTCTTTCTTTTGGCATGATCCATAATTGATTTAAGGATACTTTTAATGTGCGACTACTTGTGTTGAATTGAAGGATTAAGTGTAGTTATGATTACGCATTGTATGGTTAATAGTTGGGCTGTTATAAATCATTTCGATAAGGTGTGGTGGCTACAACCTATTAGAAATAATCCGATAGCATCCTAGTCGTCATGTTGATAATTAATAAAAGTCAAATATTATATGGGCTGTTTGGAGGTATTCTTGAGTCTTGTCTTGGCTTGTCTTAATATGGCATTTGAATATGTAATTGTTGATATTGCTTGGTGATTGTATGGATGGTTTGGAGGTACGGAAAGTGAGCGATATATGGGAGGTACTGTCCAATTTACTTGAATTAACCTACCAATGATAAAGTACGTTTAATGCCTTTCCATAGCTTAACCGTAGTGCTTAACGTCTTAATATAGGTTGAGACACTATGTGGCATCATATACATGTTGTGTGCGGATAAATGCTAAAGGTATGTAAATCTAACCTTTCTTTCTTTTGGCATGATCCATACGAAATAAACGGACGACGAATGTATAAATTTCAAAGAAGCTCTTATTCTTAGATACACTAGGATGGCTAATGTTCTTGATTCCTTGAACTTATATCATTATGTCTTGTTACATGTGTATGATTCCATCCATTCTAATTTGGTATAATTCATATTTTGGTATAATTCATGATGCTTATTCACTTCTTAATGTTGGAACTCTTGAAATAATTGAGCTACCACCTTCAAGTCTTCTACTTGATTGGATAGTGATTGGTACAAAAAAGCTTCAATTTTTTTTAAAAAAGAGGCTCTATAATGACTAATATCTTTGATTTCATTAGTTATTTTATATTATATTGATACATGTCTATGATTTCTGAGGCTCTTTTTTTATATAGTTCATAATGATATTTAAAGAGTAATTAACATGACTATCGCTTGATACTCGAATGTTAGCTAGTCTACTTGTTCATCGAATCTCAAATGATGATTTAATTGCATGTGCTTACTCACTACTCTACTCGTGTATAATGTTGTTACAACTTTTATCGAGTCCCGGGCCGGGTATGTATTCATGCACAGTTTCACTACATTATTCACTGTCACGATCCAAATCCGGGTGTGATGGCACTCATCTCAATCTATCGAGATAAGTCAGCCTAATACCCAACGACAAGTAGATGCGGAAGAAAAAGAAAAGATTCAAAATTTAACTTAAGCGAAAACACATAAAAGAAGCTCAACATCCCCCCAAGATTGGTTGTCACGTATACAAGCCACTAATTTATTATCGAAGTACGAAAAGAAATATAGTCACAATTCTTTGTCTCTAGAATAGGACTAAAACATAAGAAAAGAGCAAGAGGTGTCCGCTAGATAGATGTAACAGCTACCTTGACACTCAGAATGATAGCCTCGGATTTAGTAGAAAATGCTAGAAGATCAAACAGGTCCGGTCTCACAACCTACACAAGTGTGAAAGCAAGGGGTGAGTATCAAACAACACGGTACTTAGCAAGTGGATAGCTAAAACTAAGCAAAGCTTAATAGATACAAGTACTCCTGTCCTCCCAACCGAACCTCCTTAACTACAACCTGCATAAAATCAGTCCAACTCTACACTTGTACAATAACAACAGTAATACAGTCCACAAATACTCATCAATAGTCTCGTCAATAAATCATACCAAGTCAAGTTCAGCACACAGAGCAATATGGGGGTAAACACAAAGTCACAAATATCAAAAAGGTGCAATGCAGTGCAATGAAATGATGCATGTCTATCCTATCGGTACACATCCGCTGAATCACAGTCCGGAACCCATGGGGGACATTTCTGTCCATGTAACCTGCCACGGAGCGTGTGGCCCGTCCCCTCAATATATATATATCCTGCCACGGAGCATGTGGCCCGATTCCTTTTATTTTATAATACTTGCCATGGAGCGTGTGACCCGACCCCTTTGTTTCATAATACCTGCCACGGAGCGTGTGGTCCGACCCCTTTTGTTTTGTATCATTTTCAGTCTCACATAATATGTCAGAACCAATGCAATCAATTCATGTTCATATAATTCACGATAATAAAATGACAACAATAATAATTTTTCCTATCTCACATCAACATAGTCATTTCACATGTCCAAAATAAACCCATAATCACAACATATCAATTCCACCAATACATGTCATTAGATCACCATTTTATACCCCTTATCTCTATTTTTAAGGCCAATCATTCAGTCAATAACCCAGTCCAATTCTCATTACTCCCCAATACACATAACACGGAAATACAAGCATCTACAAGCTTAAACTGAGGTTTAGAAATTCACTTGCCTTAATTAATCAAGCAGTCACTCCGGGACTTGAGCCTTCCCTTTTTGTTGGGCCTCCAATTCAACGTAATCTAGTCAAATGAATAATCACAATAAGATTTTCGAAACTAACAACACCCTTATTACCATATGTCTAGCCTAGACCCAAAAACTCACACAAATCTATAATCACGTTCTTAATCTTGATGCCACTTAAGATGTCAACTCCCATATTTTTTGAATTTCAAGCCTAGGGTTAGGTTCTAATTTGCCCAATATAATAAATCTAATGGAATTCATAAAATATAATATACCTAATATTTAATTATCTATCTCAATATATCAAAATTCGGAAACTAACTCATTCTATGTCATTGAATTCAAATATGAAATTTTCTTTTTGATTATGTTCACTCATGATAAAATAAACTCACATGTCAAATTTCAGCTAAAACGGATCGTTATTCGACCCCCAAATCAAGATTTTATGTGAAGAACCCTAGGGTCATATTTTCTTATTTTAGTATTATTTCTCCACCAATATACCCTAAAAATATGTTCATAATCGCATAAAAATTTAATGGAAAGGATGAGAATAATTACCTTGACGCTTTGGAATGAAAATTCCTATTTTTCTCTTCTCCTTTATTTTTCTTTTCCCCTTTCTTTTCTTTCTTCCTCCATATTTTTTTCAATTTCTGCGTTATTTTTTTTGTTTGTTTGTTTACGCCGCCGTCACCTGATGGCTTAATGCCATATATATATATATATATATATATATATATATATATATATATATATATATTATTATTATTATTCTTTTATTATTATTTATTTTCTTCTTTTTGTTTTCTAAATTAATCATGTACTAAAAGTGATAAACCCTACTAACCTATTTTATTAAATATAAGAAAAGTGATATAGGGTATTAAATAAATTCACACTTTAGCCTATCAATTAAATTAATTCTCTAAAATTATCCCTCAACTAATTAGCCAAAGTTACCGAATAGTCCAAATAACCCATTAAAATTTTTACGGGAAGGGTCTCATATGAAAGGAGGAAGACTCGTTCTCAAAATGATCTAACGGGTCATTACATTCACCGAGTCCCTCACTAGAGGGCCGGGTACGGTATATATATAGATGATGATATGATATGATGATATGATGAAATGATGATGGCGTCGAGCTCTATGATGGGCCGAATATGATATACATGTATATGATAGATTTACTGAGTCCATAATGGGCTGGATATGATATATGATATGATCATGCATGATTTTATTTCATAAGGTACAAGTACAGTGATTTCATGAGTATCAGTATTATACTTGTCTCCTGAATCTCTACTTCAGATGTGACCTCCTTTATTGTATTTTATGCTTTAAATACTTAGTACATATGTCATACTGACCCCTTCTTTTCGAGAGGATGCATTTCATGTTCGCAGGTACAGATACTCATTTTGGAGATCCGCCATCTTAGGATTTCCACTCAGCTATTTTGGATGCTTTATTATCCCGGAGCCTGGAATTTTGCTATAGATCCTTTTGATGTATATATTTATTTATCCAGAAATACGATGGTGCCCTGTCCCATCATATGTCACTATTGATATTATTAGAGGTGTGTAGACATATATATGGGCTGTATATAGATGTTATCCAGTTGTGCTAGTATGACTTATGTTTTGGGACATTCCCATTCGTAGTGGCAACCTTGTCGTCTTGCGTATATAGATATAGTGGGATGTTCCTACATGTAATGAAAACCTTTTTGGCTTACGTACTATATTATCTTTGATGTTATAACTCCTCAGGAGACAGGTTGCATTAATATATAAATATGAGACAGTTTTGAGATGACATTCTATTTCCTTAAGTCTCATATCATGTTTTGTTGCGAAATAATTATAAATAATAAGGATGTATACGAGTGTCCAGTTTGGGCACTAGTCACGGCCCACGGTATTGGGTCGTGACAGAAGTGGTATCAGAGTAGTTCATATTCGGAGTATTTACGGACCGTATCTAATAGAGTCTTTTTTATCGGTGTGTTATGCACCACATCTATAAATAGGAAGCTACGGGACATTTAGAATATTTTCTTTCTATCATATCTAAGATCGTGTGATAAAGCCGAGTCATAGAAAATAAAATTTCTCATACTAACCTTTGATTTCAGCAGAAGAATGACATCGACAGAAGGAAGTGACTGATGATATTGGAAGTTACAAAGCAAGTAGGTAAGCAAAGGTACGAAAGATATATCGGGTAAGGTATTGAAGTACGATTGAAATTTAAAGTTGAGAATTGAAAGGAAAAGTAGACAGAAAAGTGTAACAGGTGCAGTGCGAGTTGGACATAAGAGGTAAGTCCATTATTTTATACTGTTGTTGATATTGGGCACCCTGTGTTGCTGCGATATGATATATATATATATATATGTTGGCCCTGTGAGGCATTGTTGGTATTTCCTGTGTGCAGGTTTTGAGATAGTAAGAAATACAGAGGAAACTCTGCCCAAATTTTCCCAAAAAAAGAAAAGAAGAAGAGAGAATGAGATATAAGTTCATAATGTGTCTCGGAAGTTGATACCGATAGGATAAATTTATTATGTTGGATTAAAGTTTAAGAGATACCCTCCATGTTATTCGTAAGAGGCACCATTCTTACTTGAGAAATTTCATTTCAAAAAAGCCTATATGAGAAGCAAAGTTTAGAATTCATTTGAACGGACAAAGATACTTTCCAGCTGTATTTTTGCCTTAGAAGAAACTTATGTTGAAGGGAAAAAACATTCGGTAATTAAGTTTCACTTCTATTGAAAAGTACAAAGCACTCAACAATTAGTTTGTGAACTAGACAATTCATTCACGACTCAAGAATAAACTTAGAGGTAAACTATGTGAATCAAGCACTAAGAAGTCCTGTGGTGCTTATGGTCACTTTGAATTCTTGGTTATGTCTTTTGAACTAACGAATGCCCATACAACTTTTATGGATTTGATGAACAAGGTGTTCAAGCAATATTTGGATATGTTTGTAATTGTCTTCATTGATGATATTTTGATCTACTCTCAAATTGAGGAAGAGCATGCCAATCATTTGAGGATTGTGTTGCAAATTCTTAAGGACCTTTAGTTTTATGCAAAGTTTAGTAAATGTGAATTTTGGTTAAGGCCAATTTCTTTCCTTGGTCACATCATTTTCGGAGAAGAAATTATAGTTGATCCAAAGAAGATCAAGGTGGTTAAGAATTGGCCTAGACCGTTGACTCCTTTCGATAGATGAAGTTTCTTAGGCTTAGCCAATTATTTTATATGGTTTATGGAATGTTTCTCTTCCATTTCATCATCCTTGACTACTTTGACTCAAAAGAAGGTGAAGTTCCAATGGTTCGAGGCATGTGGGAAAAATTTCCAAGAGTTGAAGGATAGGCTTACCTCCGTTCCAGTGTTGACTTTACCGAAAGGTTCCAATGGGTTCATCATGTATTATGATGCTTCACGAGTTGGTCTTGGTTGTTTTGTAATTTAAAATGGTAAGGTGATAGCTTATGCTTCAAGGAAAATCAAGGCATATGAGAAGAATTATTAAATTCTTGTACTTGGAGTTGGCGGCAGTGGCATTTGTTTTGAAATTATGGAGACACTATCTCTATGGTGTCCATGTGGATATTTTCACCGATCACAAGAGTTTGCAATATATGTACACTCAAAGGGATTTGAACCTTTAACAAAGGAGATGGCTTAAGTTGTTGAAGGATTATGATATGAGTGTGTTATACCATCCGGGTAAGGCAAATATGGTTGCCAATGCTCTTATTAGATTGTCCATGAACAGTGTTGCTCATATCAGGGGTCAGAAGAAAGAGCTTGTTCGGGATGTGGATAGATTAGCCTGTTGGGTGTTCGATTAGTTGATTATGAAGATGGTGCTGTTATTGTGCAAAATGGTGCTGAATCATCTCTTATGGCAGATGTAAAGGCAAAACAAGATAGTGATTCCTCTTTGATTGAATTGAAGAAAGTTGTTGCCGAAAAAGCCATTGAGACTTTCTCCCAAGGGGTAGATGGTGTTTTGAGATATCAAGGCCGATTATGTTTTCCGAATGTTGGTGATTTGAAAGAGATTATATTATTTGAAGCTCATAGTTTGCGATATTCTATAGATCCCGATTCTTGAAAGATCTATCAAGATTTAAGGGAAGTGTATTGGTGGAATGGTGTCACGACCCAACCCCGTAGGCCGTGACTGGGGTCCGACTTGGACCCCCCGTATACATATCTATCAGCTGTGGTCAAGTGAAACTATGAACAACGTGGTACTATACATAAAAACCCCAATGGGTCATACATTTTTATATACATATAGCCTCTTTCATTTGCCTCTTGAGGAGTTACATTAATCATATCATAAAAAGGCACGCAAGCCGAAAAGGCTGCCATAACATATTAACATTTACAATCCATCATATAGATACAGCTGAACAAAACATACATATAACCCACATACATATATCTACAGACCTCTAAGAGTATCACAGTATCATATGGCAGGACAGGGCCCCCGCCGTACCCCTGAATCAACGGACATATACATTAATAGGAAAATGCCAATAGTTTAGGCTCTAGTACAATGGAGCACTTCCAAAATCGCTGAGTGGAAATCCTAAGCTAACGGATCCCCAAGCCACATGTCTGTACCTGCAGGCATGAAATGCAGCCCCCCAAAGAAAGGGGGTCAGTACGACATATGTACTGAGTATATAAAGCATAACATATCATACATAGGATCACATCTAAAGTAAAGGTTCAGGAAACAAGTATGATGCTCAAGAAATCACTGTACCTGTACTTTATGAAGTAAAATTATGCATGCTCATATCATATATCATATTTGGCCCATTATAGACTAGGTGAATCTGTCATATACCTGGACCACCCAACTTGGGGCTCGGCGCCATCACCACACGACCATATCATCATATCATATCGTCATATACATATATGCTGAGGAACGTATGGCCTGATCCCTATATATATGTAATAATGCCGAGGAACGTATGACTCGATCCTTATATAGAAAAACAATGCTGAGGTACGTACGGCCCGATCCACATATAGCAAAACAATGTTGAGGTACGTATGACCCAATCCATATATACATATATCATACACAGACCATTATGGGACTTAGTGAATAATACAGTGAAATTGAGCATGATAATATATCCGGCCCGGGACTGGTGAAAGAGGTTTTACAGTATACATGAGCAGAGTAGTGAGAAACCATACATAATTTAAATCATTATCTGAGACACAATGAAGTAACCATGTGAACTATCACTTGAAGATCAGGGTAAGAATTATTTGAGGTACCCTCTAGATGTTACGAGGAATCACATCAAATGGAGCCTCAGGAATCATAGACATGAAAAGGCTAAACAACTTATGGGATCATAGACATTTTTCATCGTAGAGTCTTTAGGGATAGGAGCTTATACATCCCATTATTATTCAACATATAGAAGACTCAAGGGTAGTAGCTCAACTACTTTAAGAGTTTTAACTTCAAGAAGTGAATAAGGATCATGAGTCTTGCTCGAAGCTTATGAATAGAATTACCCTAGATTTCATATACATATCATTCATACTTATATCTAAGACATGCCAAAGAAAAGAAGGGTAGCTTTACATAGCTTTGGTAGACAAACCGCAACCAAGCCTGCTTCGTTACTCCTTTAACCTAGTTAACATAAAGATAATATTATCATTAAGAACCTTCGACTTTCTAGCTTTTAAATCTATAACCAATTATCCTTACGAATCACTTCCTTGTTCATGCTTTTCGACTAGTATGTCGACTAGATGAGAATTTATCTTAAATTGGGCAGTATCTCCCCTATAACTCGCCCTATCCGAACTTCCAATCTAACCTCCAATTGGTACAGCCACAAAAACACAAAAATCAGCAACCATATACAATTAAACCACCTCAATACTATGCAATACAAGTTACAAACAGCCCAACCAAAATCACGACTTTAAAATACGGTTTTCAATCTTTATTTCATAAAATCTTAACCACACAGAACAGAGCATAATGTGGCTGAAACCAACAACACTTATACCCCTATTTCAACATATTTACAGACCTGCAACATATACAAACCACTTCTAAATACAACACCATAATAACAACGACACTAGTTAAACTTTAAGCCAATTAGAATACGTCAAAATAGCCCCTACACGACCTGCAACATCTTTTAGCAGTAATGTGCATATGTTCACGTATCCAACTCATATTTATACATATATAACATGCTTAAACTCTTACCAAAATCTGCAATAAAAGAATTAAGCCATACCTTAACAAACGAGCTTCCAAAACTTGCTGAAAGTTGATGAACTTGTCATTGGATCTCCTTTGTCACGACCTAACCTCGTAGGCCGTGATGGGTGGCCGAACTGGACACTCGCATGTAACCTTCCTCCTTTAGAACATTCATCCTCGAATGTTAACTTGACTCATAGAGTTTTATGAGGATTTTAGGAGTTCTCTATAACCGTTGTCTTCCAATCCTTTTAGGAGTTTAGACTACCTTTGGATATAGGGAACACGTACGGATATCTCTTCTCTACCTTTTTGTAACGTATCCAAAATATTATAACTATATTGTCCTTCTAATTACCACCCATACTGCAATTTACTTATTTCCCAAAGTTAGTTGTACTCCTAGTTTAGTCGGATCTTATCGTTACCGTGGATACAATCTCTCAAGATATACTACAACCTCATATCTCATTCTCTTTTTTATTTTAAAAAAATTTCGGCAGAGTTTCCTCTATATTCCTTACTATCCCAAACCTGCACTTAGGAAATACCAACAATGCCTCATAGGGCCAACATATATATATTCATATCACCACCATATAAGGCACCCAATATCAACAACAGTATAAAATAATAGACTTACCTCGTATGTCCAACTCGAACTGCACCCGTTACACTTTTCTGTCTACTTTTCCCTTCAATCTTCGACTTTATATTTCAATCATATCTTAATCTTCTTACCTTATCTAGCATGCCTCCTTCACACTACTTCTATCATGACCCAACCCCGTAGTCTATGACGGGTGCCCGAACTAGACACTCGCGTGTACCCTTGCTAACTATAAGGAAACCTATCTCCTATTTGAGTCATAGCGTGCCAACAGGCAAGACAAAATATATAAGCCAATGAGGCTATCATAACATATAGGCACAACTGTTCACACATACATAAACACAACCCATATACATATCTACAGACCTCTAAGAGTAAAAAGAAATAGAAACATAAGGGGCGGGACAGGGCCCCGCCATATTCTTGAATAAACAACTACATACATTATATGATCAGCACCAAAAGCTAGGCTTTAGAATAGTAATAAACTTCCAACATAGCTGAGTGGGAGTCCTAAGCTGGCAGATCTCCAAAGTAAGTACCTGTACCTGCGAGCATGAAATGCAACCCCCCCGAAGAAAGAGAGGTCAGTACGATATATGTACTGAGTATGTAAAACATAACACATCATAGCTGAGACCATAACTGAAACAAGGATGCATGGGACAAATGTAACAATTAACAAATTAATGTACTTGTACCTTAAGACAGGTAATCATATACATCATCATACACTGTGCCTGGCCCGCTAAGGAACTCGGTGTCATAATTATTCTATCATATTACCATATCATCATGTCATCATGTCATCATCTCTTTCCATCATGTATATTATTTCATTATATCATTGTATACGGCATCATATCATCGTATATGGCATAATCTTATATGTTATCATACTATATCCGGTCCACTATGGGGCTCGAGGTCATAAATGTATCCCTATATTTTCACATGCATGCCTACGTAAAGTATCTAGCCCTTTAGTGAGGGACTCGGTGAAGCGAGTAGTGTACGTCTATAGCACACCATTATCATATATATACATACCATACCCGGCTCTCTAGTGAGGGACTCAGTGCCATTATCACATAGTAAAATATACCTAGAAACGTTCGGCCTAATCCATAATTTAAAACAATGCTGAGAAATATACGACTCGATCCACATTTTCATCATATTATCATATATATATATATGTAGCCCGGGACTCAGTGAATAACTTCATCACATATGGCGTCATCGTATGCTTCACTTCATCATATATGACATTTCATCATCGTATACTTTATACATAAATATACATACCCGGCCTGGGACTCGGTGAAGGAGTAATAAAGCTACGTACAATAACATAACCAGCCCATCGGGGGACTCGGTGAAAGAAGGGTTACCGTATGTACGAGAAGAGTAGTGAGAAACCATATGCAACTAAATCATCTCCTGAGACTCAATGAAACAGTCAAGTGAACCGTCACTTGTAGACCAAGAAAGTAATTCTCTGAGGTACCCTTTAAATGTTATTAGGGATTTCATCAATTAGGGCCTCAGGAACCACAGGCGTGTACCAAGATTATGCCACACTGTTTATGCAATCAAAGACATACATTATGAAATTAGACACATAGATTATGCAATCAGAGATACAACTTATGCAATTAGAGACATTTACCCTCTCAGAGCCTTTCAGAATATGAGCTTATATCTCTACTTACTATTCAACCTATAAATGGCTTGGAAGTAGTTATCTATTTACTTTAGGACCCTTAGTATTCAGAAGTGACTACGAGTCATGAATTACATATAGAACCTATAAATGGAATTACCTCTAAACTCATATCAGACATCACCTCACTTACCTTAAGCGATTTCAAAGAGAGAAATAGGCAAGCCTTATATGTACTACTTATCATCCTATAAAAGACCTGAAAGGCGATGACTCCACTTATTGTAGGGGTTCTAACATCCAAAACTAAATGAAGGTCTTGACTCATACTCAGAGCTCTATGAATGGAATGACTCCCAAGTTTCGTATATAAATAACTTAAGGCTAAGACATGCCAAAAGAAAAGAAAGGGTAAGCTTCACATACCTTTTGTGGATTAACTGTAATCCAACTCACCTCGTTACCTCCTTGAACTAATAACATGAGAGTAATACTAAGGTTAATGATCTTTCACTTTCTGATTTCCAACTGTACAACCAAGTACCCATAAGAATTATTTCCTTATCCGATACCCTTGACTAGTTTGTTACTAGTCCCAAAGTTACCGAAAATCAGGCAACATCTCCCCTATAACTTCAACATCCCCGAGATTTCAACTTAGCCACCGTGTCAAAAACCATCCTAGAAACAACAATAATCAGCATATATACAAGTAAATCACTTCAACATTACACAATACAAGCTCCAAACAACTAGCTCCAAACTACGATACCAAAATATAGTTTTTAACTCTTTATGTCGCAAAATCTTTAATCATACCAAATGGAGGGTCGTGTGGCTGAAATAAGCAGAACCCACACCCTTTTAAGACACTTTAAATCCCTGTAACACTCAACCCAACCAGCTTCACCCACAGCACCACAACGACAATACCCTACGCGACTTCAATTTAGCTATGATGACTTCAATTTAGTTTATTTCAAACGTCAAGCATCCTTATACAATTTTTCCACTTCAAAACTTATTTAAGACATTTAATATACCTCATAACATCATAATAAACTCCAATTTGAAAGAGAAACCCTTACCTTTCCCAAAACTTGTCAAACTCGTCGAAACTTGCCTCGAAAGTTCCTTTAGCGCGCCTAAAACTTGGTGGCTATTTGATAATGTTTTGGGATGCTCCAAGCCATAAATTTTCATTATTAATACCTTAATAACATTGTGGTACACCCTAGATAATTAATTCATGGAACAAAATCGGAGAACTTACCTTTTTTTCTCCCCACAACCGAAGCTCCCTCTTCTCTCTAGCTCAAGTTTCTCTTCTCTTTTCTTCTAGACTTTTCTTGAATTTTTTTTGATAAAGATGAACCTTAAAGGATAAGAATGACTTAAAAAGTCATCAAACATATATAGAGGCTACTTTAGGGGTGACACGTGTCAACCCATAAGTGGTGACACATGTCAAGCCATCATTGGGCCAACACACCACCCCCTCCAACCTTGGGTTGCCATATGGCATGTGGGGACCACCCCTTGCTGTAGATGCTGCCATGTGGCACTCCCTCATGCTGTCACATGGAACTCTCTCATGGGCTGCCACATGCCACTTTCTTTTCCTCCTTGTGGGTTCGTAATCTCATCTTACTTTATGAACCTATGTAATCCTTGCTACGTAAGCTTAGTATGTACTCAAGTAGCTTAAGTATGTAAGATTTTCAAATTGGTAGCTTACTAAGTAAGTCGAGTCCTATGACTCATTACTTAGCCTCCAAGTCCTTCCGGATTCTCATAACCATATTTCCAATCTTCTCTTCTATGGGGTGTCATATTCTTCTTTACTTAGAATTATTTGATAGAGTTATAGCTTATTCGACTCACATAGTAACTTCTAAGAAGCTTAACAACCCTTCAAGAAACTGAAAAACCTCTCAAGGTATAAAAGTCTTTCAAGATACAAAAGTACGGGGTATAATATCCTTGCTTCTCCAACTATTAAGTTACGTCCTTAAACATCTTTATTTGATCGAAGAACACCTTAGATAATTAATTTATGGAGAAACATTAGAAGGCTTACCTTGGCCCTAGCTACTGCCATAACTACTATCTCTTGTTTCTCTAGTTTTCTCTCAAATTTTCCAAGTCAAAAGAGGAGAAATGAAACCCACAGAGCTAACCACCTTCCAATGGGTCGGGATTACCTTAGAAAATTAATTTAGGGGCCACAATTTTGGAGCTTCTTTACTACAACCATGGCAACACCCTAGCTCTCTCTCTTTCTCTCTATTTTCTTCTCAACTCTAAGTAAGAAGAAGATAGAAAATGAAAGCTTAGTCATAAAATGACCTATATATATCCTTCCTTAGAGAGTGACATATGGCATCCCCTAAGGGTGACATATGTCCAACCCTCATAGGTCCACCTCATCCATGCAACCACCCATATACTGCCACGTGGCATGGTGGGGCTCACCCAAGTAGGTGTGTCACGTACTTACTCCAAGTAAGTGCATCACTCACTTGCTCATTTTCGAAAGTTTGTAATCTCATCTCACTTTAAGAACCTATATAGTCCTTGCTACTTAAGCTCGACATGTGCTCTAGGAGCTTAATTATGTAAAACATCCAAGTTGGTAGCTTCCGCAAGTAGTTCGATTACCCCGACTCATTACTTGACCTCCAACTTCTTTCCAATCTTTCCGCACCTATTTTCACCCATCACAACTCACATAGAGTTAACTTATGCAAAATATGGGGTGTTGCATCATCCTTCCTTCCTTAGACTTATTCGATAACATCATGGGTAACACGGATCACATGGTAGCTCTAGAACTAAATAGATGTTCCCATGTATCAAAAGTACGGGGCATAACATCCTTTCCCTCTTTAGAACATTTATCCTTGAATGTTAACTAGTCTTATAAGGTCTTACGAGGACTTCAGGGATTCTCTATAACAGTTGTCCTCCATAGGCCTCTTATTCATCAATACATCTAATTTAGGAGTTTAGATTACCTGCACACATCGGGAACAAGTACAGACGTTCATTTTTCATCTCTTTTTCGACTTTTTAGGTCATCTCTTTTCTATTCTTATTTTGCCATAATACTTTCACGGAAGCCTCGTCCTTAGTTTGCAACCTTCTAATCTACCAATCCAAGAGGGTGATAGGTTGCTTTTCATTGGACTCCTCTGTTACGTGGATCTCATCCACTGGGAAGATTCTGGAAGGGTTGCTTATACATTTGTGTAACATTGCCACATGAAAAACTAGATGCATTGTTTTCAATCAGATGGTAGGTCTAACTCATAGGAAACTTTGCCTATGCTATGAATGATCTGATAAGGACCAATGTATCTCAGACCAGGTTTCCCTTTCTTATTGAATTTTATTATCCCCTTCATGGGTGACACTTGCAAGAACGCCTAATCCTCCACTTCAAACCTCAAAGGTCAATGCTGATTATCTGCTAATAATTTCTCCTGAATGAGCTTTACTTTACCAATAGCTTGTTGAATCATGTCTGGGCCTGTTAGTCTAATACACCGACCTTAAACCAACTAATAGGTGATCTGCACTTTTCTATCATACGAAGCTTCATGTGGTTCCATTTGGATATTAGAATGATAACTATTATAGGCAACTCGATAAGTAATAAGTGCTCACCCTAGCTATCTCCAAAGTCAATAATGCAGGCCTGTATCTCTTCTAGTGTATGAATAGTACGCTTTAGCCTGTTCATTAGTCTATAGGCAAAATGTCGTACCAAGATTCACCTATGTTCCCAATCCCTTCTGGAATGATCTCCAGAAGTTAGTTGTAAATTGAACTTTTCCGTCTGAGATAATAGATGTGGGGACCTCGTGAAGTCTTACTATCTCCTTAATATATAGCCTCGCATAGTTCTCAACTGAGTATGTAGTCTTGAACAGAAGGAAATGGGATGATTCTGTTAGTCTGTCTACCATGACCCATATGGAATCATACTTCCGTAGAGTGCAAGGTAAACCTATAATGAGGTCCATATTAATTTCTTTCCATTTCCAAGCTGGGATTTCCATCTCTTGTAATAGTTCACCAGACTTTTGATGCTCGATTTTAACATGTTGACAATTTGGGCACTGGGCTACGAACTCTGTTATGTCCTTCTTCCTGGTATCCCACCAAGATAAACATCTGAGGCCATAATACATCTTGGTTGACCCTAGATGAGTAGACTAACGGGCATAATGTGCCTTTCTCATCACCTATTGCCATAGCTCGGCAATCTCAGGTACACATATTCTGCCCCTATATCATAGCACTTCGTTAGGTGTGATCTCAAAAAAGGGTCTTTTCCCTCTAAAGAGATACATTTCTATACTGTGCCAGAATAGGGTCCTTATACTGACATTGCTTTACCTCTTCCGTGATAGAGGATTCAGTGACTCTTCAAACAAAATCTCTATTATCAGAATCAGCCAATTGGATTCCAAGGTTAGCTAACTGGCGCATTTCATGGATTATCTCTTTCCGTTCTGGTGGTTTACCTACCAAGATACCCACCTTTTAGGGACTAGCTAGTTCTGATCATCTTGCTTAAACCATTTTACAATTCTCTTAGCCCAACTTATAACAACCTCTAGACACACTATCTCGTGTCATTTCTTTATCTTTAATCCAGCCTCTTCTATTCCCCTTTCACTCAGACTTTGCTCTTAATCATCTGTCACACGTTATATTGTAATCTTCACACGAATATATGAAGGTGCTCAACTTAGCCCCAGAAATACCTTAGTGTCATCTTGTTTAACCTTCATGCTTTACTTTGCTTCCTCCCCTCTTATCTTGTAATCAGTATCAGGATAGGACTTTGGCCCAACCATGGCCATGTCTTGTTTTCCCTTAGTACTAAGTTTATCCCGGTAATTCAGCTTAACCCATATTTGCATCCCTTTGTAACGTATGCCAATATCCTAACTACATCACCATTATTGAGTCCTTACTCCTCTTACCATGTACTCACTCACTTAGTCTCATTCTTAACGTGCCAACATTCGTAGGTTGCATAACCCTTCTGACTTCTATTTATTTACTGCTGGCTTTCAGATCTTACTAACTTGCTTTAGCAAGGGATCTTATTTGAAGTTTAAGCATCCATATCAAATATATTGCAGTGTCAATAATTTTATCTTGCACTTATATTTCTTGTACCCGCTTCCCCCCCCCTTTAGGATGTACTTATACCATTACCCATTTATACCTTGCTCTATGTCCTTATTTCCAATCTTAAATTTATCCAATTCTTTTTCCAATCCACTTGGTACTGTACCATATCCATATCTTTCTTTATAATTTATAACTTGATTAATCACGTACAAAACCTTGACTAAATCATGATGCGTTGAGACCTTTTCCATATATAGTGCAAAATTCCACTTGATAATCTGTACTCGAGTAATGCGACCAATGTAACTACTCATCCAAGGTCACATTTCACTTATTCCCATCAATAGGTACTTAGTACTTGTATTCGTTCCAATCTCACTTAGGCAACACTTATATTTCGACGATAAGTGTCCAAGTTCTCTTGAAACAATATCTTTATCCCAACTTATACCATCTTTTTCTTTTGAGGAATGTATATTGTACCATCTGTTCCTCAAGCCTACTATCTTTGTCCCTTAAGGATTTCAGTATTTTCAAAGTGAAGTCATGTGTATGCAGTATCCCTTTATGTCTTATGCCTTTCTACCATTATTGCGTACCCAACATAGACCTCTAACTTTCTCAACTACATACCAAGTTTGCCTCAATCATGGCCTTACCTTATCACCATGTAGTCTTACTACACTGTTAAGTTCATAACTATATATTCCCCTTTCATTCTATACTCATATTCAATTAATTACATCTTTCTTGGGTGCTTCCGTTAGGATTCCCTTATCCTTTCTCCCGTCTATGTCTATATTTTATCTTGCACACGGGGAATCTTATGCTACCTCTGTATCATTCGGAATACATTACTTTTTCATAATCCTTTTTCTTATTTCCAAAATATATTCTGTTCACCCATCTTTATTCGTATCATACCAGTCATTTCCTAGCACCTATTCTACCTCATTGCCCATCTTTCTATAGCTTGGTCTTTCGTAGTTCCATCACTTCTAGCGTTCGTATCCTCAGCTACACATGTCATGTCTTATTGTTACATTGTTATCTCACTATCTTCCTATTTTCTCCTTTCAGTTACTCTTTCTTTCCTTGTGCTTTCTACCATTTCCATTATCATATAACCTTTGTTCGAAACTTTCCCTACAGAATTCGATAAGTCTTTCTTATTCGTTCCATAGCTCGCTTTTCCGTTCCATACTTACATTTATATTTTTGTCACACAGACCATGTCATATCTTTATCAGCGTTCTCACTAGGCTTTACTTATTTCCATAACGATCCTCACTATATTCACATTATATCCTGTTCGTATTCAACCCCATAGTATAATACTTCTTAACCTTTTTCATGATTCTCACTATGGGTTAATTACCCTTCTTAGTTAGTCTTATCCTTAGTATATCACAACTTGTCTTATTAACACTTCATATCCATCACAATTCCTTTTCCTCTTGTACTCTTGTCTTAACACATTGCTACTTCTTTTAAGTATAACTCATCACAGTTTATCTCTGTGTATCAATTCATTTGGTGCCTTAATATATCACTCTATCAGGATCTGCTAGTCTTCTCTAAATCATCTTTTAGTATCACAAGTCTACTAGTATCGACCTTCTCGTTACTAGTACTGTCAATTCAACAATTAACTTATTTTCTAAGGTCATTCATACTCGTAATTTAGTCACAGCTCATCATTACTATGGGCACGACCTTTCAAGATATATTATAATCATATATCTCATTCTCTTTTTATTTCTAGGAAAATTTGGGCATAGTTTCCTCTGTATTTCTTACTATCTCAAACCTGCATGCAGAAAATGCCAACAATACCTCACAGGGCCAACATATATATTGATATCATATCATATCACAGCTACACAAGGCTCCCAATATCAACAACAGTGTAAAAATGATGGACTTACCTCGTATGTCCAACTCGAACCGCACCTGCTACACTTTTCGGTCTACTTTTTTCTTTCAATTTTCAACTTTATATTGCAATTATATTTCAATATTCTCAGGCCTCTTTTGCATCGTTACTTACTCGTGTACTGTGTAGCATCCAATATCATCAATCACCTTCTTCTATCGGTATCGTTTTTCTGCTATAATCAAAGGTTAGTATAAGGAATCTCATTTCCTATAGCTCGTCTCTATCGCACGATCTTAGATATAAAAGAAAGGTAATATCCTAAATATTCTATAGCCTCCTATCTATAGATGTGGTGCACAATACACCGATAAATAATACTCTACTAGACACGGTCTGTACACACTCTAAGGATGAACTGCTCTGATACCACTTTTTTCATGATCCAACCCCATAGGTCGTGACTCGGGTCCGACTTGGACCCCCCCGTATACATATCTATCAGCTGTGGTCAAGTCGAACTATGAACAATATGGTACTATACATAAAAACCCCAATGGGTCATATATTTTTATATGCATATAGCCTCTTTCATTTGCCTCTTGAGGAGTTACATTAATCATATCATAAAAGGGCACGCAAGCCAAAAAGGCTGCCATAATATATTAACATTTATAATCCATCATATAGATACAGCTGAACAAAACATACATATAACCCACATACATATATCTACAGACCTCTAAGAGTATCACAATATCATATGGCAGGAAAGGGACCCCGCCGTACCCCTGAATCAACGGACATATACATCAATAGGAAAATGCCAATAGTTTAGGCTCTAGTACAATATAGCACTTCCAAAATCACTGAGTGGAAATCCTAAGCTAACGGATCCCCAAGCTACATGTCTGTACCTGCAGGCATGAAATGCAGCCCCCCGAAGAAAGGGGGTCAGTACGACATATGTACTGAGTATATAAAGCATAACATATCATACATAGGATCACATCTAAAGTAAAGGTTCAGGAAACAAGTATGATGCTCAAGAAATCACTGTACCTGTACTTTATAAAGTAAAATCATGCATGCTCATATCATATATCATATTTGGCCCATTATGGACTCGGTGAATCTGTCATATACCTAGCCCGCCCAACTTAGGGCTCGGCGCCATTACCACACCACCATATAATCATATCATATCGTCATATACATATATGCTGAGGAACGTATGGGCCAATCCCTATATATATGTAATAATACCGAGGAATGTATGACCCGATACTTATATAGCAAAACAATATCGAGGTATGTACGACCCAATCCATATATAGCAAAACAATGCCGAGGTACATACGAATCGATCCATATATACATATATCATACCCGACCCATTATGGGACTCTGTGAACAATGTAGTAAAACTGAGCACGATAATATATCCGGACCAGGACTCAGTGAAAGAGGTGTTACAGTATACACGAGCATAGTAGTGAGAAATCACACATAATTTAAATTATTATCTGAGACTCAATGAAGTAACCAAGTGAACTATCACTTGAAGATCAGGGTAAGAATTATCTGAGGTACCCTCTAGATGTTACTAGGGATCACTTCAAATGGAGCATCAGGAATCATAGACATGAAAAGGCTAAATAGCTTATGGGATCATAGACATTTGTCATAATAGAGTCTTTAGGGATATGAGCTTATACATCCCATTATTATTCAACATATAGAAGACTCGAGGGTAGTAGCTCAACTACTTTAAGAGTTTTAACTTCAAGAAGTGAATAAGGATCATGAGTCTTGCTCGAAGCTTATGAATAGAATTACCCTAGATTTTATATACATATCATTTGTACTTATATCTAAGACATGCCAAAGAAAAGAAGGGTAGCTTTACATAGCTTTGGTAGACCAACCGCAACCAAGCTGCTTCGTTACTCCTTTAACCTAGTTAACATGAAGATAATATTATCATTAAGAACCTTCGACTTTCCAGCTTCTAAATCTATAACCAATTATCCTTAGGAATCACTTCCTTGTTTACACTTCTCGACAAGTATGTCGACTAGTTGAGAAGTTATCGGAAATTGGGCAGCATCTCCCCCATAACTCGCCCTATCCGAACTTCTAATCTAACCTCCGATTGGTAAAGCCACACCAACACAAAAATCAGTAGCCATATACAATTAAACTACCTCAATACTACGCAATACAAGTTCCAAACAGCCCAACCAAAATCACAAATTTAAAATACAGTTTTTAATCTTTATTTCATAAAATCTTAACCACACGGAATGGAGCATAACGTGGCTACAACCAGCAGCACTTATACCCCTATTTCAACACATTTAAATCCATGCAACATATAAAAACCACTTCCAAATACAACACCACGATAACAACGACACTAGATAAAATTTAAGCCAACTAGAATACGTCAAAACAACCTCTACACGACCTGTAATATCCTTCAGAAGTAACATGCATATTTTCACATCTCCAACTCATATTTACACATACATAACATTCTTAAACCCTTACCAAAATGTGGGAGAAGGGAAACAAGCTATACGTTAACAAACGAGCTTCTGAAACTTGCCAAAAGTTGATGAACTTGTCGTTGGATCTCCTTGCTGCCCCAACTATTAAGTTACGCTGTTAAATATATTTATTTGATCAAATAACACCTTAGATAATTAATTTAAGGAGAAAAATTGGAAGGCTTACCTTGGCCCTAGCTGCCGCCGTAGTTACTCTCTCTTGTTTCTCTAGTTTTCTCTCAAATTTTCCAAGTCAAAAGAGGAGAAATGAAACCCACGTAGCTAACCACCTTCCAATGGGTTAGGATTACCTTGGAAAATTAATTTAGGGGCCACTGTTTTAGAGATCCTTTGTTGCAACCATGGAAGCGCCCTAGCTCTCTCTCTTTCTCTCTATTTTCTTCTCAACTCTAAGTAAAAAGAAGATAGAAAATGAAATCTTAGTCATAAAATGACCTATATATATCCTTCCTTAAAGGGTGACATATGGCATCCCCTAAGGGTGACACGTGTCCAGTCCTCATAGGTCCATCTCATCCATGCAGCCACCCATATGCTGCCATGTAGAATGGTAGGGCCCACCCAAGCAGGTGTGTCACCTACTTACTCCAAGCAGGTGCGTCACCTACTTCAAGTAGGTGCATCACTTACTTGCTCATTTTCGAAAGTTTGTAATCTCGTCTCACTTTAAGAACCTATGTAGTCCTTGCTACTTAAGCTCGACATATGCTCCAGGAGCTTAATTTTGCAAGACATCCAAATTGGTAGCTTACGCAAGTAGTTCGATTACCCCTACTCATTAATTGACCTCCAACTTCTTTCCAATCTTTCTGCACCTATTTCCACCCGTCACTACTCACATAGAGTCAGCTTATGCAAAATATGGGGTGTTACATCATCCTTCCTTCCTTAGACTTATTTGATAATGTCATGGGTAACACAGAACACAAGGTAGACTTAGAACTAAATAGATGTTCCCATGTATCAAAAGTTTGGGGCATAACAAATGGCATAAAAAGGGATGTTGCAAAATTCATGCTATGTGTCCTAATTATCAACAAGTGAAGGTTGAGTATCAAGAATTGGGAGGTTTGGCTCAATACTTCAAGATTTCTACTTGGAAGTGGGAGGTCTTGAATATGGACTTCATTAATGGTTTGCCTCGTACTCGTAGGCAACATGACTCTATTTGGGTGATTGTTGACCTAATGACTAAGTCGACTCATTTTTTTCTTATTAAGACTTCATATTCAAACAAGCATTATGCTAGATTGTATATCTGAGAGTTTGTTAAGATTTATGGTGTCCTATTTTCTATCATTTCGAATTGAGTTACTCAGTTAACATCTCAATTTTGGAGATCTTTCAAAAATGGTCTCGGCACCCAAGTGAAGCTTAGTATAACTTTTCACCCACAGACAGATGGTCAGGCCAAGAGTATCATTCAGACATTAGAGGATATGTTGAGAGTATACAATATTGATTTTAAAAGAAAATTGGGATGATCATTTTCCATTGAGAGAGTTTGCTTATAATAACAGTTATTATTCCAGCATTGAGATAGATCCTTTTAAGGCTTTGTATAGTAGGTGGTGTAGATCCCCTATTGGTTGGTTTGAGGTAGGAGAAGTTGCTTTTATAGGACCTGATTTGGTATTTGAGTCTATGGAGAAGGTTATACTCATCAGAGAAAGATTGAAAATGGCCACAACCGACAAAAGTACTATTTGGATGTGAGGAGAAAAGAACTTGAATTTGAGGTTATTTATTGGGTTTACTTGAAAATTTCACCCATGAAAGGGTATGATGCATTTTTGTAAGAAAGGGAAGCTAAGTCCCTGCTATGTTAGGTCATATCAAATTTTGAGGCAGATTGGTAAGGTGGCTTATGAGTTGGATTTGCCTTCTAATTTGGCATCGGTGCATCTGGTGTTCCATGTGTTATTATTGAGGAACTTTGTTAGTGATCCTATCACCATTGTGCCATTGGATATCATTGAGGTTAAAAATAGTCTCTCATATAAAGAGGTTCCAGTTGAGATCTTGGACCGACAAGTTAGAAAGTTGAGGAACAAGGAAATAACTTCAGTTAAGGTGTTATGGAGGAACCAAGAGGTTGAGGGTGCTACATGGAAACTGAAGCTGATATGATGTCCTGATATCCTCACATCTTTCCCTCTGAAACTAGTTGAGGTATTTAGTTTCTTCATGATCTAATCAGGACAAATTATTTTAGTTATTCTCATGGTTTTATATGCATTCATTATCATGAAATGTGTTTTAAAGTCATGTTTTAGTTTGAGATTGAAGATTTCATGTTTTATGCATTTTTGAGATGTGTTGCATTTAAGTTGGGCTGTTATGTTCCTTTCCTATTCCATCCATGTTAGCTTGAGTCCCATTCAAGGATGAATGTTCCCAAGGGGGAGATATTATAAAACTCTAGAAGTTGGACAGTCGGAAAACGAGGATTAAAAGATGAAATTCTTGAAAAACTTAGCTTTTGGCACCGGATAGTCTTCACGAGACCCACTACGAGCTGTGAATAGGACCAAGGGCCGTGAAAGGCTACCATGGTCTATGCCTAGTCAAATGGTTTCTAGAGATAAGGACCGCGAGAGGCCACCACGAGCCGTAGTATGGACCACAGTCCATAATAGACTCCGTGGTAAACCCCTCCTCCAAACCCTGCACCACGCCTATGGTTCACGGACCGTAGTGACCTCCATGGACCGTTAAGGTCTCCGTGGAGGAAGTCCTAAAACTTTCCCTACAAACCCCAAGATTTCCAAGTCCAAGCTTCTATTCTTTTCAATTTAGGGCTCATCAAGGTCAAGGTATGTGGGACTTCATCCATGGGTTCCATTCACCCATGAAATCCCAAAGATCTCCTCCTAATTTCTCTTACGATTTCTTCAATTAAAAGCCTTAATTTCATAATTTTCATTGGGTCTTGTCAATTATGATATGTATCTATGATATTAGCCTGATTATGCATAATTCATATCATATTACATGATTTCAAGTTGAATTTTAATGACCCATGCTATATGGTAGCTTCAAGTATAATTTACGAGTTATGATCATGATTTTTAAGCTATTTATATGAAAGCGTTATGAATGGGATTAAAGATGCTTTATTCAAAGAAGTTTATGAATAATGCTTTAATGATGTTTTATGAATGTTAATGAAAGAGTGACTTAAGATCCTTGAAAAAAGGTGACTTAAGACTCTAATGATGTTTTGTGAAAAGGGCCTAAACCCACATTACATGAATCACATGATAATGAGCTATTTCTATGAACAAGTTTATGAATTATGATTATGAAAAACTTATGATTATTACAAATATGATTTATGATTATGACATGGTATGTATTCCGTGGGATAATTTACTTAGCATCGAGTGGAATTTGAGGTGGGGGATCGACCTAAGCCCTAGTAGCAACCTCTAGTTTCTTAAACTACGTTGTCACCATAAGTTTGCCAAAATGGACTAGCTAGTGGATCCACATATAGCAAATGATAGTGATAATGATTGGATGGAGCCTACCTTGGCAATTAGCCTCCACCCTTCTCGATGTGGGGATCATTAAATTCTATGTAATAGCTCACATGGTCTTAATATTGGTTACGGTTATCTCCCATATATGTAAGTTCTTATGATGATTATGATGTTTTGATGCATTGACCAATGAGATAAATGTTTTAATGTTTTCATGACTCTATTCATGTTTTTAAAGATGTTGGTCTTGCATCCATGATTCATATTGCCTATGTCCTATGTTTATTGTCCATTCATCTTCTCACATACTTAGTGCATTCCATATACTAATGTATACTTTTTGCCTATATTATATCATAATGTACGGACCGGCGATCACGTTCATCCTCCTCCCGCTAGTGTCTAGAGTTAGCACTTATGTACTTTTAGTGAGTCCTCATATTCCAAGGTAAAGGAATTTTATTTCTTATGAGTTCATGAATTATTTTACCTTTTATATTGGGTTAGCTAGGAGATTATTTGACACCCCTATATAGTATTAAAGGTATGTTAGATAGTAAGGAGTCTATGTAGTCATTTTCTCATTTTGAGAACTATGTTTTATTTGAGACTATGCTTTCGTATTTTTGATCTTATTTATTTGCTTCATTTACCTTATGTATTCTCTTTAATATTATGCTAAGAGGCTTGGTTGGGGTCCTTTGGGATTCTAATTGCCATGTTACAACTAGGCCTTAGGTGTTGTCGTGACAGAGTGTCCAAGCCAATGTAGAAAAGGGAGACACCGCGCCAGATAATCAAGTACAGGATAAAGGAATACCAGTTACAGTCAAAGTACAAAAAGGGAGACGCCGCGTTGAATATCAATAATTGAGCACATCCTTGATGCCTCTAAAACTGTCAGTATAATAGGAGTACGTCCTCGACGCCCCATAGATATTAAAACCATTATCCAAATATCCAGGTGTACGACTCCTATGAAAACTAGTTTAAAAGTAGTAAAAGTATGAGAAAGCCTTCTCACAAACAATAGTGAAAATCTAATATAACTACCAGTATCATACCACAAAATGAGCGAATATGCTCAAACAATGAAAACATGCCATCACCAGTATCCAAACAAGACACTCATAATCCATATAGTAACATCAAGCTATACCATACTATCAAGTAAAGTAACTAACTTGGGATCCAATCGCTCTTCGAACACGTCCTCGGGAACAACCATAGATAATAGATATGATGGCAACATGAGCCTACCGCTAAACAAAGGTGAAGCAATCGAGAATGGTTCAATATTAGATAAGGAGAGAAAGTATCTCTAGGATCGATGCCTTACCCCAAAATATGCCATATCACCCCCTAACGAGCATAACTAAGCCAAATGTATGGCTACAATGAGCCACAAAGGTCTTCGGCACTAGCTCTAAGTTACACCAACCAACACGAGCCCTACCAAAAGCTACGCCTAGCTATAAGGGCACTAGGCACTTGCTAAAGAACCTAAGGCTCAAAACTATCCTAAGGCCATCACTATCAATCCAAAAAAGGATAATAACATTAAGTGAATACCACAAATGAGTGCCATAACCTAAACTAAGGGTTTCACGAGACCATTCTAGTCTAAGTTCCAATTGAGAATCAAGAAAATGGAATGAAAGGAGGAGAACTCTAATCTCGGCAAATACCAACCTAAGTCATATGTAATATATACTAAATGATATCTAATAAAACCCTGTCAAAAGGAAGACCGTAACCTACCTCGAAGCCAATCACGTGCTCTTTGAATCGTTCAATTTGAAGATATCTATATTCGAATCACCTCCAATCACCACCACGCTAACAAAATATCGACCACAACGTCAGTACAAATGTTTGACACCAAAATCACATTTTTTAGAGACGATCCAAAATCAGGTCTAAAATGAGATTATGGGACCCGCATCGAGAATATCAAATTTGACTTAGTGAAAAGATGCATTTAAGCTCAATGAACTTATGTTCCAAAATACAAAACAATTTGACACTCAAAAATACAGAAATCAGTCAATATAATTAAACTACCATTAATGGAGAATTCAAGAAAGAAGGTAGCACTTTGGGCATGAAATTACCTTAATAAGGCACTATCCAAAGTTCTCCAAACACTCCAAAACATAGCCAAGATCCCCATGAACACTCAGGACTTTGAATGACCCTAATCGGACTTGTAGAACTTGAGATATGGAACTTTGAAGTTTAGAGGAATTGATGAGAAACGGGTTTGATTGCATCACAAAAACGGCCAAGTGTGTCGCTTAAGAGACCACCTCTAAAAGGTGGGGCTCGATTTAGCGACACCCTATTGCTTAAGCTACACCCATCCACTACAGCATGTCGCTTTAAAGATACCTCATCACTTTAGCAATATTCACTTTAGCGACTAGGGGTCAGTTTAGCGACGACACCAAACTCAACTACAACAGTTGAATGCTAGAAATGGCCAAGTCTCCGATGGGGTGCTCAGAATTCATTTGGGACTCTGTGCATGCAAACAAACTATGCTACCCCACCAAATTCGACGTTTTGGATTCAGTAGTGCACTTAGAATTTGTATCCAAGGTCAGCTCGACAAAAAGTAGGTCCCATGCCCAAGTGCCATTTTAAGCCAAAATCCACAAGGAGGCTTAAAATGAGATCGAAAGCGTTAGAAACTGCACGAAAGGTCGTTCTATACCAAACTCAACATTTTAGAGCTAACTGCGCTGATGGAATTTCAGTCCAAGTATGTTTACCAAGAATGTTGACCAAAGTCAACCTTAGGCAAACTTTCGAAGGATAAAGCGTTTGATGGTCCTATACTCGCACCGAATGCCTCGATACTCATGCAGACCATGCTACTAGCCTAACTTGGCCATTTTAGAGCTGATGGCACTGTCATAATTCCGTTATAAGGTCATTTTCCTTTACTTTTGACTAAAGTCAATAATTCAAACTCCAAGAGCTCCAAAACAAAGAAATGGGTCTAAGACCCAAATGAATGACCAGGCGACCGAACTATCAATCCTAGCAATTCATAAGTGACTTAGGGTCGCTATAAGAAAAATATAAATTCTAAAAAGATCGGAAAATAGAGAAAATGGCCTAGAGGGTCATTATAACATCCTCTACTAAAAATGACCTTTGTCCATGAAAGTAGAAGGAAAGTTGTAACTTGAAGGCACAAAAAGACAAAGGTACCGAGCCCGCATGCTTCACCTGACCCTCGGAAACCCTCTCGGGTCAAACAATGCCATCACAAAACTCAGGCTGAGAGGAGAATCCTTAGATTCACTTAAACTCCAAAAACTCCTCCAATTCCTTCTTGGGCTCCAACTCTCGCTCGATTAGCCCGAACATGACCAAAAACACCAGATTTACCTGAGGAAGCCCAAACCATACCAAATCCACCTAAATGAGCAATACATGACCATGATAGATACAACTCAACTCAAAATTCCAGTTACTTGTCTTATGCTTTAAGTCCCATTTTTTCTAGACACCAAAGGCGTTCTACCAGTCGTTCGATACTCTTGAAAACCTTCAAATCCATCTAAAACTTGCTTATCGAACCACATCGCATACACTTTAAAAGATTCACCTACTACAGATGAAATTCAAGGGATGAAAACAACCAAAACAAAGAAAATAACTCGGGGCAAATGCCAAAATTCCAATCTCAACTTCAAAATCCAAGAACCCAAGCTAAAACTCACCTTCTGAAACTTAGCACTCCACTCCAAAGGACGATTATCCCGTGAATGACTAGGATGCACTGAGGCTTGTTCTACTGACTTACTCCTACCTAAGAGCTTCCGAAACACCAGAACTATGTGCCCATAAAGCACACTGTCATCTCAAATCTGAGCCAACTATCCAAGTCCAAGGAAAACCATAGCGGTAGAAGACGTACTAATATGGACAACTGATCGGTAATAGTACAAGAGCACTAACTCTGACTCACAAGCACCCCAATCTACATAATACGCCAAAAGCAAGCCTTTCATCCTGAATAAATTCAAAATCACAAACTCTATGATTTACTTCGACCCCATCCTATAGATGAACCTTCTAACCAACTTCCCTTCCTCCAGTTGAGGCTACATCTAGAGCCAATCAAGAATGCCATTGTCCTAACTCTAACTAAAAACCAAAGCCTCTAGATCTACCAACACATCCGAAGAGGACTAATAACAACAATAATAAGCCACAATGAAAGATCACACTTCCCAAATTCTCAACTAGCCATAGCCAAGCACCACACCTTCAAAAGAGACAACTTCAATAGGCTGAACGTATAGACCACCACTTTGCATCAATGAATAAGATTAATGTAAGGGAAAGAGATGGACCCCTAAGATTTCCACACAACATAGGGCTACGCTATATTTCTCATCCCAACTATCGTTAACCCAAACACTAAGACTACTACAAAGAACCATCCAAGTAGGTAATGGCACAAACCCCAACTTAACACCCTTTGGACAGAATCAAAACAATGACAAGTAACAAATATATTCATCTAAGCCAATGACACTAGAATGGTCGGAGAGAAATGCTAACTTAGGCAACACTAGTTATACATAAGGATACGAGAAACCATTACACCACTAGCTCAATGGGAGAATCAACAACTAAGGCGACCCTCAATACCAATTAGATCCCCTAGAATCACCACTCCTAGAACTAACAAAGCTGGTCTAGCCACCTATCTGACAAGGATCGGCACCACAACAAAATCAACAGTAAGAAAGACATAGAATCTCAACCTAGTCGATCCACTACTAAAAAGAATCAACTACAAAGCTAAAACACATACACACAAGTCCAAAAAAGCAACTATAAAAGTTAGGAGGTAAAGAATAAATCAAATAGGCATATATGGGTTTGAAAACTCCAAAACCACACAAAATGAGATATATAGAGCAAAATAAGGAAATCAAGCAAATACAATTGATACCTGGATCCTCGGCCTCAGGCTGACTTATAGTAGCATAGAATGGATCATGACCAACCTCAGTATGAACACTTAAATAATCACCAACCACACTCTGAGTACTAACTCTAACTAGAGTAGGCATAAAACCATGATACTGACTTGGCTGAGCAAACTACCCACATGTCCCATACCGAGGACATTCTCTAGATCAATGGCCAAACTCTTCACAGGTAAGGCAAGGCCTAAAAACTCTGGTTTAGGGAGTATGAAGAGTCTGAAATGTCTAAAATATCAACTATCACCTGGGGAACTCTCAGGACAGTGGTCAAATAAATGAGATTCATAACATCCCAAAGTTGAATATCCTATAATAACCTAACCATGGTAGGAAGAGAGAGAATCTGATCCACTCAATCTCTGGCCTGCATTAAGTCCGCCCTAATGGGGCTGGCTTCTATAGTTGTCCCTGCCCCCAACTGACTACACTAGGATCCATGACCTAGATGTCTAAAATATGGGCCTCGAGATCCCAAACCTGAATTTCCCACTGTAAGCTTCATGATCTACCTCAAAACCTCCTAGGACCTAAGGTACAAATGCCTAGGCCTGATGGGTCGGGAAAAAAGATGACCCTTGCTGAACTGATACTCGCCCTGAAGTGGTATGCCGTCACTATAGTGCTGATGGATAGGCCTCTCACCACTATCTCTGTGTGCCTCAAAGCATGCCCGGTGCACTTCCCTCATGTTGTGTACAATTTGGTGATAGGTAGATCCAGCATTTATCAAATGGTCCGATGTCAAATGGAGCAGAAAGGACATTCCTTTAACAAACACCCAACTCATATCCCTATCATAGAAGATGATGTGGGGTTATTCCCAGCCCACTCAAGAAATTCCATGGCATACACTGATATTGAGGATGAACCTTGCTGGAGAACCACCAACCCATCTCTAGCTTGAGAACCTCTACTGAAACTTTGGTAGACCCTGATAATGCTCCGATTGGAACCACTAGAAACCTCGTTCTATCTATCTAAGAAATAATGGATTCCAAATGATGAGTTTGGATATTATTCAAAGCAAGGACACACAATAAGGAGTCAAGAACATAGTTTTCTAAAAATTTCCTATAGCCTCCCAAAAATAGGATACAAATGTTTCCGCACCAATCGACATGACTTTAATAGATATTATCCTTATACCAATGATGCCGGTCAACCAGACTATGGTACCAACTTGTCATGACCCGATTTCTCAGGTCATGATGACACATGCTTATACCCACCGATATATAAGCATAACCCTTAACCCTTAGCCCAAAACTGTAGACAATGGGCTATCAAGCAAAAGTTTCTTCATTGCCGTAGTAAATAAGAGAGAAAATTGAATTTAATTCTTCGTTTTTACAAAAACCAAATTCTTTTTTAACCAAATATTCAAATAACACTGTTTGGGGTATTCTAACTCAGCAAAAGAGCAGCTAAAATAAAACATAAGGAACCACTCCAAGACTTGGCATCAGGCAGTAATCGGGCTTCTAACTCAAAATAGGAGTACAAGGCTTTAAAGATACAAATATAAATACATACAGTCTTTAAAAGCAAGTAAAGACTAGTCCTAATCCAGCATGGATAGAAATCAGCAACTCCGGACTCCAGGAGCTCACCAAATCTCCTAACCAAAAGTTGCTCCACACCGGTCTAAATCAGCGGTGATAACTCATACTATGATCTACAAGGGGCAGAAGTGTAGTATGAGTAGCGAATGAATGGTACTTAGTAGGCATAGGCTGACTGGGATCTAATGATAAAGCAAGTATAAATCATAGGTAATCATGTAAATATAGCACAAGTAGACAGATAACATATAGTAAAAGATAAAGCAGGAAATGAGAGTAAAGAGATAAAATATACAATTAAAGGGGACAGAGTCAAACAATGCACCTACACATGCAAGACACAACCTACTTACAATAAGGAGGCACTAAATGAGTCAACTAATCAAGTACGGAAGCAACATATTCCACTAGTAATCACAAAGCCACGTAAGGACCAAACCAACTGAAACTAATAGGAAATACAAAAAACAACCCAAACTAAGGCACCCTGCAACTCAACTACAAACACGACAAGAGATAAGTACAGGTATAATCAGACAATAACCAACCAGATGCCCATACATTCAGAAGGTACAAACAATGACAAATATACCCCCGACCCCCATAAACTAGGGGACCACACCAAACAAGTATACTGGTGATAGGTGATGCTAATGAATGCAAGTTTCTGGTAAAAACCAATAACATCATCAGTAGCTCTCAGCAATCATCAACAAGTGTATACACCCACCCAGCCCTCGACCTGCCAGGTGGGATCCATGCAGCTCCCTCATCTAGTTCAGTGGTGCATGATGTATCATGGATTTATGGTACTTTTAATACTTTGAACTTGAGAATTTGTATGTATTTTAAGTGTTTGTTAGCATATTTGATGTTAGTTATGTTTATTTTGCAGGAAACTAAGTCGGAGAATTAATTGAGGAATCACAACACTGATATAAGGAGATTTTAGAGTTTACGAGTTTATCCTAGGACTCGTAGTTATTTCTATGGGTTGTAGGTATCAATCTTCAAAACAAAAGAGAGGAATGAAGATAAACCTAAAAGGTACGAGTTAGGTCTATGACTCATTCTTATTCTTATGAGTCATCATTTGAATTCATCAAAATGAAGTGAAGGATAACGGCAAAACTGAAGATTATGAGTCAAGTCTATGACTTTTTCACATTCTTACGTGTCATAAATCATACTCGTAGAAGAAGTTGCAGGAGATGAAACCAGGACTGGATTTATGACTCAATTTTATGACTTGTCCTGGAAGTTATGAGTCATAGAAGACTGTCATGAAGAGGAAGATTTTTATCAAAGAAAGGTGCTGGATTACGAGTTGGGTCTACGACTCATCAACCTAATAACAATTCGTAGAAAGGAGTCGTAGGATCCAAACCGACTTAAAGTTTCTCAATTTTTCTAAATTCATATTTATTTAGGATTAGTTGTCTATAAATACACACTTTAGGTTTATTTTTACTTTATGTATATTTTTGGGTTTGAGAATATAACTTGAACTACTTTTGGGCTTTTATTCTTGAATTTCGATTTTTGATATGGATATTTACGTTCGGATTTTAATTGAAGATTTTGAATTCACACAATTATTATTGTAAGTTTGTGATTTATTTTAACTCTAATATTATCAATTGTGATCATGTAGTTATAAGTAGCTAATTCTACAACTAGGGTTGTGGGAACCATGAAGAATTAATGATGTAGACTTAATAAAAATAATTCTTGAATAGTGTTCATGCATGTATTGTTTTTCCCTTCATTTTGATTGCTTTTTAATGGTGGCCAATGTTAGAACTTGCCTTATCCCTACTTGCCGGATCAAGAAGGTAACAGATGACAAAAGGGATTAAACAATGAGATTTAGGTCTAATCATCCTCATCTAATTAGATTGAATAGATCACGAGATAGCTAAATTTGGGATCATTTGTAAGGGTTAGTAATGTATACACTTGTAGATAGATCAAGTTGCATAGTGAAATTCCCTTATTTGCCAGATTAAGGAATTAGGTGAACTTAACTTATCGATTCTACATATAACACACTAGAAAATGATTACTAATAAAAATAATTTACATAGTTAAGGATTCATGGGGAACACATAAACCCTAGTTTTACTTCATATTGATTAAAACCACATTAAACCATTACTTTGTTAATTGATGCTTTTTATTTGATTTGTTAATTAGATTTTTTAAAAATAAAAATCCTCCTTTGTTTACAGAAATAAATTGATTAATAAAACAAATAATATACGATTAATCTAAGTCTAAACCATATTCTTTGTGGGATTGATCTTGAGCTTTGTTAGATTCTATATTTGATCAATGATCACTTTATACTTCTTTGGGAAGGTATAATTTCAGCATATTAGTGCACTGGCCAGAGAGGCCTATAGGAGATGTGGGAAGTCTGTATACACTGCCTCGGCCCAAACTAGGTCTTACATGAACAATAGTATCCCCATAGAAGTATCAGAGAGCGAGTGCCCAAGGCGATGTAGAAAAGGGAAATCCCGAGCCAAATAATCAAGTATATGCTACATGCATCTTAGATGCAGCCAAAGTATAAAAGGGTGATGCCGCATCGGATATCAATAAAAACTGAGTACTTCTTCGATGCCTCTGAAACTGTCAATATAAAAAGAATACATTCTCGATGCCTCATAGATTTTAAAACTAGTATCCAAATATCCCAAGTGGTAAGACTTCCATTAAAACTAGTTTAAAAGTAGTAAAAGCATGAGAAAGCCTTCTAAAAAATAGTAGTGAAAATCTAATGAAACTACAAGGTTCATACCACAAAATGATTGAATATGCTCAAACAATGCAAGCCAACAAGACACCTACAATCCAAATAGTAATATCTAGCTATACCACACTATCAAGGTAAAGAAACTAATATGGGATCCAATTGCTCCTCGAACACAGCCTCGGAACCAACCATAGATAATATATATGATGGCAACATGAGCCTACCGCTAAGCAAAAGTGAAGCACTCAAGAACAGTTCAATATAATATAAGGGGAGAAAGTATCTCTAGGATCGACGTCTTACCCCAAAATATGACATCTCAGCTCCTAATGAGCAAAACTAAGACAAACCTACAACTACAATGAGCCAAAGAGGTTTTCGGCACTAGCACTAAGCTACACCAACACACACGAGCCCTATTGGTAGCTACACTTACCTATGAGGGCACTAGTCACCTTATAAAGAACCTAAGGCTCTAACCTAGGTTAAGGCCATCACTATCAATCCTAAAAAGGACAATAATGCTAAGTCAATACCACAAATGAGGGCCACAACCTAAACTAAGGGTTTCACGGGACCATTCTAGTCTAAGTTCATATCGGGAATCAAGAAAATAGAATAAAAGGAGGAGAACTCTAATCTCAGTAAATACCAACCTAAGTCACATGTAATACATACTAAATGATATCTAAGAAAGCCCTATCAAAAGGGGGATACTATAGCCTACCTCAAAACCGATCACACACGCTTAGAATCCTTCAATTTGAAGCTTACTACCTACGAATCATCTCCAATTGCCACCACTCTTACAAAATATCGACCATGGCTTTAATACGAATGTTTTGATACCAAAATCACATTTTTTGAAGACGGTCCCAAAATTAGGTCTAAAATGGGATTGTGAGATCTGCACTGGGAATTCCGAATTCAATTTTGTGAAAAGGTGCATTTGAGCTCAAAACATTTATATTCCTAAATACAACACAATTTGACGCTCAAAAATATGAAAATCAGTCCATGCAATCAAGCTACCATTAATGGAGAATTCATGAAAGAGGGCAGCCATTTGGGCACTAAATTACCTCAATACGATACTTTTTGAAGCTCTATAAATACTCTACAACGTAACCTCGAACACTCAGGACGGAATGACCAAAATAGAACTTGTAGAACTTGAGATATGGAACTTTAAAGTTTAGAGAAATTATTGAGAAATAGGATTGATTTAAGTCCACAGGCGTCGCAAAAGCAGCCAAGTGGATCGCTCAAGCGACCACCTCAAAAAGACGAGGATCGCTTTAGTGACATCCTATCTCTTAAGCGACTAGTCGCTTTAGCGACCTTCCAATCATTTAAGTGACACCCGCTCACTAGGGGATGGTCACTTTAGCGACACCCCTATTACTTTAACAATAGTCGCTTCAGAAATTAGGGGTCACTTTAGCAACGACACCAGACTTAGTTACAATAGCTGAGTTTTGGAAATTGCCAAGTCTTTGATAGGGTGCTCGAGATTCGTTCGGCACCCCATGCACGCAAACAAACTATCCTACCCCACCAAATTCGATGCTCCAGACTCAATCGCGCACTCATAATTCCCATATGATGTCAACTTGACAAAAAGTTGGTCCTATAGGCAAGCACCATTTTAAGCCAAATGAGCCACAATCATAACACCCCAAAATATCAATTCTCGCTTAGGGAATTCTTAGGACCAGTGGTCAAATAAACTACATTCATAACACCTCAAAGCTAAACGTCTAATGATAATGTGATCGAGGTAGAAAAGGAGAGAATCTAATCCCCTCGAGTTGTGTCCCACACTAGGACCACCCTAACAGGGCTGGCTGCTATATTTTTCTGTACCCCTAGCTGACCACACTGGGGCCCCATAACCTAGGTGTCCAAAATATGAGCCTCGAGATCCCAAACCTGAATTCTTCCCACCTTAAGCTCCATGACCTGCATCAAAACATCCTAGGACCTAAGTTCCTACCGCTTTGGGTTTGATGGGTCAGGAAGAAAGATGACCCTCACTAAACTGATACTCTGTAACACTTCAATTTTATTTTAAGAAAAAAATGTTTTTTAGCAATGTTTTCGGGTGATCTGACTTTGTGAGGCCATAAACTCATTAGCATTTGGAAATTTGGGAAAAATCATAAAATAAAAGTTGTAGATAATTAAAATACCTTTCCAACCATAGGTTGTGGTATTATATTCGACATCAGGATAAAAGGTTATGGACATTTTAAGGAAGAAAGGTCAAGCAAGATGGTGATTTTGGGCCCAACCCGATTCCAAGTCAGGTGAGACCCATTTTCTCTAACCTTTAAAGGATAAGTTCTGCTTATTTCTTTAATTTTAGACCATAACTTTCCAGAACATCATAGATAAAGATAGAAATAGAGAGCTTCTAGGTTAAGAAGCCATTTTTGACCTAAATCCGAGTCTCGAATTTCGAAGCTCGTGAAGAGAAAGACGTTGCACGTTGCGTTGTCTTCACTTTGAGCTAAAATTCAAAGAATAAGGAGTGTATTGAGGTGGTGTATTTACACTTAAGGTATTATTGAGGTTCCTTTTTCATTGTTAACAAGATTGTTTAGAGATTTAACGGATTAAAACAGAGGAAGAAGCATTATAAACTTGTTTGTTGCTTTGTTGAGACTTATGGATTAGCGGATATTTTGGTTAGATTAAATGGGTGAAATTTATAATTTATGATGTATAATGATTGTTGATATTTTTGTTGATGTTATTGATAAGATTTTGTTGTCGAAATTGGGGAAATAAACTTTGGTTGCAAGCCCATTTTTTGATGGGACTTCTGTTAGTAATTTTAGTATAACTCCTTGTGTAAAGCTTAATTTTGAGTGATTCAAGATGTTTTGGAAATATATTTTATAGGTATATAACTTTTATTTTGGCTTTAGAACCCAGGTTTTCTTGTATTTACTCGAAAAAGCGTGATGAATTATAGGGGAGATACTGCCTAAATTTTATTTTGGAAATCCTACATGGACTGATGTTGGTATTTTGGGCATATCTTATTGTACATAATTTCTGTAAGGGTTATTCAAAATTGTATGCGAACCTAACACACATGTTTATAACTTTCATTGAGGCCACAAATCCTACCTCCCCCATATACCCCTTCGAAACTGAGCAACAATACAAGACAGTAGGCTATCCAAAACTCTTGTTTTGATAGTTAGGGCTGATTTTCATTGATTTCATGTTTAGTTTCGATATGATGAGACTTTTAAACTTAAATAGATATTTTATTATGTATTTAAGTTGTATATGCGCTTATACAATCTAAGAGGAACTGTTTGACAAAGTAGATTTTGGTTGGTCTATGGCGTAGAGGAATTGAACTCCTCGAGTTGTGGTAGAACTTGTTATGTGCTAAAATGCCAAGGTTCGTGTATAAACTTGAACTTGGAATATTTTATTTTCCAAAATTTGAAGTATTTTGATGGGTTGTTTCCTTACTCCTTGTCTTGTATTATGGTATGACTATTATCTCAAGTACTACAAAACCTTCGCTAAACCACCCACTTGTACGAATTACTTGATCATTTTGTATTTTTGTTGGACTTTGTCCTTCTTGTTACGCGAACTTGTCATCGATATTGGCATGCCTCTCGATTCAGATCTTGCCCATCTTGACTTTGGATTTATATTTTGTCCTGATGATGGAGTTTCATCCATTCTCGAGTACGAGTGGAAAATCACTTTCAACATGATTCTTAATTCTCTTGATATTGGGTGACAACCTTTCTTAATTTCAGGGCTTCAGTCCGTCTTGATATTGATTGTGCTTAGTGTGAAGGCATGATGTACCTATTGGGCGAAATTGATTATTTGATAACTCTTTTGAATTGAATTGTAAGCTTTCTTGATACTTGAATCTTCAAATATTAATATTGATATTTTGAAACTCTTCAAGGTTTGTATTTGGTACTTTGATATACTTGTTCACTTGTGCTTACTTTTACCTTATTGAGCCACTAGCGACGAACAAGGGAATTGAAGAGTTAAATGGCTCCATGCCCAAAGTTTATACACCACTAAGCTTTATGCTTAGCGATAGTTATTTTCTATCATAGGTAATATGCGGGATGTGATATGAAGATGGCCATTTGGAGTAGACTTTTAGAGCCCTTGTGAAGATCACATCTGCATATGCATCTAGTTTTGTAAATATTTTGGGGACTTGTACAGGATATATGTGACACTTATGTATGATATTTTGAAGGCTTGTGGAAACAAAACCATATGATTGTAACTTGAACTGGGTGACTAGTTTTGCTATTTTTTAATTGTGCTTTTAACTCAACTCATGACATGTACTAGGTTTATACTTTGAGTTGTTATTATGCACAAAGGAAGATAATAGTTTTGTGCTAATTAATAGTTGGAGTTTTGTTTATTTTATGGTCCCGCAATGGTGTTGGATTGGAAATAGCTTTTTTAAAAACAAGTGTTCTAAATGTGTTGACTATTTGAGATTATAAAAAAACCTTGTCTTTTGCTTCGTAAGTGGCATCCTCCTAAAAGGGATGCTACAAGTGTTGGTATCAGAGCCTAGGTTTATGATTCTAGGACATTTGTTGTGACTTATGGGTATACTGTTTGTTTTTGTTACATGTTATTTTTGTATATAGTGTATCTGCATCATGTACATATCTCTAATGCAATGTGATCTTCCCTTATGAAGGAATCAATTTGGTGGCATCTTCTACTTCTAATAGACTTATGGAAGCCGCTCGTGAGAGTTTAAATACCTCTAATGCCCAACTTCACCTATAATAAGGGGTTGGGGAATATTTTTCTGATTCTAATCCTCCTAGTACAAGTGGATCTGAAGCGGGAAGTAATCAGGGTATAAGAGTTGGGCCACACCCTCAAATGAGTCATAATGCTCCTGCTGTTGATCCTCCTTTTCAATAAATAGCCGATTTATTTCATCACATGGCTAAAAGAGTGCCTGACCCTGATGAAATGAACTTCTAGAAAATGAGAAAAATGGGTGGAGTTCAGTTTGAAGGCACTGTTGACCCTATAGATGCCGAGCAATGGTTGGAACAGATTGAAAGAGTGTTTGAGCAGTTAGAGTGTTCTAACGCTGACAAATTTAAGTATGCTGTCTCACTATTACAAAAAGATGCCTATGATTGGTGGGTAAGTCTAACGAATGCCAGAGCAAAACCTCCTGTTCTTACTTGGAATGCTTTTGTGAAAGAATTTCATAAGAAGTATATCCCACTTACTTATCATGATGCAAAGAAAAAAGAGTTCTTAAATTTAGAGTAAGGGAGTATGTCTATCACTGAATATCAGTAGAGGTTTCTAAAGCTGTCCCGCTATGCTGGGGGTATTATTAATAACGAAAAAGATAAGTGCAGGCGATTCGAAAATGGTTTGAATATTTCTATCAGAAAATCTGTAGCGGTCCTACAACATGAAAACTTTTGTAAATTAGTTTCAACTTCTCTTACTTGGGAAAGGATCGATAAAGAAAAAGCTGGTAGAAATGAACACAAGTTCAGGAAAGCCTATGCAGATTCAGGAGGTCCATCAAAAAGAAGGAGGTTTAATAGTTCCACAATTTATACTTTTCGCAAGTTACCCAACATAAGCAGAATAAATCAAGTTTCTCTACTGCCAACACTCTAAGCTATGGCCAAGGCAAGACTGGTATACCCACTTTTACACAATGTGGAAAGAATCAATTTGGTACTTGTAGAAGAGATTCTGGCACTTGTTTTAATTATGGAAGCTTCGATCATAAAGTGAGGGATTATCCTAATCATAACCCCACTTCTTCTCCGCGTATGGAAGGCTTAGTTCAAAAACTTATTACCACTCCCTCTCAAGGGAATAGAGGTGCAAGATCTAGAAACACACAAGCAACAGGTGCAGGTGTAGCCAATCCAGCTAGGGGGTCAAGAGCTACAACACTAGCTTATGTGATGAGACAGAGGGATGGCCAAGATGGAGCAGATATGGTTGTTGGTAAATTTTACTTATTCGACTTATGTGTTGTTAGATTATTTGATCCTGGTTCTACACATTCGTATGTTTTCTCATCATAGGCTTTTCTTGAAAATGTGAAATCTGTAAGACTCGATTGTGGGGTGCTTGTCCAAAGTCCTTTGGGTCAACAAGTTATTTACAATCAAATCTATCGAGGTTGTCCCTTGGTGATTCAAAATCTAGTCTTCCCTACTAATCTAATTGAAATGCCTTTCTAAGACTATGATGTCATTATCGGTATGGATTATTTTTATAAATACCATACGGTAGTTGATTGTAGGTCAAAGCATGTGACCTTTAGAGCTCCTTCACCTTCACACATTATTATTCAAGGTGAAAGATCATTGACTTTTAATATTATCTCTGCGGTTGTGGCAAGGAAGATGGTTAGACAAGGTTGTGAAGATTATCTTGCTCATATATTTGATACACGCCTGGAAAGTCCAATTCTTGAGGATATACCCGTGGTGTGTGAATTTCCTGATGTCTTCACTGAAAATCTTTCTAGATTGCCCTCGGAAAGGGAGGTTGAATTTCCTATAGAGGTTGTTCCTGGAACTACTCCTATCTCTATGACGCCTTATCGAATGGCTCCAGTAGAACTGAAAGAGTTGAAAAATCAATTGCAAGAACTCATTGAGAAAGGTTTTATTCGCCCAAGCATTTCCCCCCGGGGAGCTCCTGTGCTATTTATGAAAAAGAAAGATGGGACTTTTAGGCTTTGTGTTGATTATCGGCAACTGAACAAGGTAACAATTAAGAATAAATACCCACTGCCTAGGATTGATGATTTATTTAATTAGTTAAAAGGTGCTAGTTTGTTCTAAAAAATTGACTTAAGGTCTGGGTATCACCAACTGAGGGTAAGGGAACATGATATCTCTAAAACTGCCTTTAGGACGCGGTATGGCCATTATGAATTTTTGGTAATGCCATTTGGATTGACGACTGCTCTCGCGGCATTTATGGATTTGATGAATCGTGTGTTTAAGCCTTATTTTGATTAATTTGTAGTGGTTCTTTTAATATACTCCAAGAATAGTGAAGATCATGGAAAATATCTTCAAATTGTGTTGCAAATTCTACAAGAGAAGAAGCTTTATGCCAAGCTTTCTAAATATGAATTTTGGCTTGGTAAAGTGGTCTTTCTAGGACATATTGTGTCGGCAACAGGTGTGAAAGTGGATCCTAGTAAAATTCAAGCTATTATTGAATGGAAACCACCTAAAAGTCCAACTGAAGTAAGGAGTTTCTTGGGTTTAGCGGGATACTATAGAAGGTTTGTCAAATGATTCTTAATTATAGCCTCCCCTTTGACTAAACTCTTCAGGAAGGATGTCAAGTTTGTATGGGATGACAAATGCCAGGAGAGTTTTGAAAATCTCAAATCTTTATTAACACAAGCTCCTATACTTACTCCACCAACTGAAGGGAAGGAATATGTGATATATAGTGATGCCTCTCATCGTGGTTTGGGTTATGTCTTGATGCAAGAAGGGAAAGCGGTTGCGTTTGCTTCCCAAAATTTGAAACCACATGAATTAAACTATCCTACTCATAACCTTAAGCTCGGTGCCATAGTATTTGTCTTGAAAATTTGAAGGCATTACTTATATGGCGAAAAATGTCACATATTTACTGATCACAAGAGTTTGAAGTACTTGGGTACGCAGAAAGAGTTGAATTTGAGGCAACATAGATGGCTTGTACTCATTAATGATTATGACTGCACGATCGATTATCATCTAGATAAAGCCAATGTGGTAGTAGATGCTCTAAGTCATAAAGCCCTGGCTAGTTTCTCACTAAGCCACTTGCCTTTGTTTCTTAAATTAAGAGCCATGAATGCTTGTCTTGCATTTAACTCTGATGGCTCTATTGCTTCCGGTTTGCAAGTCAAACCAGTTCTACTTGAACAAGTGAAAGAAGCATAAAAGTTAGACAAGAAGATGGTGAAATTGATCAAAGAATCTCAAATTAGAGAAAAGCTTGATTTTAAATTAAGGGAGGATGGTGTTCTACTTTATCAAAATAGTTTATATGTCCCTAGAGATGAAAATTTGAGAAAATAAATTTTGAATGAAGCACATACTTCACCATATGAAATACATCTTTAAGGTACTAAAATATACCAAACCATTAAAGAACACTACTGGTGGAATGGTATGAAGAAGGACATTGCAGAGTTTACTTCTAGATGCTTAGTTTTTCAATAGATAAAGGCTGTGCAACAAGTCTCGACTGGTTTGTTACAACCCTTGTTGATACCTGAGTGGAAATGGGAAAGAATAACTATGGATTTTGTTTCTGGGCTTCCATGCACTCCAAAAAATCATGATGCAATTTGGGTTATAGTTGATAGGCTAACCAAAAGTTCTCATTTCTTGGCCATCAAGGTGGACTAACCACTTGAACGTCTACCAAAATTGTATGTTGAGGAGATTATGAGGTTACATGGAGTTCCTGTTTCTATTATATCTGACTGAGAACCAAGGTGTACATCTAGATTCTGAACTAGATTGCAAGAAGCTTTGAGCACTAGGTTGAACTTTAGTACATCTTTCCATCCTCAGACAGACGGTCAATACGAGAGGGTGATTCAAATCTTGGAAGATATGCTTCAAGCTTGCATTATAGAATTTGGAGGTAGTTGGGACAGACAACTACCCTTGATATAATTTCTTATAATAATAGCTACCAATCAAGTATAGGTAGGCCTCCCTATGAAGCCTTATATGGGAGAAAGTGTAGAACCCCTCTTTGTTGGAGTGAAGTTGGTGAATGAAAACTGGTTGGTCTTGAGATTGTGCAACAAGCTGAAAATAAGGTAAAATAATCTAGGATCGTCTAAAAATTGCTTCAGATAGACAAAAGTCTTATGCTGATCTTAAGAGGCATAAAATTGAATATCAAGTAGGAGATAAGGTATTTTTAAAGGTTTCTCCATGGAAGAAGATTATGAGATTTGGCCAAAAAGGAAAACTTAGTGCTCGATTTATTGGACCATATGAAGTACTTGAGAGAGTTGGTCCAGTTGCATATAAATTAGCTCTTCCACTGGAATTAGATAAGATCCACAATGTCTTTTATCAGACCCATCTCATGTTCTTCCTGTCGAATCCATTGAGATAAGTCCTGACTTGACATATAATGAGAAACCTATCCAAATCATGGCCCGTGAGACAAAAGAACTTAGAAATAAGAAAGTTCCTTTAGTAAAAGTCCTTTGGAGGAATCATTCTGGCAATGAAGTAACCTGGGAGAGAGAAGAGGATATGCGAATTCAATATCCACATTTTTTTTGAGGATAGTATAAGTTAAATTTTGAAATGAAATTTCTTAAGGGGGTAAGAGTTGTAACACCCCAATTTTCTTTTAAGAAAAAAAATGTTTTTTAGCTGTGTTTTCAGGTGATCTAACTTTAGGAGGACATAAACTCATTAGAATTTGGAAATTTGGGTAAATTTATAAAATGAAGGTTGTATATAATTGAAATAACTTTCCAACCATAGGTTGTGGTCTTATATTTGACATCGGGATAAAAGGTTATGGATATTTTAAGGAAGAAAAGTCAAGCAAGATGGTGATTTTGGGCCCAACTCGATACCAAGTCAGGTGAGGCCCATTTTCTCCAACCTTTTAATGGATAAGTTTACCTTATTTCTTCCATTTTAGACCATAACTATCCAGAACATCATAGATAAAGAGAGAAAGAGAGACATTCTAGGCTAAGACATTTTCGACCCAAATCCAAGTCATGGATTCCGGAGCTCGTGAAGAGAAAGGCATTTCACATTGCGTTGTCTTCACTTTGAGCTAAAAGTCAGTAAAGAAGGAGTGTATTAAGGTAGTTTATTTAAACGTAAGGTGAGATTGAGGTTTGTTTTTCCTTGTTAACAAGCTTGTTTAGAGATTTAACTGATTAAAATAAAGGAAGAAGCGTTATAAACTTGTTTGTTGCTTTGTTGAGGCTTATGGATTAGGGGATGTTTTGGTTGGATTAAATGGTTATAATTTGTTAAGTTATGATGTAGAATGATTTTTGATATTGTTTTTGATATTATTGATAAGTTTTTGTTGTCGAAATTGGGAGAATAAACTTTGGTTGCAAACCCATTACTTGATGGGACTTCTGATAGTAAGTTTAGTATAAATACTTGTGTAAAGCTTCGTTTCAAGTGATTCAAAATATTTTGGAAAGATATTTCATAGGAATATAACTTTAATTTAGGCTATAGAACCCAATTTCGCTTGTATCTGCTCGAAAAAGGGTGATAAAGTATAGTGGAGGTGCTGCCCAGATTTTGTTTCGGAAATCCAATATGGACTGCTAATGGTATTTTAGGCATATTCTTTTGTACAGAATGGATGTAGGGGTGATTCTAAGTTGTATGCGACCCTAAGACATATGTATATAACTTTTATTGAGGCCACTAAGACTACCTCTCCCATTTACCCTTTCGAAACTGAGCAATAATACAAGACAATAGGCTGTCCAGAACTCTTGTTTTGATAGTTTGGGCTGATTTTTATTGATTTCATGTTTAGTTTCGATATGATGAGACTGTTAAACTTAAGTAGATATTTGATTGTGTATTTAAGGTGTATATGCTCTTATACCATCTAAGAGGAACTGTTTAACAAAGTAGATTTTGCTTGGTCTATGGCGTAGAGGAATTGATCTCCTCGAGTTGTGGTAGAACTTGTTATGTGCTAAAATACCAAGGTTCGTGTATAAACTTGAACTTGGAAAATTTTATTTTCTAAAATTTGAAGTATTTTGATGGGTTGTTTCCTTAATCCTTGTCTTGTATTATGGTATGACTATTATCTCAAGTACTGCAAAACCTTCGCTAAACCGCCCACTTGTACGAATTACTTGATTATTTTGCATTCTTGTTGGACTTTGTCCTTTTTGTTACGATGAATTTTCATAAATATTGGCATGCCTCTCAATTTGGATATTTCCCATTTTGACTTTGGATTTATATTTCATCCTGACGATGGGATTTCATCCATTCTCGAGTACGAGTGGAAATCCACTTTCAATATGGTTCTTGATTCTCTTGATATTGGGTGACGTCCCTTCTTGATTTCGGGGCTTCAGTCCATCTTGATATTGATTTTTCTTAGTGTGAAGGTATGACATACCTATTGGGCGAAATTGATTATTTGATAACTCTTTTGAATTGAATTGTAAGCTTTCTTGATACTTGAATCTTCAACTATTAATATTGATATTTTTAAACTCTTCAAGGTTTGTATTTGATACTTTGATATACTTGTTCACTTGTGCTTACTTTTACCTTATTGAGCCACTAGCGATAACAAGGGAATTGAAGAGTTAAATGGCTCCAAGCCCAAAGTTTATACACCACTAAGCTTTATGCTTAGCGATAGTTATTTTCTATCGTAGGTAATGTGCGGGATGTGATATGAAGATGGCCATTTGGAGTAGACTTTTAGAGCCCTTGTGAAGATCACATCTGCATATGCATCTAGTTTTGTAAATATTTTGGGGACTTGTACAGGATACATGTGGCACTTATGTATGATATTTTGAAGGCTTGTGTAAACAAAACCATATGCTTGTAACTTGAACTGGGTGACTAGTTTTGCTATTTTTGGATTGTGCTTTTAACTCAACTCATGCCATGTACTGAGTTTATACTTTGACTTGTCATTATGCATAAAGGAAGATAATAGTTTTGTGCTAATTAATAGTTGGAGTTTTGTGTATTTTATGGACCCACAATGGTGTTGAGTTGGAAAACGAATTTAAAAACAAGTGTTCTAAATGTGTTGACTATTTGAGATTATAAAAAAACTTGTCTTTTACTTCGTAAGTGGTATCCTCCCAAAAGGGATGCTACATACTCGCCCTGAAATGGGATGCTGTCATCGTGGTCCTGATGGAAAGGCCTTTCACCACTATCTTTGTATGCCTCAAAGCATGCCTGCTCCACCGCTTCACATGGCTAACAATCTGAGGAAAGGTAGACCTATCTGCTATCAAATGCTCTGACTATAAACGGAACGACAAGGACAAACTCTTGACAAACACTTGACAAATATCCCAATCCATAGAGGATGATATGGGGTTATTCTCATCCCACTTAACAAATTCCATGACATACTCCGATACTGATGATAAACCCTATTGGGGAACCACCAACCCATATCTAGCATGAGAACCATCTACCAAAACTCTGGTAGAACCTGGTGACTCTCTGATCGGGTCTACCGGAAACCTTCTAAGAAATAATAGATTCCAAAGGATCAGTTTAGAGATTATTTACAGCAAGGACACAGGATAAGGAATCAAGAATAGAATTTCCTAAAAATGCCCTATAGCTTCCCGAAGATAGGATACTAACGTCTCCGCATCGATCCGCAAGACTTTAGTAGACATTGCTCTCATACCAATGATACAGGTCAACCTGTCTCTAATCCTACCTTGTCACGACCTAATTTCTCAAGTCATAATGGCACCTGCTAACACCCATTGATAGGTAAGCCTAACTCTTAACCCATAGCTCGAAACCAAAGGCAATGGGCTATCAAGCGAAAGATACATAAATAAAGTGGAAGGTAAATAGTAATGAGAAGCAAAAGAGCAACTGAAATAAAACATAAGGAACTAACCCAAGACCGACATCAATCAGTAGTCGGGCTTCTAACCCAAAATAGGAGTACAAGGATTTCAAGATACAAATATAAATACAAATAATCTTTGAAAGCAAGTAAAACTAGTCCTAATCCAGCATGGATGGAAATCGACAATCTGGATGCCAGGAGCTCACCAAATCTCCAAATCAAAAGCTGCTCTGCACCATTTCAAATCAATGGCGATAATTCATACTATGTATAGCAGGGGGAAGAAGTGTAGTATGAGTACCAAATGAGTGGTACTATGTAGGCATATACCAAATGAGCTCCATAGATAAAACAAGTATAAATCATAGGTAATCAGGTAAATATGGCACAAGTAGACAGATAAGATCTAGTACAAGATAAAGAAGAAAGTGGGAGTAAAGAGCTAGGATATACAATTAAAGGAAACATAGTCAAAGAAAGCACCTACGCACGCAAGCTACAACGTACTTACACTAAGGAGGCACTAAAGGAGTAAACTAATCAAGGAAGGAAGAACTATCTGCCACTGCTAATCACAAAGCCACCTAAGGACTAAACCAACTGAAACTAACAGGAAATACCAACAACAACCCAGCTAAGGAACCCTGAAACACAACTAGAAATACAACAAAAGATAAGTACAGGTATAATCAAACAATAACCGGCCAGACACCCATACCCCTTGAAGGTACAAATAATGACAACCATAACCCCATCCCCCATACTAGTTATAGGTGATTCTAATGAATGCAAGTTTGTAGTAAAAACTAGTAACATTATCGGTGGCTTTCAGCGATCATCAACATATATATAGATCCACCCCAGCCCTCAGCCTGCTAGGTGGGACCCATGCAACTTCCTAATCTAGTTCAGTAGTGCACTGGCTAAAAGGGCCTATAGGGGACGTGAGAAGTCTATATACGCTGCCTCGGTCCAAACCAGGTCTTATATAAGTAATAGTATCCCCGTAGTGGTACCGGATAATGAATGGCCAAGCTGATGTAGAAAAAAGTGACGCCGTAATAGATAATCACGTACAGGCTAAAGGCATCCAGATGTAGCCAAATTATAAAAAAGGTGACGCTTTCTAGATATCAATAGAAACTGAGCAAATCCTTGATGCCTTTAAAGTTGTCAGTATAAAAAGAGTACGTCCTTGATACCTCATAGATCTTAAAAAAAGTATCCAAATATCGTAGGTGATACGACTCTCGTTAAAACCAGTTTCAAAGTAGTAAAAGTATGAGAAAGCCTTTTAAAAATAGTAGTGAAAATCTAATAAAACTATAAGGATCATACCATAAAATAAGTGAATATGCTCAAACATGCAAGCTTGTCATCACCAGCATCCAAACAAGATACCCATAATTCAAATAGTAATATCAAGCTATACCACACTATCAAGGTAAGTGAACTATCGCGGGATCCAATCGCTCCTCGAATATGGAATTGGACCCAAAACAAAAGTGAAGCACTCGAGAATGGTCAACATTAAATAGGGGAGAAAATATCTATAGGGTCGATGCCTTAACCCAAAATATGCCATCTCATATCCCAACGAGCAAAAATAAGCCAAACTTACTACTACAATGAGCCATAAAGGTCTACGGCACTAGCACTAAGTTATACTAACCAATACGAGCCTTAACAGAAGATATGCTTAGCTATAAGAGCATCGGACATCTACTAAAATACCTAAGGCTCAAACCTAGCATAAGGCCATCACTATCAATCCTAAAAAGGATAATAACGCTAAGTCAACACCATAAATGAGGGCCATAACCTAAAGTAAGGTTTCACGGGACCATTCTAATCTAAGTTCTAGTCTGGAATCAAGGAAATTGAATAACAAGAAGGAGAACTTTAATCTCAACAAATACTAACCTATGTCACATGTAATACATACTAAATGATATGTAATAAGGCCTAGTCAAAAGTGAGAGACCATAGGCTACCTCGAAGCCAATCACACACGCTCTGAATTCTTCAATTTAAATCTCTCTACCTCTGAATCACCTCTTATTTCCACCACACTAACAAAATATCAACCACAACGTCAATACAAATGTTTTGACACCAAAATCACACTTTCCAGAGATGGACCCAGAAATAGGTCTAAAACGGGATTATGGGACCCATACAGAAAATTTGAATTTGACTCAGTGAAAAGGTGAATTTAAGCTCAAAAAACTTATGTTCCAAAATACAACACAATTTGATGCTAAAAAATATGGAAATTAGTCCATGCAACCAAGCTACCATTAATGGAGAATTCAGGAAAGAAGGGATCCTTTTTGGCACAAAATTACCTTAATACACCCTTTACGAAGCTCTTCAAACACTCCACATCATAGAAAACATCACCACAAATACTCAAGATTTTGAATGACCAAAATCGGACTGGTACAACTTGAGATATGGAACTTTGAAGTTTAGAGGAATTTCTGAGAAATGTGTTTGATTTATTTCCACAGGTGTCGCAAACGCGGCCAAGTGGGTCGCTTAAGAGATCATCTTAAGAAGGAGGGGCTCGCTTTAGTGACACCTTGTCACTTAAGCAACAAGTCATTTTAGCGACCTTCTAGTCTCTTAAGCGACACTCGCTCACTTGGGCATGGTTACTTTAGCAACACCCTTATTTCTTTAGAGACAGGGGTCGCTTTAGCGATGACACCAGAAAGTGAACAGGGGTTGCCTTAGCAACGACACTAGACTCAACTACAATAGCTGAGTTTTGAAAATGGCCAAGTCTCCGACGGAGTGCTCGAGATTCATTCGTAATCCCGTGCACGCAAACAAACTATGATACCCCACCAAATTTGATGTCCCAAACTCAATGGTGCACTTAAAATTCCCATTTGAGATCAACTGAAAAAAGTGGGTTCTATACCCAAGCGCCGTTTTAATCCAAAATCGACAAAGAGGCTGAGAATCAGACCAAAAGCCTTAAGAACCACTCAAAAAAGTCATTTTAAACCAAAAAGATATTTCTGAGCTAACCGCTCTGATGGAATTTCAATTCGAGTACATTTACCAAGAATGTTGACCAAAGTCAATCTTAGGCCAACTTTCAATGGCTAAAGCACCAAATGGTCCCAAACTCGCACCAAGTGCCTCGATACTTGTGCTGACTATTCTACCTACCTAATTTGGCCATTTTGGAGTTGATGGAACTGTCAGAATTATGTTTTAAGGTCAGTTTTCTTGAGTTTTCACCAAAGTTAACCATTTAAACTCTAAGAGTTCCAAAATAGAAAAATGGGCCAAAAATCCAAACGAATGACCAGACGACCGAATTGTCAGTGCCAGCAAGTCATAAATGAATTGTAAGAAATCTCTCAATGGTGAAAATATTGGAAAATAAAAAAAACGACCTGGAGGGTCATTACATTCTTGGATCACTTATTTCCCCAAGAGCTATGAAAGGAAAAGTAGAAGAGTTTGTGAACTTTAAAGCGGAAGGGTTGATAGTGAAGAAGTATAGTTTCAAGTTTATTCAGCTATCCAAGTATGCTTTGGAGATGGTTTCGGATATGAGGTACAAGATAAGGAAGTTTATATTTGGGTTAGACAAGCTTTTGAAATATGAGTGCAAGGCTACCCTTCTGATTTCAGACATGGATATCTCTAGGATTATGATGTGTGCACCATAGGTTGAGAAAGATAAGAAGAGGGATAGGGAAAAGAATCAGAACAAGAGGGAAAAATTAGTAGGACATGCGCCTAGTCAATAGAAAAGTATTAATGGTAAATGACCCTTCTTTTGGATAAGGTCTTCTAGCCATATGCAATCATCAGTGAACGCACCGACGCCAAGTTATTAAAATGATCTGAGGTCTCAAAGTAATTAGAATTTTAGAGTTTAGGTTTTCAGTCACAAGGTAGTGTGAAACTAGGATCTTCTCAAAATCCACCTGTGGTAAGTGTGGTAGGCTCTATCTAGGGGAGTGTCTTGATGACACAAATGGTTTTTACAAGTATGGATAGATGGGTCACTTTAGGAGAGACTATCTAATAGGGAGGCAAAGTGTTGAGGGAAATAAGGCCTAGTATTTATATCAACTCCATTATGTAGGGTTTCCTAAATGGTATAATTTTCGGGACGGGTAGAGTTTCAAACCATCTGTATGCTATGGATAGTCTCCAAGATTGGTAGAACTCACTAGACGTCATCACTAGTATGCTTAAAGTTTTTTCCTGTGATGTTTAGGCCTTAAGGTATCCAAGTGTAAATTAGTATTTTATGGCTCTTTATATAGCCATGAAGCTTGGGATGGATCCTAAACGCCTTTTAGAGCCCTTCAGTGTATCTTCTCCAGTTGGTGAGTCCATTATTGCAAAGAGAGTCGATTGAGTGGCTCGTAGGAATCTACTTTAAGGTTGGAAAATTTGTCAAGTCTGGAGAGGAGTTTACTAGTTGAGGTACAACTCGTAGATAAGGTTATAATTCATAGGAGTGAATCATAGAATCAATGTCTGAGTTTTGTAAAATAATGAGCCTCAGTACTTTTGGAATGACTCAATAGGATGACTCGTAGAATGGTTGATGAGTTGTCATTTGGAGTCCTAAAAGGGGGTCCAGAATTCAAAACTTTGGCTGAGTATGGGAAGGTTTAATGAGTTATTTGTACAACTCATGTAAGTGTCGACGATTCATAGACATTATTTGTAGGGACCAAGTTTCATTCCAGTAGCCTCTGATTTTGGAGCACTACTTTGACAACTCATATTGACTACCTATAGACTAAATGACGAGTCGTAGAAGCCATCCATAGGGTCATAAAGGGTGATTCTTAATTATGCATAGGTGTTAAGGTCAATTATTAAGTGTGAGAATATATTTGGAGATGCTTTAAGGTCACAAGAATCCTCTAGCATAAAGACGAGTTGAAAGCTTCCTTACCGATTGAGTTTCTATAAAAGATTTTACTTGGGTCACCTTCAAATGATCATATCTCCTAGAATATATTGAACTAGGTTTCTCATAAACTATAAAATTAAAGGTCTTTAAGTCCTCTTTCCAACACCACTGAGTTTGCCTCATTTTAAGTTTGGAATAAAAAGTATGACCATTTTACTAGAGGCTGCCAGATGAAAAAAGGATTACGATAACTCTACGACGTGTAGAGTTTTCTACGAAGAAGTCAAATCCTTAGAAAAATCTTGCACATCTTCTAGGGCTGTTTTGGTCCTTTTCCAATCCTTTTAATCATATCCTAAGTTTTTTTTGGGTGTTTTGAAGGAATATATCATTCTACTAACTAGTTTTCCCCTCATAATATCCTCTTAAGATTCTCTTCTTCTCCTACAAGACTTCATTGAAGGATCAACTAAGTTTTCTAATTCTTCCATCAATTTTCAAGCTTCAATCAAGGAATTCACCCAAGGTATGAGGTAATTTATCCATGGGTTCCTTTCAACCATGGAGTTCCAAGGTTTTCCTCAAAAGATCTCAATTTTAATTGTTCTGTAACCCTAAATTGATGATATTGCATTGGGTGTTTCAATTATGTTTTTACTTGACCCCAATGATTATTGTAAGCATGATTCTACCTTAATTGAATAATTTCAAGTTGTTCTATAATTACCCATGCATAATGCTATTTTAAATGGTGATTTTTATGGACTATGATTAGTTTCAAAGGGATTTTCAATAAAAGATTTTATAAATGATGTTTGAGACTTATGAAAGATTGGTGAAGATTATAACTAATGATTTCAATGATTTTCTATGAATTACCTGCATTGATATTTAGGGTTATGATTTGGATTATGGGTACATTCAATATTGCTTCAAATTGTTGTTATCTTCATAAAATATCTGTGGGTTGATATAAAGTATATGGTCATGCATGTTTTCACACAAAATTCCGTAATTTCCAAGTAAATTGAAAATATGTGCATGTTTTACCCAAATTTACAAGTATAAGATATGATCTCAAATTTTAAGTTATATCCAATGAAAGCTTTATGAATAATTGACAAGGCATATAAATGAGTTTAAAGATGCTTTATGGAAATGAGGCTATGAATAGTGTTTTTATGATGTTTTAATCAAGTTAATGATAGGGTGAGTTACAAATAAATAATGTAATGATGAAAGGTCTATACTCACCTTACATGAGATAAGACTAATAAGCTATTATGATTATTCTATTATAAAGAGTGACGGGTAGTAGATATGGCCTCTCCCACATGATGTTGACTTATGATTTGTCTATTCCATTGAGAGCTTAGATATCATTGAGTGGAATTTAGGATAGGCATTTTCTCCCACAGTTGAGGCAAGAGACCTGTAGTAATATCCCATTGTTCTCATAACTACTTGCCACCATAGGATAAATGATCGCCCATAGTAGAGGCTCGATCCCTTAAGGGTCACCCATAGTTAAGGCTTGATCCTTCATGTAGCTTAGTGGATCCACATAGGCATATAAGATTCTACCTTGGTAAGTAGTCTCCCCCTTTCCGATGATGTATGGGTAAATATTGGAACTCCATGTTGTAGCTCACATGGTTTATGTCGGATAACGGTTCCTCTCACAAAGGTACTTGTTCCCTCTCTCAATGTTTAAGGTATTTCTTACTATATCAAATATTTCTCTCACAACGTAAAGTATGGTCTCTCAATACGATTTAAGATACTTACAATTATTGATGAATTTGCAAGCTCTTTTATGATTCCTTGTTATTACTCATGACTATCCATGAATTGAGCAAGTCCACGTCATAGGTTAGATTATGGTTTAAAATGACATTAGCCTTACTCATGATTCACTATTATGTGTAAATAGTCTACTTATTATATGTTCTAGCCTTGATCATAAGACATTGCTTTTATGTCATGTATTGCATTGCTCACATACTTAGTACATTCAAAGTACTAAAACATACTTTTGTTTGCCTGCATTGTGTTATAATGTAGGGCTTGGATATCAACCTACACACTCTCGTGGCTAGATAAAAGACTTGTTCACTTAATTTGGTAAGTCCTCATGCTTCGGGGAGTACCTATTGAGCTTGCATTTACTTGCTACTTCTAGATTATATTGTCATTTTTAGATGTTCTCTTCTTGTTTGAGGAGCTAGTGGCTTGTTCTATGCCCCCACCTATGTTAGTATGATAGACGTATGTTTAGAAATATAGTTGATGTAGTCCATTCGAACATATGACTTGAGTTTCATTTTATCTCTAGACTTTCGTGTTTGAGATTATTCTTCCACTTGTTTTCTATTATGTTTTATCTTACCTTATGAATAATATGTATGCCTAGCATGCCGCATTAAGTAGTGTCTTGTTCATCGATGTTAAGAGCGCCACATCTATAAATAGGAGGATATGAGGCATTTAGGGAAATGTTTCCCTTGTTTTATGATCTATGTTGTGTGATAGGTTTGTGCCCTAAGGTTCTTTTCTTAAAGATTGTTCTTTGCGATTTTCAGAAGATGCCTTCAAGACAAGATAGTCATGACCCAAACAAGGGACAAGCCGCGACATGATGATCAGGATACGAGGGACCCCAACCATAAGCCATCTTAGCATACATCACATACATAAGGTAAAGAAGCATATAAAAAGTAAGCGGAAAAAATCAACTCAAGGGAAGGGACAAAGGTAAATCAACTCCATAGATGTCCAACCAGAGTACATCATAATCTGTCTAAACATGCCCCTAATGTAACACCCCAATTTTCTTTTAAGAAAAAAAATGTTTTGTTAGCTATGTTTTTGGGTGATCTGACTTTTGGAGGCCATAAACCCATTAGAATTTGGAAATTTGGGAAAACTCATAAAATTAAGTTGTGGATAATTTAAATACCTTTCCAACCATAGATTGTGTGCTTATATGCGACATCAGGATAAAAAGTTATGGATGTTTTAAGGCAGAAAGGTCAAGCAGGGTGGTGATTTTGGGCCCAACCCGATTCAAATTGGGTCAGACCCATTTTCTCTAACCTTTGAAGGATAAGTTCAGCTTATTTCTTTAATTTTAGACCATAAATTTCCATAACAGCATAGAGAAAGAGAGAAAGAGAGACCTTCTAGGCTAAGAAGCCATTTTTGACCCAAATCCGAGTCCTGAATTTTGAAGCTCGTGAAGAGAAAGGCGTTGTACGTTGCGTTGTCTTCACTTTGAGCTAAAAGTCAGTGAATAAGGAGTGTATTGAGGTGGTTGATTTAAACTTAAGGTAATATTGAGGTTCCTTTTTCCTTGTTAACAAGATTTTTTAGAGATTTAATGGATAAAAACGAAGGAAGAAGCGTTATAAACTTGTTTGTTGCTTTGTTGAGACTTGTTGATTAGGGGATGTTTTGGTTGGATTAAATGGGTGGAATTAGTTAATTTATGATATAGAATGTTTGTTGATATTTTTGTTGATGTTGTTGATAAGTTTTTATTGTCGAAATTGGGGGAATAAACTTTATTTGCAAACCCGTTTTTTGATGGGACATCTGTTAGTAATTTTAGTATAACTCCTTGTGTAAAGCTTCATTTCAAGTAATTTAAGATGTTTTGGAAATATATTTCATAGGAATATAACTTTTGTTTAGGATCCAGAATCCAATTTTGCTTGTATATGCTCAAAAAAGGGTGATGAAGTATAGGGGAAGTGTTGCCCAGATTTTGTTTTAGAAATCCTACATGGACTGTTGTTGGTATTTTGGACATATCCTTTTGTACAGAATTTCTGTAGGGGTGATTAGAAATTTTATGCGACCCTAAGACACATGTCTATAACTTTCATTGAGTCTACAAAGCCTACCTCCCCCATTTACCCCTTCAAAACTAAGCAACAATACAAGAAAGTAGGCTATCTAGAACTCTTGTTTTGATAGTTTAGGCTAATTTTCATTGATTTCATGTTTAGTTTTGATATGATGAGACTTTTAAACTTAAGTACATATTTGATTGTGTATTTAAGATGTATATGTGCTTATACCAGCTAAGAGGAACTATTTGACAAAGTGGATTTTGGTTGGTCTATGGCGTAAAGGTATTGAGCTCCTCGAGTTGTGGTAGAACTTGTTATGTGCTACAACTCCAAGGTTCGTGTATAAACTTGAACTTGGAATATTTTATTTTCCGAAATTTGAAGTATTTTTATGGGTTATTTCCTTACTCCTTGTCTTGTATTATGGTATGACTATTATCTCAAGTACTGTAAAACTTTTGCTAAACCGCCCACTTGTATGAATTTCTTAATCATTTTGCATTCTTGTTTGACTTTGTCCTTCTTATTATGGTGACTTGTCATTGATATTGGTATGCCTCTCGATTTGGATCTTGCCATCTTGACTTTGGATTTATATTTTGTCCTAGCGATAGAGTTTCGTCCATTCTCGGGTACGAGTGGAAACCCACTTTAAACATGGTTCTTGATTCTCTTGATATTGGGTGATGACCCTTCTTGATTTTGGGGCTTCGGTCCGTCTTGATATTGATTATTCTTAGTATGAAGGCATGACGTACCTATTGGGCGAAATTGATTATTTGATAACTCTTTTGAATTGAATTGTAAGCTTTCTTGCTATTTGAATCTTCAAATATTAATATTGATATTTTGAAACACTTCAAGGTTTGTATTTGATACTTTGATATACTTGTTCACTAGGGCTTACTTTTACCTTATTGAGCCACCAGCGATGAACAAGGGAATTGAAGAGTTAAATGGCTCTAAGCCCAAAGTTTATACACCACTAAGCTATATGCTTAGCGATAGTTATTTTCTATTGTAGGTAATATGCATGACGAGATTCGAAGATGGTCATTTAGAGTAGACTTTTGGAGCCCTTGTGAAGATCACATCAACATATGCATCTAGTTTTGTAAATATTTTGGGGACTTGTATAGGATACATGTGGCAGTTATGTATGATATTTTAAAGGCTTGTGTAAACAAAACCATATGCTTGTAACTTGAACTGGGTGACTAGTTTTGCTATTTTTGGATTTGCGTTTAACTTAAGTTATGCCATGTACTGGTTTATACTTTGACTTGTCATTATGCACAAAGGAAGATAATAGTTTTGTAATAATTACTAGTTGGAGTTTTGTGTATTTTATGGACCCGCAATGGTGTTGAATTGGAAATAGAATTTCAAAACAAGTTTTCTAAATGTGTTGACTATTTGAGATTATAAAAAAACCTCTCTTTTGCTTCGTAAGTGGTATTCTCCCAAAGGGGATACTATAAGTGTTGGTATCAGAGCCAGGGTTATGATTCTAGGACTTTTGTTGTGACTTGTGGGTATACTGTTTGTTTTTGTTACATGTTGTTTTTGTATATAGTTCATATGCCTCATGTACATGTCCCTATTACAATTCAATCTTCCCTTATGAAGGAATCAATTCATGGCATCTTTTACTTCTAATAGACTTATGAAAGCCGCTCGAGAGAGTTTAAATACCTCTGATGCCCAATTTCACCTACAAGAAGGGGTTGGGGAACATTTTTTCTAATTCAAATCCTCCTAGTACAAGTGGATCTGAAGCAAGAAGTAATCAGGGTATAAGAGTTGGGCCACACCCTCAAATAAGTCATAGTGCTCCTGCCGTTGATCCCCCTTTTCAACAAATGGCTAGTTTTTTTCATCACATAACTAGAAGAGTGACTGACCCTGATGAAATAAAATTTGAGAAAATGAGAAAAATAGGTGGAGTTGAGTTTGAAGGACCTGTTGACCCTACAGATGCCGAGAAGTGGTTGGAACAGATTGAAAGAGTGTTTGAGTAGTTAGAGCATTCTAACGCTGCCAAATTTAAGTATGTTGTCTCACTGTTACAAAAGGATGCCTATGATGAGTGGGTAAGTGTACCGAATGCCAGAGCAAAACCTTCTGTTCTTACTTGGAATGATTTTGTGAAAGAATTTCATAAGAAGTATGCCCCACCTGCTTATCATGATGCAAAGAAAAAAGAGTTCTTAAATTTAGAGTAAGGGAGTATGTCTATCGCTGAATATCAGCAAAAGTTTCTTAGGCTGTCCTGCTATGCTGGGGATATAATTAATAATGAAAAAGATAAATGTAGGCGATTCGAAGACAGTTTGAATAATTCTATCAAAAAATCTGTAGTGGTCCTACAACATGGAAACTTTTGTAAATTAGTTTCAGCTGCTCTTACTTGGGAAAGGATCGACAAGGAACAAGCTGATAGAAATGAACACAAGTTCAGGAAAGCCTATGAAGATTCAGGAGGTCCATCAAAAAGAGGGAGGTTTGACAGTTTCACAGATAATACTTTTCTCAAGTTAGCCCAAGATAAGCAGAATAGATCAAGTTTCACTACTGCCAGCACTCCAAGCTATGGCCAAGGCAAGACTCGTATAACCACTTGTACACAATGTGGAAAGAATCACTTCAGTACTTGTAGAAGAGCTTCTGGCGCTTGTTTTAATTATGGGAGCTTCGATCATAATGTAAGGGATTGTCCTAATCCTAACCCCACTTCTTCTCCATGTACAGAAGTCTCGGTTCAAAAACCTGTTACCACTCCCTCTCAAGGGAATAGAGGTGTAAGATTTAGAAACACACAAGCAACAGGTGCAGGTGCAGCCAATCCAGCTAGGGGTTCAAGAGGTACAACACGAGCTTATGCGATGAGACAGAGGGATGACCAAGATAGAGCAGATGTAGTTGTTAGTAAGTTTCACTTATTCGACTTATGTGTTGTTACATTATTTGATCCTGGTTCTACATATTCATATGCTTGCTTATCATTGGCTTTTCTTGAAAATGTGAAATCTGTGAGACTCGATTATGGGGTGGTTGTCCAAAGTCCTTTGGGTCAACAAGTTGTTTGCAATCAAATCTATCGAGGTTGTCCCTTGGTGATTCAAAATCTAGTCTTCCCTGCTGATCTAATTGAAATGCCTTTCAAAGACTATGATGTCATTATCGGTATGGATTGGCTTTATAGATACCATATAGTAGTTGATTGTAGGTCAAAGTATGTGACCTTTAGAGCTCCTTCACCTTCACACATCATGGTTCAAGGTGAAAGATCATTGACATCTAATATCATCTCCGCGGTTGTGGCAAGGAAGATGGTTAAACAAGGTTGTAAAGCTTATCTTGCTCATATATTTGATACATGCCTGGAAAGTCTAAGACTTGAGGATATACCCGTGGTGTGTGAATTTCCTAATGTCTTTCCTGAAAATCTTTTCATACTGCCCCCAGAAATAGAGGTTGAATTTCCTATAGAGGTTGTTCCTGGAACTTCTCCTATCTCTATGACACCTTATCGAATGGCTCCAGCAGAACTGAAAGAGTTGAAAAACCAATTTAAGAACTCCTTGAGAAAAGTTTTATTCGCCTGAGCATTTCCCCCTGAGAGCTCCTATGCTATTTGTGAAAAAGAAAGATAGGACTTTTAGGCTTTGTGTTGATTACCGGTAACTAAATAAGGTAATAATTAAGAATAAATACCCACTGCCAGAAGCATAACCCCGTATTTATTTTAGAGAATCTAGGATTGATGATTTATTTGATGAGTTAAAAGGTGCTAGTTTGTTCTCAAAAATTGACTTAAGGTTTGTGTATCACCAACTGAGGGTAAGGGAATATGATTTCCATAAAACTGCATTTAGGACTCGGTATGACCATTATGAATTTTTGGTAATGCCATTTGGGTTGACGAATGTTCCTGCGGTATTTATGGATTTCATGAATCGTGTGTTTAAGCCGCATCTTGATCAATTTGTAGTGGTTTTTATAGATGATATTTTAATATACTCCAAGAATTGTGAAGATCATGGAAAGCATCTTCAAATTGTTTTGCAAATTCTGCAAGAGAAGAAGCATTATGCCAAGCTTTCTAAATGTGAATTTTGGCTCGGTGAAGTGCCTTTTCTGGGACATATTATGTCGGCAGCCGGTGTGAAAGTGGATCCTAGTAAAATTCAAGCTATTGTTGAATGGAAAAAACCTAAAAGTCCAACTAAAGTAAGGAGTTTCTTGGATTTAGCGGGATACTATAGAAGGTTTGTCAAAGGATTCTCTATTATAGCCTCCCCTTTGACTAAACTCTTGAGGAAGCATGTCAAGTTTGTATGGGATGAAAAATGCCAAGAGAGTTTTGAAAAGCTCAAATCCTTATTAACACAAGCTCCTATACTTACTACACCAACTGAAGGGAAGGAATATGTGATATATAGTGATGCCTCTCATCGTGGTTTGGGTTGTGTGTTAATGTAAGAAGGGAAAGTGGTTGCGTATTCTTCCCAAAAATTGAAACCACATGAATTGAACTATCCTAATTATGACCTTGAACTTGCTGCCATAGTGTTTGCCTTGAAAATTTGGAGGCATTACTTATATGGCTAAAAATGTCACATATTTACTAATAACAAGAGTTTGAAGTACTTGGGTACACAGAAAGAGTTGAATTTGAGGCAACATAGATGGATTGAACTCATTAAAGATTATGACTGCACGATCGATTATTATCCGAGTAAAGCCAATGTGGTAGCAGATGCTCTAAATCATAAATCCCTGGCTAGTTTATCACTAAGCCACTTGCCTTTGTTTCTTAAATTAAGAGCCATGAATGCTTGTCTTGCATTTAACTCTGATGTCTCTATTGCTGCCAGTTTGAAAGTCAAACCAGTTCTACTTGAACAGGTGAAAGAAGCACAGAAGTTAGACGAGAAGATGGTGAAATTGATCAAAGAAGCTCATATTAGAGAAAAGCTTGATTTTAAATTAAGGGAGGATGGTGTTCTACTTTATCAAAATAGGTTATATGTCCCTAAAGATGACAATTTGAGAAAAGAAATTTTGAATGAAGCACATAATTCACCATATGAAATACATCCTGAAGGTACTAAAATATACCAAACCATTAAAGAACACTACTGGTGGAATGGTATGAAGGACATTGCAGAGTTTACTTCTAGATGCTTAGTTTTTCAATAGATAAAGGTCGAGCATCAAGTCCTGACTGGTTTTTACAACCCTTGTTGATACCTGAGTGGAAATAGGAAAGAATAACTATAGATTTTGTTTCTAGGCTTCCACGTTCTCAAAGAAATCATGATGCAATTTGGGTTATAGTTGATAGGCTAACCAAAAGTGCTTATTTCTTGGCCATCAAGGTGGACTACCCACTTGAACGTCTAGCAGAATTGTATGTTGAGGAGAATGTGAGGTTACATGGAGTTTCTATTTCTATTGTATCTGACCGAGACCCAAGGTTTACATCTAGATTCTGGACTATATTGCAAGAAGCTTTGAGCACTAGGTTGAACTTTAGTACATCTTTCCATCCTTAGACAGACGATTAATCCGAGAGGGTGATTCAACTCTTGGAAGATATGCTTCGAGCTTGCATTATGGAATTTGAAGGTAGTTGAAACAGACACCTATCCTTGATAATATTTGCTTATAATAATAGCTACCAATCAAGTATAGGTATGCCTCCCTATGAAGCCTTATATGTGAGAAAGTGTAGAACTCCTCTTTGCTGGAGTGAAGTTGGTGAACGAAAATTGGTTGGTGCTGAGATTGTGCAACAAACTGAAGACAAGGTAAAAGTCATCCAGGATCGTCTAAAAATTGCTTCAGATAGACAAAAGTCTTATGCTGATCTTAAGAGGCATGAAATTGAATATCAAGTAGGAGATAAGGTGTTTTTAAAGATTTCTCCATGGATTTGTTGGACTATATGAAGTACTTGAGAGGGTTGGTCCAGTTGCATTTAAATTAGCTCTTCCACCGGAATTAGATAAGATCCACAATGCTTCCATGTTTCTATGCTTAGAAGATATCGCTCAGACCCATCTCATATTCTTCCTGTCGAATCCATTGAGATAAGTCCTGACTTGACATATAATGAGGAACCTATCCAAATCTTGGCCCGTGAGACAAAAGAGCTTAGAAACAAGAAAGTTCCTTTAGTAAAAGTCCTTTAGAGGAATTATTCTGGCAATGAAGTAACCTGGGAGCGAAAAACGGCTATGCGAATTCAATATCCACATTTGTTTTGAGGATAGTATAAGGTAAATTTCAAAACGAAATTTCTTTAGGGGGGGGGAGAGTTGTAAAACCCTAATTTTCTTTTAAGAAAAAAAATATTTTTTTTAGCTACGTTTTTGGGTGATCTAACTTTGGGAGGCCATAAACCTATTAGAATTTGGAAATTTGGGAAAATCCATAAAATGAAGGTTGTAGATAATTGAAATAAATTTCCAACCATAAATCGTGGGCTTATATTCGACAGAAGGACAAAAAGTTATGGGTATTTTAAGGAAGAAAGGTCAAGCAGGGTGGTGATTTTGGGCCCAACCCAATTTCAAGTTGGGTCAGGCCCATTTTCTCTAACCTTTAAAGGATAAGTTCAAATTATTTCTTCAATTTTAGACCATAAATTTCTATAACATCACATATAAAGAGAGAAAGAGAGAGCTTTTAGGCTAAGAAGCCATTTTCGACCCAAATCCGAGTCCCGGATTCCGAAGCTCGTGAAGAGAAAGGCATTGCACATTGCGTTGTCTTCACTTTGAGCTAAACATCAGTGAAGAAGGAGTGTATTGAGTTGGTTTATTTACACTTAAGGTAATATTGAGGTTCCTTTTTCCTTGTTAACAAGCTTTTTTAGAGATTTAACGGATTAAAATGGAGGAAGAAGCGTTATAAACTTGTTTGTTGCTTTGTTGAGTCTTATGGATTAGGGGCTATTTTGGTTGGATTAAATAGGTGGAATTAGTTAAGTTATGATGTAGAATGATTTTTGATATTGTTGTTGATGTTGTTGATAAGTTTTTGTTGTCGAAATTGGGGGAATAAACTTTGGTTGCAAACTCGTTTTTTGATGGGACTCCGGTTAGTAATTTTAGTACAACTCATTGTGTAAAGCTTCATTTCAAGTAATTTAAGATATTTTGGAAATATATTTCATAGGAATATAACTTTCGTTTAGGATCCAGAATCCAATTTTGCTTGTATATGCTCAAAAAAGGGTGATGAAGTATAGGAGAAGTGTTGCCCAGATTTTGTTTTAGAAATCCTACATGGACTGTTGTTGGTATTTTGGACATATCCTTTTGTACAGAATTTCTGTAGGGGTGATTAGAAATTTTATGCGACCCTAAGACACATGTCTATAACTTTCATTGAGTCTACAAAGCCTACCTCCCCCATTTACCCCTTCAAAACTGAGCAACAATACAAGAAAGTAGGCTATCCAGAACTCTTATTTTGATAGTTTAGGCTGATTTTCATTGATTTCATGTTTAGTTTTGATATGATGAGACTTTTAAACTTAAGTACATATTTGATTATGTATTTAAGGTGTATATGTGCTTATACCAGCTAAGAGGAACTATTTGACAAAGTGGATTTTGGTTGGTCTATGGCGTAGAGGTATTGAGCTCCTCGAGTTGTGGTAGAACTTGTTATGTGCTACAACGCCAAGGTTCATGTATAAAATTGAACTTGGAATATTTTATTTTCTAAAAGTTGAAGTATTTTGATGGATTGTTTCCTTACTCCTTTTCTTGTATTATGGTATGACTATTATCTTAAGTACTGCAAAACTTTCGCTAAATCGCCCACTTGTACGAATTGCTTGATCATTTTGTATTCTTGTTGGGACTTTTTCCTTCTTGTTACGGTGACTTGTCATAAATATTGTCATGCCTCTCGATTCGGATCTTGCCCATCTTGACTTTGGATTTATATTTTATCTCGACGATGGGGTTTCATCCATTCTCGGGTATGAGTGGAAACCCACTTTCAACATGGTTCTTGATTCTCTTGATATTGGGTGAGGACCCTTCTTGATTTTGAGGCTTTGGTCCTTCTTAATATTGATTGTGCTTAGTGTGAAGGCATTACATACCTATTGGGCGAGATTGATTATTTGTTAACTCTTTTGAATTGAATTGTAAACTTTCTTGATACTTGAATCTTCGAATATTAATATTGATATTTTGAAACTCTTCAAGGTTTGTATTCAATACTTTGATATACTTGTTCACTAGGGCTTACTTTTACCTTATTGATCCACCAGCGACAAACAAAGGAATTAAAGAGTTTAATAGTTCCAAGCCCAAAGTTTATACACCACTAAGCTTTATGCTTAGCGATAGTTATTTTCTATCATAGGTAATGTGCGGGACAAGATGTGAAGATGACCATTTGGAGTAGAATTTGGAGCCCTTGTGAAGATCACATCAACATATGCATCTAGTTTTGTAAATATTTTGGGGACTTGTATAGGATACATGTGACACTTATGTATGATATTTTGAAGGCTTGTGGAAACAAAACAATATGCTTGTAATTTGAACTGGGTGACTAGTTTTGCTATTTTTGGATTATGCTTTTAACTCAAGTCATGCCATGTATTGGTTTATACTTTGACTTTTCATTATGCACAAAGGAAGATAATAGTTTTGTAATAATTACTAGTTGGAGTTTTGTGTATTTTATGGACCCGCAATGGTGTTGAAATGGAAATAGAATTTCAAAACAAGTTTTCTAAATGTGTTGACTATTTGAGATAATTAAAAAACCCGTCTTTTGCTTCGTAAGTGGAATTCTCCCAAAGGGGATGCTACACGTAATCTAGTATTTTATGGGGGCTTAGGAAAAGCTCCTAGCTCACCCTAGCAATAGAAGAAAGTCATGTAACAACAAGATTAAAAGTCTTGTCCTAGATAGAATGAGGACTCACCAACTTCTTGAGAATCTAAGGCAACTCTAGCCACAAATAGGATTATCGAGAACGTTGTCCGTCCCTACATTATGAGACCATGTTGGAAAAATATGCGTTAGTATATTTGAGTAATCTAAGTATGTGAGGTATGCATGAATAAGTGAAGGAACGTAAACAATATGCCATAAGATACATGAATAATCATAATGAACATGAATAGAGCTTAAAGGTATTTGAAAACATATGAAACTCATGGTCAATGTGTATAATAAAACTTCATCATCAATTCATATCTTAACTTCAACTTGTGTGGGATAATACATTTAACCGATATGTAAGAGAATGCGAGCTATAACATGGAATTTGATGGAATCCTCATCGAGAAGGGGGAGACTATTTTGCCAGGGCATACTCCGTCATGGTACTCAACTCAACTCAACTAAACTGTGCTATATGTGGATCCACTAGCTTGGACATAAAGTCAATCCTACATGGGCAATGTAGTTTGAGACTTTAGGTTGCCACCAGGATTCCTTTGGGTAACAAACTGCGTTACTAGACCGAACCCCACCTAGAAGACCTCTCGGTGTTTAGTCAATATCCCATCGAACAATCATAAAAATAATCATAAAATAATAAGGTAAGATAGTAATTTCCTATCAATCCATGTTTAAACCATATTAGAAATAGCTCATTAACTTAGTGATTCATAAGAATCCATAACTTCAGTGAGAATTGTACTTATCACCATTTTTAACATGATTGTGTGAGAATTGAACTTATCACACTATAATAAAATCTTTGGTATTAACTTTGATCATCATAACTTTAATCATAATATAATAAATCTCAACTTTAAATCATGAAAACTTTACGTGAGGATCATTGCACTCATAATCTATTCATGAAAATCATCTTTAAGTTCATAATCATTACTTGAAAATAGCTTTATGCATGGGAATTCATAATTTATCACAAAATCATGCAATTCATATGAAAACATGCATATAATGATCATTGATAACATCTAAAAATAGAAATTGAATCAGCCCAATGCAATTAATCAAAACTAGGGTTCATAATTCAATTGCAATTGAAAGAAACTTTGAGAAATCCTTGGGACTTCATGGGTGAAAGGAACCCATGAATCAATCTCCACATACCTCGATTGAATTCACTAAGAATTGAAGAAGAACCTTGAAGAAACTAGAAACCCTAGCTTGAGCTTGAAGAAGAAACCTAGTGAGACTTGGGAGTTCTTGCCTTAGAGAAATTTTAGGAGAATGAATTGAATAAGATCATGAATTTGAAGAATTGAATATATATATATATATATATATATATATAGGTGTTGAACTTGGCCATTAAAGTGTCTAGGTTCATTGAACTGAGCTTTGGAAAATGATATAACTACCCCTCATTAAATCTGAAACTTGACCCTACGAGACGACTTCTACGGATCATCGAAGGAATAAAGAGGCATCAAGAGGACTCATCTTGCAAGTCTGAGGAATTGTCTTAAAATCAAGCTTTTGATGTTTTGGAATGGGTTGTTATTACAACTTGTCAACTCATCTATGGGTCATAGACTTGGTCCATCCTACAAGTCCCAAAACCTGCAACATTGAGAGCCTCAGGAATTTGATTATGAGTGGTTTATATGACTCATAATAATTCCTACAAGTCATGCTGTCAAGTCATAGACTTAACCTTGAGGGACCTCTGGGACTTATCCTCTGATGTTGGCTTACGACTTATTTCTATGGGTCGTCTGAGGGATAATTGGTCATAAATATGAGTCGTAAGGCCTTCCTCTAAGGTTGTTCATGATTAACTAAAAAGAATCCCTATATGACTTATTTCTATGGGTCTTAGAAACCTCTACGGCTCTAGAGATATTTGTAAACTTGGGTCTAGTCACAATTTTGAGGATTTCTTTTGGTTCCCAACTTTCTGACTTTCGGGGTCTTAAAATATCTCCTCTTTAGAAATATTCATCCTCGAATGAGATTAACTTATCATAGGGAATGGGATTAAATTATCATAGGGAGGAGATGGAAAGAGGATTAGCAACAGAACATGAACACGATGACACATGAAAATGCATGGAATATAAGAACTTTAAATTTAAAATAGAATCATGACTTTATAATCAACTTTTCATGAACATGCATACATATGAATGATATAGGATGAACTGAATACGTAAAAGTTTAATCAACTTTGAACAAGAACAACTTACTACTCTAGGCTTAAGTAGAAGATAAGAGGTATGGGTATCGTTTCATTATATCCGCCTTTGCTTCTCTAGTAGCACTCTCTACTTGTTGATTCCACCATAACACTTTGACGGACACCACTTCTTTGTTCCTTAACTTGTTAACTTGCCGGTCTAAGATTTTCACCGGAACCTCTTCGTAAGTCAATTTCTCTTCGACACTTACATCCTCCAATGTCACAATGGAGTTTGGATCAACCACGAACTTTCTCAACATAGATACATGAAACACCAGGTGAACCATGGCCAACTCAAGTGGAAAATCTAACTCATAAGCCAGCTTGCCAACACGTCTCATTATCTTATAAGGTCCAACATACCTAGGGATCAATTTTCCTTTCTTGCCAAAATGCATTACACCCTTCATGGGTGAAACCTTCAAATAGACCCAATCATCCACCTCAAATTCGAGGTCTCTTTTCCTAACATTGAAATAGGACTTTTAAAAACTTTGGGTCATTGTTAACCTTTCCCTTATGAGTCTTACCTTCTCCATAGCATCTATAACCAAATCAAGACCAATCACGTCCATCTCACCTACTTCAAACCATCCCACCGGAGACCTATACCTTCTCCCATATAATGCTTCAAAAGGAGCCATTTGGATGCTAGAATGATAACTATTATTGTAGGCAAACTCAATCAATGGAAAATGTTCATCCCAACTTCCTTTAAAATCAATAACACACGCCCTCAACATATCCTCTAAATTTTGGATCATTCTTTCACCTTGACGATCGGTTTGAGGATGGAAAGCGGTACTTAACTTAACCATTGTACTAAGACCCTTTTGAAATGACTTCCAAAAGTGTGAATTGAATTGTGTAGCTAGATCCGATATGATGGACAAGGGAACACCATGAAGTCTTTACCAACTCATGAACATACAACTTAGCATAATCTTCGGCACCATAGGAAGTCTTAAGAGGTATAGAAAATAAGCCGACTTAGTCATCTGATCTACAACAACCCAAATGGAATCTTGTTACTTCTTACTACGAGGCAAATCCATTACAAAGTCCATGTTCACATCTTCCCACTTCCAAGTAGGAATTTCAATGTCTTGGGCTAGACCTCCTGGCCTTTGATGCTCAACTTTAAATTATTAGAAATTTGGACAGTTAGCTACAAACTCCACTATGTCTTTCTTCATGCCATTCTACCAATAAAATTCCCTTAAATCATGATACATCTTGGTAGAACTCGGATGAATAAATACTGGGAACTATGGGCCTTATTTAGTATCAACTCTCTCAAACCATCAACATTAGGTAGACACAACGGGCATTGGTAACATAGCAGCCCATTTACCCCTTGAGAGAAAGCCTCAATGGCTTTTTTGGAAACCGACTTCTTTAACTCAACTAACACTGGATCATGGTCTTGCTTAGCCTTAACATCCGCTACAAGAGATGATTCTAAAAAATCATGCACAAGAACACCTCCATCATTAGAATCAGCCAAACGCACACCTAAATGTGCCAATCTATGAACATATTTGATCAATTCTTTCTTACCTTCCTCAACATATGCAACACTACTCATGGAAAATCTACTTAATACATTGGCAACCATATTAGGTTTGCCCAGATAGTATAACACATTCATGTCATAGTCCTTCAATAATTCAAGCTATCTTCTTTGTCGAAGGTCCAAATCTTTTGCTTAAACACATATTGTAAACTCTTATGGGCGGTGAACACATCCACATACATACCATAAAGGTAGTGTCTCCAAATCTTCAAGGCAAATACAACTGCCGCTAGTTCAAGATCATGGATTGGATAATTTCATTCATGCACCTTAAGTTGCCAAGTGACATAAGATATTAACTTACCATGTTGCATCAGAACACAACCAAAACCAACCCTTGAGGCATCACAATATACTACGAAACCATCAAACCCTTCCGGTAGAGTCAAAATAAGAATGGTAGTAAGGCGATCTTTCAACTCTTGAAAAGTCTTTTCATAAGCTTTCGACTATTGAAACTTTACCTTCTTTTGAGTCAACTTGGTCAAAGGTGATGAGATCAATGAAAATCCTTCCACAAATCTCCTATAGTATCCCTCTAGGCCCAAGAAACTCCTAATATTAAAAGGAGATAATAGTCTAGGCCAATTCATAATCGCATTAGTTTTATTAGGATCAATCATAATCCCTTTACCGGATACAATATGACCAAGAAAATCCACCTCCCTTATCCAAAATTCACACTTATTGAACTTGGCAAATAATTGCTTGTCTCTTAGAGTTTACAACACAATCCTCAAGTGATTTGCATGCTATTCCTCGTTCTGAGAGTAAATCAATATATCATCAATAAACACAATTACAAATATGTCCAAATATTTTTTGAACACCATATTCATCAAGTCTATGAAAGCCATGGGGGAATTGGTCAAACCAAATGATATAACTAGGAACTCATAATGGCCATACCTTATTCGAAATGATATTTTGGGAATATCACACTCCCTCACCCTCAATTGGTGATAATCGAAATGAAGATCAATCTTAGAAAAGTAACTTGCCATTTGAAATTGGTCAAACAAATCATCTATCCTCAAAATTGGGTATTTATTCTTGATGGTTATCTCTAGTCAATACACATACATAGTGAACCATCCTTTATTTTAACAAACAAAATAGGAGCACTGCATGTGGATATAATTGGTCTAATGAAAACTTTGTCTAACAAATATTTCAATTGATTCTTCAACACTTTTAATTCTGTTGGAGCCATTCGGTAAGGTGGAATAGAAATAGGGTGAGTACCCAAAATAAGATTTATACCAAAGTGAATTTCCCTTTCAGGAGGAATACCGGGTAAGTCATCGGGGAGCACATTCGGAAACTCATTAATAATGGAGATCGACTCTAGAATAGGGGCTTTGGAATTTTCATCCCTAACCCTCACAAGATGATAGATACAACCCTTGGAAATCATTTTTTGAGGTTTAAGGCACGAAATGAATTGACCTTTGAACACAGAATTACTACCCTTCCATTCTAGGATAGGCTCATTTGGAAATTTAACTTAACCACTCAAGTCCTCCAATCAATAAAAGCATAACATGCATATATCTAATCCATACCAAGGATAACATCAAAATCAGTCTTCTCAAGCTCAACCAGAACACACATGGTAACTCATGGAAAAGAAAAACTGGACAACTACTATAAACTCTTTTATCTGCAACTGACTCACCGATTGGAGTATATACGGAAAAAGGCTCTAACAATATTTTGGGGCTAATGTCAAATCTCATGGACACATAAGGGGAAACAAAAAATAAATTTACACCCAGATCAAGCAAAGCATAAACATCATAGTGAAAAACCTTTAACATATCAGTAATAACATCAGAAGTCTCTTCTACCTCTTGCTTACCATGGAGAGCATAAAACTTATTATTGCGTTGACCACCCTTTGGTTGTGCTTGAGCACCTTGTGCAACTTGGCCTTGAGGATGAGAATCTTTGACCTTAGATTCCTCAACATGATGGCCTGGCTAACCACACCGATAGCACATATTCAAACTAGCTAAATATTCACCCTTGTGGTTTTTACCACACTTCTTATATGTGAGAGTAACTTAGCCAGTAGGAGAACCTCCTTGAGGATTATGGTTGGGAACCCTTTACTTATCAAAACTTAGAGTAGTGGCATTAGAAGACCCTTGGCCAGAGGTCCTTTGGATAAAACAAAACCATCCACCACTTTTGGACTTAGCATAGGAGAATTCGCCACCATCGGTCCTTGGCCTCTTGGACTCCCTATTCTTCACCTTTAAATTTTCACTCTCTACTTTCTCCGCATAGGTCATGAGTCTAGATATTTCCATTTCCCAAATTAACATATCTATTTCGCACTCCATTGAGTCCATATCCGACACACCCGATACAAAATTTCTCATACGAGCTCTTGAGTCGGCAACCATGAATGGAGAAAATTTTGAAAATTGAGTAAAATTGAGGGCATAGTCCCTCACACTCATACCACCTTATTTAATGTTGATGAACTCTTAAACTTTGGCCTTCCTCAACTCAAATGGGAAAAAGCAATCAAAAAGTATTCCCTTGAACTCATCCCAAGTCACGGTATCCTCCTCTCTAGGCCTCTCACTTTTCCATTGATCAAACCAAATTTGAGAAACATCCTTCAATTGATATGTGGCAACCTCCGCCCTTTCAACTGGGCTAACCCCCATGATGTCCACAATCATGTGGATACTATCAATAAACTCTTGTGGATTCTTATCAACTTTAGAACCCCAAAACTCTGGAGGATTCATCCTTATGAAATCACGAACTCTTGTCACTGCCTTATCCATATTTGGGTTTACGGAAGACACCACCTCATGGCTAACTTAAGCTGTAACGACTTGAGCAAGTACTTAAAAGGCCGCTCGAAACTCAACATTGGAAACTTGTTCATTCATAGGATTATTCGAAGATTCTGGCTCGTCCTCATCCACATTCCTTCTAGAAGGGTATCTTTTTGGAGGCATATTCTAAAAATCGCAAAGAAAAAGTGTTAGAGGGAGAGATTTAACCACTCTACCACATGACATAGATCATGAAAGAAGTGAAACTTTTCCTATGACATTTTATAGCCTCCTATTGATGGATTTGGCATGCTTCACACCAATGAATATGACTCTACTTAACACAGCATGTTAGACTCTTTAGGACTCCTCTAAACCTTATACTTTGATACCAATTTTTTCATTATCTAAACTAGGGCCAAGCTATGGCATGGGGATCGAGATTCGAGGGAGACCAACCATAAGACATAGTACCATACATTGCATACATAAGGTAAAGAAGCATATTAAAAGTAAGTGGAAGAAATCAACTTAAGAGAAGGGACTAAGGGAAATCAACTCCATAAATGTCCAATCGGACTACATCATAATCCATCTAAACATGCCTCTAATTTAGTCTTTGATAGGGACTTAGGACAAGATCCTAGCTCACCCTAACAATAGAATAAAGTCATGTAACAATAAGATTAAAAGTCATATCCTCGATAGAATAAGGACTCACCAACTCTTTGAGAATCTAGGGCAACTCTAGCCACGAATAGGATGATCAAAAAATGTCGCCCATTCTAATATTATGAGATAATGTAGGAAAAATATGCATTATTACATCTAAATATACTAAGTATATGAGGTATGCATGAATAAGTGAAGGAACATAAATAATATGCAATTAGATACATGACCAATCAAAATGAATATTAATAGAGCTTAAAAGCATTTGAAAACATATGAAACCCATGGTCAATGCATATCATAAAAATTCATCATAAACTCATAGCTTAACTTCAACTTGTGAGGGATAAGACATTTAAATAACATCTAAGACTATGAGAGCTATAATATAGAATCCGATGGAACCCTCATTGAGAAGGGGGAGGCTACTTTGCCAGGGTATACTTCGTCATGGCACTCAACTCAACTCAACTCAACTGTGCTATACATGAATCTACTAGCTAGGCCATGAAGGCAATCCTACATGGGCAACATAGTTTGTGACTTTAGGTTGCTACTAGGATTCTCTTGGGTAACTCACTCCGTTATCAGATTAAACCCTACTTAGAAGCCCTCTCGGTGCTTAGTCAATATCCCAACGGAAACTCATAAGACATGATCATAACATAATAGGGAAAAATAGTAATTGCCTATCAATCCATCTTTATAATATATTTAGAATAGCTCATTAACTTAGTGATTCATAAAAATCCATAATTTCGGTGAGAATTGTACTTATTACCATTTGTAACATGATTGTATGAGAATTGAACTTATCATAATAGAATAACATATTTGATCTTAACTTTGATCATCATCATAACTTTTATCATAAAATTATAAATCTCAACTTTAAATCATTAAAACTTTACTTGAAGTTCATTGAACTAATAATCTATTCATGAAAAATCATCTTTAAATTCATAATCATAACTAGAAAATAGCTTTATGCATTAGCATTCAAAATTCATCTCAAAATCATTTAATTCATATGAAAACATGTATGTAATGATCATTGATAATATGTACAAATGGAAATTGAATCAGCCCAATGTAATTCATCAAAACTATGGTTCATAATTCAATTGAAGCTGAAAGAAACTTTAAGAAAACCTTGGGACTTCATGGATAAAAGGAACCCATGAATCAATCCTCACATACCTCGATTGAATTCACTAAGAATTGAAGAAAATTTTTGAAGAAATCTAGAAACCCTACCTTGAGCTTGAAGAAGAAACCTTGTGATATTGAGAGTTCTTGCCTTACAAAAATATTAGGAGAATGAATTGATTAGGATTGGGAATTTGAAGAATTGAATATATATAGGACTTGAACTTGAACATAAAAGTGTCTAGGTTTATTGAACCAAAATTTGAAAAATAACATAACTACCCTACATTAAACATGAAACTTGAACCAACAAGATGACTTCTACGAATCTTCAAAGAAATGACAAGTCATCAAGATGACACGTCTTGCAAGTCTGAGGAATGGGCTTAAAATTCAGCCTCTGAAGTTTTAGAACCAGTTATTTTTATGACTCATCAATTCATCTAAGGGTCATAGACTTGGTCCGTTCTGCAGGTCCCAAAACTTGAAACAATGGGAGCCTTAGGACTTTGGTTAGCAGCCATTTCTATGACTCATAATAATTCATATGAGTCATCTTGTCAAGTCATAGACTTGGCCTTGAAGGACCTTTGGGACTTGACCTCTGATGTTGGCTTACAATTTGTTTTTATGGGTTGTCTGAGAGACGACGGGTCATAAACATAAGTTGTAAGACCTTCCTCTTAGGTTGTGCATGATCAACTACCAAGACCCCCTCTACAACTTATTTCTATGGGTCGTAAAAATCTCTATGGCTCATAGAGAGGTTTGTAAACTTGGGTCCAATCACAATTTTGAGGATTTATTTTTGATTCCCAACTTTTTAAATTTTGGAGACTGACAAAGCTCCAATGAAGGATTGATATTATTGAGGGTGTTATTCTTATTAAAAATAGTTTCGAATCATCATTAGTAGCGGACGTAAAAGCAAGGGAAGACGTGGGTCCAACCTTAGTTAAATTAAATAAATTGGTGGTTGATAAGAATATTGAGGTTCTCTCATAAGGGGGAGATAGAGTACTTCATTACCAAGGTCTCTTATGTGTTCCAAATATTAATGGTCGAAGAGAAATGATATTGAGTAGAACCGATAGTCCTTGATGAATGAGTTAGGGTAGATTGGGGAGAGAAGGTGTTTCGTATTATGATAAATCATGGCATGCTTACCCTATTTAAGGTTATATACATAGAGGAAGAGCTAGATAGATCTTGTTGTGTGCAATAGATATGTAAGAGTATATTGGTGTGCTTTTGGTAGGAGTTAATGCAAATATGGATGTAGAGATTCTAAGGTATACTTGAAAATCCTTAAGAGATGTTGACTTTAAGGGAGTCATAAAGTGGTTAGAAAGGTAGGCTTGAATACTTGGTTGTCGATATGCGAATGATTTTAGTAGGCTATTGATGACTTCTTGTTAAAGGTTTCAAGTTAGTGTATTAGAATGGTTATGGAACTAGGATTGAATATGGTGTTGATGGCATGTGGTTGAATGTATGGTGCATTGGTTGCTTCTTGATTAGTCCTCGAGGTTGATTGAATATGGTGGTGAGGAGTGGTATAGGATCTTAAGGTGCATTGGTAAGGTGGCCTATGAAGTTTAGTTACCCTTGGAGTTAACCTTAGTTCATTTGGTATTCCATGTATCAACATTGAGGAAATGTGTTGGTGGTCCTAATGCCATGTACCTTTGGGTAATGTGAATGTTGAAGAAAACTTGACATATGAGCGATTGTCCGGTGGCTACTAGAAAAGGAAGGGAGATGGCTTGGGCTACTTCATCCAGTATGTTATGAGTTTTATTTGGTGTTGATAATGGTGGGTATGGATTGGTTCCATATTCATTGTTCCATGATTGACTTGACAACCCGAGTATTTGAATTTCTATGCTAGTTGAAGTGTTAACTTCTTATGTCTATCCTTAATAATTCCCAAGTTCTAGTTATTATTATGTCTTTTCATATGCATGCATGTTCACGAAGTTGATTTCAAGCTATGTTTTAAGTTGAAATTGAAAATCTAATGTTTATTAAATTTTGATAGGTTATTGCTTTCATGTTGGGCTGCTAGTCCTCTTTCCGTGCCGTTCTATGCTAGTTGAATCTATTTTGAGGATGAATATGCCCAAGGGGAGATATTATAAGATTCCAAAAGTTGAAAAGTCAAAACAAAAGAAAATTCCAAGAAAAGGGACTGTCCTAGAGTTTACGACTTAGTCTATGAGTCATAGGGACTCTTACAGGTCATAGGAGTGGCTCGTAAGAATCTACTTTAAGATTGGAAAATTTTTCAAGTCTGGAGAGGAGTTTACTAGTCAAGGTATGACTCCTAGAAAAGATTATGGTTTGTTAAAGTGAGTCATAGAATCAATGTCTGAGTTTGGTAAAATAATGAGCCTCGGTACTTTTGGAATGACTAGAATGACAAGTCGTAGAATGGTTGACGCGTCATCATTTGTAGTCATAGAATGTGGGGGGTGCTAAATTATGAACTTTGGCTAATTGTAGGTAGGTTTGATGAGTCATTTGTACAACTTCTGTAAGTTTAGAGGACTCATAGGCACGATTCGTAGGGACCAAGTTTCATTCTAGTAGCCTATAATTTTGGAGCACTGATTGAAAATGGCTCAAATTCATCAAAAGTCCTATTCAGACACTAGGAAGAGAGAGCTTGAATTTGATGTGGATGATATGGTGTATTTAAAGATTTCACCTATGAAAGGGGTAATGCGGTTTGGTAAGAAAGGAAAGTTGAGCCCTAGATATATAGGACTCTTTAGGATATTGAAGCGCATTGGCAAAGTAGCATATGAGTTAGACTTTCCACTTGAGTTGGCTTTGGTTCATCCGGTATTTCACGTGTCACTATTGAGGAAGTTTGTGGGTGATCCAAATTCTATTGTGCCAATGGAGAATTTAAGTATTGAAGAGAATTTGACTTATGAGGATGTCCTGATTGAGATTTTAGACCGACAAGTGAAAAGGTTAAGAAATTAAGACGTTGCATCCATCAAAGTGTTATGGAGGAATCAAAAAGCAGAGAGTGCTACGTGGAAATCGAAATCAGACATGATAAAATGTTATCCGTATCTCTTTCCTTTCACTCGAGCCTAAAGGTACTAAGTTGTTCATGATCAAATCGATTAAACTCCTGCATTGCAGTTCCATATGTCATTCATATGCATACATGATTAATTAAAATGATTTTCTCAAATACTATGTTTTATGTTAAGTATGAAGTTTATATGTTCTATGTATTTTTTGAAGTGTCCTCATAATCATGTTGGGTTGTTAGTCCCTTTTCCATGTCTTTCCCATATTAGTTGAATCTCATTCGAGGACGAATGTTCCCAAGGGGGAGATATTGTAACATTCCTCAAAGTGCTCACAAGTGCCTTAAAATGCCTTGAGAATAGGCCGCTCAAGTAATACAATATCCTTGATCTTTTTGAAAAATCCGAGTTCAGAATATTGATCAGGGGGTCAAAATCTGTAGGAAAATAATCTCGGTAGATTTTTAGTACCCATAGATCAAAAGATAAATTTCTCAAGGAACTGTGCAAATCAGTAATATCCGTGATAAGTCCACATCACGGACTTGTTTGCCTCCGTGTCGCGGACCTAGCTGTGTATTTTTGGTCGAATTTAGTGTTCAGTAAGGGCACTTTAGATATTTTCCTAAATTGTTAGCTAATGAACCTAGACGTTTTTAGGACCTAATTCAACTCTATAAATTAACCTAAACCTCTAATTCTATTCATTCTTCTACAATTCACCTACTCAAATATTTCTCTTTCTACAAAGGACTCTCAAGGACTCCATTGAAGACTTCAAGTAAATTCACTCAAGCTCTCCATCAAAACTCTCAAGTTCTTCCAAATTATTTGGTGTTCTCACTTAAGGTACGTAGGTATTGATTCATGGATTCTTTCATCCATGAAGCCCAATTAATTTCTCAAGGTTTTCTATCAAATTAAAGTTTGGTATTTTATGGGTCTTATGATCTCTATTCCTATTGCATGAATTTTGATTCAAAGTATGATCATGAGTCTATTTTGATATAAATTGATGGTTATTGCATTAAATTGAAGAGTTTTTCTATGAATTCTCCTTTTTTGATTTCTAGGATTCATGATGAAGATTATGAGTATATTTAATTATACTTAATAATGATATTATCTATATGAATTATGTATGGGCTGATATAGAGTATATGATCATGCATATTTTCAAGTCAATTACATGTTTTCAAAGTCAATTGATTATGCAATTGAGTTCTACTCTAAGCTCAAGGTATGAATTTCATGCAAGTTATGAAGTAAGGTGACTTAGGCCCCTATGTGGTGACCTAAGTCCCTACGATATGAATTATGTAAATATGATTGTAATGATGAAAGGAAAATTCTCACATTACAAATATGTTATGAAAATAAGCTACTCATGATTTCAAACCTATGAAATGACTATGATATATGAAATTATGATATCTATGCTATGTATGTATTCCGTGGAATTTGACTTAGCACCGAATGTGGATTTGAGGTGGAGGCTCGAAGTACGTAGTCCTTATACAAAGTCTCTTATCTCATAACTACGTTGCACTGTAGGATTGCGTTCATGGCCAAGCTACCGGATCCACATATAGCATATGCATGACTCGCTTAGCGGGGTAGAGTCTACCTTGGCAAGTAGATTCCCCCTTTTCTTCATTGTATGGGAGACAACGGGATTCCATGTTATAGTTCGCATGGTATTATTGTCAGTTATGGTTCCTATCCCACATATGTATGATCTCTTAAGTATGTTATGATTTTAAATTATGCTTTTAAATGCGTTGGTCAATATGATGGTCTCATGACTTTACCTATCCATTTTATCATGTATTTTACTTGACCATTGCATTCCATGATTTACGTTGCATGTCACACCCATATACTTAGTACATTCCAACGTACTAATGCATACTTTTTGCCTACATTGTCTCATAATATAAGGGTCGAGGTTGAAGATTACACTCATCTACGTGGCTAGCTAAGCTTTTCTATCCAACGGTTGTGGTGAGTCCTCATTTATTGAGGACTAGTTATCGAGTTAGTTATTATTTTCAAAGACTTTTGCTATGTTTCATATTGAGGGTGAGCTAGGGACATGTCTTAGCTCCACCCATATTCATGAGTAAAGACATCTAGTTGGACAAATATTTCAAGTTTATGTTGTCATGTGTCGTTCTGAAATTTCTTTTCATGATTTAGACTCTCTTATGATGTTTCCTCTTTTGCTTTACCTTATGAATGCTTATGATATGTACAAGAGGCTTGGTTGGAGCCCTTCGGGATTTCAATCGCCGTTTTACGACTAGGCCCTAAGTCGGGTCGTGACATAATTTCACCTGACGAAGGATCAAAGCAATGTATCTCTTCACTATTTTTATCACTTGTGTCAATGCATAATGGATACATTCCAATTCCAGGCTCATTTTTTTGCACCTCCAAATACAGTCTTACTCCCATATCTCAAAAAGAATGACTTGGTTTGATTTGGCATGGTGTTTAAGAAAATAAAGAAGATTTTTTAATCTTGTGGTTCTATATTAAAGTTATGTCAAATATACAAAAAATGTCCTTTAATCTTGTGACCTGAAACATATCATGTGGAAAGATGTTACCAAAAAAAGAAAGGGGTCATTCTTTTTGAAACAAATTAAAAAGGAAAGGAGGTCATTCTTTTTGAAACAGACGGAGTAGATTTTTGTGTTATCAATGAGATAAAATCGACCTAGGACTATGATCTAGCTTAATCATCACAATGCGTTCTTCAATTAATTCAACTTCATAGTTTATCTAGGTTACTAGTTAACAAGTCAATGTTAAACGTCTATTTAAGCTACTCCAACGCCTATATGTTTATGGTCTCTAGTAGAACGCATTTAAATGTTTGTATTCAACTTAGCGAGACAAGTTAGGTATATGTTTATCCTAATCGAGAATCCACTCCCCGATGCCCAAGGCTAAGATCTTGCTCTATTTAATCCTATTGCACTATTGAATTACACTTTCGAGTTCAATTCAAAAGTCATAGAGATGATATTCGATTAGTGATCTAACAACCAAATAATTAAACTCAGGATTAAATAAATAAACTAAGATAATAAACTATTAATTGAAATCAGTATTTCATTTTAAAACAACATGAAAGAACCACGACCGTAGAAAAAAATGTTAAATTACACATAGACATGGTAGCAAATGAAAATCACTCAAAGAAACATAAAAACTACTCCCTTCGTTTTAATTTATTTGTCTAGTATTGACTTGACACAAAATTAAGAAAATAAAGAAGACTTTTGGATCTCGTGGTCTTAAACTAAAGATATGTAGAATGTACCAAAATGCCCTTTAATCTTGGGGTCTTTAACATGTCATGTTAGAATTAAAAAGTTGTCAAAAAAGAAAAGGAAAGAAAAAGACATTCTTAATGAAACGGACTAGAAAGAAAAGTAAAAAAAATAAATTAGAATGAAGGGAGTAGCAACTATAGAGAAAGAAAAGGCAAAACCAGTGAACTTCTAGTTCTATGCGATCCTAGCCATCGCCAGGCCCAAAGTGTTTTACTACTATTAATAAGAGTCTAGGAAGCATGTGGATTGTGATCGACAACATGCCTGCTTCCTAGATAGGGGCAATTTAGTCATTTTGATCTTTTTTCGTTTTAATTTATTTGTTTTATTTTTCTTTCTAGTATGTTATATATTTAAAAATTACATCAAAAATATTATAAATTACAATAATTAACAACTTAAAATATTTAAAAAATATATAAAAAACCTTGATTAATTTTCAAAATTCTATCGGTGCCAAATAAATTGGGACAAAGGAAGTAACATATATTATTTGAAATGACTAAAAAGTATTATAAATCAGAATAACTAACAACTTAAAAATTTAAATGACATAAAAATTTGGTTGAATCTCAAAAATTATCATTGTCATATAAATTGAGATAGAAGGAGTAACATATTTTATTTGAAAACGACGTACAAAGATTTATAAATCACAATAATTGACAACTTAAAATATTTAAAAGACATATAAAATTTGACTGATTCTCAAAATCCTATCAATACCACATATATTGAGACAAAAGGAGTAACATATATTATCTAAAAATTATGTAAAAAATATTACAAATCAATTAATAATTCAAAATATTCACCAATCATAATTTTTTTAAATAAAATTTTCAAATTTTATTTGTGTCACATAAATTAGGACAAAATAAGTAACATAATGTCTAGTTTTCAAATAATTGTTTAGAGAATATTTTTAGTTGCAAGAAAAGTTCTAAACAAAATAAGCAAGTGCAAAATGAGTTATGAAAAGTTGGGCTCTCAAAAATTTGTTGAGTGCTCTGCACCTGATACTGCGGCTAGTTCGGGTGCGATAGTGAATGCGTCACACCCCACACCACGACAAACTACTCCTTTGATTTTTCAATCATTTGCCTCTTTCAAGATCCAAAATACAAGGTCATTGTGATACCTATTCTATCCCTCCGTAAGTAAGCTAACCCTTCATCAATACATAAATATTAATAAATTTGTTCGTGCCTTAAGCGGTGATTAAAAACTAAAATATAACTAAATAAATAATGTCATATTATAAAATTAAAGAAAATAATTCTCTACTAACCAACCACTTCTTTATGATTTTACCATGAAAAATTATCATTATAATAATGAAAAATACCATAAGTTGTAATTCTTCTAATATCAATATGATAATATAATATATTTTAAAATATTGGTCAAAGTTTAAATAGTTTAACTCTCGAAAAGTAATAATCTTTTACCGAATATAAGATATGGGTAATTTAAAAGAGTTAAAAATTTATAGTTAAAATAAAAAGAATATGTGACATATCATTTCATTAGGAGAAAGAATGATGTTTTTTAAAAAAAGTGATATTCCTACACAATTTCTCAAACAACAGTGACTATACAGGAAATTTACTCTATATACTTGGATATGTTTAACTTCTTTTACTTTGAACATTCATGTTTTCACTTAGTTTTGCTTTTCTAGTCAAATTAAAAACTTTTGAAGTTGATGAGTTTTTGTTGCGTCTATATTTTTTTCATAAATTATGTTAGAAAAAAAATATAAATTTTAATTCTTTTGAATAAAGAAAGATCAAATAAATTAAATTGTTAAACTTAAAAAAAAGTAATAATCAGGAAAACAAAAACAAAAAACTCAGTGAGATACACGGTCTGTTATGTTGAGATGAGCAACATCTGGTGTTTGAGGAAATTTGGCATGACTGTTATATTTGTAGTAAGCCCCTAAAATTATAGAACAAAAGAAAAAGGGAAAAAATTGACTTCGCAAAACATGAGAACCATCTTTTCCCCAAATTTCCATGCCAAATCGTATGTCTTGCGGGAGCAACCGTTGCTCAAAATATTATAATGTTTGGACTTTGACAGTTAGCCATATATATATGATGACATAGTGATTTGTGATACTCAATTGGTGGAAGTCTTCAGATTTTAATAAAAGTATTGAAGGGATGCAACTTTTGAGGCTATAGTTACCAAAGCACTTATTTGTAATTTTAAATTAAGAAGAAAGAGACAGAAAAATATTATGAAAAAATTGTTAAAAATGAGAAAATAAATAAATAAATTTCATGCTTCAAGAGCATGCCACGTAGGCGGACCTAAGATCCTCTTTTATATATATATATATATATATATATATATATATATATATATATATATATATATATATATAAGTTTATAAATAGACAGAAGAAAATAGTTTTAAAAAGGGAATGATCGAATGCAATTTGTCGCGCTCCATTTTTCTCAAAACGAGATTGCATCGACGTGACAACTCTTTTTAGGATTTAAAAAGAGAAGTATCGCCACCTAACTAATTAAAGGTGCGTTAGGGCACCATTCTATACTAAATAGTAAATAAAATTAATTTAAAAAGTCAACGCAACCAGAGTTCGGGTAAGGATTCAAATTACCTCAAAAGGAAGGTGTAAGGCACTTTTTGAGGTCCACAAATGTGGGTCCCATCCGAATCTTATAATTTATGTGGGGGTTAAATTATAGAAAATAAGGTCTCTTATTTAACTTACGAAAGGCTAAGGTGATAAAGAATATTTGAAACAAAAGAAGTAAAAGAGTAAAAATCATGAAAGAAATAGACAAGCCAGAAGACAGAATTTTCACAATACTCGAAAATAAATACAAATAAAAATATTAAATATTTAACAAAACTAAATTAATTAATATCACTCGGATCAGCGCCCGACTTATTTACGAAAGACAAAATATAGAATTTGTTATTTTGTGCTTGGGTCACCTTATATCATTTCCGAGGGGCTTATCTACCCTTACCCCTCCTAATTTAATTTATTATTAGCCTAAAAAGTTATCTAAAAGAAATAAAAACTAACGTCCTAAAGGAGCCTATCGTCCCAATGTAGTATTCAAAAGACATTGGATTTACTAATTAAGTAGGTTCTAGACTAAAAGAAAATATAAGCCTCCTAATAAGACACATTGTCAAACAAAACAAATAGGACGAGCAGTTAGTACAAAAAGTCTCAAATAAGCCTCTAGTTTGATTAATTAACATGTTTGAAGACACAAACAAGTCATCCGAAGGTCATAATAACTATGTGTGTATGCATAAAAAACTCAGACGTTATAATAGCATAATTATTAACGCTTTAAGGGAGGCAGAAACGGTTATATAGATGCAGAACTGAAGCGTGCGTTAGCCGAACAGGGATTGAATTAATATATTAACATGCTGATGTTTAAATATCATATAGGCATGATATCTATATAACATGTTTATAAAGATTATTAAAAATTGTAAATAAGGTGTATTTATTATGAGAGACAGATATGCTGCAATTGTTGATAGTGGCTTATAGACATAATTTCTATACAAAATGAAGAGTTTTAAAATAATATTAAATTCTATATACATGATGAATATGTTACAGATACATATATAGGCCTAATTACATGATTGCTAATTCATTGTTATGCTAAAAAATTGCTGACATACTATGGGCATTATTTCTACAAAGGTCAGATGCTGATAATTTGTTGAAATTCTATAAGCATGATCTCTATATAATATGTCGAAAACTTATTAGAATCCTATAGGCATGGTTTCTAGTTAATTAACATGCTGAAAATTATGGGGGTTTTATGAACATAATTTTTATTCACATGATACACTAAAATATTAGCTAAAGCTTATATACGTGATTTCTATACCCAATAACTTTTCTTTAAGACGAAATAACATGTTGAAGATTATATAATTTTTTTGACACACCGAAATGTTGTATAACACCTATAGGCATGATATCTAAATGATCAAGAAAGTTACAATTACAGAATAATAATGAGTTGTCTACTTTTATCCTATAGGCATGATTTCTACTCAAATAGCGTACTAAAAACTAAATCACTCCTATAGGAATGATTTCTATTTGCCAAAACCTATTAAAATGTTTGTTAAAATAACCTATAGGCATGATTTCTATCTGAAGAACATGTTTGAAATATTAAATAGTTCATACAAAACTTGTAAAAATTGACAGACTGGATAAAAAATAATAGATCTTATAGGCATACTATTCTATAATTATTATTTAAATAAGTAAGAAATATTATGTTTATGAATTCCAGGCAAATAAACATGTTCAGAAATTTAGTTTATAGATGAACTGATGCAATAAGGAAAATTTATTAAATAATTAATTTATTTAAACATGCAGACAGTTAGCTACTTTAAATTTTGAGATAAAGCACTATTTTTAATTAGTTAAGCACATTCAACAGACAAGAGTATATACTTGTTTCAAATATGCCTAAATTCTCTAACACGCACAGATATATACGCTAGTAATAAAGAAAGTAGAACATACGTTCCCCTCCCCCTTTAGGCAGTTTCCCAAGTTATTTTATTACACCATAGAGATCATCAAATAATGGGGTGTCCGGAATCATACCTCGAGCTCATCAACATCAAAATAATAACCCAAAATATGTATCAACGGGCCGCCCAGAATTCACACCTCGAACTTATCAAATGAAATAAAGTGTAGTCCAAAGTCAATAAAAGGGCCGCCCGTAATCATACCTTGAGTTTATCAACTATGAATTTCCATAAATAAGATCTCACCGGTTTTTTCATAAATTCCTCCTATTTATTCATCAACCAAAGTCCTATTATCATCTTTTATTCTTTCTTTTAAATAGGAATTTTAACACCTGCGAGGTAAATAAGGCAATTAGTATGTTAAAAATCATATGATATATAATGACCCGTTAGGTCATTTTGAGAACGAGTCTTCTTTTTTTCATAAAAGACTCATTCCGTACATTTAAATTGGAAATTTTAGACTATTCGATAACTTCATTTAATTAATTGATGGGTGATTTTAAATAATTAAGTTAATTGATGGGCTAAAGTGCTAACTTATTTAATTTCCTATACCACTTGGTTCATAATTTAAATTAAGTTAAAAAGGGGTTAGTGTTATTATTGTTTTCTAAACCCTACGAAAAGTTGAAGGAAATTGGTGTGCTGCTTCTGCAACAAACACTCGACATCACGGTTAGATCAGGTAAGTTTTTGAATGAAAAAAAAATAATCATTAGATAACGATGTGTAATGATGGAACAATGGTATATGAGGGTATAAGAAGGATATTGTAGTTGTGGTCAATTTGAATGAAATGGTTGCAGGTGTTGCATTAGTTTTCTTAGTATTATATTAATTCTTTTTAAGAGAATGAGATAGTTGTTGGTGTTGTCTTTTTTTTCTTTTTCAAAAATTTGAGTGGACAATTAATGGAATTAGCCAATGAGAGGGTAATGAAGCATAATGATGAATATAAATAGCCTTAAAAGTTAGCTACTGCACTTTGTTTTTAGTATTTCAGTGGTGACAAACTTAGATGTTTCATTAACTGGGCACTGCATTGAAGTTTTTCATATGATATAATATTATTATTAAAGTTTGATATGTTAGCAAATCTAATTAAATATTAGATATATTTTGTTAAATGAATTTCATTAAATTTATGATATTAGATTAAATTGAGACTTAACCCTAGGCTTGAAATTTAGAAAATATAATATTTGATTTATTAATTGGCATCAAGATTTGGGAACTTGATTATAGACTTGTGTGAGTTTGGGGTCTAGGCTAGACATGAGTGTTGTTAGTTTCGAAATCTTATTGTAGTTATTTATTTGATTAGATTATACTTATTTGGAGGCCCAACGAAAAGGGAAGGCTCAAGTACCGGAGTAATTGCTCGATTAATTAAGGCAAGTGAATTTCTAAACCTCAGTTTAAGCTTATAGATGCTTGTATTTCCGTGTCATATATACTAGGGAGTAATGAGAATTGGACTGGGTTATTGACTGTATGATTGACTTTAAAAATGGAGATGAGGGGTATAAAATGGTGATCTAATGACATGTATTGGTGGAATTGATATGTTGTGATTTTGGACATGTGAAATGACTATGTTGATGTGAGATATGAAAAATTATTGTGGTTGTCATGTTATTATCGTGAATTATATGAACATGAATTGATTTCACTGGTTCTGACATATTGTGTTGATACTGAAAATGATATGAAATAAAAGGGGTCAGGCCACACGCTCCGTGGCAGGTAATATGAACAAAGGGGTCGGGCCACACGCTCCGTGGCAGGTATTATGAAATAAAGGGGTCGGGCCACATGCTCCGTGGAAAGATATATATATATATTAAGGGGACGGGCCACACGTTCCGTGGCAGGTTACATGGACAGAAATGTCCCTCATGGGTTTCGGACTGTGATTCAGCGGATGTGTACCGATAGGACAGACATGCATCATTTCCTTGCATTGCATTGCACCTTTCTGATATTTGTGAATTTATGTTTATCCCTTTATTGCTCTGTATATGCTGAACTTGACTTGATATGATTCATTGATGAGACTATTGATGAGTATTTGTGGACTGTATTACTGTTATTATTGTACAAGTGGAGAGTTGGGCTGGTTTTATGCAGGTTGTAGTTAAGGAGGTTCGGTTGGGAGGATAGGAGTACTTGTATTTATTGAGCTTTGCTTAGTTTTAGTTATCCACTTGCTGAGTACCGTGTTGTTTGGTACTCACCCCTTGCTTCCACACTTGTGTAGGTTGTGAGTCGAACCTGCTTGATCTTCTAGAATTTTCTACTACTTCTGAGGCTATCATTTCGAGTGTTGATGTAGCTGTTACATCCATCTAGCGGACACCTCTTACTCTTTTAATATGTTTTAGTCCTATTCTAGAGACACAGACATTATGACTGTATTTTCTTTCATATTTCAGAAATGTATTAGTGGCTTGTACACATGACAACCAATCTTGGGGGAGTTTGAGTTTGTTTTACTTATTTTCGGTTAAGTTAAATTTGGATTTATTTCTTTTTCTTCCGCATCTATTTTTCATTGGGTATTAGGCTGACTTGTCTCAGTGGATTGAGGTGAGTGCCATCACACCCGGATTCGGGTCGTGACATGATACTCACCTGAGACTTTGGTATACTGGAAGCACGGCCTCTGGCCCAACATTCCAATATCATAATCAACCAAGGCATAAGCATAATCCAAAAATCATATCAAGTGACCAACCAAAACCACACAAGTCAACCAAGTGGCATCCTAAGTTCAAATCACCTAGGAGCAAGTTCTAAGGACTCTAAACGAGGTAACCAAGTCAAGATATCACCTAGACTAAGAATCTAACAACTAAAACCCTAACTAGTCACTAACGATGATCATCGACTCTAAATTTCTCAATAGGATATCAACACTTAAATCGCCACCCTAATCATGCATCACTACTCAAATATACTGATTCTAACCAAGCTAAGTCTAACAAGAGTAAACCATCGCCTACCTCGAAGCTGGAACTGCACCCGAACAACTTAACTTTGGTCTTTACTTTTCGGACTGCCTCCAAATATGCCACTCTATCAAATTATCGAAGAACACATCAAAACAATGCTAGCGATACACATATAGCTATAATTAAAAATTAAATTAAAATTGGGTTAAAATTTGACATAGGGACTCATGCACGAAATTTAAAAACCAACTCTGTCACAAGGTCTTAAGTAACTCAAGGAACTTGTACCCAAAAATGGGCACATTCCGAGCAGCATAAGAGCTCAAACAATCCGACCAAATTCAAGTCCTAGAATAGTTCAAAAATGCAAGAAACAACAAAATTTACGCAAAACTTACAAAGTTTTTAGGAAAGAAAAAGATCTCGAAACGTCCCCACAAGAATCCCCAATGCACCGGAACAAGAATGATCGAAAATTATCAAGATTTCCTCCCAAAATTTGTGTTTTGAAATGCTAGTAATGGGGAAATAGGGACTAACAATGGGTCTTAAAAGAACACACTGTTAGACCCCATTTGGCCTTCGCTAATGCGGAGACAAGTTCTGCGAACACGGTGGTTAGCAAGATGACTCTCCTCGAATGCGGTGGTTAGTAAGCCGACTCTCCTCGTACGCGGTGGTCAACAAGCTGACTCTCCGCAAATGTGGAGAATAACCATCCATGACTCTATGAACGTGGCCTAAGGCCCGCGAACGCGGAGAATAAAAGGCTTGACCTCCTCAAACACGGAGAGTAATTTTCATGTCCACCTGCAGTTGTGCTGATGCATTTTTCACTAAGGGGAAAAAGTCCCTCAACGGGGGATCCAAACTCATTCAGAATCTTGTTGACACAAACGAACCATGCTACCCAACTGAAAATGGCATTCCGGACTCAATGGAATTGACAAATTTTTCAATAGAGGTCGTTTCGATGAAATGTTGACCCAAGTCAAAGATTTCAAAGAAAATATTTAAAATGCAAAAAGGGCCAAAAACTCATTCCGATCACCTTGGGACCCAAACCAAAGTCATTCTAGACCAAACTTGGCATTTCGAAGCTAATCGGCTGATAGAATTTTCATCTGAGCGTATTTACTCAAAATGTTGAGTGAAGTCAACCCTTGGCCAAATTTTAAAGTTAAAAAGGTAAAACCACCTAAATTCAAACCAACCTTTCCTTTAGACTAAAATGGACCTTCTAGAGCTATTGGAATTCTCATTTGACGCCCGAATCTCCAAATGCTGACTAAAGTCAACTCTTTCAAATATTATGCCTCAAAAATGGCCAACCCACCTCAAAAATCAACTGGATATTTTGGGAAGTGTGCCACCCATCCCAACATCATATATGAGTTGTAAAAAAGCTATGAGAAGGGGTAAAATGGTAAAAACATACAAAAGTACAAAAATGACCTTGGAGGTCATTATAACATCCACTACTAAAAGGACTTTCGTCCTCCAAATTCAAGGAAGAAGGGTACCTGGTGGCTAAAAAAAGTGAGGATATTGGGTCTACATGTCCTCCTTGGTCTCCCAAGTAGCCTCCTCGATTGGACGATGCCTCCAATGGTCTTTCACTAACGGAATCTCCTTCGTCCTTAACTTCCTAACCTACCTATCCAAAATAGCCACAGGTTCCTCCTCAAAGGCCAAAGACTTATCAAATTGAACTGATAGTGCTGGGGGCAAGGACAACTCATAAGCTACCTTCCCTACCCATCTCAAAATCTCAAAAGGGCCAATAAACCTGGGGCTAAGTGTTACACCCCACATGCTTGAACTCGAAAGGCTCCTTAAGTTACTTAGAAGCTATCATGTGATCTCCCTAAGTTATGACACCATCAAACGACTATAAGGAAGGGAGAATGTGATACCCCATAGTAGAGAAGGTTGGAAATAGAGTCATAAGAATCTGGAAGGAATTGGAGGCCAAGTAATACATCGTAGGACTCGATTTACCTACGTAAGCTACAAACTTAGAAGTTTTACATACTTGAGATATTTGAGTACATACCAAGCTTACGTAACATGGATGACATAGGCTCTTAAAATAAGACGAAATTATGAAACCACGAGGAAGAAAAAAAATTACACGGGGCAGCCAATGGGAGGATGACACATGGCAGAACCTAACCAAGCAGGTGACCCACCTGATTGGATTCAAGTAGGTGACCCACCTGCTTGGGGGAGGTGGGCCCCACTGCTACGTGGCAGCCCCTCCTTCAGCGCATGGGTGCGGTGGCCCAATAGGGGCTGGACATGTGTCACCTCATGGAGCTGACATGTTGTACACCCTAATACCACATATATGTATGTATATGTATCATAAACTTCAGCTTTCATTCATCAAATTGGCAGCAACCAAAAATAGATGAACAAACCCTAATCTAGGGAGAAAATTGCGACGGCTTGGGAGAAAAATAAGGTAAGTCCCGATTTCATTCCGTAAATTAATTATTTAGCATATAACACGATGATATAGAAGTATTAGTAGTATAAATTTAGAGTTTGGTGCAGCAAAAAACGGACAGCAAGTTGCCACGATGATTCAGCGCGCTAAAAAAAGTTCCGAGGCACGATTTCGGCAAGTTCTAGCCAATTTCGGGAAAGGTATGGTATTCCACTCTAATTTGAAGTTTATGATGTTATTATAGGGTATATTACACACCTTTTGGGCTGATGGAAGTTGGGAAAAAGTTGGGAAAAGTTCGACATTCAAAATAAACTAGATTGGAATCGTTATAGTTAAATTGTTGTCGAAATAAGGTATTGTGCGCGTGGGGGATACTGCTGGTTGTGTTGTGGCGTGTTGCAGGGCCTAAAATTGTTCTAAATGAGTTAGGGGATCTTCTGGTTACAGCCACACGACCCCTCCCCCCCACTTCGTACGGTTAAAGGTTTCACAAAATAGAAACTAGAAACCCTCTTTTGGTATCGTAACTTCGGGCGAGTCGTTTGGAGTTTATATTGTGTAATGTTGCCATGTTATATATATATATATTATCTGCTGGTTATGTTTTTGGTTGTCTGTAAGTTTTAAGGACATGATTGGGAATTTGGATAGGGCACATTATAGGGGAGGTGCTGTCCGATTTCCGTTAAACGCCTTAGCTAGTTAAGGAACTAGTCGAGAAAGCGAGCGAAGGGATGGATGCTATGAATACTCGTGGGTAGTCTAAGTTGATGAAAAGTCTAAGGTTGTTAATACTTGCATTACTTCCATGTTAAATAGGTTTCGAGGATAACGATGTGGACGTGATTAAGAGAAGTCCATATGAGTTATGTGAAGCTTTCTTTTGGCGTGTTTTTGGAATAAGTATGTAGAGCTATTCTTCTTTTCTTTTGGCATGTCTTAGATATAGGATATAAATGATATGTATATGATATTTGGGATTCAATCCATTCGTAAAGCCCTGAGTACAAGTCGAGACTCTCATTTACTTCTTGATATTAGAACTCCTGCAATAGTTGAGTCATTGCCTTTAAGTCTTCTATGTGATGAAAACTAGTACATGTAAAGCCTATCTCTTATTTCCTTTAGAATGGCTTAATTTTAAGTGAAATGATAGATGATATAGGTTTAGAGGTAATTCCAATTATGAGCTCTGAGTGTAACTCATGACTTGTAGTCACTTCTGATCATTAAAAGTCTGAAAGTAGTCAGACTATTATTCTCGAGCCTGCTATGTAGTGAATAGTAAGTGGAGATACAAGCTCATTTTCTTGAAGGCTCTGAAACGAACGATGTCTCTGATTACATCACTGTGTCTCTGATTGCATAACTGTGTCTCTGATTGCATAACTGTGTCTCTGATTGCATAAGCTATGTGGCATTGTCTTGATGCATGTCTGTGATTCCTGAGGCCCCAATTGATGTAACCCCTAATGACATCTAAAGGGCACTTCGGATAAGTACCTTCCTAGTTTTCAGGTGACAGTTCACTTGACTGTTTCATTGAGTCTAAAATAATGACTTAGTTGCATATAGTTTCTCATTACTCTACTCGTTCATGCTGTAACCCTTCTTTCTTCGCATCCCACGATGGGCCAGATATTATGTCGGGCATAGCTTTACTACTTCTTTCACCAAGTCCCGGGCCGGATGTGTATAGTTCCATGCACGAGGAGACAATTCCGTACGTAAGGTGTGATATATGTTATATGTTATGACAATACAATTATTCACCAAGTCCCGGGCCGGTTGTAATATGATAGTATATGTGGCGAAATAAGGAAGGAACACTGAGTCCCTCCTTAAAGGGCTGGGTACGGTATGTATATTATGATGGTACGTTATAGACGTACACTACTCCATTCACCGAGTCCCTCACTAAAGGGATGGATACTTTGTGTAGGCATGCATAGGAGATTAGAGTGATACATTGTGACCCCGAGCCCCATAGTGAACCGGAGGTAATACGATGACATACATGATAAGATTATACCGTATATGAGGATATGATATCGTATATGATGATATGATGAAATGAAATGCATGATGATATGATGACATGTGAATATGAGAAAATGATTATGACACTAAGTTCACTAAAGGGCTGGGAACAGCATATGATGATGTGTATGAATTATGTGTCCTAAGATGTAGGTACAGTAATTCGTTAAGTTGTTATACTCGTCCCCTGCATCCCTATTTCAGTTATGGTCTCAGTTATGATGTGTTATGCTTTACATACTCAGTACATATATCGTACTGACCCCCCTTTTCTCGGGAGGCTGCATTTCATGTTCGCAGGTACAGATGTTCATTCTGGAGATTTGTTAGCTTAGGAGTTCCTCTCAGCTGTGTCGGAAGTGCTTCACTGTTCTGGAGCCTAAATTTTGATGCTGGTCACTTAATGTATATATTTATACATTCAGGGGTACGGCGGGGGCCCTGTCCCGCCATATGTTGTTGTTACTATTCCTAGAGGTATGTAGATATATGGATGTGGGTTGTTTGTGAGTTCGTCTCGATTGTGCCTATACGACATGTTGTAAATGTTTTCTTTTTGTTATAGCAGGCTTTTCGGCTTGCATTCCCTTATATGTTATGACACGAATGAATGAGGCCACACGAACACGAAGAAGTTTTAACCCATTGGGGTTTTAGTGAATAGTATCACCTTGTTCATAGTTCAATTTGACTACAATTCATAGGTAGGTATACGGGGGTCCAGGTCGGACCCCAGTCGCGGCCTACGGGGTTGGGTCGTGACAGAAGTGGTATCAGAACAGTTCTTCATTGGAATGTCTACAGACCGTGTCTAGTAGAGTCTTATTTATCAGTGTGTTGTGCACCACATCTATAGACAGGAGGCTACAGGACATTTAGGATGTTACTTTCCTTTAGATCTAAGATCGTGCGGTAGAGCTATGTTAGTAGGATGATCCCTCACTAACGTACCATTATGTTTGCAGCAATGCCTCCAAAGAAAATGACAATTGCTCAGAAGGGCAAGTCAATAACGGATGAAATAAGTCAGACCCCAGGGGTTATTAGGGCTTATGCCCAGTCTATACTGGGAATCATGCTCCATTCGGCGAGCTCTACTATATCGCCACCCTCAGAGGAGCCTAGAGTAGCAGTAGCTGCAGCCTCTGAGACCCTAGTGCCTAGGCCTCTAGCTCTACAGCTAGGGCCAGAGGACAGGGCAATGAGGGATGCAGTTTAATTATTGACCAGATTAATGGCAGGGCAGGTTCAAAGGCATGGGCTGGGGATAAAGAGGCGATGTAGTAGGCGACAACCCGATAAAGATTACGGCTGAGGCCAGCATAAGAAGGTTAGGTTGGCTGGAGATTCGAGGGAGCCTCAAGGCAGACAGCCTTACCAGTATAGTCGATACCCTACCCAACCATCCTGGAGGGTGCCTCTTCAGTTCCTAGGTGGAAGATTCAATAACACGGGATGTACAGGAGTCGGTCAAAGCTCCAGGGTTTCGGGTTTACCAATAAGCAAAGGTTTGCGTCAGTCGAAGCCACCTTTTCCCTAGTGTCCTCACTGTGGCAAGACTCATTTTAATGTCGTCTTACTACAGGTACTTGTTTTACCTGCGGCCGTCAAGGCCATTTTGTGAGAGAGTGCCTATTCAAAAAAAAATTAAAGGATGCAGCTCAACCTATTGGATCAGTTGTTGAAGTTCCTTCTTCGTTGGCTACGCACCCTAAAAGGAAGGATATTCATACCTCAGCAGGCCATGGAAGAGACCGTGGCAGACCTTCTAGTTCTAGGAACCCGTTGAACCATATTGATGCTTTGGCTTGTGGACAGGATCAAGAGGTATTGTCAAATGTAGTTACAAGTATATTATTAATCTCCTCTCAAGATATATATGTATTAATAGATCCAGACTTCATCTTGTTATATATGTCTCTTTTGGCTATCAATATTGGGGCGCCCTGTGTGGCTGTGATATAATACGATACGAATATATATATGTGTGCCCTGTGAGGCTGCGATATGATATGATGTGAATATATATATGTTGGTCCTGTGAGGCATTGCTGGCATTTTCTGCATGCAGGTGTTGGGATAGTAAGAAATACAGAGGAAACTTTGCCCAAATTTTCGTAGAAATAAAAAAAGAATGAGATATAGGGCTATAGTATGTTTTGAAAGGTTGTGCTCACAACAATGATGAGATTTGACTAAACAAGTGTGGCTGACCTCGAGAAATGAGTTAATTGCTGAATTAATGGCAATAGAAACTTGGAGGTCGATACTGAAATAGTAAAACGAAGTTGGAAAAGAGTTATAAGCCAAAAAAGATGACTTAGAGAGGACTGATAGATCTGGATAAAATGATATAGTAAGGCATCTCCTGAATTGATACATAGGGATAAACTATGACAAGTTATAGTTAAAGGAAGTAACAGTATGATTAAGACAAGAGTACGAGGGATAAAGAATTGTGATGGATATGAAATGTTAATAAGACAGCTTGTGAAACATTAAGGATAATACTAACTAAGAAGGGTAAGTAGCCCATAGTAAGAATCGTGAAGAAAGTCGAGCGGTGTTATACTATAGGACTGAATGCGAATAGGGTACCAGGTGAATATAACAAACACCGTTATGAGAATAAGTAAAGGGTAATATGGAATTCCTTACGCCTAACCAAAAATAGAAATGAGCTGAAGGAATAATAGAGAAGTTCTAATAGAGGCACTCGAGATAGATGTGATTAATTAAGTATGAGTATCGAACAAAAAGAGAAATAGACAGTTGCGAACTGGAGGTATAGTACGATGAAAAAGTATTAAGATAAGGCCACTACTACAATCAAGTGATATGGTTTTAAGCAGGATTAGAAATGAGCCTTAAGCACACAACAAAGATGCAAGCTCAGGAGGCGTAAAGAAGTATGGTGTACACGTGACTCCACTTTAATGATTAGTGGTATCCACTGGAATAAGGTTAATATAATGATGGCGCTTGAAACACGAATCATCAAAGTATAAGTACTCCCGAGTGGAGAATTGGAACCAATTATGAGCACGAGCTAATTACTGATTGGGATTAATGGGATGTGGCTTTAAATGCACCGCTATATTATGGATATTACTCGAGTATCAACTATTAGATGAGATTTTATACGATACATTGCGAATACTAAAGTACCCTACGGTTGTGCTAGGGTTTCCTAGAAAGGCAACCTAACGTGGGGATGATTTAACAGAAGATGTAGATATGGTGCACCACGTTAAATATATTGGAGTAGAATCATTCGCGTGTGAATAGCTGAAAATAAATGGAGAATGACCTGGGTACACCCTAAAAGGGGGGAAGTGGACAAAAGAAGTACAAGTGTAAGAGAAAATAAACCGACGCTATTGTATGCAAGTGAGAATGCTTAAACTTCAAACGAGACCCCATAAGGGATGGACGTGATCATACCCGTACTAATACACCAGATTTCATTAAACCGCCGAAGTTAAGTATGCTTGGGTGAGAGTAGCATTAGGATGGGTGACCCCCGGGAAGTGAAAAAGGGAGCGAAACAAGTATGACAAAAAGAGATTGTCCTCGATAGATGAGGACTCACCAAAATTTTGCTGATATGGAATCTCAACTAGCCACGTGTGGGAATATGATCCTCAACTACTACATTATGTAATATTGTAGGCAACAATATGTGTTAGAATGTTTGAACGTACTAAATATGGGGGCATGAAATGTAATATAAATTATAAGATGCAATGATCAAGAACGTGCATAATAAAGAGAACAAGTAAAGTCATGAGAAAACCATAATGATCAAAGCATTTGAAAGACATGATTGAAATCATAAGAGAGCATAAGGAAAATATACATGTGTGGATAGAACCATAACCAAAAATAAGATCATGCGAGATATAACATAAAATATAACACATCTCCCCATACAATGGAAGAAAGGGGAATCTACTTGCAAAGATAGACTCTACCCGTTAGGCGGGTCATGTACATAAAATATATATGTGGATTTACTAGATAATACATAAGACAAACCAACGGTTACAGGTAGTTATGAGATAAAAGAGCTTATATAGACCCCGTAAGTCAAGCCCCCACCTCAAGTCATTATTAGGTGCTAAGTAAAATCCCACGGAATATAGAACATAGTAATCATACTATCCATATATCAAAACTTGTTCATAAACTTCATAATTCATAGAATCGCTCATTTTCAAATTGTACTTGCAATGTGAGTATAAGCCATTGACATTACAATATCATGCTTGCATAATTCATGTCATTTGGTTCCTAGGTCACCACATAGGGCCCTAAGTCACCTTTTTTATAACTTTTATGTAATTCATAACTTGAACATACTTGGAATTCATTATCATAATTCATACTTGAATTTAGAGTAAAACTCATATACATAGTCCATTGGAATAAAAAATATGAGAATATTTTAAAATCATTGAACTTCATAATCATACTTCATGTATAGCATTATTGAAAATAGCTTCATGCATGGGCATTAATAATTCAACTTGAAATCATAAAATTAATGTAGAAACATGATTATAATGATCATTTATAATAATTCTTTTATAATTGAAATAGCTCAATGTTATTCATCATACTAGGGTTACAAACCCAATTCAAATTCATGATATTTTGATTAAAAACTTTGGGACTTCATGTGTGAAAGGAACCCTTGGATGAATTCACTCATACCTTGAATGAATTTAAACTTGTAATTGGGGAAAGAGACTTGCTCTTGAAGAAACCCTAGCCATAATTGAAGAAGATGAAGATCTTTTGAAGAACCTTCAGAGAGAAGTCTTAAAGTAGTTTGGGAGTTAATGTGGGAATTAAATAGACTTAAGAATATTTAGGACAATTACATAATGAATCTAGTCCCCAAAAATGTCCACATACATTAATGGTAGAATAGGGAAATGACAGAATTATCCTTCATATAATTAGAACTCACCACGGAGGAGGAATTTACAGGGGAGGGTTTCAGAACTTCCTCCACGTAGACCTTCACGGTGTAGGACCTGTAGGAGGGTTTGCAGGTGTGCTTACCAAGGAACCCGTCATGGTCTGTTAAATGCTACACGACCTGTGGTAGTCATCTATGGTCCCTGTATTTGGAAATTTTCTAAGAGCCTTATGGGAAAGGTGTCACCATAGAGGGCACTACGGTCCATGGTGCTCACCATGGTCTGTGGTCCATGTAGTGGTCACTTCATGCTGGATTGATTTTTAAAACCACCACCACGGTGGCTCATCACAAGTTGTGGTGTTGACTATGGCCCGTGATATCCCTCGTGGTCAGCAACTTGTGCCAAAAATCTAAATTTTTTCGAGGATTTTTGTAATGAACTCCAATGTCATTTTTGTGCTTTTACGTATTTTTACCATTTTACCCCTTTTTATAGCTTTTTTACAGCTTATATGAGATGTTGGTATGGGTGGCATGCTTTCCAAAATATCCGATTGATTTGAGGTGGGTTGGCCATTTATGAGGCTTACAATTTGAAAGAGTTGACTTTAGTCAACATCTGAAGATTCTGGCATCGTATGAAAATTCTGATGGCTCCATCAACTTTGAAAGGTCTATTTTAGTCTAGAAGAAAGGTTGGTTTGGGTATTGGAGTTTTCGTTTTGAGTATAGGGGTTTTGCAATTTTAACTTTAAATTTTGGCCAAGGGTTGACTTCAGTTAACATTTTGAGTAAACGCGCTTGGATAAAAATTATGTTAGTGCGGTCAACTCCAAAATGATAAGTTTGATCTAGAACGAACTTTGCTTAGGGTCCCAAGGTGATCGAAATGATTTTTGGCCGTTTTTGCATGTTAAATATTTTCTTTGAAATCTTTGACTTAGGCCAACATTCTATTGCAATGACCTCCATTGGGAAATCCGTTGATTCTGTTGAGTCCGAAATGATGTTTCCAGTTGGGTAGCATGGTTCGTTTGTATCAACGGGATTCGGAACGAGTTCAGAGCAGCCGTTGAGAGACTTTCTCCCTTAGTGAAAAATGCACCAGCAACTGAAAATTACTCTCTGTATTCACGGGCCCCTGGCCACATTCGCAGAGGTCAAGCCTTCTGTTCTCTGCATTTGCGGGCCTTAGGCCGCGTTCGCGGAGTTATAAATGGTTTTTCTCCATATTTGCAAACAATCCTCCACATTCACGAGATTCTCTCCACATTTACAGAAGCTAAATGGGGCCCGACAGTGTGGTCTTTTAACACCATTGCCATCCCCTATTTCCCCATTCCTAGCATTTCTAAACACAAATTTTTGAAGCAAATCTTGATCATTTTTTATCATTCTCATTCTGATGTGTTGGGGATTCTTGTGGGGACGTTCTGAGACACTACTATCCTATAACCTTTGTAAATTTTGCGTAACTTTCGTTGTTTCTTGCACTTTTGAACTATTCTAGGGCTTTAATTTGGTGGGATTATTTGAGCTCTTCCAGTGCTCAAAATGTGCCCATTTTTAGGGCATGAGTTTCTTGAGTTATTTGGGACCTTGTGTAAATCTCCCGTAGGTGATTCTTTAGTAGTGGATTGAGTGTATCAATCCTATGTGGTGACTATCATGGGTATAATACTAGAACGGACCTTATTGTGCTAGATATGGTAGAATTTGACTTGATTCTAGGAATGGGTTGGTTGCCTACCCATCATTCAGTTTTGTATTGCTTCTCCAAGACCATTACTTTGTGTATACCCGGCATTCCTGTGATCATGTGAACAGGTGCAGTTAGTTATGTACCGTGTGGTTTGAAATCCTTCCTTAGGGCTTAGCGGTTAGTAGGGAAGGGGTGTCTAGCCTATCTTTCTTATTTCCTTGACACTAGTGTTGACACTCCTTCTATTAATTCTTTTCCGATGGTCCTAGATTTTCTTGATGTATTTCCCACATATCTACCTGGCCTTCCTCCTGAGTGTGATGTTCATTTCAATATTTATGTTGAGTCGGGTACACAGCCAGTCTCTATTCCACCATATCGAATGGCTCCAGTTGAGTTGAGAGAGCTTAAGGTATAGCTTCAGTACCACTTGAGTAAGGGGTTTATTAGGCCTAGTTTGTCTCCCTGGGGTACTCCTATTCTGTTCGTGAAAAAAAGATGGTACTTTGCGTATGTATATTGATTATAGGCATTTGAATAAGGTGACCATCAAGAATGAGTACCCGATAATGCGGATTGATGACTTATTTAACCAGTTCCAAGGTGCAGCAGTGTTTTCTATGATAGACTTGAGGTCAAGGTATCACCAGTTGAGGATTAGGGAGTCAGATATCCCTAAGACTGCTTTCAGGACTGGATATAGGCAATATGAGTTCGTACTCATGTCTTTTGGGTTAACTAATGGCTCTGCATCATTCATGAATTTCATGAACCATGTGTTCAGTCCTTACTTAGACTCTTTTGTCATTGTGTTCATTTATGACATTCTAATCTACTACGGGAGCAGAGAGAAGCATGAGCAGCACCTAAGGATAGTACTTCAGACCTTATGGAATCAGCAATTGTATGCCAAATTCACTAAGTGTAAATTTTGACTTGAGTCTGTGGCATTCCTAGGGCATGTGGTATCCAATGATAGGATTATGGTAGATCCGACGAAGGTAGCGGCAATTCATGATTGGGATAGTCCCACTTCTCTTATCGAAGTCTGGCAGGGTATTACAGATAGTTTGTGGAGGGGTTCTCTTCTATTGCAGCACCTTTTACCAGACTGACTCAAAAGAATGTTCTTTTCCAGTGGTCTGACGAGTGTGAGGCGAGCTTTCTGAAGCTCAAGGTCTTATTGAATTCAGCTTCGACTCTTACACTTCCTATTGAGGGCCAGGGATTTACAGTGTCTTCAATACATATTCAGCCAGAAGGACCTTAATTTGAGACGGTGTAGGTGGTTGGAGTTGCTGAAGGACTATGATGTCACCATTCTCTATCACTCGGGCAAAGCAAATGTAGTAGCAGATGCTTTGAGATGGAAGGTAGTGAGTATAGGGAGTTTGGGATCCTTATCAGTTAAGGAGCGACCTTTAGCTTTGGAAATTCAGTCCTTAGCTAATCAGGTAGTTTGTCTTGATATTTCTATGCCAGGAAGAGTACTTGCTTGTGTAGAGGCTAGATCTTCCTTGATGGAGCAGATTTGAGCACATAAATTTAAGGACCCACAGCTGAGGGTGATTCAGGACAAGGTACTCAGTGGAGAGTCTAGGAAGGCGACCTTAGATCCGGAGAGCATTTTGAGGAATAAGGGTCGTATCTATGTTCATAGAGTTGGAGATCTAGTCAGGCTCATCATTAAGGAGGCCCACTGTTCTAGATATTCCATTCATCCTGGTGCGGAAAAGAAGTATCGAGACCTACGATAGCATTACTGGTGGTGTGGGATAAAGTAGGATATTGTAACTTTTGTGGCTAGGTGTTTGAACTGTCAGCAGGTTAAGTTCGAGCATTAGAGGCCAAGTGGTTTGACCTAGTGGCTACCCATTCTAGAGTGGAAGTGGGAGTGGATAGCTATGGACTTTGTAGTAGGTTTACCACATACCTCCTAAGGTTTTGATTCTATTTATGTCATCATAGATCGATTGACCAAGTTTGCTCACTTCTTACCGATCGAGACTACCTACACTTCACAGAAGGTAGCTCATATTTACATACAAGAGGTGGTCCAATTGCATGGGGTATTAGTATCTATCATTTTAGACCGTGGTGCTCAGATCACTTTGCATTTCTGGAGGGGTCTATAGAAGGAGTTGGGTACCTGAGTCGAGCTCAGCACAGCTTTCCACCCCCAGATCGATGGCCAATCAGAGAGGACTAATAATGTCTTAGAGGATATGCTATGGGCCCGTGTTATTGATTTTGGAGGTCATTAGGATCACTCATTGACTTTGGCAGAGTTTTCATATAATAATAGCTACCATTCGAGCATTGAGATGGCACCTTTTGAGGCATTATATGGGGCACCTATTTGCTGCATGATTCGATGGACAGAGTTCGTATGATTCAGGAGAGGCTTCGTACTGCCCAGAGTAGGGAGAAGAGTTATGTTTATCGGAGGGTACGGACTTTGAAGTTCATGGTTGGAGACCGGGTATTCTTGTGAATATCGCCCATGAAATATGTGATGAGATTCAGGAGAAGGAGTAAGCTTAGTGTCACGACCCAACCCCGTAGGCCACAACTGGGGTCCTACCTGGACTCCCATATACCTACCTATCAATTGTAGTCAAATTGAACTATGAACCAGGTGATACTATTCACAAAAACCCCAATGGGTTAAAACTTCTTCGTGTTCGTGTGGCCTCATTCATTCGTGTCATAACATATAAGGGCATGCAAGCCAACAAGGCTGCTATAATAAAAAGAAAATATTTACAATATGTCGTATAGGCACAATCGAGACGAACTCACAAACAACCCACATCCATATGTCTACAGACCTGTAGGAATAGTAACAGCAACATATGGCGGGACAGGGCCCCCGCCGTACCCCTAAATGTACAAATATATACATTAAGTGACCAGCATCAAAATTTAGGCTCCAGAATAGTCAAGCACTTCCGACACAGCTGAGAGAAACTCCTAAGCTGATGGATCTCCAGAATGAACATCTGTACCAGCGGGCATGAAATGCAGCCCCTCTGATAAAAGGGGGGTCAGTACGATATATGTACTGAGTATGTAAAGCATAACACATCTAACTGAGACCATAACTGAAATAGGGATGCAGGGGATGAGTATAACAACTTAACGAATTACTGTACCTATATCTTAGGACACGTATATCATACACATCATCATATGTTGTGCCCAGCCCTCTAGTGAACTCAGTGTCATAATTATTTTCTCATATTCACATGTCATCGCATCATCATGCATTTCATTTCATCATATGATCATATACAATATCATATCCTCGTATACGATATAATCTTATCATGTATGTCATCATATTACCTCCGATTCACTAGGGGGCTCGGGGTCACAATGTATCACTCTAATCTCCTATACATGCCTACACAAAGTATTCGGCCCTTTAGTGAGGGACTCGGTGAATGGAGTGGTGTACGTCTATAACGTACCATCATAATATACATACCGTACCCGGCCCTCTAAGGAGGGACTTGGTGTTCCTTCCTTATTTCGCCACATATGCTATCATATTACAACCGGCCAGGGACTCGGTGAATAATTATATCGTTATAACATATAACATATATCACACCTCACGTACGGAATCATCTCCTCATGCATGGAACTATACACATCCGGCCCGAGACTTGGTGAAAGAAGTAGTAAAGTTGCGCTCGACATAATATCTGGCCCATCGTGGGACGCGAAAAAAGAAGGGTTACAGCATGCCCGAGTAGAGTAATGAGAAACTATATGCAACTAAGTCATTACTTGAGAGTCAATGAAACAGTCAAGTGAACCGTCACCTGAAAACCAGGAAGGTACTTATCCGAAGTGCCCTTTAGATGTCATTAGGGGTTACATCAATTGGGGCCTCAGGAATCACGGACATGCATCAAGACAATGCCACATAGCTTATGCAATCAGAAACATAGTTTATCCAATCAGAAAATAGTTATACAATCAGAGACACAGTGATATAATAGAGATATCGATCGTTTCAGAGCCTTCAAGAAAAGGAGCTTGTATCTCCACTTACTATTCACTACATAGCAGGCTCGAGAATAATAGTCTGACTACTTTCAGACTTTTAATGGTCAGAAGTGACTACAAGTCATGAGTTACACTCAGAGCTCATAATTGGAATTAACTCTAAACTTATATCATCTATCATTTCACTTAAAATTAAGCCATTCTAAAGGAAATAAGAGATAGGCTTTACATGTACTAGTTTTCATCACATAGAAGACTTAAAGGCAATGACTCAGCTATTGCAGCAGTTCTAATATCAAGAAGTAAACGAGAGTCTCGACTCGTACTCAGGGCTTTACAAATGGATTGAATCCCAAATATCATATATATATCATTTATAGCCTATATCTAAGACATGCCAAAAGAAAAGAAGAATAGCTCTACATACTTATTCCAAAAACACGCCAAAAGAAAGCTTCACATACCTCATAAGGACTTCTCTTAATCACGTCCACGTCGTTATCCTCGAAACCTATTTAACATGGAAGTAATGCAAGTATTAAAAACCTTAGACTTTTCAGCAACTTAGACTACCCATGAGTATTCATAGCATTCATCCCTTTGCTCGCCTTCTCGACTAGTTCCTTAACTAGCTAAGGCGTTTAACGGAAATCGGACAGTACCTCCCCTATAATGTGCCCTATCCAAATTCCCAATCATGTACTTGAAACTTAAAGACAACCAACAACATAACCAGTAGCTCATATATATATATATATATATATATCATATCGCAACATTACACAATATAAACTCCGAACGACTCACCCGAAGTTATGATACCAAAAAAGGGTTTCTAGTTTCTATTTTGCGAAACCTTTAACCGTACAAAGTGGGAGGGGGGTCATATGGATGTAACCAGAAGCTCCCCTACCTCATTTAGAACACTTTTAGGCCCTGCAACACGCCACAACACAACCAGCAGCAGCCCCCACGCGCACAACACCTTATTTCCACAACAATTTAACTATAACGATTCCAATCTAGTTTATTTCGAATGTCGAATTTTTCCCAACTTTTTCCCAACTTCCAGCAGACCACAAGGTGTGTAATACACCCTATAATAGCATCATAAACTTCAAATTAGAGGTGAAGACCTTACCTTTCCCGAAATTGGCTAGAACTTGCCTAAATCGCGCCTCGGAACTTTTTTTAGCGCGCTGAATCGTCGTGGCAGCTTGCTGTCCATTGTTTTCTGCACCAACTCTAATTTTATACTAATAATACTTCCATATCATCGTTTTATATGCTAAATAATTAATTTACAAAACGAAATCGGGACTTACCTTATTTGTCTCCCAAGCCGTCGCAATTTTCTCCCTAGATTAGGGTTTGTTCATCTATTTTTGGTTGCTGCCAATTTGATGAATAAAAGCTGAAGTTTATGATACATATACATACATATATGTGGTCTTAGGGTGTGAAAAGTATCATCCACATGAGGTGACACGTGTCCAGCCCCTATTAGGCCACCGCACCCATGCGTTGAAATAGGGGCTGCCACGTGGCAGTGGGGCTCACCTCCCCCAAGCAGGTGGGTTACCTAATTGACCCCAAGAAGGTGGGTCACCTGTTTGGTTAGGTGTTGCCACGTGTCACCCTCCCATTGGCTGCCTCATGTAATTTGTTTCTCTTCCTCGTGGTTTTGTAATCTCATCTTATTTTAAGAGCCTATGTCATCCGTGCTACGCAAGCTTGGTATGTACTCAAATAGCTCAAGTATGTAAGACTTCTAAGTTAGTAGCTTACGTAGGTAAATCGAGTCCTACGACGCATTACTTGGCCTCCAATTCCTTCCGGATTCTTATGACTCTATTTCCAACCTTCTCTACTATGGGGTATCACATTCTCCCTTCCTTAGAGTCGTTTGATGGTGTCATAACTTAGGGGGCTCACATGATATCTTCTAAGTAACTTAAGGAGCCTTCCGAGTTCAAGCATGTGGGGTGTAACATCCTTCCCCCCTTTAGAACATTCGTCCCCAAATGTTGAATTAAACTTCCCTTAAGACTTTATACAAGTTGTAGGGAGATTCCTTTGTACTGCAATAACATACATTTTCATCCAAGTAATTAATATACGAGTTCTAGGACTGGAGGTTATCTGTAGACATCAGGAATTGGTACGGACACCTGTGTTTCATGTCCTTTTCAACTTCCCAGGTTAGTCCTTCACGATTCTTATTCCGCCATAGTACTTTGATGGACGCTACGTCCTTAGTTTGCAACCCTTTTAATCCGCTTAACCCGGATGGTAATAGGTTGCCCCTTGTAGGATAACTCCCTGTTACGTGGATCTTCTCCACGGGAAATATTTTGGGAGCGTCATTTATATGCTTGTGGAATATTGATTTGTGAAAACTGAATGTATTGTTTCAAATCGAACGGTAGGTCCAACTCATAGGCAATCTTATCTACTCTACAAATAACCTGAGAAGGACCAATGTATCCCCTTCTTGCCGACTCTAGGCTGTTAACAGTTTTTTTTTCTTGGACAAGCTTCACTTTATCAAGAAAAAGGAGAATCTACTTGCCAAGGTAGACTCTACCCCGCTAGGCGGGTCATACATATGTTATATATGGATCCAATAGCTAGGCCATGAAGGCAACCTACGATGGAACGTAGCTTATGGGACATGAGGCTGCTACTAAGGTTTTTGGTAGGGCCCCCACCTCAATTCCACTCGGTGCTAAGTCAAATCCCACGAAATGCATGCATAGCATAGAAATCATAATTTCATATATCATAGTTATGATCATAGGTTTAAAATCATAGAGTAGCTCATTTTCATAACATATTGGTAATGTGAGAATTTTCCTTTCATTATTATAATCATATTTACATAATTAACATCATTAGGCCTTAGATCACCACATAGGGGCCTAAGTCACCTTATTTCATAACTTGAATGAAATTCATACCTTGAACTTAGAGTAGAACTCAATTGCATAATCAATTGACTTTGAAAATCATGTAATTGACTTGAAAACATGCATGATCATAAACTTTATATCATCCCATACATAATTTATATAGATAATATTCCTTAGAAGTATAAGTCAAAATACTCATAATTTACGTCATGAACCCTATAGATCAAAATAGGAGAATTCATAGAAAAACTCTTCAATTCAATGCAATAACCATCAATTTATATCAAAATAGAATCATGATCATACTTTGAATCATAATTCATGCAATAGGAATAGAGATCATAAAACTCATAAAATACCAAACTTTAATTTGATAGAAAACCTTGAGAAATTGATTGGGCTTCATGGATGAAAGGATCCGTGAATCAACACCCACATACCTTAAGTGAGAACATCAAATAATTTGGAAGAATTTGAGAGTTTTGATGGAGAGCTTGAGTGAATTTACTTAAAGTCTTCAATGGATCCCTTGAGAGTCTTTTGTAGAGAGAGAAATATTTGAGTAGGTGAATTGTAGAAGAATGAATAGAGTTAGAGGTTTAGGTCAATTTATAGAGTTGAATTAGGTCCTAAAAATGTGTAGGCTTATTAACTATCAATTAGGAAAAAGTCTAAAGTGCTCTTCATCAAATAAAATATGAAAAATGGACCCAGAACCCTGCTGTCACTATAGTAGCACACCGCGCCAAAGTCCAAACTATTGGAGCTAGTTTTGAGCGCTCTGCTTGCATGCCGCGCCAAGATCGTAAATTACTGCAGCGATAGTCTTTGGTAAAATTATCATAACTTTTGACTCCAAACTTGGAATGAGGAAAAATTGGTGGAGTTGGAAAGATGACTCAAAGACCTTTAATTTGATAGGTTATGGAACACCGGATTGCTTATATAATAGGAGATATGTTCATTTGAAGTTGACCCTATTATGGACTTATACAAAAACTTAGCCGATGGAAATTTTTTGGACTTGTCTTGGTGTTAGATATCCCTTATGACCATAAAAGACATCTAATACACTTCAAATACTTAGGAATTGATCCTAAATCATATGTAAAATTAGAATTCGATGAGTTCAAGCTTATACGCCTTTGAAAAATGGTTTAGGTCTTGGCATAGAAATTTTTGAGGTGTTACAAGACCCATATACCTCGGGGAACAAAGCCCTAATGTAGTTTTTGAAAATGGATACTTTCTCTTAATGAATCCTTGACTTTGATTGAGAAGAAGAAGACTTTAAGAGAATATTTGGGAAGGAAGGGTTTTGTGAATTTGAGACTTACTATGAGAAATGAGGGGTTTGGGATAGCTTAGGGTCATTAGGTAGAGTAAATTTTGTCCCAAAATGACCAAATTTGTGAATAAAATATAAGAAAGTACTAAAATTCCCTTCTTAAAAATCTTGCCGGATAGGTTCTACTAATGTTCCCTATGAGTCGTAACCATTACGATGAGTTTTAGAACGTCCTGCAGAGTGAAAATCCTTCAGCCTCTAATCTTTCTCTGTGACTCATTTCTACGAGTCGTCGTCCTTCCTATGGGTCGTGTGACCCATTCTTCCTACATTATTTGAGAACCTCCAAATCCAAGCCTCTAAAGTTCCTCCACAAGTCACTAATATGACTGGTAATACTTTCTATGAGTTGTAACTTGGCTCGTAGACTAACCTCCCACTTAACTAAAATCCTAACCTCCACACCACTTCTTCAAGTTAGTCATACGACTTGCAAAAGCAGCTATGATGTGTAGGTTAAGTTGTAAAAGCCCATTTAGTCCCTTTTTCCAAGATTTGTTCCTTCGTTTTGACTTTTTAACTTACGGGGTCTTACACCTATGACCCTTCTTCATAATTATGTATTTTATTATCATTGTTTATAGTATTTGAGCCACAAAGTAGTGTTTTGGATATCATGACTTTGCAAAGCCCATTTATCTAATTATGTTTGGTTATTGTTGTTGTGTACAGTTGGTTTTAAGGTGATTAAGGGATTGGAGAGTTTGTGTGATTCTTATAGGAGTCGCCTACAATAGTCATTGGACTGAGCGACATGAATTACGCCTTATTATATTGCCTCGGGAGCTCGTTGCTCATTTGCAATGTTATTGGAATATCTTCATTAGATATAGCTATTGTTTGTTATTCTTATTGGCCTAATTTCATGATCTAGACTTGGATGGTCGCGAATGTGACATTGATGCCTTACCGATTGGTTATGGATTATCTTTACATCCTTTTGATTCTCACATTTGTAGCATTATATTAGATTGGTCAAGATTCATTTCAACACGTTTGGGGCTTCAGTTAAAAGGTATGTTGAGGCTATTTCCTTCTTTAGGAATGTTTTCTTAAAGCTTAGGAGCTACATAAGAAGGTGGTTGTCATTGTTGATAAACTCGTAGCCATAATTGTTTGTTTTTGGTTGCTCGAGTTTCTATAGTTCTCTATTATCAGTATTCTTATTATGTTAGTAGTGGCCCTATGTTAGGAATGATATAGAGACTATTGGTATAGGTTTTCTATATCTAAACTCCCCGCTTTTAGCCTATTGAATTGTTATTATTTCCCATGGGGATATTGTGGTTAGCTACAGGAATATAATTATTGCCTAAGAGGGCAATGAGTTGCCTATAGGGGTATATTAAAGCCTAAGAAGGCTAGGTGCTGCCTACAAGGCTATACTATTGTCGAAGAGGGCTATGAGTTGCCTACGAGGCTATATTAATGCTTAAGAAGGCTATGTGCTACTTACAGGTCTATGTTATGTCCTAAGAGGGATATGAGTTGCCTAAAGGGCTATATTGATTCCTAGGAAGGCTATGTCTTGCCTATGGGGCTATGTTGTTTCCTAAAAGGGCTATGAGTTGACTACGAAGCTATATTGATCCCTAATAGGGCTATGCCACTGCCTAAGGGCTATACTGCTGCCTAAAAAGGCTACGTTACTGCCTATGCGGCTAGAGCACTACTAATAGGGGTATATAGATTGAATTAACACCTTCTGAGCTTTTGAGGGCCTAGGAAGGTGGTCTTGTTTATTGGTTTTACCTGTTGAGCTAATGGGAACTTGGTTAGGTTGTTGTTTGATTACATTTGGTATGTTTAGATTCAGGAGTAGGTCAGTACACTTATCTTATTTTGGATTTCCTTGCCTTATTAGATTTAGTATACTATGATACAAGCTCATTTAGTCTATTACCATTCATACTTGGCACATTATTTTGTAATAATGACCTATTGCCTGGGGGCGCTACATTCATGACTGCAAGTCCTGGCAGAGGACCCGATAGACCTCTTCAGCAGCAGGATTAACTTTTACATGGTTGTCTATCCCCTTTCTTTTAAAGCTGCTAGATATCTCAGGTTTGTTAGCTTTTTTCTAATATATTTTTGGGTAGGCCGTAGCCTTGTCCTACCAAGCTTTACTACTCCTAAAGGCTTGCAGACTAGTAAGTGGGTTGTACAGCTATGTTATGGCCATGTTGGCCTAGTTTTTTGGTTTGTTGAGCCTTATTAGCTATTTGATATATTGCCTTGATAGATACCTACTTTCAGTTTTAGTATAGAGATGATGGTGGCCTCGACGACCCAATTAGGACTTGTGTGCTAGTTGGCCATTTATGTATATAAACTGTTGGGAGCAGTTATTTCTTTTATAAATCTGTTGATAGGGGCCTTTCTAGTCAAGGGTAATTTTAAGTTGAGATATACATGTTTGTTTTCATGATTGCGTGTGGCTGCCATGCATTAGCAGCAAATGGTTCAGTTGGGATAGCTCGGACCTGAGTTTTGGCATTAGGAGCCAGTTGCAAACCTTAAGTTTGGGGCATGACAAAATTGGTATCAGAGCAATATTGTATCCTAGGGACTTTGCCAGCCGTATCTAGTAGAGTCTTGTTTATAAATGTATTATGCACCACATTCTATAAATAGGAAGCTACATGTCATGTTAGAATGGTTACCTTTTTGCTTACTCAAATCATGCTATAGAGATGAATCGTAAGGGTTGAGTTCTTTAGCTTATGGTTGATATTGGGCTTGTTCCCAAATTACACATAATGAAAATATGGGCATCACGCAAATTTATGCTGTTATATAGAACATAGAGGTGCTTTGACATCAGTAATATACGACCGAGAAAGTCGAGAGAGGGCACCAAAGAAGGGCTAGTCCCACAGGTTTTAGACAAAGGCCTAGGGTTTCTCCAAACCTTAGAATTTAAGGGGACCACCTATAGCCCCAAAAAAGAAGTCTCGGGGTAGCAGGTTGATTTTTGAGGGTGGTTAGATCCAGGTAAAAGTTCATGAGCATCAGGCTCGCAACAATGCATGGACCTAGAGCAGATTACATCAGTTGTGCTACAGTATAATACATGCAGTCAACACATGTTAGGAGATGTCATCAGTGCTCCAAAACAAGCAATTTTAGTGTCTAAAAGGATTAGATACAAAGATATTTTCTGTTTGGGGACAATAAAGGTTCAACAAAGATAGATATTTTAGCAACAAGATCACCTTCCTTAGTATATTTTGTAGAGCAGAGTTCCATATTTTAACAAGTAGAGGTCAATTAAAAGAGGGATTATCTAGCTCTGGCAGTGGCCAAAATTGCATATTTGTACTATATGCCATTAAGATTGATAATTATTGTCAGATGTTGTGATACTTATATTGAGTGGTTTCTCTCATTGTATTTATGTTTTGATAGATCTAGGCCTTATAGTATCTTATGTTATCCCATTACTCGCTGGGAAATAGTTTGAGACTAGAAGGGTAATACGACAATGCTTAAAGGTAGGTTTATTTCATATCTTAAAGCAATGAAATGATCGCCAAATGTAGCATTTACCATATCTTCTAATTTTAACATATTATTTTAAGCTACCAAATTTTCAATTTATTTCAATACCTAATGAGTTTCAAGAAGAGATTCTTAGCATTCCCCTAGAATGACAGATTGACTTTACTATCGCTACATTATCAGATGATCAGCCAATACCAATTTTTGTATATAGAATTGCACCAGCAGGACTAACAGACTTAAAGGAGCAATGCAAAGATTTATTATATAAGGGCTTCATCCAGCCTAGTGCCACTAGGGGTGCACTATTGATATTTGAGCCAAAAGAATATGGATTGTTGCAAAAGTGTATAGACTATCGAAAACTGAATTAGGTTGACTTACAAATTATTAAGGCTGTGAAGACTTGTCTTAGACCCACAACCAAAATAGAATTTCATAGCATTCTCAGATAGCAGGGTATTACGGAAGGTTTGTGGAAGGATTTTCCTCTGTTTCAGCACCCTTGACAAAGTTGACTCAAAAAGCAACTAAGTTTCAGTGGACTATAGCCTATGAACAGAGCTTTCAAGATCTAAAAAATAGATTAACTTCAGCACTGGTTCTGACCTCACCAGAGGGTCAAAAGGGCTACGTAATGTATTATGACACTTCAAGTATTAGGCTGGGTTGTGTTCTAGTACAAGATGGAAAGGAAATTATGTATGTTTCTAGAATGTTAAAGAAGGATGATAAAAACTACCCCATCAATGATTTATATTTGTCCATGTTTATTTATGACCTAGAGATTTTGAGGCATCACTTGTGTGTCATTAATGTTGATATATATACATATCATAGGTGCCTCTAATATATTTTGAGATAGAAAGAGTTAAACCTACGACAACGCCGATAGCTTGAATTGATTAAAGACTATGACATGGATATTTTATACTGTTCAAGGAAAGCCAATATTGTAGTGGATTCCCTTAGTCATAAGTCTATTGATAATCTATTATATTTGAGAGTGGAGAAGCAAGAGATGTTTCGAGAGCTCTATTAGCTAGCTTGTTTGGGTCTTACACTGTTATACTCTGATTATGTTGGGGTCATAGATCAGGAGATAGCAGTATCATCTCTAATTGCTGAGGTGAAGGCACAATAATACAACAATCACAACTTAGAGCAGCTCAGAGGCAAGGCTCAACAATACGAGTCTTTAACCTTGGATTTAGTAGGAGACAGATCCTTAGATTCAAATATCAGTTATGTATTTTGAATGTGGTAGAGCTTCGGCAAGAGGTTTTTGAAGAGGCAACGTATTTTAAATTACTTTATTTACCCAAGAACCACCAAAATGTACCATGATATTAAGGAGATCTATTTGCAGCATGGATGAAGAAGGATATAACTAAGTATATGGCACAGTGTCCTAACTGCCAATAGGTGAAGGTTGAGCATCAAAAGCCTGCTGGGCTTGTCTAAGAGATAGCCATTCCTTTGTGGGAGTGTGAAGAAATTAATATTTACCCCAGTCACATCTTAAATTTGACTTTATTTGGGTAATTATTAATATGCTAACAAAATCAGCTCACATTTTACCAGTCAAGGCTACTTTTATAGTCGAAGACTATTAGGGCTTTATATTAGAGAGATTGTTAGGTTGCGCGGTGTCCCAGTATCTATTATCTCTAATAGAGGAGAACAAATTACCTCAAATAGATAGCCAGGTTGGAGAGCATAGTTCAGATGCTCAAGGATATGTTATGGGCATATGTGCTAGACTTCAAGGGAAGTTGGGATGACCACTTAGCTCTTATTGAGTTTGTATACAATGATAGTTATCATTCTGGCATCAGGATGGCACCTTGTAAGGCTTTGTATGGGCAAAAATATAAATCCCCCATTGGATAGTTTGAGGTAGGTGAGTCAGGGTTGATTGGACCAGACATAGTACAACAGACAGTGGAGTAGGTTAAGCTTAATCAGGAGCAGTTGTTGACAGCTCAAAGTAGGAAGAAGGTATACTCAAATGTGTGATGTAGAGTTTTGTGTCACTGACTGGGTATTTTTAAAAGTATCACCTATGAAGGGTGTTATGAGATTTTTCAATAAGGGAAAGCTTAGTCCAAGATTCATTGGGCTATACCAGATCCTCTAGAGGGTAGGACGAGTGGCTTATGACTTTGAGTTACCTTTAGGGCCAGAATCTGTTAATCTGGTTTTCCATCTATCAATGCTACAAAAATGCATAGGATACCCTTCTCGGGTTGCCACAGTTGAGGATATTCATATCATAGAGGAGTTATCCTACGAGGAAATTCCACTTGCCGTATAAGATTGATAGGTCCAAAAATTGAGAATCAAAGATGTGGCTTCGGTTAAAGTATTATGGAGAAACATGAATAGAGAAAAGGTGACCTGGGAAGTTGAGGATGGCATGAGGTCCAAATATCCTCACTTATTTCATACCTAGGATAATGGAATCTCAGTTTATAATAGTGCAGTATGGTGAGATACCTATTTGGTCTTTATACTGCTGCTGATTATTATGGTTGTTGATGTTATGTATTTGCTCAAACTATCATTATGGAGCTATGGTGCTAAGCTATTTATGTTGTCCTATGAGTTGCCTAGGTTTTGAATCTCTATGTTTCATATTCATGGATAGTCACATTTATAGAGGAGACTATTCAAAATATTGTAACTCCTAAGGACTTAACCGCGTGACTCATATTGTTCATTCAAGGACGAATATTTCTAAGGGGGGATGCATGTAACAACCCGATATTTGAAATGTCTAAATTAACCTATGTTTTTGTGGTAAGATGAAGAGTGATTATTAAATTAAGAATTATTTGGTATATCATAGTTTAAGTGTTCAAGGTTCATATTTTAAATTTTGAAGTTAAGCGGGTTGCAAAATAAAAGTTGGCAAAAGTTATCGCAAGTTTCGTTTTAAGGATTTCTCTGAAATTTGGGTCAAATGTCTCAGAAATTTTCTACAAATCCATAAAGAATTATGGATCCCACAACCTATCAAATCGAAGGTATATGATTCTAGTTTCCAACTTATGAAACCATTCATCTATACGACTTTCGAATAGAGATATATTTGTGTTTTCATGAGATGACGCAAGCAGGCACATCTAGATGGGTCTCAAGCCTCTATGTCGGTTCGGCTTTATATAAGGTTTTCAAGCTTCATTTTAACTCAATATAAGAAACCAAAATTCATATAAAATAAGAGAGAAAGACCCTAAATCCTCCATGGATATTGATTCTTTCAACTCAGAAGTTGCTCTACATACTGAGCTCGCCATATTGGCATAGAGCGCCCCACCAATTTCATGGTGTATCTTCATGCATATTGTGAAAGCTACATAGAAGGTGTTTATTGAGAATTTTGCAATAGCTATGGATATATATTTACAAAGTAAGGATACTATGCACTTATCTATTTGTTAAACGAGATTCTAAGTTCCTAGTTATGAAAAGTCGCACTTGACGGTGACTTATAATAGCTTCTTGTTGGGTTTTACATTGTTTGTTATTACTGCAGGTAGGCAGGTTATTTAGCATTGGAATTTACTCCCTTTTTTCAATGAAATGCCCCCCCCCATGACTCTCCTTCATAATTACGTGTTATAGTATCATTTTTTACCGTCTTCGAGCCACGAAGTGGTGTTTTGGATACCGTGACTTTGGAAAGACCCTTTATCTTATTATGTTTGGTTTTTGTTGTTGTGTACTGATGGTGTTAAGGTTTTGGAGGTATTGGGGAGTTTTTCTTATACTTATTGGAGTCGCATATAATAATTATTGGATTGAGAGACATGAAGTATGCCTTGTTGTATTGCCTCAGGAACTCATCACTCCTTTGAGATATTATTGGAATATCTTCATCATATATAGCTGTTGATTAGCATTCTTATTGTCCTAATTTTATGATTTAGACTTGGGTGGTCGCGATTGTGATATTGATGCCTTACCGATTGGTTATGGCTCATCTTTGCAACCTTTTGATTCTTACATTTGTGGCATCATATTTGGTTGGTCAAGATTTATTTCAACACCTTCGGGCTTCAATTGAAAGGTATGTTAACGCTATTCCATTCTTTCGGCATGTCTCCTTAAATCTTGGGAGCTATACAAGAAGGTGGTCATCATCGTTGATATACTCGTAGCTATAATTTTTTATTATTGGTTACTCGAGTTGCTATAGTTCTCTATTGTTGGGATTCTTGTTTTGTTAGTAGTGGCCCTATATTGGGAATGACTTAGAGGCTATTGATATAGGTTTCCTACAGCTAAATTTTCTGCATTTAGCCTATTGAATTGTTATTATTTCCCTTGAGGCTATTTTGGTTAGCTGTGGGAATGTAATTATTGCCTAAGAGGGCTATGATTTCCCTACGTTGCTATATTGATGCCTAAGAAGGCTATATGTTGCCTATAGGGCTATGTTGTTGCCTAAGAGGGCTATGAGTTGCCTATAAGGCTATATTAATGCCTGAGAGATATATGCTACCTACAAGTCTATGTTATTGCCTAAGAGGGCTATGAGTTGCCTACTGGGCTATATTGATTACTAGGAAGGATATGTGTATCCTACAAGGCTATTCGTTTCCTTAGAGGGCTATGAGTTGACTATGAGGCTATATTGATGCCTAATAGCGCTATGCCACTGCTTACGAGGCTATATTGTTGACTAAGAGGGATACGTTACTGCCTATAGGGATAGAGCACCACTAAAAGGGGTATATCTATTGAGTTGGCAACTTCTGGGCTTGTGGAGGCCTAAGAAGGTATTCTTGTTTGTTGTACTTGTCGAACTTATGGGGATTAGTTAGGTTGTTGTTTGATTATATTTAGTATGTTTAGATTTAGGAGCAAGTCCGTACGCTTATATTATTCTTGATTTCTTTACCTCATTACTTTCACTATACTATGATACATGCTTATTTAGTCTATAGCATTTCATACTCGGTACATTATTTTATAATGAAGCCATATTGCCTAGGGGCACTGTATTCATGTCTGCAGGTACCGACAGATGTTCTGGTAGACCTCCTTAGCAGCGGGATTGATTTCTAGCTGGTTGGATAGCCCCTTTCTTCCGGAGATGCAAGATTTGTGAGGTTTGTTAGCTTTTGTTGAATATATTTTTGGGCAGGCTAGGCCCTTGTCCCGCCAAGGTTTACCACTCCTAGAGGCTTGCAGACTAGTATTTGGGTTGTATAGCTATGTTATGGCCATGTTGGCTTAGTTTGTGGGTTTGTTGAGGCTTATTAGCTATTTAATGCATTGCCTTGATAGATACCTGCTTTCAGTTTCGGTATATATATCATGATGGCCTCGAAGGCCCAATTAGAACTTGTATGCTAGTTTGCTATTTATTTATATGAACTATTGGGAGTAGATATTTCTTTTATATATTTGTTGACAGGGGCCTTGCCGGTGGAGGGATTAATTTTAAGCTAAGATATACTTATGTGTTTTCTTGATTGTATGTGGCTATCATACGCTAGTAGCAAATAGATCGGCAAGGTCGGCTCGGGCCTAAGTTTTGGCATTAGGTGCCAGTTACGTCCCTTATGTTTTCGGCGTGACATAAACCATTTTGAACAGTCACACCATCTTTATCAGAATCAACCAACCGAACACCCAAATAGGCAAGTCTATGAACCTCACGAACCAACTCCTCTTTCTCATCCTCAACATAGGCAACACTATGCATGGACAATATACTAAGAGCATCAACAACCACATTAGCTTTACCCAGATAGTACAACACGCTCATATCATAGTCTTTCAAACAATTCAATCCATATCCTTTGTCAAAGGTTCAAATCATTTTTCTCAAAATCATATTGCAAGCTCTTATGGTCATCAACATGGACACCATAAAGGTCATGTCTCCATATCTTCAAGGCAAAAACCACCACCGCTAACTCTAAGTTATGGGTCGGGTAGTTCTTCTTATGCACTTTGAGTTGCCTAGAAGCATAGGCTATCACTTTACCATTTTGCATTAAAACGCAATCGAGAACAACCCTTGAAGCATCGTAATACACAACAAACCCATCAGAACCATCCGGCAAGGACAATACATGAACAAAAGTAAGTCTATCCTTTAACTTTTGAAAACTTCTGTCACACGCCTCGGACTATTGGAATTTCACCTTCTTTTGACTCAAAGCATTCAAGGGCAATGATATGGAAGAGAAGCCTTACATAACTCATCTAAAATGACTGGATAAGCCTAAGAAACTCCAAATATTAGAAGGAGACAAAGGTGTAGGTCAATTCTTAACCGCTTCCATCTTCTTAAGATCAATCATAATACCTTCACCGGACATGATATGGTCAAGAAGCGCTACCCACCTTAACGAAAACTCACATTTGCTAAACTTAGCAAACAATTAACGCTCCTTGAGGACTTGCAACTCAATCCTCAAATGATTAGTGTGTTCTTTTTCACTCCACGATAGACCAAAATATCATCATTGAATACAATAACAAACATATCTAAATATTTCGTGAATATCCTCTTTACAAATCCATAAAAGCTGCAAGAGCATTCGTTATCACAAAAGAAATAACCAAGAATTTAAAATGACCTTTCTGAGTTCTAAATGACATCTTCGAAATGTCACATTTTCTTACTCGGAGTTGATGATAACCTAATCAAAGATCAATCTTTGAAAAGTAACTTGATCCTTGAAGTTGATCAAACAATTCATCGATCCTCAAAATGGGATACTTATTCTTAATGGTGACCTTGTTCAATTGGAGATAATCAATGCACATGCAAAGAGAACTATCCTTCTTTTTAACAAAGAGAAACGGAGCACCCCATAGAGAGATACTCAGTCAAATGAAAACCTTATCCAACAAATCCTTCAAATGATCATCTAACTCCTTAAGTTCTGGAGGTGTCATTCGATAAGGAGGAATAGAGATAGGTTATGTATCGTAGAGAAGATTGATACCAAAGTTTATTTCTCTTCCAGGAAGGATACCTGGGAGGTCATTGGAAAATACTTTCAGAAACTCATTAACAGCCGAAACTGACTCAAGAGTAGGAGCTTCAAAATTTGTATCCCTAACTCGGACTAGATGATAGATGCACCCCTAAAAATAATTTTTTGATCTTTAAGGCACGAAATGAATTGACCCTTAAATATGGAATTACTACCTTTCCATTCTAGGATTGGCTCGTTAGGAAACTAGAACTTGAACACACGGTTTTTATAATATATAGAAGAATAACATGTATGAAGCCAATCCATTCCAAGGATAACATCAAAATCAATCATATCGAGCTCTACTAGATCACATGGGGTAAGTTTATGAAAAACCGAGACTGGACAATCTCTATAGACTCTCTTATCAATAACTGAATCACTAATCGGAGTATACACCAAAAAAGGCTCTATAAAAATCATGGGAACAATAACTCTCATAACAATAAAGGGAGTAACAAAAGATAGAGTAGAAATAGGATCTAATAAAGCATAAATATCAAAGTCGAAGACTGTTAACATACCGAATGAAGTACCCTGATGGGTCGAGCAATCAAAAGAAGCAATATGCTAAACCTATTGAAGAATCTCCCTTCCTTTTCAGGAAGCCACTGGAAAGTCTCTCCTCTTATGTACACTCTTACAAAAAAACCATAGAAACATTTTATACTAGCCAAGCACTCCCTTAAATGATTCTTACCACACCAGTAGCACAGGGCTAGGTTCTTTCCTTCCCATCACTCTCCCTTGAATACGAACTAGATGTTTCCCCCTTTGATATCTTCTGATGGTTAAATTCATTACCTGCCATAACACCACTTTTGTTCACCCATTTCTTTTTTTAGCATACGTGTTCACAGGAGTCACCCATTACTAATTCAATTGAGAGGTCACAGCTCAAGCCAATATAAGATGGCATCGCAAAACTCTGCATTAGATATTTTGTCACTTAAGTGTGGATTACTGGAGTTGAAAGTTTATTGTAAGACCTTAGAATTTGGAAAGTCCTAAAATGAAGAACAAAGGATAAAATTCCAGGAAAATGAAGAAAATAGCACCAGGTGATGACCATGAAGACTATTATGGGTTGTGGTTCACACCATGCCTCGTGATGATCCATCGTAGTGGAGGTTTTGAAACCCAACCCTACAGGGAAGGTATCACCTTGGTGAGAACCATAAATTATTGTGCCTTAAGGCCTTTAGGAAACTTTCCAAGGAAGGGACCACAAACAACCACCACGGGCCATGCATTTCTTCACAGACCATGGTAAGTTCCATGGTGGTCACCCCTGCAGGTGCTACACTACGACTATGGTTCACGAACCATAATACCCTCTATGGATTTTGAAGGTCTCCATGGAGGAAGTACTAAGACTTTCCCTGTAAACTCCAACAAATTTCCTCCAAGTCAACTATCACTGGATACTATCACGGGCCATGGTGAGCACCACGGACTATGATGGGTCCTCTATGACGCTGACTCTGACTAGTTTCAAGAAGGATATTTTCATCTTTTCCTGTGTTTTAACAATAAAATAAGGTCACTTTGGGGACTAAATTCACCCTATCTAAATGATCCTAAGCCCTTCCAAATTCATTTTTCTCACTTAATGTTCTAAGACTCAAAACCCTAACCTCTCAAGCTCCTCTCAAGGTCTTCTCCTTCACCAAGAAAAGCTAAGATTTTATTACAAGACTTCAAGCCTCCATTTTCAAAGCTTGCATTAGCGATTCATTTCTCCAAGGTATGTAGGTATTATTCATGGGTTCTTCCACCCATGGAGCCCAAGTATTTCCTAAACATAATAACTCATTTCAAATGGTGAATTTCATGGGTCTTCATATTATGTTTCCAAATGTATAGATTATTGCATATTTAAAGTTTATTTATCTATGTTGGATTATATTGACTCTAAATTTATGGAATGGTGGATTTATCAAAGGTCCTTATATGAAGGCGTGAACAGGTTTTTTAAAGTGTATTGGTGGGTTGTTTTAAAAATAATTAAATAAATGCATTCCATTACTCTCATGCATGCTAGCATTGATTTAAATAGTTTAAAAGTTGATTGAATAAAACCCACCTAGTTTTACTATGTTTCAATGAAGTTGAATTGAAGCTTTGACTCATAAATAAATGTTTATGAAGGCAATATTTATGATCAAGGGGGTCTCATGAAATGAAAGAATGATGAAATAATTATGAAATAATGTATTCCATATGTGCTAGGCCAATCCTCACTTGTGTGAATCAGTGAAAGGTTTTAATGAGCTATTCTACCGAATGATGTTCTGATGATCTAAAGATATGTAAATGACTATGCTCTTATGCTATGTGAACTATTCCATGGGATTTACTTAGCACCGAATGGGGTATTGAGATGAGATTCGGTAATGGAATCCTAGTAGCAACCCCTTGTCTCATTAACTATGTGTCAACATAGGAGCCCTTGTAGGCTTAGGCTAGTGGATCCACAAATAGCCCTTAATGTTAAAGAAATAAATGAATGAAGTTGACGGAGTTCTACCTGGCAAGTAGTCTCCTAGTACCAACGTAGGAGGTTATGTTGGATTATATGTAATAGCTCGCATGGTCTTAAATGTCATTTATGGTCATCTTCCCATAAATATATATTTCAAATGTTATTTATTTGATTGATCATGCATGCATTGCTTTATATTTCATACTATGTCAATGTTCTAAGGTTGCTTCAATGTTAATGCATTCCTACATACTTAGTAAATTCAAAGTACTAATGCATACTCTTTTGCCTACATAATATCACCATGTAGGGACTGACGTTTCTCCATATTCACCTCCATGTGGATAGTTAATTACGTTGAAGGCTACCCTATTAGTGAGTTCTTATGTTTCGGGAATAATATTCCTTTCCTCTTCTATCTTATGTTATGTAAATACTTTTGGATACCTTTTGGTACATGTTTTCATTTATTATGAGGGTGAGCTAGGAACATGTCTTAGCCCCGCCAAGTCTTTTAGTAGAGGTATGCTTGGACATAAATGTATGATGTTTAAAGTTTGACATTGACTCCTATTATATGATGTTTCCCTTATTCCCTTTACCCCTTCTCTTTATTTCCTCTTGTATTGAATGTCATTACCTATGATAACATAAATAAATGCTAAGAGGCTTGGGAGAGGTACTTCCGGTGTCTTATTCACTATGTCGCGTCTAGGCTCTAGGCTTGGGTCATAAAAGTTACCATCTTGATCAATCTTCTGACTGCCCTCTCCTTGATGAGACATATTCTAAAACCGCATAGGACCTGAGTTAAAAGGAACCCATATAGAGTTCAACTCTATCGCATGACTTAAGAGTGATGAAAGAAGTGAAGTTTTTCCTAAAACACCTTAAAGCCTCCTATTCATAGATGTGGCGTGCTTCACACTAATAAAAAAAATTCTACTTGATGCAGAATGTTAGACTCCCTAGGATACTCTAAACCCTCTGTTATGATACCATGTTTTTCATGATCCAAGCTAGGCCCTAGGCGTGACACGGCGATCGAAATCCTAAGGGACCCCAACCAAGCCTTATAGCATACATAAGGTAACTTAAAACATCAAAGTCAAGCATGAGTGGAAGATAAACCTCAAATAAAAACTCTGATAGAAAGAAGAACTCCAAATAACATATCTGAATAGTCAGAACTACAAATCATGATTGTCTAAACATGCCTCTACTATAATCTAGATGGGCATAAGACATGTTCCTAGCTAACCCATTAAAAGAAAGAAACATCATGATAAAAGAACATAAACTCAACTTGATTATGCATTTGATACATAAGGAATCACCGATCGGGATGATAACAAAGCAACTCTACCTACGCGTGGGAGGATGAATGTGATCGTCAAATCCTACATTATGATATAATATAGGCAAAAGTATGTGTTAGTACATGAAATACACTAAGTATATGAGAAGTATGCATGAGCAATGAAAATAGGACATAATTAATATGAACGTGGGATGTATGACCAATATCTTTAAAGTATGGGTAAAACTTAAAAACATTTAAAACATCACAATCATGTTGTCAAGGCATCATAATCATATCATATAGATTTTATGTAGGATAGGACCTTAACCTATACTTAAGACCATGCGAGCTATATCATGGAATCTGATGTACTCTCACATCGAGATAGGAGAGGCTACTTACCAAGGTAGACTCAGTAATGGGATCTTTTTTAACACTAGGCTATTTGTGGATCCACTAGCTAAGTCATAAAGTCAAACTATAGTGGCAACGTAGTTAAGGACTATAGGTTGCTACTAGGATTCCCTTGGGTAGCTATTTTGGCTACTAAATCAAACACCACCTAAAAGTCCTCTCTGTGCTTAGTCTTTATCCCAACAGAATTCATTTAAACATATTCATCAACATCATTAGTAAAGGACATAATACATACCAATCCAACATTTTAAAAATAATCATAGGAGTAGCTCATTCATCATCTTTAATATGAGTGTGTGAGGAAAATCCATCACAACCGTTATACTTTGCTTGAAACATCATAGAAACATAAATCATTATCATCATAGCTTTTCATAAAATATATCATTCAAAATTCAAAATCATAATTTCATAGGTTCAAAATTCACAATTTGAAATCATAGCTCAATGCATGGGTCCCTGTGGAATCATTTAGGAATCGTATATTACAATAGATTCATGTATGATAATGAGGATTTACACTAATTGAAATAAAATAACAAATTGGGTGAAATTGAATTGAAATTAAATTGAAAGATTTGAGATCTTTTGGGACTCAATGGATGAATGGAATCCATTGGTGAATTCCGAAATACCTTGGTAAATAAAACCCTAAATGCAAAGATTATGTAGACTTGAAGCACTTGATGCCCTAGAATCCTTGAACCCTAACTTATCTTGAAGATGAAACCCTTGGAAAAGTGTTTTAGAGAGAGAAATATTGCAATTGAGGATTAGGGAGTGAATGAGGGGAATTAAAAGGGCTTGGGTAGTTATAGGTCTTCCAAAATAGTCCAAAATGACTTAGCTTGGGTTTTAATTGTGTAGGAAAAGACTTAAATAATCTGGGTAAAAATAACTGACAAGTCAATTTGGTGAAGCCATTTGAGTCCTCCGAATGGTACCCTCCACCACCGACTTGGATGGTCCCTGAGGTCAAGGGTTCTGATCTATTCAGTAGTCTCTATCGGGAGAGCCAACCGGATTGGAGGTCCACCGAGTGGCCCCTCCTTTGCTTAATAGGCATTGGTGAAAACCTAAATATTTTGTAATTTTGGTGGTGTCCCTTGAGCTCATCGAATTATTCAATGAACTGAACTCTCTCTCTTCTCTTTTTTTTAACTTGTACCCATCCTTCCTGAAGTCTTGCAATTCTCTTAGTCTTGGCGACTAGCCATAGAATATAGATGGTTTGAACCTCCATCTTCCCAGAAGTAGTACATCTCTGAGCAACTCTACCAGGTGGTGCTGCTATAGAGACTGGTATCTATTGCCTCCATTACCTTGCCTGTCTAATGGGAAGTATCTCATGTAGTGACCTATCTGACCACACTTGCTGTCTTTCCCTGACTCTACACCCTAGGCGTGGCTGGCACTCAAAAAGTATTATTAGTTCCTGAGCGAACTCTTGTCCTGGCTAACTATTCAGCAGAAAACTCAACTAAAAAGAAATAAAATCGTAAGTATAAGCGTTTAAAATACTTCAAAATAAACTCATGCATATCCAAATAAATCTCTAAATATATTAATAAGATACTGTTCAAAAATAGACTATAAAGGTTAAATTGACTCAACTCTATCTCTGTCTATGAAATATCTAAAACTCAAAAGATAGGTATCGGGACAGGTCCACGGCTACCTAAAAAGAACTAATGAATAAAGACTGAATGACACTAAAAAGTGTTCCTCCGAAAGTAAGGAGGTCTCAACAAAAGCTGGAAGGAAATTGATCTTCAATGATACACCTGACAGTACATGGAATGGAATGTATATAAAATAGTTGAAAGGAAACATACTCAAAAATACTCAGTGGGGTGAATATTGAAATAATTCAACTCATTTAAAGCATACAAATATAAAATAAGTCAATGCTTTACAAAATATGATAAGTAAATAAAACTTAGCATAAAATAATATTTCTCTTTGAGGAGTTTCTCTAACTAACAACCATCACTATGAACCTCGTGATCATATAACAAACTGCTCTCACTGCTAGAGCCTTACAATACATTGCCAAGGTAAGGGATGCAAACTCATCTCATGGATCCAATAAAAGTCCGTATCAGAGACTAAAGTGAGGAATCACCCAAACCAACGGCACAATCCTATCCTACGCTGGCTACATAAATTATGAGATTTGAGTTATCTAAACTCTTACCCATGGTGCTCAATACTACTCCCAAAAATATGTAATTATGCTCAATTACTCAGGTGAGTAAAAATACTCAAAATAATATCTCATTTAGTCTCATGGGACTTTACTCAGTTTAACTCAACACTTCTCAAGATCTTATATTTTTATTAAAATAGTTATACTTCTCAAACTCAGTAAATGCATGAAAATATATCTTATGGTTTCTCAACTTAGTCTCAAGATAAATAAATGCATAAGTACTCCAACTCATTAAACTTGATAAGGGTCATTGTTGCTACCAATATGTAATACCCCGCCAGTTTGAATGTTGGAATTAACTTGTACTATTGGAATAAGACTAAGACTTCTTAACATATTAGGGAGAATTTTTTGTGAGTTATTTTCATTGCACAAAGTTTGTATGTTAAGTGTGAAAGTCAAGAAAGTTGTGAAATAAAAGTCTGCAAAAAGGTATTGTAAATACTAATAAGGAATTCTCTAGAATTTTGGGGAAAATGTCTCAGCACTATTATCCTAACATATGAAAAGTTCGAATGTCCATTCCCTATAGAATCAAAGTTCTACGAGTCTAGTTTCCAACTAACTAAACCATTTGTCCATGCGATTTCAGAATTGAGAGATATTCACTTTTTCGTGAGACTCCATAAGTAGGCATCTCAAGTGGGTCCCCCAAGCTCTAAGTCAATTTTGCTTTATATATATCCATCTACTTCATTTCTTTTTCATTAAAAATGATCTAAATACCCAGAAAAATCAGAACTGAAATCACTAAATCCTCCATGGGTGTTGATCTTTTCAACTCGGAAGTTTAAGGAAAGTTATTCTATGTTGCAAGATCATCATTGTGGTATAGTTTTCTTGTTGATTTAAGATCCATTTGTTGTTACTGTAAGGAGACAGATTTTTCAAGCTTCATATTTCTAATATTTTGGTTGAGGTAATTATCATCTTACAACCCTCCTTTATAATTCCATGTCCTAGTATCATTTTTATAGACTTTTGAGCTACGTGGTAGTGTATTTTGCATTATGGTTGTGAGCAGTCCCTTTTTCTTCGTTAGTTTGGCTACTATTGTTATTTATTGATGGTGGTAACATGCTACAAGGAATGGGAGGTTGGTTTGATTCTTATTGGAGTTGCATTTGATGGTTGTTGGATTGAACAATGTGAAGAATGCCTAGTTATATTGCCTCAGGAGATTGTCGCTCTTTCTAAATATTGTTGGAATGTCTTCAATGGATTTATCTTCTGATTATTATTTCTATTGGACTTATTTTATGGTCTGTACATGGCTGGTCTTGAGTGTGGCATTAGCACCTTATTGATTACTTATGGTTTGTTCTTACAGCCTTGCTGATTTTTGAATTATTGCTTTATTTGGGTTGACAAAGCTTCATAGAGTCACCTTTTGGGCTTTGGTTGAAAGGTATGTTAAGACTTTTATTTCTCTTTTGGCATATTTCTAATGGCCTAAGCTTCTTACGGCCGGTATATTATAATTATTTAACATGTAGCCTTGTCCTATTGAGTTGGTTACCACCATATAATATAATATCTATCACTGACACTCTACTTCTTCCCTAGTAGCCTAGAAGAGCATGTTATAATTTTGTTTTGATCAATTATGATTACTTGTTATTATTGTGATATTTTATCGTATAGTTATCGCCTATGATCTTGTTTTGGCCTCAACAGACATTGACACTGCATGTTTATGAGCATACAAATTGATAGTTATATTGAGCCTACAGGCCGGATAGACTGAGCCTATGGACCGGGTAGACCAAGCCTATAGGCAGGATAGACCGAGCCTATGAGCCGGGCAGGCTATACCTATAGGGAAGTATATATGTATTGTACCACGGAGCTTCAGAGTTGCATTGATTTATTGCACATATACAATTAGATAGTTCAAATTAGACTATCATATCCAGGTATTGGGGTTAATATCAGTATTTAGCGATTGTTTGCATTTATTAGGACTTATAATGATTTTGTGTTGTTTGTACCTACCGGGGTTATAGGGGCCAGATCAGGTTATTACTTGTTATGTGTTATATTGTCTTGTTATAGGGAAATAAGGCATTGTACTTGTGTTTCACCCCTGGCCTTTTCATTCAGCATTTATACTTCAGTTTCAGCTTTTTATTTGCCTACATGCTCGGTACATTATTCAGTACTGATGTCTCTTGCTTGGGGCACTACATCCATGCCTACAAGTTTTGAGTGACGATCAGACTGACCTGCCGAGTAGCATAGCTGAGCTTCAGTTGGTAGGTTTGGCTCTATTCCTTTTAGGGGGGCAGAGTCTTAGAGGTTTGCATTTTTTATATTTATAGTTTTTGGGTAGGTTGGGGCCCTATCCTACCAAGTATTGTATTCATAGAGGCTTGCATACTAGTCAGTTGGATTGTATAGTTGTCCTTTCCTTTTAGGGGCCGCTAGAGTCTTAAAGGTTTGTATTTTTGATAATTATAGTTTTTAGGTAGGTTGGATCCCTGTCCCACCAAGTATTATATTCATAGAGTCTTTCATATTAATCAGTTGGGTTGTAAAGCTGCGATGGTGGCTGTTTTGGCCTTTTATGTTTATTCGTTGCATCTTGTTAGCCAATTGGGCCTTGTTGTTGTGTTGGTAGTAGTTAGAAGCTTAATATCCTAGGTTACATTGTGTATACATATTTTCAGTTATTATATAGAGATCATTATGGCCTTGACAACCCACATAGCATTTATTCTTTTGTAGATATCATGGAGGCCTCGACGGCCCAATCAGGACTTATGTACTACTTGTTTATTATTTTATATGACTTGTTGGGAGTAGTTTTTTTCTTTCTAGAGCTGTTTATAGGGGACTTGCCGACTGAGGGCTTATTTTTAAGCCAACATATACTTGTTTTTTTCTTGACTGTGTTTGGCTACCATGCGCCAGTAGCAAGTGGTTCAGCAGGGTTAGCTTTGGCCTAAATTTTGGCATAAGGTGTCAATTGCGCCCCTTGAGTTTGGGGTGTGACACAATAGCACACGCAAGTGTAAGCGGTCAACCAAATAATATAGTGACTCTTTCGAGCCATATTATCGGAGCCAAAGGACTTTAATTTAGCAAATACTTTATTCTCAATGTAATCATAATCAAATGAAAGTGAGGTAAATAATTTTTAAAGGTGTTTTATTCTAATGACTTAAAGTAATTAAACAAACTTAAACTAATTAATTAATGATTCAATTTCATGTGGAGTTGTCAAGGATTTGGGAAACTTTCAGGGTTGTAGCTTAGCACGAGTTCAAGCACAATATTCCCTCCTTGAGAATCTAATGGGTTATCAAGTAATTTATTTACAGGGTTAATTTTATGATCATGATCTCTCAACCTCTAATCGCCTACCACAGATCATTGAGTGGGGATAGACATGAACCAACCATGGAGCATTAAGCTATCTTCTTGTTTTGTAACCAAATACGGTATACTAGGTATATTTCTATCCTAGATACAAAAAACTAAGTTTCAACCATCAATGAACATGTTCCTTCATTCCTTGTTAAATTCCTCTGTTTCTCTCTCCATGTCAAAAGTGGACAAGAAATGTATTCTAATATTGATCAGCCATTAAAATAGTAAAAATGAATACAAGAATAACTTAAAGTAAACTCATATTAAGCCATCACTTGTAGACACAACCCTAGAATTAGGAAATTTAGGTACTCATGCTTTGATTCATGATAATAGTTTGAATACAAAGCATTCAAGAATTCAAAAGATAGAAAAAATAGAGATAAACCCTAGTGATCTTGAGAATAGGTTGTCCAAAAATGTTCTCCACCAAATTAGAAAAACAATATTTTAACAAATACTAAAACTAGGCTATTTATACAGTTTAGAAAAAATGCGGACAAATTTCAACTATCAGGTCCGCAACGCAAACATGTTCCCTCGTTTCAGGTTCAAAAATATTTTCTCTTCTCCATGATACAGTTCTATCATGCACTTCATTGCCTCATGATTTCATCCAGAGCCAAAAGTAACTGCCCAGGCCTGCGATAAAGATACAAGGTAGACGCCACTATCTTGCCTCAACTTTGCTCCATCACTGAGCCTTTAGCTTTCATTTTCAGCTCGACTTCCATCTTTGTCCTTTTTTAGTTTCTTTTGCATATTTCCACCCAGCAAACATCTAATTATACTAGCTAGTCAAAAACACAAGAAAATCTAACTAACTACTAAAACTCACATAAGATTTTCTCTAGAAACTAACAAAAAGCATGGGTTTATTTGGCTATTTGGTGTATAAATATGCCTAAGATCACCACTCCACAACTAAAGTTTTGTTCGCCCTCAAATAATTCCACATATTTATGCACAAGATGAACCCAATACACTACTCAACATAAGGCATTTAAGCATAGACTACAACGATTCACAGAGATAGCATGCATTCCAACAAGCATGTTCTAAGATAAATTTAGCATAAATGACTAGTTCAAAGCATTCTTACCTCAAAAATTGAATCTAACCTTTAGCAAACTCATGTATACTACTCAGTAAAAATATCATATGAATCACCTATCCTTCATTAAAATATTTCCTCACCATAAAAGAGAGACACCCAAAATCATTCACGCATGAATGTGATTTCAGAAAAATGGGTGTTAGAATTGAATATCGCTCACTCTCCTAAACAAATTCCCATGCACCCACAAGATGACCCACATGCTTGCCCTTACTACTCCACTAATATAAGACTGTGTAAGTTCAAGATTAAATAGGACTTTGTGGGCTATAATGTAGGGTAGGAGATGTTTAGGGATTATTTTCGGCTATTATTAGTGACTAACGTTCTCAAGCGCTATAATACGTTGTACTTCTTATTCACAAACTTCTTCCAACAACCTATTTTGTAACTCTTTCCTTGTCCCCAATTTTCTTTATTCGTTCCTTCTCTTTAAGCTACCGACATACCTGTCGTAGGGAGGTTTTGTTACACCAGATAAAATTACCAAAATACTCCTAGACTATAGAACGCTCGTGCAACACATCCTCCTTAACTTTTTAGATCAATCCAAGGCCAGAATATTAATTCGGATGAAATATTAGGTGGGAAAAAGGTCTTGGTTGAATTTTAGGCCAACCAGATTAAAAAATATTTTTTGGAGTGAAGCAACGAAAATAGAGAAGTGGGTGACAAGTCTGCATCGCGGACCTGCCACAGACTTGCACTTAATCTTATCCTGTTTATTTTCTAAAGTGTTAGAATTCGATCAGAAAAACTTAGGAAAACATTTGCACTATGAGGGGACTAGTCCGCGTCGCGGGCGTGGTCCCCATAGCCTAATTTTCTGGCCATTTTTAAGTTTAAGGAGGGGTTTTTTGGTCTTTTTTCCACCTATCCTATACTTAACCCACAACTGATATATGTTATTTTCGAACTTAAAATAGTTCCTAAATGCATTCCCAAGTCTTTTACGCTAAATTAACTTAAGAGCTAGAGCTAAGGAGTGGAGAAAAAGCTAAGTTCAAAAGATTCAAGCAATATCTTGCGAGATTGATTGTCCTTTCTTCATCCAAGGTATCTAAGGAAAACTAAAGGATGGATATTGTTCTTCCATGTGCCCCATGATTGTGATAGGTCAATTTGTGAATGAATTGAGTCCCTATCATTGTATTTCTTGAGAATTTTCCATAAACTTATCATAATTTTTTCAAAATATTGCGTAATTGATATTTTGTATAAACTTTTTCTTCAATAAATGATTTTGACTATTTATTTCATAAACTCTTATGATATTTTGACTAGTGATAGGATGAATATGATTAAGGATTTAGTCTAGAGCTTTGAACTATGAATGCATGATTGTGATTAAAATGTGAGTATGATGATAATATTGATAGTGTTGACGAGTTGATAGTCTTGAATGTTGTCATAAAACATTATCTAAAATCTCTCTTAACTAAATGATTTGAGAATAATTGGGAAATTGATTTGCTGGAAGGATTGATTTGATAGAACGAATGAGTTGAAAAGAGTCCAAAAGAGACTTACTAAATTAAATTGATTATCTTATGATCTTTGAGTCATGGGAGGATTATTGAGCATCGAATTGGGTAAGAGTAAGTAATAACTCAAACCCAATAACTACGTCGTCAAACGTAGGAGAGGATTGAACCATTAAAGTCAGATGTTTCCTAAATTATTGTCCTGACATAATAGGACTTGATTGGTTATGGATCCATAATTGTTGATATGTTCTTACCCTGGCAAGGTAATGGACATACATGGCAACAACGTCGGCTTGTTGTAATATCACTGCTCATAAGTGATGGTTGTCGGATAAGAAAAACTCTCATATAGGTCTTGATAGTACTCTAATTTGGATTGGATTGTATATGATTGGTCTTTGTCTAAATATTATTCTTGTTTAGACTTAGGACATCTTGATTGAGTTGTTCACCCTTCCAATTTGAGAGTTTGAGTTGATTTGGTTCTACCCTGATTCATGTTTCATTCTGCTATTTTACATACGCATACATTCTATATACTGATGTCCATTTGGGCCTGCATCGATACATGATGCTGATATAGGCACTAGAGATCATCAACAGGCGCATCATTGAAGATCTATTCAACTTTCAGCTAGTTGGTGAGTCCTTGTTTTCGTAGGATACTGCATTTATCTATCCATCTTTGAGTTGGCTTTCCTTTACTTGATTTGTGGTATCCATGAAACTTTCATTGGCACCACTTAGATTATTGATAGGGTCTTCATAGACTAGATTGATGATGATGTTGATTCATTTCATTTTGACTAGTTTCACTCTCACTAGTAGTTGATTGGATAGATGGTTGGCCTTTGGACTTATTCATGAGTAGTATTCTTAATGATTTGAGTCTATCACTAATAGAATGTGATTGAATGAGAGTGTGATTGGACTAAGTGGTTCGTTTGAAGACCAACAATGATCTTTGAATGTCGGCCACATCTAGGGTACCCTCGCGGGGCGCAACAAGTTTTTTGACTTTTATAAAAAAAATCTTTTTTATTCATCACTTTGGTTTTGATTTTTGTACTCCCTATCAAAACGACATAAGTTTTAATCTCCTGTAAAAAGTTTTTAATGGGACTTCACACTCCGCTTTTTCTTTCTTCAATCTTGTCTCCTTAACACATTCATCATTCAACTAAAGCGCTTAGGAGTTTTGGATCAAATTTGGTCTAATGATAGAAAGGGGATAAGCTTCATATGAGGCTGCCAAAAAAAAAAAATTAAAGGCTCAATGGGATTAACTAGGATCACATATCGAGGTAGGTAAAAACAATACAAAATAAGGCTACCAAAGAATTGCCTATATCACTTCTAAAACTCACATTCTTCATTTCTCTTTGTAAACACGCCAGGCAAGGTCTAGACATCCATATGTAAGCATGGCATACAAAAATACCTCTCACACACATGGCATATTTTTAAATCAAGAAGGTTCTCCACAGACTCTCAACCAAGTAGTAGCATGAATTCATAACTAAGCATAAGTCACATAAAATCCAAAAACTGAGTTTAGGTGTCTCAAACATAGTCATCACATTTCCTATCATGCTTTCATATTTCAAACACTTGCCTCAGTCGTGCATCTTTGAAAAACACATTAAAACACAAACAAGATAAAACAATAAAGAGCGTACCCTTAAGACGCTCGTCATCCATCTATCATAGGCAGCTTTATTTAACTAAGGCTCCTATCTGATTTTAACATACAGGACTCGACTCTCTTTTTCTTTGTATGATTCAAGGGGACTATCCTAGCCCAAAGAACCAAAAACACATTTTGAGGAACCATGTCGTCGATAGCTCTAGGGTCCTTAAGAGGTAGGGGTAGCTCAGCCTCCTCTTCTAAATCAAAATCTATGTGAGACATAGCACAGAATATGTCCTCATCGGTAATGAAATCATCATAAGTGGGCTTAAAGAATTCAGGGCCCAATCTCAACACTTCCATGGCGTGTTCATTTAGAGGATATTGCCTTTTGACATTGGCCAATTGCTCTCTTGTAGACTCCAAGCACCCATCTCTATGGTGCAACATCTCCAGCTCATACATGTGAGCCATGATATGATTATCCCTTTTGTGGAGCTCCTCTGTAGTGATGGTAGGCCCATGGATAGTGTTTGGGCCCTTAGTCTTCATCACATCTACAACAACTGTGCAAAAGGGGGGCCATATAGTCCAATCCTTCTTCGGGCACCCCTGAATTCTGGAATAACTGTGTAATCAATCCACTAAATGCATACCTTCTGCCTCGATGCACTTTGGATTTTCACATGACAGACTTCAACACATTTCCCACATTAATCTCAAAGGCCTTCATATCAGAATACACTAAATAGAAACAATCCCTTATGACATCAGTGAAATACAAGGACAAGATCAAACAGTTCATTACAATCTTTAGCCACACTCACACTTTCCTGTTCATATGGGCATATGGGAAGGTCTGGTGGTAACCCTGGTGCCCATGTATATCCACTTAGCCGTAGACCGGCTATCGCACAAAGTATGCCTAATATCCACTTAGCCATAGATCAACTATCGCACAGAGTATGCCTAATGTCCTGATATGGTGGGAAAATGTTTAAGCCAATCAATACAGCAGGTGATGATTCAAAAGTCCCCAGAAGCTCATTTAATGCCAATGGAGTGAGATTAACATCAACCCCTCACACATTCACAAAATATGAACGTGCGTCAAATTACCAATTGGCATAAAACTCCCACACAATATGCAAAATGAAATCCATGGGGTCAGCAAAGATAAACTCCATGTGGAGCTCCCTTATGCATCTTATTATTTGAGGGAACTCCCTCTCCAAACTCTAGTCGTCGATACACACATTGGAGAAGTATTTTGCCTGCGTGTATTTCTTGTACCAATTATTGCTGGTTGTGTTGACTGCTCGTATTCCATAGCAGCATGTTTGACCTCGTGGCACTGCCGGTGTTGGGTGCACAGATGCCTCACTATGAACCCTTTTATGGTTGCTTGCCGATGAGGGATCTTTTTTAGGCCTGTGGGTTCCAAATATAGTTTCCTGCAAATACACAACACTAAAATTAGTCATTACGAATTCAATCAACAAGAGCCCACCCCAGACTTGTGCAATGTCATAGTCCGTAAAAAAGGAGAGGTTACTCAGACTTCCCCTTTTCCTTGTATATGCCACATACTTATGCCCATATCAAATTTTATTAACAATTCCCACATTTTCTTATTAACTCTACTCAAGAATTCGACAATATCAATTTACACCACCGAACTACCCATTTAAAATTAGTGTGTTACTTGCGACTTCACATAATAATCAATTTTCTCCAACCTAGCAATGATTTTACAACATTCTCAAGTTCACAAATTAATTCAAGTAAGTATACATTCATGGATACCATATAATAGGTCCAAAAACTTAATCTCTTTCCCCCTAAACATAATTTCACAATTTGTATCCAAATTTGGAGAATTAACTCGCAAACATCATAACCCATATCAATCTACTCAAAATTTCATCTGAAGACAAAAAAATAAGTTAGAAGCAAACCTCGAATGCTTAGAATGAAGAACTTGGAAGAATTTGAGGGAGAAAATCAACTCTACAACACAGATTTGAAGTTGAAAAGGATAGGCTTAGGGTGGGGAGTGTCTCACCATAGACCATGAGGACTCTGTAAATCTGAACCCTCAAGACCCCAAGTTAGATGGACAACCACGACAGGGTCCACAATCCATAGAACCCTTGACTAGTCGTAGTTCCCATTGTGACAGGTGAACCCTCAGGAAAAGCTCTCACTTATAAGATCACAATAATCACCACAGACCATGGTGAGCTTTATGGGTTGTGGTGACCTCTTATCCAGGCACCCTCTTTCAGTTAAGCTTAGGGGTGTTTTGGTCTTTTCCTTATCGGTTCATTAATAAATTTGGATATTTTTGGAGATTGAATCATAGCCTATAACTAATTCCTAACCCTCTAAAATCCCTCATTCACTCCCTAACACCCAAAATTACAAATCGTTTCTCTAAATAATTCTCCCTAGGTCTTCTTCTTCCTCAAGCAAAGAATTTCAAGGGTTTCAAGCTCAAGACTCCAATGGAAATCGCTCTTTATTTCAAAGAGGTCTTCTGGTTATACATCATCTATAGTGAGTGCACCTGCGCCTAACACAAGGAACAATCAGAGGTCCCAGAATAATCAAAATTTCAGAGCATAGGATTCTCAATCCCAAGGGATTATGGCCCAAGGTCCTACGCATACACCGCCTTATGGTAAGTGTGGTAAGATACATCTAGGATAGTGTTGTGTTGGAACTGATGGTTGTTACAAGTATGGTCAGACAAGTCACTTTCATATAGAATATTCAATGGGGAGATAAGGTAGTAGGGGCAACAAGGCACAATCTTCTTCGGGAGCACCGCCCAATAGAGGTAATCAAAGATGGTCTAATTTGGGGGCAGGTGAAGGTCTAAACTATCAGTATGCTATGGACAATTTCCATGACCAAGAGAACTTGCCATATGTTTTCACGGGTATGCTTCAAGTATTTTCTCATGATGTTTATGCATTAATAGATCTAAGTGCTACTTTGTCTTTTGTGACTCCTTATGTAGCTATTAAGTTTGGAATTCTTCCTAAATGACTCTTAAAACTATTTAGTATCTCTACTCTTGTTGGTAAGTCCATTCTAGCTAAGAGTCTATCATAATTATATAGTCATCATAATTATATAGTCTCATTCTATCATAAAGATACCTCCGCGGACTTAGTTAAGTTAGACATGGTAGACTTCAATGTCATTCTTGGCATGGACTAGATTTATTCTTTCTATGCCTTAGTTGACTATAGAACCCAAATTATCAAGTTCCAATTTCTTAATGAGTCATTTATTGAGTGGAAAGGTAGCCCAGCTTTGTCTAAGGGTCGATTCATTTCATACATTAAGGCCAGAAAGCTAGTTTCTAAAGGGTGTATCTACCACATTATTCGAGTCAGAGATAACAGTGTGGAGACACCATCCCTTCAGTCAGTTCCAGTCCTAAATTAATTTCCATAAGCCTTTCATGAGGATTTACCTAGAGTCCCTCCCGATAGGGAGATAGACTTCAGGATAGATGTTCTTCTTGATACTCAGCCTATTTCTATTCTACTATATAGAATGGCTCCCATACAGTTAAAAGACTTGAAAGAGCAGTTGAGAGATCTCTTAGATAAGGGGTTCATTAGGACGAGTGTCTCATCTTGGGCCGCTCCTATCCTATTCATATAAAAGAAGGATGGTTCCTTTAGGAAGTGTATCGATTACAGTCAGTTGAATAATGTTATTATAAACAATAAGTATCCTCTTCTGAGAATTGATGACTTGTTCAACTAACTTCAAGGTACCACTAGTTTCTCCAAGATAGACCTCAAATCAGGCTATCATCAGTTGAAAGTGATTAAAAGTGACATCCCAAAGAAAGCCTTCAAAACCAGATATGGTCACTATGAGTTCCTAGTTATGTCCTTCGGTTTGACTAACGCTTCTGTAGCATTTATAGACTTCATGAATAGAGTGTTAAAAAAGTACTTAGATATGTTTGTTATTGTGTTTATAGATGACATTATGATCTATTTGAGGAATAAGGAGGAGCATGCTAACCATCTCAGAATTATTCTCCAAACTCTCAAGGAAAAGGAGTTATATGCTAAATTTACGAAATGTAAGTTTTGGCTTACATATGTAGCATTCTTAGTCCATATTATTGTTGGTGATAGTATTCGGGTAGATTCGAACAAAATTGAAGCTATTAAGAACAGGCTTAGACACACATCTCTAATTGATATAAGAAGTTTTTTGGGTTTGGCTAGTTACTATAGGAGGTTTGTTTAGGGATTTTCATCTATATCCTCTCCATTGACTAAGTTGACTCAGAAGAAAACTAAGTTTCTATGGTCCAATATTTGTCAGAAGAGTTTTCAAGAGTTGAAAACAAGGTTGACTACTGCTCCAGCTTTATCCCTACCCAAGGGAACTTATGGGTTCGTAATCTAGTGTGATGCGTCCAGAGTTGGACTGGTTGTGTCTTGATATAGAAAGTCAAAATTATAGTTTATCCTTTCAGATAGCTTAAGATCCATGAGAGGAATTATCCGACTCATTATCTAGAATTGTCAGTTGTAGTATTTTCTCTCAAAGATTTGGTGTCATTATCTATATGGCATGTATGTGTATATGTCCACTGATCAAAAGAGCCTACAATATCTATTCAGCCAGATAGAGTTGAACCTGAGGCAAAGGATATGGCTTGAGTTGCTCAAAGACTATGACATAAGTATTCTCTACCATCCATGTAAAGTTAATGTTGTTGTTGATTCTCTTAGAAGGTTATTCATGGGGAATACCGCTCATGTTGAGGAAGAGAAGAAGGAGATGTCCAAATAGGTGCATAGACTTACATATTTGGGATTTTATTCTGTGGACTCTGATGAGGGAAGTGTTATCGTTCAGAATGGGGATGCGTCTTCATTATTTGTTGAGGTAAAGGAAAAGCAAGATCAAGAACCTATTATTCTTCAACTAAAAGAAGATATTCATAAACAGAAAGTGATGGCTTTTGCCAAAGGGGGAGATGGAGTGTTGAGTAATCAAGGTAGATTATGTGTTTTGAGTATTGATGGATGGTCTTCGAGATAGAATTATGGTCGAGGCTCATAGCTCCAGATATTCTATTCATCCAGGTTCTACAAAGATGTATCATGACTTGATAGAATTCTATTGGTGGAATGCAATGAAGAGAGATATAGTATAGTTTGTATCCAAGTGCCCGAATTGCCAACAATCAAAGTTGAGCATCAAATGCCTTGTGGTATAGCTCATAATATTGAGTTGCCACAACGGAAGTGGGAGACGATCAACATGGATTTTATTACAGGTTTACTATGGTCCCGCAGGAAGCATAATTCTATTTGGGTGATTGGGGATAGGATGACCAATCAACCCAATCCTTACCCATTAAGACTACAAATTCAGTAGAGGATTATGCCAGGTTGTATATTTGAAAGATAGTCAGATTGCATGGAGTTTTGTTGTCCATCATCTCAGATAATTCATTGTGCAGTTTTGGAAGCCATTTCAGAAAGGTTTGGATTCAAAGGTAAATCCTAGTACCGCTTACCATCCGCAGACAGATAGTCAGGCAGAACATACAATTCAGAATCTTGAAGGTATGTTGAGAGTTGTGTTACCGACTTTAAAGGTAATTAGGATGACCATTTACCACTTATTGAGTTTGCTTACAATAATAGCTTTCACTCAAGCATTCAAATAGCTTTATATGAGGCTTTTTGTGGGAGGAGATATAGATCATCAATTGGTTGGTTTGAGGTTGGTGAAGCTGAGTTGATAGGGCCAGATTATCATAACCCGAGCCTAGGGCCTAGACGTGACACTGCAATCAAACACCCGAAGGGTCCCAACCAAGCTATCTCAGTATACATAGCATACATAAGAAAATTTAAACATAATGAATTATGCAGAGGAAGAAACTCAATCATAGATGTCAAAAGAGAGAGTAAAGTCAACTCAATGTCCAAAATGGACTACACCTCTTTAATCGTCTAACCATGCCTCTAAGTCTATACTTGGTGGGGGCGTAGGATAAGTTCCTGGATCACTCAAACCATAGAAGAAAGTCAAATTAATACATAATAAAAGAAAGTCATATCCTCGATAAATGAGGACTCACCGATGACAACTTCAGAATGCTAAGTCAACTCTAGCCACAAACGTGAGAAGCGTGAGTATCGTCCGTCCTAATTATAAGATAATATAGGCAAAATATGTATTAGTACATAGAAGGTACTAAGTATGTGAGATATGCATGGACAAGTAATAGTACATGAACAATATGGCATAGGATGTATGACCAATCATAACGAACATAAATAAAGCTTAAAAGCATTTGAAAGCATATGAAAACTCTATGGTCAATACATCATAAAACTTTATAGTAAAACTTACATCTTTGCATATAAATTGTGTGGGATAAAACCTTTAACCGATATCTTAAGACCATGCGAGGTAAAATATGGAATCTGATGTAACTCCCACATAGAAAAGAGAGAGCTACTTGCCAGGGTAGACTCTGTGAGAACAATTTTAACTTTGTGAGCTATATGTGGATCCACTAGCTAAGCCATAAATTCAATCCTATGGTGGCGACGTAGTTTGGGATTTTAGGTTACAACTAGGATTCTCTTGGGTAACTAACTACGTTACTAGACCGAACCCCACATATAAGTCCTCTCGGTGGTTAGTCAATATCCTAACGGAATTCACTAAAACATAGAAGCATCATCATTAACTTCATCTTGAAAATAATCATTAGAGCAGCTCATTAACTTTAGTGATTCATAGGAATCCATAAACTTTGGTGAGAATTATCCTTATCACCATCTTAAATTATCAGATGTGTGAGAATTGGCCTTATCACACCATAATAACTTTTTTGGATTATCATTGATCATTATTATAAATTTTATCATTAAATCATAAATCTCAACTTCATTCATAAGAGCTTTTCTTTGAAAATCATAGAACTTCATAATCAAAATTCATGTAACTCATCCTCAAACTTCAAAATCATGATTGAAATAGCTTAATGCATAGGCATTCATAATTCAACTTAAAATCATGTAATTAATATAAAATCATGCTTAGAAAGATCATTGATAACAATTAAAAATGAAATTGAAATAACCCAATGCAATTCATCAAACTAGAGTTAGAAAACCAATAAAATTTAAAGAGATTTTTTGAGGAAAACCTTTGGACTCTATGGGTGAAAGGAAGTCATGGATCAATTCCCACATACCTTGGTAAATTTACTCAGAAATTGAAGAAGAATATGATTTCTCTTGAAACCCTAGCTTAGAATTTGGAGGAGAACGTTGAGAGAAATCCTTAGTCTTGACTTGGAGAAATTTTAAAGAATGATTTAAATTAGGATGGGAATTTGTAGGAATGGGTGTTTATAGGCTATGAACTTGGCCATAAAAGTGTCTAGGTTCATTGAACCAAATTTGAAAAATGACAATATTTCCCTTTATTTAATTCAAAATTCCAACCTACGATTTGGTCCCTACGACTCGTCTTCAAGTCTACGAGTCATAGTCTTGACTCATACTGCAAGGTATGAAAAGACCCTGAGACTTGATTCTCTGATGATTGCTTCTATGAGTCTTGATTATGACTCGTCATATGGATTACGGGGTCGTAGACCCATTCGTCCTAAAGGTTTTGAAATCTTGCAAATTCAGGAGCCTCTGAAGTTTTGTTACGACTCCACATTACGACTTGTCCTTGTGCCTATGACTTGTCCTGCTGATTCATAAGGTCACTTCTAAGACTTACTCATTTCAGACTCAGAGGTCAACTTTACGACTTGTTCCCACAAGTCGTAGGAAGGACTACGAGTTGTAGAGTGGGTCGTAGATGTGAGGACAGTCAACTTTTCTTGAGTTTTCCTTCTGGTCCATCTTCCTGAATTACAGGGTATTACACATACTTGGTACATCAAGATATGGAAAAGGTAAAAATTATCCAAGAAAGGTTGCGCAAAGTCGTCAGAAATCCTACACTGATGTTAGGAGAAGAGACTTGGAGTTTGAGGTAAATGATTGGGTGTATTTGAAAGTTTCACCCATGAAGAGAGTTGTAAGGTTTGGGAAGAAAGGAAAGTTGATTCCCCGATATATTCGTCCTTATCAGATAATAAAGAGAGCTGGCAATTTCACCTATGAGTTAGAACTTCTATCAGAGTTAGATGTCGTTCATCCGGTATTCCACATGTCCATGCTTAAGAAATGTTTGGGAGATCCTTCACTCATTGTTCCTACAGAAAATATTGGAGTGAAAGATAGTTTGTCCTATGAGGAGATTCCTATCCAAATTCTCGATCGACAAGTTAGTAAGTTGAGGACCAAAGAGATGGCTTTGGTCAAAGTTTTATAGAAAAAACAATTTTTTGAAGAGGCTACATTGGAAGACGAGAAATATAAGAAAACCAAGTACCCGCATCTATCCATTCCTCCTAGTGTTGATGTTGAAGGTAATATTCATATTCCTATCTTTGAATGAGTTATTCTTGAGTTTGATATTTTAAGCTCTTGCATTGTATTCGTGCCTTGAGTAAATTTTTAAATTGGTCATCATTCGAGGACGAATGACCCCAAGGGGGAGACATTGTAACACCCCATACTATTCTAGCCTAGATCAAGTTTGAGAACCAAGAGAGAACCAGAGAAAACTTGAGGAAGTATGTTGGCAGTGGGGTCTAGGACCTACTCTATGGCCTGTAGAGTGATCTACGAGCCGTAGAATGATCTACGAGCCATAGAATGGGCTCGTGGAAGCCCTCCACACTTAGCCAAATTTCAAAATGGTAAGGTAAGTCCTACAATTCCTAGTTACGACCCGTAGGAAGAGTTATAAAATGTTGGGAGGCTCATAGGTAATGTTCAGAAACTTAAAACCTTTGGTATGCTAGAAGAATTAGCACGACGATCCGTCAAAGGGTCTGCGACCTGTAGAAGGAACTCATAGACCTAGTGACATAATTCAAGCAGCTCAGGCTTATGCACCTGAGTTCTACGATTCCCTTTAACCGGTGTATGCTAAGTAGTGACAATAAGAATCTAAACTTTCAAAACATTAACTAGAACTTGAATAGAAAAATCGTTCTTTCCTTTCTTCGGTGCTACCTTTTTTTCTAAGGGATGAGGTTGGGGTGTATAATAACCTTTTTTTGAGGATGCCCGGGAATAACTCCTAGCTGGTCCTATGACCCGTAAAGCTTTACATGACCCATCAAAAGGGTTCTTATAACCCAACCCCTCTTTCATTCAAAGAAGTCCACAAGGGACATTAACGATCTGTCAAAGGGTCTATGATTCGTAGAAGAGTGGTTGTAGACCTATGTGCGCAATTTCTAGAAAGTCCAAGTTTTGGACCAAGTTTTGACTTTTATAATAATTTTTTTCTTTTTTTAGCACTTTTGTTTTGATTTTTGTATTCCCTATCGACAAGACACAAGTTTCAAGCACCTATAAAAAGTTTTTAATGGGACTTCACACTACACTTTTCCGCCCAATCTTCTCTAGTTAACACATTCTCCATTCAACTAAAGCGCTTAGGAGTTTTGAATCAAATTTGGTAATGAAATAAAGGGGATAAGCTTCATATGAGGCTGCCAAAGAACAAGCTAAAGGATCGAAGGGGTTAACTAGGATCATATATTGAGGTAGGTAAAAGAAGGTACAAAATAAGGCTACCAAAGAATTTCCTATATCACTTCTAAAATTTACATTCTTCCTTTTGCCTTGTAAACACACTGCGCAAGTTCTAGACATCCACATGTAAGCATGGCATACAACACGTCACACATACATGGCATATATTTAAATCAAGAAGGTTCTCTACATACTCTCAACCAAGTAATAGCATGAATTCTAATCAAGCATAAGTCACATAGAGTCCAAAAATTGAGATTAGGTGTCTCAAACATAGTAATCACATTTCATATTATGCTTTAACATTTCAAACACTTGCCTCGGTCGTGTAGCTTAGAAAAACACCTTAAAACACAAACAAGACACAACAATGATGAGTGTACCCTTAAGACGGTCGTCATCCATCTAATAGGGCATCTTCATTTAACTGAGATTCCTTACTAGCTCTAACATGCAGGATTTGACTCTCTTTTTTTGTACAGTTCAAGGGGACTATCCTCGGCCAAAAAACCGCAAAAGAATTATGAGAATCGTGTTGTCGTCAGCTCTGAGGTCCTAAAGAGGTAGGGGGTTGGTCAGCCTCCTCATCTGAATCAGAATCTAAATCGGACCCAGGACGTAATTTGTCCCCATCGGTGGGGACATCATCATAAATCGACTCGAAGAAGTCAGGGCCCAATCCCAACACCACCATAGCATGTTCATTTAGAGGATATTGCCTTTCGACCTTGGCCAATTGCTCTCTTGTAGATGCCAAGCACCCATTTCTATGGCGCGACATCTCCAACCCATACATGTGGGCCATGATAAGATCGTCCCTTCTGTGGCACTCTACTGTAGTGAGGGTAGGCCCATAGATGGTGTCCTCCCTTAGTCTTCATCACATCTACAACAACTGTGAAAAGGGGGGCATATAGTCCAACCCTTCTTCAAGCACCCCTGCATTTTGGCATAATTGGGTAATCAGTCCACCAAATGCAAACCGTTTGCCTCGATGTACTTTGGCTTTTCGTATGACATACTTCTACATACCCATATTAACTTCAGTTCCCTTCATAAGAGCATACACCAAACAAACACGATCCCTCATGACATCAACAAAATACAAGCCCAAAATCAAACAGTTCATTACAATCTTTAGCCATACATGCGCTTCCCTGTTCATGTGGGCATACAGGAAGGTCTGGTGGTAACCTCGGTGTCCATGATGTTTCTACTTAGCCATAGATTGGATATCGCATAGAATATATCTGACATCCCAATAACGTGGGTAAATGTTTAATCCGGTCAGCACAACAGGTGACGATTCAACAGTCCCCTGAAGCGTATTCAGTGATAATAGAGTGAGAGGAACATCATCCCCTCTCACATTCACAAAATGCAAACATGCATCAGGTTGCCAATTGGCATAAAACTCCCGCATAATATGAAAATTGCACTCCATGGGTCAGCAAAGATAAACTCCATGTGGAGTTCCTAGATGTGTATCATTATTTGAGGGAACTCCCTCTCCAAACTCTCATCGTTGATACACACATCAAAGAAGTATTTTGCCTCCGTGTATTTCTTGTACCAATTCTTACCGGCTATGTTTACCATGATATGCCATAGCGGAACATTTGACCTCATGGCACTGCCACTGCTAGTGGCACAGACACCCTACCACAAACCCTTTTATGGTTTCTTGTCGATGCAGACTCTTTTTTGGGTCTGTGGATTCTAAACATAGTTTTCTTTAAATAGACAACACTAAAGTTATTCGCTACGAATTCAATCAACAAGAGCCCACCCCACATTTATGCAATATCACAATCCGCACAAAACAAGAGGGAACTCAGACTTCCCCTTGTATATGCCGCATACTTATGCCAACATCATTTTTTTAAAATAATTTCCACATTTTCTTATTGACTCTACTCAAGAATTCGAGACAATAGCAATTTACACCACCGAACTACCCATTCAAAATTTGTGTGTTACTCAAGACTTTACACAATAATCAATTTTTTCCAACTCTAGCAATGATTTTACAACTTTGTCAAGTTCACGAATTAATTCAAGCAAGTAATAGATTCATGGGTATAATATAATAGGTCCAAGAACTTAATATCTTCCCCATGAACATAATTTCACAATTTTTATCCAATTTTGGAGAAATAACTCTCAAAAAGAATAACCCACATGAATTTACTCCAAGCTTTCACCAAAAGAGAGAAAATAAGAAGTTAGAAACATACCGAAGAAGTTAGAAACATACATTGAATGTTTAGAATGAAGAACTTGGAAGAACTTGAGGAAGAAAATCAACTCTGTGAGACAGATTTGAAGTTGAAAAGGCTAGGGCTTAGGGAGGGAAGTATTGTTTTCGTTGAGTTTTTATGAGGGAATGAGGTTATGGGACGAAATTAGGGATTAAAGGGGATTGGGGTCAGGTTATTTGGTAAAACACGGGTAAAACCTGTGTTTTTAAAGATATTTGGTCATACATTACATTCTCATATTGATTATGTCCTTTTGTTCATGTTTATGCATATTTCTCACATACTTACTATATTTCATGTACTAACACATACTTTTGCCTACATTGTCTCATAATGTAGGGCCTGACTCTCATCCTCCCACACGTGGCTAGCTCGGAGATCTATTTTACTTAGATTTGATTATTGAGTCCTCATGTTTTGAGGACAAAACCACTATGACTTTTCTTCATGCTCTTGGACTATTTCTTTCCTTATGTTTGGTGAGCCAGGAACTTGTCATATGCCCCATCTAAAGTAGTAGAGACATGTTTAGACTACATGAGTATGTTTAGCTCTTTTGACTATTTTGTTGCTTTTCTTATATCGAGATTCTATCTTTTGAGACTTATCTTCCGCATTTCTGATTTTTTTGAGTATGTCTTATTTACCTTATGTATCCTATGTATGCTAAGAGGCTTGGTTGGGATTCTTCGGAATTCTAGTCGTCGTGTTACGTCTAGCCTAGATTGTGTCCCCAAGTCAACACTTATAAGGCAATCAAACAAGCAAAGCGCCAAACGCCAAAAAATCATCTTGAACACCTTGGGATACAAACGAAAGGTCGTTCTAGATCACTCGATATTTTTGAGCTAACTGCACTAATGAAAATTTTCATCCGAGCATGTTTCCAAGAATGTTGACCGAAGTCAAACCTTAGCCAACTTTCAAAACTAAAACGCCTAATGGCTCGAACTCACGCCAAAAGTTTCGGTGCCTAAACCACCCACCACTAGCCCAAAATGGACCTTCAACAGCCGATGGAACTGACAGAAATCTCATACGACATCAGATTCTCCGAATCTTGACCAAAGTCAACTCTTTCAACTCAAAGGCTTCCAAAAAGAAAAAGATTCGTTCAAATCTCTCCCAACCACCTCGGGAAGTGTGCCACCTATCTCAACACACCACACACTACACAGAAGCTACGAAAAGGGGCAAAGATAGGAATTTCACACAAAAGCAAACAAATGACCATGAGGGTCATTACCTTACCTAAATATATCGTGTTTAGAAAATATTTACTATTTATAGCTATAAATTCTTAATACATTTATGTTGCATGTATAACTCACTTTTAATACATAATGCAGATTTTTTTTACCAAAACAAGCTTAATACATTTTAAGATGCTTATAATACATCTATATTGTATGCAAAATTCTTTTATACATATCGTAATACATTTATATTACATGCATAATTTATTTTTAATACATAATGCAATTTTTTTTACCAAAACAAGTAAAATACATTTTAATACATTTATAATACACATTTCATATATAATTCAATTTTAATACATAATACAATTGCTATAAATAGTAAATATTTTTAAATGTGATTTATCTAAGTAATAAATAAAGCATATGTTTTAAAAGCAGTAAATATTTTATAAAATGAACTCAAAAAGGTAATTATCCCTTTTCATTGATATCCTTCCTTTTTCACAATTGTTGTTCCTTTCCCTTTAAAAAGATTTCGATAAATACAAGAAGTGCAGCGTCAAGTCCAAGAACCTATAAGATGGAACAAAAACTTCTCAACTCCTACATGTTACAACCTAAAATAGAATACTGGTACCAATTTTACAATTCGAAAACGAAAAACAACAATAAAGTGGCTTAGAGGAGGAAGTGGATGTGCTAGCTTGTTTGCTGGTTAGATTTTTGCAACGAGTAGAAAATACCAGACTTGCTATATTGCTACTTAAATCCACATATCCATCAATTTACAACAGAAAAATAACAATAAACAAATTCACTAAGCAACTTCAAAATGGTCAGACTAGTTATACTTTCTTTTTTTGCATGTAACTGGGTACATATAAAAGAAAATATGTGTAGCAGCAATGAGGCCCCAACGAAGATTTCATTGAGAAGGGACTCACGTGAAGTGTATGAACCCTTTTGTTTTGTTCCTCCATATGATCCCTGTAATTCATACTGACGGGAAATACTTGTTGAGATTGAAGGGAAGGGAGTAGAATTCCTCACTTCTTGTGTCACTCTTGAAGGACCGGAACTTGTTCCACCAGGGCTTGCCTCTGTCTTTCTTTATTGAATTATCCTTTTTGTGCATTGTGTTGTCCAGGAAATAAGCCAAGATGCCAGCAACAAAAGCTTCCGATGAGAAGGGCACATTGACCATGTCATTGAACTGAAGAATAACAAAGCACAAGTAACTCTTTTCAGCGACTTCTCAATAATTGGACGAAATCAAAGGGAAAACCAAAATGTTAAGATGTATTGAGATAGAGCTAATTGCTAATACCCATCGTCCATGTGTGTGAACAGGTCCATAACCAGCAATGACAGTGTATTCATTGAAGTACTGTGGTACTGATAAACCCAGAAAGATAGAGAAACCCAATATAAACTTGTTACGGAAACTATTAAGATTGCAGAACTGAAGGAAGCTTAAGCCTCCAACCCCTACAAAGAAAGAGAACCAAGGAAATCACTAACTCATCATAACGTGAACCACATATTGGTAGTGATCATGACACGGGGCTTCCCTTGCATATTTACATACCTACGTAAGCAAAGAATAGGCAATACAGAGCGCCTACAATGGGTGCTGGAATCGAAGCAAAGACGGCTCCAAATTTTCCTGAAGAGAAACAAAGTGCATTAAGATAAATTAACATGCAAAAGAGGAGCAAGGAGGAACAAATCGAATATCAGCGAAAATCAACAAAATACTTGGACAGGACATTTACCAAGAATTGAAAAGAAAATCATAAACCCTGCTGATATCTGAACAACTCTTCGGCTGCCAACGCGTGTTAGTGCTAAAAGACCAGCATTTTCACTGCATGTGTACGAAGGGAAAGTTAATTCGTCTTAGATGACTAATTTATTTCATCTTATTGTGCTGAAGAAGATTTTGCCTGTACTTACACAGCTACAGAAGATCCATTCCCAGTGCCAAACAAACCCGACAGTAAAATGCCAATTCCCTGACATAACACAGATTTGGAAAGTAACTACAGCAAAAAGTTTCGTCATATGATGATAATTAGGGAGCACTTTGGCAAGAGATCGGAGTGAGGAAGTGCAAGAACAATCATCCTTCTCGTGAATCAAAGGGAGAGTACCATATTAATTGTCTGTCCATATATGCTCTCATACCCCCCCCCCCAATATTTAAAAAAAAAAGATAAGAGAATATAAAAGGTCCTTTCTCTTTCCATGATCCAGAAACTTTCTTCAATGATCCTCATAACTCCCCCCCCCCCAATCCAAAAAAAAAAGAGAATATAAAAGGTCCTTTCTATTTCCATGATCCAGATCCAGTTGATCCCCACTCCTCCATCCCTCTACCGCCTTCATTTTTCCCAATACAGTAATTCAGAGGCTTGCATAAGTTTCAGACCATGCCCATATGTCGTGTAGACAGAAACGTGAGAAACTCAATAACTAGAGAGGAAAAGAAGGCATGTAGTAATTTCCAAATCTCGTTCTGCAAGATAAACTAATCCTCCCACCAAAATGGGGGAAGAGAATGAAAGATAGAGAGTAGAGAAGAAGGAAAACAAATACTAGAAATCATACAAGGAAGCAAGGCCTGGCAATAATAAAGTTTCAAGACAAGGGTTGTCAGATGGGTATGCAGGGCTTTGGCTTTGACTTATCCCTTAAGCAACATAAAGAACGATAGCACCATTACACTGCCATACCGAAGTGGATCCACTTAGAAAAATCAGTAACCATGGTGACTCAGAATGTTAGCTTTGCAGCGCTGAACAAGACCTAAACAACTCCGGCTTCGATTGAGGGGACGCATTTTACTCGAGCAATGCATGGAGAGAGTCATGTGACAGACAGGTACTAGCTAAAGAGTCATGTGACAGACTTGGGATACTAGCTGAAGAAATTTGTTATACCAAAGGTGAAATCTTCTGGTGGAAAAAGCTAATCTGAGAAGACTGAAACTATGTCATGACTCTCCATATAACCTTTCAAACCACCCTATGCATTTGACTGTACGTTCTAGTTCAACAAAATAATAAAATTGTTTGCATTTTCCCTTTTTCGTCATTGTATTATAAAATGGTGGGATTGGGGAGTGGAGTTTACGGGGGGGGGGGGGGGGGGGTAGCATCTGCTTACCTGCCAACCTACGCCCCGGCTGAGTATAGATGGTGGCATGGGAGTGGCACTTGCATATCTTGCAACTGCAATAAAAGCACCAGTAGACTGAAAATACCAGAAAGCACAAGCAAGAAAGAGATTAGCTTCAGCTCTACATATTGACAAGCATAAAAGTATCCATACTCACAAGGAAAATTGTGGAATAAAATTAAAGAAACGATAGAAGAATTTAAAGAAGGGCAGAACAGAGCAGGGGATAATAAGAGAGAGATAGCTGTAGGTTAACAAGTAACCTATATAATCTGAACCAACAACCTGAGGTGTCATTATATTCATTGCACCCTAATGCAAGTAGAGAGTACTACGTAACAAAGCAACAGAAATATCAAAATAGAAACGCAGACCTACAACATTTGTAAGCATGCCAGAGAATATAGACGAGAGATAAGCCCGAGTAGGAAGACCCTTCTCATCCATCCTTGAGTTTGGGGGATTTGAGTCAACAAGGGAGCAAAGTAGAAAAGTACCAGTATTGACAACTGGGGAGAGGGAGGGTGGGCAAGAAATATAGATTACAGCACCACAAAAATGCTAGTATCAGATAGTAGTACAATATTCACTATGTACTGAAGTTCTGATGGGTGACAAACCTCTACAAGAGCAACAAATGTAGCCATCATCATAGCAAATGCTTCACCAGCATCAAATGAAGGTGCTCCCCATTGAAAAGGATATGGAACTCTAATCCTGCAGATAATCCGGCAAATTATGAAAATATTACAACAATTCAATAAAGTATCATGTATTAGATCAATGAGTTAGTACATAGAAACATAAAAAAGAAAGAAAGAAGGAAAGACAAGACAAGACAAGGAAAAACAACAATGAAAAAATGAAATAGTAAAAGATGAAGGGAATTAGCTAAAAAATAAAGCAAGCGAAAAGGGAGGGGAATATAGTAGTACTTCTGTTGCAATCCCAAACTATTGGATACAAGTCCATATCGATAATAGTTTCACAACTTTCAAGACAGCACATTCATTATGAACTTTAAAAGTATGTTCTGGTATTTTCTCTATTAAACTACCCTTTCAACCATTACTTTAATATTTTTTTCCACTATTACTAATAAAATATATAAGTCGAACTAACAACTACAACTTGCGTGATCAAATATTGTTATATAAAATGTAACGGCGCAGTATACCTTGTTTAGATAGCATCATGAAGAAAGGAAGTCCAAAGTGAAAGAATTTTCTATTACAAAGAAGGGTTTCAGCAGGAAGAACAAGCTAATCTTTTTTTCTTTCTTGGGTTTTCTGGAAAACTGAACAATTTTCATTATCTTCAGTTTCTGTAAGTTACACTTTGGTCTTCGCAAAACAAAAATTGCTCTCCTTCCAAAATGTTGGTCTTTTTTTGTTTCTAGTGAAGTATTTTGGAAAATGTGTCCAACCCAACAGTCACCCAGTTACATTGGAAGGAAAAGCATCATTTTGACAAACTGACGGAGAAATCAAGTAGGAAGTTAAGCGAATACAGACACTTAAACAAACCTACTAAGTAAAGTGGAAACCTTTGCTTTTGACAATTGCATCATGTGCCATGATGATTGGCCTATTAGTGGAAACTGGAATGATGAAATGGAGAAGACAAGAAATCCTTAGTGTGCACAATAATATCAATTATTCAACTATCCCTCAATTTCAATTAGTTGGAGTTGGCGACATGAACTTTTTGCATAGTTAGGATTTCTCCTCTGAGTATTAACCAACCAGAACCCCACTATTTATCCAAGCTTGGGACTGATTATTCTTCACCAAGATGGAGTTTGGTCCAAGGGTTATAAAAACAAAAATAATAGCTTTTACCATTTCCGAAGTGTAGGCAATTTCACAAAGAAACTACCTTGCAGATTTAAACATGAAATAGGTTAATTATTTTCTGTGCGAGAATTAATGAATATTAATGTGCACAAGCATTCCTCCATTATGCCTAGAGGTTATGAAAGAAAAACGCACAAGAATATCCCCTGTAAAATAATAAAAGAAGAGGACTTACCAGGGAGCAGCGCCAATAAGTCCAGCCCGATCAGTTCTGCAGCTTATCTGGGTCTTTAGTGCCTTGTCATTATAAGCCCCACCCACAGTAAGAATGTACGCATAAATCCATGTGATTGCCACCGTGAAGAGAACAGCAAAGCGATCAAAGATATGCTTCCCTGGGCGTATCAGATGGGCCAAATACTGCATTAACCACCAAGTTAACTTTGTAAGTTTCATGTCTAATGATGCCTTCCAACATAAATAATGTTCAAAAGGAAAATTTGATTTCCCAAATAGCATCCCACCTGAGAGAAGATGACCAAGAGGACCAACTGTGGCAACCCAACTTCAACACATTTGGCAACCTAAACAGAGAAGATGTTTGTTTTCACTTTAACAGCAAACTAGGGAACAAGTCCATGAACACCCAAACAGAAAACTTGTAATGTACTATAGGATTGATACTTCAGAATCAGTTCAGCGAGGTTGTATACTTACCCCAGGAAAACCAAACTCATAAAGCCCAAAGCCAACAAGAGACACCAACGGAACAGCTGAAAGTGGGGTCAGAAACCTATGAATCCACAGAACATAAAATGTTAACAGAACATAAAATGTTAACAAGAGCTAGTTTCCACAGTATCTAAATGAAGCCTTTGCCATGAACATACAGACAACAAACCACAATGAATAATCTTTGGAGGTTTAGCTTGATACACTAGCATAGAAGAACACTATGCGAAGTGCAGAAATATATCACTTCACCAAAATGATGGATGAAGGAGAAGGTACTACATGAGAATTATGATTTGGGTGCATAGAGAAGGACAATTTGAAGTATGAATTATGCTATAGGTAATGAATAGTTTACGGCATGCATAAGCATTGTGACATTGACAAACCTTACAACGTTGCGCCAGAGACCACTGAAACCCAGGACAATCTGAAGTGTTGAAGCAACAATAAGTGCACCTTGGGTGGCTCGCATTATCTTCTTGAATCTCTGATGAGTCATAGGAGATGTTTACAATCAATAAGGACCAAATATCTCTAAGATGCAACAGATGAGTCTCATAATATCTTACACTGTGTCTCCACATATCTTCCCTTCCATTAGAGAATTAAAAGGAAGATACACCAATATGTATCATAAAAAGAAAAAAATAAGCAGCTCGTTTAAAATTGCTAAATGCAAGCAACATAATAATTAAAAAATTGTTGTTATTTATTTTTTGACGTTTTAACGCTGAGATCATTACGTATTCACACAGAAGAAGAAATACAATGTCTGAAGAGACCAACCGAAACAGGGTCTGGGTCCTCCCATCGACCAGAAAGGATTATTGAAATTGTAGGTGCAACAAAGGTATAGGACCCGCCAATCACAGCAGGCAGCCTAGTCCCAAAGGAAGTCTGTAACAAGGTGTTCAACCCAGAAACAAATAGCAATGTCTGAATAACTTTTGCCTTTTCCTCCTGCAAAAGGTCACGTAACAAAAATCAATCATGGGTTATGTAGTTAAACAGCTTAATTGTGTTAAGAGGCCTCACATTTCCACCTCCCATTTGGGGAACCAAAGCCGTAGGAATGATAACTGTTGTACCAAGCATAACAAGGTAATGTTGAAATCCAAGAAGGATAGCCTCAGCTGCATTCCAACAATTCAACAAAATCAGCATGGTACAACATACAGATTATGGTGAAACTGGTAAAAACATATTTAAAGAAATATTATTTATTTTATTTTATTTGAAATGGTACATATTTAAGGATGTTAGTACAGAGAAGTATCTGGTTGACTCTTTGTTCAAGAGCAATACGAGGAAGCATAGTTGTCAATCACCAATATAATAGTTTCACAAAATGAGCCTACTCGCCATGAAACTCTTGAACAAGTTATTTTCATGTAACCTGATATGGGCACGGTTAGAGGCATTTAAGATATATGCAGATAAAAGAGATTCCAGTAATTACAGGAGACCCAAAATTAGCCTGAGCTATATACTTTAAGCACACGTGGAACGAAAAATAAACCCATCTTTTTTACCAAAAGAAGGGGGAGCACATAGCTGAGAAATTTTTCAAGATCTCAATTTGCCAACAAAAACATAATTAGCTGTCAATTTACTGCAACCCGTAATTGAGACCGGTTGTAGGATAAAAATACCAATCAATCACAAATTAGTTAGGTCAGCAATATGAATTCTCTATATCAGTTAGGCAGAGAGAGTTGAGGAAAAGGAAAAGATACAATACAAGACAAAAAAGAAAGAAACATTGAGAAAGTAGATATAAGCTTCCCCCAAGACTCCTATCAAACCTCAAACAGTAACAGAGCAGAGGTATGGACTTACGCCATGGGGGAGGACTAGTAATACAGTAGGAAACATTGGGAAGCTGATCTTTTGTTGGATGTGGAGCTGGGTCATCTGACTTTGCTGCTGGAGCTGCTCCTCCACCTGCCATTTCTTCCTCTACAAACTCAAAGAAAACACTGGAACTCAAGTGTTCAACAGTATAAAGCAAAACCCAAAGTTTACCCAACTTTCTAGAGAAAACACCCAAACTTTTTTGTCTAGTCGGAAAGAAATTCTGTACCCAAGAATGACGAGATTCGAACAACAAACCACATGTTACTATAACCATATACCTACTAACTTTATACCAACAATTTAAAAAAAAAAAAAAGACAGAGAAAATGAAACTGTAACAACTAGTGCTTGCCAGTGTAAAGTTTATACTCGAAAGTCCAAAGTTCAAAATGGCTAAGTTTTAATTTTAGCTTTAAAAAGTCCTTTTGCTTATATTTTTTGTCTCAAAAATATCTTTTTGACTAGTAAAATAGCTTTAAAATATTATTTTACCTAGCAGTTGCTAGAAAAACAAGAAAAATGACCTAATGTTTTTTAAAAAATTTCTTAGAGGTGAAGGTGGATGGTTAGAATCAGTGAGACATATAACATGTAAGAGGAAAAAAAATATACGCTCCCCATTTTAAATAATGACATATACTTTCTTTTTTTCTTTCCAACTCTTTATACATTATGAATTTTTTTTAAAACATATATCACATACTTTTTTGGCATAACTATTAAAATTTATTTTTCTATGTTAATAATAAGGAATTTAATTTACTTACTATAAAAGTTATATGATCAACAAAATTAAATTCAATTACACCTTAGTATATTATATTACTTATTGTAACTTTTTAAGTTATTCCAAATTACATTCGAAGACCAGTATAACAATTTTGAAAGAAAACAATAGAATAAATATTTAGTTAAAAAATAATACAAGTAACTAATTTGATATAAAATTAAAATCATAGTAAATTGTCATTTAAATAGTCAAATTAGTTTCATAATCTCCAATATAATTTTTTTTTTCAAGTCTTCACGATTAAAAGCGTATGTTTCTAACTTTAAATTGAGAATAATTACCTTAGTTTGCGTAGTTCAAGAGTAAAAGTTTCTTATTTTGGAGCAACCAATAGAAGGAAAATATTTTTATCTATTTTGTTTGTTGAAGGCATTTTTTAGCCAAAAAAACATAACGAGAATAAACTGAACCTTTTAAATGGGAAAACTACCTTGACATACATCTACACCATATATCCTAATTTAATTTGTACTTTTCAAATGATTATGTATCTTGTAATTAATTAATAATTTTCTATCATATATTGAGGAAAATATATCTAAATATGTGTATTTTTGCTATCAGATACACTAAAATAGGGAGAGAGACGAGTGAGATAGTTATGTATCCCAGATACATCTAAATCACAATAGATATACACTAGATACATGTCTCTATATATACCTAGTGTGATTCGCATGTATCTTGGATACTAGATACATAGGAGTGTGACAAGCGAGATAAGAGGAAGGCGAGCGAGATTTGTTATGCATCTCAGATACATATGAATCCATCTGTATACAGTATTTCTAGAACAAATTACACCTAATTTTGATCTCATGTATCCCGAGATACATGTATCTGAACATATCAAAATTTGATAAAATTCGTAATACTACAAATTAGAGTATATCTAAGTAATTAGCTCCTAAACTAATAAATTTTGAGAAATTTTTCCTTAAATAATTAAGGAGGTATATTTAATCTTTTTCCCAAGCATAAAAAGTGTAAACGAAAATGCTAACAAAAAAGTAACAAGAAAACTACAATTTATTGTACTTCCCAATTTAAAAAAAATATTTCTTTATTTTTTTGATAATTTTTAATTTTAATTTTTATATGATATTCTTAAAAGTATAAGATTAACTAATATTTTAATTTATTCTACATATTTTAAATTTAAAATCATAAAATTTATAAAATAAACTTTTTAAAATTTTATATGAAATCAAACCGGAGAAACAAATTGAAATAAGACAATAAAGCTTTTCCACCATCTCAAGCGAGTACGTGGCAATAAATTGAAAATGAAAAGGTTTAAGGAGAGAAGAAAAAGGGAAAAGCAACTTTATAGAGGATGGTATTATGTTGTTGCCTAGGGGTGGGCATAAAATATCGAAAACCAAATTATCGAATCGAATCGGCAATTTTGGTATTTTGGTATTCGATATTCGGTAATTCGATTTGATATTCGATACCGAAATATTAAATTTTGGTATTTCGATTTCGATATTCGGTATTTATAAATATATCGTTCAATATTCGGTATTTACCAATACCCAAATTAATTTGTTGGGCCGCCTAACCTAAAGGACTCCTTTTAAACATAAAGGACTATAAGCCCATTGGTAAAATTTAATTTCAGCCCTATTATATCTTTAACTTATCTAACCCTTACACACTAACACGCCTCTGTTATCATCTTTATCTTTATAGCGAGAAAGAGAAGAGTAAGCTGCAAAAATGGGAGTTTTCACCTTTGTTTTCAAAGGGTCAGGAGATGAATGGAGTGCTAAGCAATACAAGGGTGATCTGGAAGCATCTGCTTCTTGTACCTATGATCTTCAACGCAAGCTTGTTCAAGCTGCTCTTGTTTCTGACTCTTCTGGTGGTGTTCAATCATCTTTCTCCTTTATTACACCTTCCTCTACTGTTTTCCAGGTGATCATTGGTGGTGGTGGCGGTGGTGGAGGAGCAGCAGCAGAAGAATCAGCTCCTTCTGGTGGTGCAGCAGCTGCCGAAGCAGCTCCAGTTGAGGAGAAAAAGGAAGAGAAAGAAGAGAGTGACGACGATTTGGGATTCTCACTCTTTGACTAGATTGACATTACTATATAGTAGTATAATTTTTGTGTTACTGCATCTTTTGTTAGCTTCATTTTGTTGGTTCTAAAGTTTTGATAAACATTGGATTTTTTTATTTATTTTTTTAAATTAGAAGCCACTTCTTATTTTTCTTCAAAATTCAATCTTTGTTAAAACATATAGTACTACTACTAACATACATAACCAATACAGAGAGCACTAAACAAGTTATCTCCTTATCTAAATCATTTGGTAATTAAAAAAATATACAAGTTTGCTAAGATTCTTCAAGGTGCTAGCCTTGAGCCCTACAAGCAATAGCTGTAGTTCTGGTTGCTATTTTTGATTTAGAATTTCTGAAAAAATATTGAAAAGATGAACTCAAATTCAGTGCTTTGAAAATCTTTTCACATACCCCTTGGCCTTGAAATTTTGATGATGGTTTAGTTCTTTTCCATTTTAGACTAGTTTGGGAGAAGGTTGGATGTAGAGGAAATGGAGATCATATGGAGTCTAGTTTATTTAATCATGTTTCTCCTAAACATTGAATTATCAGTTGTTGTTTAAGTGTCTAATGACATTGTTTTTTATTGTTCTCCGGGAAAAAAAATACACTAACACTTAAGTTAAGACCTCATCACCTCAATACTTCAGTTTTTGAAATTGGTCATGTTGCAAGGGAGGTAATCTCTTTTACCAGGTGCTATCCATGTTCTCCATTTTTTTTATTCTGTATGCCTTTTTTTTTAATCAACTTCTGAAAAGTGAGGATACCATATAAAGAAGAGATACATTGATAGAAAAGCTTGGAGCCAAAATTGATTATACCTAATCAAGGAGACAAGATATTGCATGAAATCTCAGTACCAAAATACTGAAACTGTAAGGGTACATGTTAATACACATATTATTTTGTTCTGTTTTTCTATGATTTTTTAAGGATTGCAGTGAGCACAATTGATCCTTCATGTTGAGTTAATCATGCAAGTGCTTGTGAAACATTTTCTGAAATTGTGTATACTAACCAGGAAACAGAGATACTGTGATGCTCTAATCAGTTCCAAGATAAGGTTGTGGTGTGTGACTCTTTCCTTTGTCAGCTTCTAAAGGATACAGTTAGGGGTGTTCATGGTTCGGTTTGGGTCGGTTATTGATTAAAATCATAATCAAATTAATTTAATCGGTTTTTAAATGTCTAAAACCATAACCAAACCAAGTAAAATATTAACCACCGGTTTGGTTATTGTTAGTTTGGTTCGGTTTGGTTCGGTTATTAGGTTTATGACTAGCCGGGACAATTCAAATATTCTCTCCCTACATTCTTTAAATTTCTTATGAATCTCTTTTTTCCTCACGATCCACAAGGGCGAACGTTGCTGCATATTGAGGGAAAGACATGCTAATGGCAAATCAGGTGGACCAAACTTGCAACGCAGTTTAGATTTAAAAGAACAAGTCAAACAGAAGTTTCAAAATACAAACAACTTTGTCAATTACAATGAAAAGATTACATATTTAAACTAAACTAACTAGAGAATCCATAATATAATCAAAAGTTGGGCTTGGATTGTTGGGCCTGGATTGTTGGACTTGGACATATGCTGCTTAGTGCTTACGACTTATTAGAATTTAGAGTTGGGCTTGGATTGTTGGACTTGGACATATTCTTTTAAGACATGGGCTTTAAAAATAAGTAGATCAAAATTAAATTAATAATTAGAAGGTATAAAATATCTTTAATTATTTATGAGAAGCTAATATTATACATATAAATAATTATAAATTTTATGTATATAATTATCGGTTTGGTTCGGTTATTTATTCGGTTATTTTTTACTATAACCATAACCAAACCAAATATTATCGATTTTTCAAATTTAAAACCAAACCAAATCAAATGTCAGTTTTTTATTCGATTTGGTTAAATTTTTGATTTGGTTTTGGTTTTAACCAAACCTGTGAACAACCCTAGATACAGTGATGCTCTAAACAGTTTCTGACTTTTTGCAATGTCGGGATTTTCATCACTGGGGTTATATGCGTCGTTGAAGTTGGGAGATTTTGAATAAACCATAATGTACATGTTTTTACAATTAGTTTGAGACTCAGTTATATTTTTGTATTCGATCCATTGCTTAGTTTGTTATTAAAAATCTCCGCATCTCTTATTATTGCTATTGTGAATATGATCTACTATCATATTTCGTGTGGACTTCGACTTCAATATGGTATTACTGAATATCGTACCGAACCGAAGTTTGATTTACCGATTACCGAATTACCGAACCGAAGTTTGAAAGCTCGTTATTTGGTATATACTTTGAATTATCGATTACCGAATTATCGAACTCGAATTTTAAAAATACCGAACGTCCAGCCCTACTGTTGCCCAACGTAAAAAGAGAGAAAAGAAGTCTAGAAACAGTATATTAGAAAATACTCCATTTATTTCATATTAATTGAATTTTTAAGATAATTTATATATATTAAGAAAAATATTTAAGAATAAAATTTGAATCATACCTTTCACTATTGCTCTCAGTAAAATCATAAATATAATTTTTCAAGTAGTATGATTTATCTCCTAGAAAATATAAAACTTCAATAAATGAAAGGACAAATATAAAAAAAATTAAATATTCATCTTAAAATTTAAATAATTCAATTATTTTGAATAATAAAAAAAATCTTTAAAATTTAATTATAATTGAACAACGAAAAATTTCTTAGAAATTTAATTAATACGGAAGAGTGGAGTATCCAGTAAAATTCTGCATGAACTGCACAATGTGAGGATAAAAAGATTGGGCCCCTTTTCTCTCTCTCTCTCTTTAAAGAAAAAGGGCATTCGCAGAATCTTTCTTGATTAGACACATTAATTAATGAACCTTCTTTTGTTTAATTAATTACGCTCCAACATACATACCACTCATAAGGTCTGACTTTGTCAAATAAGAAAGAATTACCTAATTAATTAAATAACCTATTCTTAGTTTTTTTTTAATAATAAAGCTCCTTTCTCTGATGGTGTGTTCACATGTATTGCCCATATGATTGTTCTTTTGTTTTTTGTAACAACCGGTGAGTTTTGACAATTTGATTTCACAATTATACCTTGTATTTTAGTTTCAGTAATACTCTTTTCTTTAAATCATTTTTTCTGGTTCACTATATTGAAAAATAAATTTCTATTTTTAGTTATTTAATATAAAAAATTAATAAATAATTTATTATTTTATATCTATTAATTTTTGGATACTTACAACATGTTGCATGTGTATTTCATGTTATTTTTTAAAAAATAAAAAATTAAACTACATACATATTATTCAGAATAATTTTTTGTTGTTATAGAAATTGAAGTACAATCAAAAAGTTCCATCACATTTACTTTCTAAGTGATAATATAAGCTATTTAAGTGACCAAATATCAAGTTTAAAATGATTGAATATGCTCTCTGAATATAAAAATATGAACAATCACATTAAGGTCTCATATTTATATTACGATTAAACGTATAAATTTTAATGTACATATGAATATTACGACATGCATTAAGATTTATAGGCATGTATCAAAATACATATCTGAATATATAAATATTTTCTTTAGTATTTTTTTATATTAACAATGTTTTGAGGTGTACAGATTTTTGTGAAGAACTCTTATTGCCATAATTATTTGGGTGTATTAATGGTTATCAAGAACTCAAGGTTTTTGAGTGAAAAAATATTGGTCAAGATTAAAAATAATAACAATGTAAAATATGCAACTATGTTTATACTTGAGATCTTTTATTACAATTTAATTTTAGGCCATTAATTTTACTGAGACTTCTTGATCATCAAATTCCTCTTGTACGATTACACTAAATATATATATATATATGTGTGGTGATTGTATTTTAATCTCTCAATACATGTGAATCGGAGAGTTGGAGAAAGAAGTGATATTATAATATACTACTACTAGATTATTAGTTTTTCCTTCTATATTCTAATAAATATGAAAGAAATTTTTTCTTTCATTTTTCATCTTTTTATCTTGATTGTCTTTATTAAATTACTTTTGATTGCATCTATTTATATGCTATAATCATTATATTTAAATTTTCAGGTATGGTACAATCTAGCGGAAATTCAAGAATGATTTGGAAGAATATGGAGGTTAGTTTAATTTTTTTCCCAATTAAATGTAAACATTTAAAATATTATTTTCTATCACAAAATAATATTATTTTATTAAAATGAGATTTTTATAATATATTATTAATCCGACGTTTAATTTCATATGAACATTGAGATATAGAAAACAAATAATCTTAATCATTCAATGTTCAGATTTAGAGGCCACATCTTAATATTCAGATTTTATACATCTTGATCTTAATGCACATCTTAATATGATCAGATGCTTATTTAGATTAAGGCTTCTTAATTTTAATGGAAACAAATAAGGCGTTAGTGTTGTGTGTAATCACATACTATCTTATCTTATCTTTTATACATACATACATATATATATATATATATATATATATATATATATATATATTAGAGAACCCTTGACCAGGTGATGTGGTATCACCACAAGCGAGAAATATCCTTTTTATTCAATTAAATATTCTCATCAATTAACCTACCTGTCACGCTCCGGGAGGGTACCCTAGACGTAACCGGCACTCAGAAACCATTTCTGGCTCTCAAGCGAACCACATAGCCTGATCACACATCCGTCCATTCATTCAATCAGCGGAAGACAAAAAAAATAAAGAGAATTTTTGGTGGGCAACTTAAAAGATCAATCCAACTCAAAGAATAAAGGCTATGGGCCAACCAATCAACTCTAATATTTGTCATTAAAATAGTTTGACAAGAATAATTCAATGAAAAAGATACTCAATCGCCCCATCACTATCTAGTCTATGAAGCCTCTATCACTACTATCTAATTTGGTGCCAATGACATGTTCATGACTACCTCAAATTAAAATGAAAAGGGCTAACTCGACGCAAGAATACACAAATGGTGTCCTCCGAATGTAGGGGAGGACTCACCAATACGCTGAGTGCGAATAGATCCCCAATGATGCTCCTATTGACGATTTCTTAAACTTGTCTCTGCATCATGACATGATGCAGGTCCAAATAGACATCAGTACATGGAATGTATGAGTATGTAATATGGCAGAATGAAATATACCTCAAGGACGAATAACGCTGGTTTAATTATCTCAAAACCAGAAAGATATGGGAGACTCAATCAAAGTGTCATAAGTCTAAAGTAAGAATACCTTTTTGACAAAGACCAATCATATACCATACAATCCAATCCAATCATGTACAATACAGTGCAATTAAATCATTCAATCCAATTCAATCATATACTGTTAACTCGAAGTCAATCACATATCATCTAATCCAATCAATTCACATATCCATCCAAATCATGTACAATCAAATCACAACTCGCCTAACCCAATCTGTCCATATACCCTCAACTCAACAATTAACTCAAAGGACTCAACTCAATAAATAAGTAACAACTCACTCAAGTGTCCTAAGTCTAACAAGAAATAGTTTAGACGAGACCAAATCACATGCGACTCAACTCAACTGACTCGGAGTACTATCAAGACCTAAATGAGAATTTCTCTTATCCGACAACCATCACTTATGAGCCAGTGATAGTACAATAATCAGACGTTATTGCCACGTCCGTCCATACCTTGCCAGGGCATGAACGCCTCCCTAATCATGGGTTCCATCGATTAGTCAAGTCCTATCATTTCAGGATAATAAAATGGGAAACATTCGACTTTAACGGTTCGATCCCATGGGAAGCATCCGACTTTAATAGTTCCATTCCTACCTAAGTTGGCGGCGTAGTTTCTGTGGTTCGAGTATGGACTATAATCTCACCCGCTTCGGTGCTCGATACTCCTCCCATGACTCCATGCTCATAAGACTCCATCCAATCATCTCAAACAAGCCCTCACGGCTAGTTTCATTTAGAACCTTGCCGACTCATCAACTCTATCCTCAATTCAACTCAATCGAGTCATAATGGCAAGTCTCATTGGACTCTTTTCAAATCGACTCATTTCAATCATCAAACTCTTCCCTTCAAATTTGATACCATCTCAACTCAATGGATGTAGAAAATATTATGTACATTAAAAATATAATTCCAACTCCTCAACTCAAACTCAAAATAGATACTTTAATGTAAAATACTCAACTCATTTAGAGGCTCCTCAAACTCAACTCATACTTAAACTTCTTTTTAAATCAAAGATGTAAATAATCATTCTTTAGACTCAAAATAGTGTATAAATAGTTTATGCAAAAAGGTTCACAAATCAATTATTTAAAGCTCCTCCTCAAAAGATCATTTGTTTTCAAAATATTCATAAGACTCCAATCAACTCAAATTATGCAAATCACATACCACATAATCACATTAGACTCCAATCCACTTCATCACACAACATCCTCATCCACATAACCTCTTCATTCACATCATTGTCAATTATCATCATTCACATCGTCATCATACATAATCATCACATCATCATCATGTATTATCATTCACATCATCATCAAACATTATCATTGCATCATTGTTAAATATCATCATCACATTAATCGTCAAATATCTACTCCAAAATCCTTATTTTAGTCCTATGTTTATTTTATAGAAGCAAAAGGACATTCTTAACTATCCAATTCATTCTTTTCATTCCAATCAATACATATATACACAAAACCATCCATCCCAACCTCAAGACAATTATGACAAAGAAATCTCATCTTGGGTTCATGTGAATGAAACATGAATCCATACTCTCAACAAAACTCAACTCAATAAATATCGTCAATACCTATAAATCTATATACAAAAATCCATTTGTAGTCAATAATATGAAAGATAACTATTTAGTAACTCAAGTCATTAAAAGCATCAATCAACCAATAGTATCTAAAAACATTCTATAGTTTAGGAAAACTTTCAAGAAAACCTTCTTAGAAGGTTCAACTCTTTCACAACTCCTATCCAACACATCTATGGGCATATGGAAAAACTCAATCTATATTTTAGGTTAGCCTTACATACCTTGTTTGAAGACTTTGAAGAAACCTTGATGTTAGGTCTTCAATGGAAGGCTTGAATTCTTGAAGCTCTTGAAGGCAGTCTTTGTTGGAGAAGGATTTGAAGAAGAAGAAGAAGAAGAGAGGGAAAATATTAGGGATTTTTAGAGAGAGAGGGAGGACTGAAAAATGGTCCAAAAACATCCAAGGATGGTGTATATATAATTAGGAAAAAGTCCAAGTTGCCCCTCTTCAAAAATCTGGAAAACTGGGCAAAAGATCTTGCTGGCGCTATATTGGCGCATTGCGCCACTGCAGCGCCAAGCCAAAATAGGCTTGAAACCCTGCACATCTAATAGTAGCGCATCGCGCCAAGGACCAAACTACTGAGGCTATTTTCTGGCGCTATAGTGGCGCCGGGCGCCACTGGAGCGCCAAGCCTATATTTCGCCCAGGCCTGAAATTCCTGTAGTACTAGTCTGTAGTAAAATGGTCATAACCTTTGACTCCGAACTCCAAAAATTACAATCCTTATGGCGTTGGAAAGAAGACTCAAAGAACTTTAATTTGGTAGGTCGTGGTCTACCCAGTTTATTATATTCTAGGAGATATGGTCGTTTGAGGTTGACCCTAATACTAACTCATCCGAAAACTTAATCGATTGGAGTTCTTTGGACTCGACTTGGTGTTAGAGATCCCTTATGACCCCAAAACACACTAACACTCTTCAATTACTTAGGAATTGATCCTAACTTATGTGTAAAATTACAAGTCCTCCTGTCCAAGTCTATACTCACGTGAATAAATGTTCGAATCTTAGCGAAAAAGTTTGGGGGGTGTTACACTACCTATCCGCGTACCAAACTAAAAACTGAAATGGGGCCTTCACACTTCAACCTGAATAGACCTCAACAACCGTTATATCGATTCCTTATGAATGTCCCTGCACCCTCTCTTTGAAGCTTTACAAAATGCCACTACAAAATTTCTACGCGCCATCAAGTTTTGTTGTCGTGTCTTGAAGCTGGGTAACCCGCCGCTGCGAATTCCTACAGCTTATCGAGTTCTATTGCCATGTCTTTTGTCTTTGAAGCTTTTCAACACGCTTCTGCAAATTCTTACCCACTATCCAGGTATTATGCTTTATCAATCTAATCTATTGCTTTTTCTAGTTCTCGCACCCTATCTTAGAAGCGAAGCAAAAGTCTAGTGCAAATTCCTACAAACTATCCAAAACTCCTCCTAATCTCTCTATTTTTATTTGTTTCTTCCCAATAATTTCCCATTAACGCATGTTGCACTGATGATTATAGAACACGGGTCACACGTGATGGTACTTTTGGATAAACAGAACAAAAAATGATATTAACTACTGATTGAACAAAATATCCTTCAAGTAAACATCACCTGTTGAATTGTTATGGTAATGAACATTAAAGTTATTAGATTATGTGATAGTCTTATGTCCTACAGCTAACCCATTGAGATGGAGACTCATAAAAAAATAGAACTTACCAATGCAGACTTCTACTTCCTGCAAAGCGCCACCCACACTCACTAAGAATTATCCAGGTATGCTGCATTTTTGATTGCACACACTTTGCTTTACTACTATCCTATTAAAGTATTTCGTTAGCCTTTAGAATACCTTATACCATCTTCCTATTGATTCCTCCTGTCATTGCTAAAAAAAGTACCACTACCTTTATATGATACTTTTCTTTTTGATATGTTAAGCTCTTTTCCATACAATATATTTCCCTTCTCAACCTTTTACATAACACTCTAACTGTTGTAATGTCCACCACTCCAAATTTTTAAGTTTGTCAGCTTTTGAAGTTCCCTTTATGATATATTTTTCCCTTTCCGTTACTTCTCCAAATTGTTACTTTTGACATCTCCCATTTATCTTCATACCAAATCCTGCAACTAAAAACAACCCAAAGAATCAACTCTTTACTTGACATTTGAAGCCCTAATAAAGAGCTGGGTGTAACACCCCTAAGTATCCTAACTTAGACCACTTAGAATTGCTCAAAATAAATTGGGCAAGGCCTTTCAAAACTGTGATCCACGACCAGGCTCCTACAAACTGTAGATTGAGCTAAAGGTTGTAGGTGAGGGTCATAGGTTACTCCTATACTTAGTAAAAATCCAGCCTCCTTCAACTCTTTCTACGAGTGGAATATACGGCCTATAGGAGTTCCTACGGACCGTAGATGGTGGCCGTAGAGGATTTCCAACCTAGGTCTTCTTGACAAAAAGTGGTTCCACCATCCAAGAGCCATTTTTAGCCAATTTTCATCAGGTGTCTCAAAATTAGACTGAAAGCATTGGGGGCACATGAAGGATCTTTCTAGACCAAACTCGATGTACCAGAGTTAATGAAACAGTAAGAATTCCATTCTGAAGTTGTCTTCCAGAACTTCTGAACAAAGTCATCAATTCAAGTTTAAGAATCTCTAAAACACTGAAACATTTATAAAAGCCAAATGAACAGCCAAGTGTAAAAGTAGTGTTAGCAAGTCATAAATGACTTGGATCACTATATCAACGCTCTAAATGATGAAAAGAAGGCATTTACATATAAATGACTTAAATGGTCATTTGAATATCTACTACTAAATAGGACTTTTGTTAGTGAAAGTAAGAATCAAGAAGTACTTGAAGGCTCAAATTAGCTGGGGAACTGCTCCTACATCTTTTTCTCAATCTCCCAAGTAGCCACATCAACTGGACGATGCCTTTAACAGAACTTCACCACAAGAATACTCTTGAACGCAACAGTCGTACATCTCTGGCTAGAATATCAACTAGCTCCTCTAGAAAGGTCAAATGATCATCCGACTCAAGAAAATTTTGCCAGAGTAGATGATACTTACTAGGAACATACTGAAACTATATCAAAACATACAAAACTAGGTGAATAGCTAAAAATGTCGGAGGTAGGGCTAACTCATAAGCGATATCTCTAACTGTCTTTAAAATCTCAATATGCCCTTATATACTTGGGGATAAGTTTGCCCCACCTTCCAAACCTCATCACGCCCTTCATGGTCTATACACAGAGGAATACTTGATAACCAACTGCAAACCTTAACGGTCGATGCCTACGATTAACATAACTCTTGTGCCTACTCTAAGCTATCCTGAGCTATCTTGCATCATCCGTTGATAATCTAATGTCCTTGAAGCAAATCAGTACCATACATTATGGGATTTGTAGACTCAAACCAACCAATTAAAGAACGAAAATGCCTACCATATAAGGCCTCAAACATGGACATTTGAATACTAGAGTGATAGCTGTTATTGTACGCAAACTTCTCCAAAGGAAAACACTTATCCCACTGACCACCAAAGTCTAAAGCACATGCCTACAACATATCCTCAAAAACCTAAATAGTGTGCTCTTACTGACCATTAGTCTATAGGTGAAAAGTTGTGCTAAGGTCGACACGAGTGCCCAAATTCTCCTAAAAGTTATTTAATAGCTGGAAGTAAATTCAAAACTTCGGTCTGAGATGATAGATATAGGCACACCATGATACAGAACCACCTCCAGAATATAGATACAAGATAATCTCTCGACGCTGAATTAAGACTGAATAGGGAGGAAGTGTAATGACCTGGTCAATCAATCTACTATGACCTATATGTTGTTAATATCTCTAGAAGTGAGAGGCAAACCCATGACAAAGTTCACGGTGAAATGATCCCACTTCCACTTAGAAATGGGTAATATTTGAAACTCACCATTAGGCCTCAAATGCTGGCAACACAAATAATGAGACACGTTGTTCACTATATCTCTCCTCATACCACTCCACTAATAGTGCTGCCTCAGATCACAATACATCTTCACAGTGCTCAGATGGATAGAATATCTAGAGTTATCCTCACAAAGGATCAACTGAATCAAACCACTAATTCTCGAAAATGAGATATGAAAAATGAATTTCAAAATCCAATCTATATCTAAGGCAACCTGACCGGCATCACCTCCCAATACCCTATCTCTAAGTGCTACTAAGGACTCATCCTCAAACTAACGACAACAGATCCAATCCAATAGAGATGACTAAATTCCCACATAGGCTAACACTCATCTGTAATCTAAAATATCGAATTGAATTATCCTATTAACTGAAGACTTAATGTCTAAATCCAAAGGTTTCTCTATAATAAACAAGAAGGCTAGACTACCCTTACGCACCATCTTCTGGTTTAAGGCATCCGCTACTTCATTCACCTTGACCAAATAGTAGAGAATAATAGGATCAATAATAGGATACACAATCTTAAACCATAGAAAATAAACTCCAATGACTTCAAATTCCTTTATCAACACAAATCTAATCCAAAATGTAGCACAAGACCCCCTCAAACTCGTCAGGGATACACTCCTACTCTACACCTCGATGCAGAATCATGGATTCACCCACATAGCCCTCATACACGTCGAGTTTATTGGGAGGATAAATAATAACAAAAAGGGTAGACTGAGCTGAGTTGTCACCTGAGGATCACACTATCAGACCCAAGTTTGCTATATCAGTCTACATGGAGCTAAGCCATCTGAAACAACGTCGATGAAGAATTAAGGAAAAATAGTTCCAAATATTACAAGTCTATAGAAAACACTAGTTATCACGACCCGACCTAGGGCCTAGTCATAGCACGACGATCGAAACCCCGAAGGGCTCCAACCAAGCCTCTTGTACATATCATAAGCATACATAAGGTAAAATATAAAAGTGAAAACATCATAAGAGAGTCTAAACCATGAATAGAAATCTAAAAATGTTTTATAACAACATAGACTTAAACACAGTCTAACTAGATGCCTCTAAACATGAGTATGGAGGGAGGCTAAGACATGTCCCTAGCCTACCCTAAATTTACAACGTAAACACAAGTCTTTTTAAAAGATAAAATAGTAACCAACTTGAAACTAGTCCCCGGTCAATGAGGACTCACCACAACACCTTTGAATAGGAACGCCTACTAGTTACGTGGACGATAAGGATCTTCAACCTCAACTCCTACATTATGAGATAATGTAGACAAAAAGTATGCATTAGTACATTGGAATGTACTAAGTATGAGGGCGTGACATCTAACGTAAATCATGGAATGCAAATGTCAAGTAAATCACATGATAAGATGGAATACGTAAAGTCATATGAAAATCATATTGACCAAAGCATTCAAAAGCATAAATTCAATCATCATAACATACTTAAGAAATCATACATATGTAGGATAGGAATCATAACCGATAATAAGACCATGCGATCTATAACATGGAATTCGATGATACCCATATTGAGAAGGAGGAGGCTACTTTGCCAAGGTAGACTCCTAATCATGAACATGTGCTACATGTGGATCCACTAGCTAGGCCATAAAGGCAACCTACGGTGGCACATAGTTTATGGGACGTGAGGCTACTACTAAGGCTTTTGGTAGGACCTCTACCTCAAGTCCACTCGGTGCTAAGTCAAATCCCATAGAATACATACATAACATAAGATCATAATATCATATATCATAGTCATGATCATAGGCTTGAAATCATAGAGTAGCTCATTTTCATAACATACTCGTAATGTGAGAATTGTCCTTTCATTATTACAATCATATTTACATACTTCATATCGTTAGGCCTTAGATTACCATATAGGGTCCTAAGTCATAGGCCTTAGGTCGCCACACAGGGTCCTAAGTCACCTTACTTCATAACTTTCATAAAATTCCATAATTTAAAACATACTTATAATTTCATGATCATCATGAAAATACTTAGTCATGATTCATATTTTGAAAATTTATGACCATAGCTTGAACTTGGAATTAGGGTATGACATGAATGCATTATCAATTGACTTGAAAATCATGAAATTAACTTGAAAACATACATGATCATAAACTTTATATCATCCCATACATAATTCATATAGATATTATCATTTAGAAGTATAATTGAAAATACTCATAATTTACATCATGAACCCTAGAAATTAAAATAGGAGAATTCATGGAAAAACTCTTCAATTTAATTCAATAACCATAAAATTATACCAAAACAGACTCATGATCATGCTTTAAATCAAAATTCATGCAATTGGAATAGAGATCACAAAACCCATAAAATACCATACTTTATTTTGATCAAAAACCTTGAGAAATTGATTGGGCTTCATGGATGAAAGGATCCATAAATCAATACCCACATACCTTGAGTGAGAACACAAATTAACTTGGAAGAACTTGAGAATTTTGATGGAGAAATTGAGTGAATTTGCTTTAAGTCTTCAATGGAAACCCTTGAGAGCCTTTTTGTAGAGAGAAAAATATTTGATAAATGAATTGAATTAGAGGTTTAGGTTAATTTATAGAGTTGAATTAGGTCCTAAAAACATCTAGGTTCATTAACTAATAATTTGAGAAAAATCTGAAATGCACTTAAAAAAACTTAAATTCAGCCAGAAGGCCTTCCTAGGTCCGCGATGTGGTCCTGTCACAGATCACACTATTTTGTGATTTTTTTCAAAAATCTATCTTTCGATCTACGGGTCCTAAGGATAAATATTCTCAAATTACACAATATTAACCACAAACAACACATGCCACAAGGTAAGGATGATCACAAATACAACTATTATGCTAACAATCTTGAAACGCCTGATAAATGCCTAAAACATGGATTCTAAGTAATCCAGCATGATCAACTAAGTTCCAGCATCAAATTCACACAAAGCAACATACTTTCACATAATCAAGCTTAATCTAAGGAATGTGAAGCCATAGCTTACCTTTAGGCCGATTGTTCGCGCTCTGAATAACATCTCCAAAGATGTTCCCTTCCAAATGACTTCCAAACACTACTACACTATCAATTATAGAATCATAAAGTTAATACATTCATTTAGACAATAAAATCATATTAAAAGGAGACAAACCAAAATTGTAGTCTAAAACTAAAATATAGGACCCACGCCAAAAATTCTGAAATTGACTCCATCAAATAGTCCTAATTAGCTCCCCAAACTCGTGTCCCAAAATGAAATCCAATTTGGGGCTCAGAATAGCCCACAATCAGCTCATTCAAGAATTCACCATTAAAGAGCAAATTAAGAGAGAAGACGACCCCTTTGGTATGGAATTTACCTCAAATAAAGGTCCACCAACACCTCTAGTCCAATAGAGATGACTAAAGTACCACATAGGCTAACACTAATCTGAAATATGAAACATCGAGTGGAATCATCATATTGGCTAAAGACTGAATGTCTAAATTCAAAGGTCACTCTACAATAGACTGAAAGGCTAGATTATCCTTACTCACCGCCTTTCAGTTTAAGACATCCGCTACTACATTCGCCTTGCCCAAATGGTAGAGAATATAGATATCATAGTCCTTTAGGAGCTCATCCAACAACGCTCTCTCAAATTAATGTCCCTCTGGCTCATATGTACTGAAGACTCATGTGGTTAGTGTAGATCTCACAAAGAACGCCATTGAGGTATTGCCTCCAGATCTTAAGCGCAAAAACTACTGCAACCAACTCCAAGTCATGAGTGGGGTAGTTGCACTTATTCAGCTTAAGCTTCCTCAATACATAATCTATAACTCAAACTTTTGCATCAAAATATAACCCAAACCAATGAAGGATGCATCATAGTACATTGTGAAGGCGTCATCTTTAACTAGAATAGTCAATTTTGGAGTGGCTGTTAGAAATTCCTTGAGCTTTGAAATGCTCAACTCATACTCCTCAAACCACATAAATGGAACATCAAGGCAAGTCAATTGGGTCAAAGGTGGTGTAATAGTAGAGATGCCTTCAACGAAGCGTCTGTAGTAACCCGCTTATCAAATGAAACTCTGTATTTGTGTACCATAGGCAGGCCTAGCCCAATCACGAATAGCCTCAATCTTCACCGGATCCACCATAATGCAATCCTTCGATACCCCATTCCCCAATAATGCTACAGACTCAAGCCAAAACTCGCACTTTAAAAACTTGGTGTAAAGTGGATAATCTCTCAAAGTTTGGAGGACAATCCTCAAATATTGCTCATGCTCTCTCTGGCTCCCCGAGTATACCAACATGTCATTAATGAATACTATGATGAATAAATCAAGGCATGTACCAAACACACGAGTCATCAAATCTATAATGTCAGCAGGGAGATTAGTCAACCCCAAAAAATCACTAGGAACTCATAATAACTGTAATAAGTCCTAAATGCGGTCTTAGGGATATCTTCTGCCATAATACTTAGCTAATTGTAATCGGATCTCATGTCAATCTTTAAAACACCATAGAACCCTGAAGTTGGTGATAACGTTCAATTATACCTCTCGAAAGAAATAAAAAAAATTATTAGCAGTATATTTTACCCAACTCGGGGTCGATCCCATAGGGAATAGGTTGAAACAAGACAATTAGCAATTACTTTTCAGTTGTAGGTTGTACCTTCTGAAAATAAAAGTGCATAAAATAAAAGTGGGGGTTTATGTTTTGATTGAAGAACTATTAAAAATATAATGACAAGTAAACAAGATTTAGTTTGTAAAAAAATATGAAGACTAGGCTAGGATTATGTTTCCCTTGACATAAAACTTAATAGAAAAATCGAATTCATGATATCGTTCAATGTATTGCATGCAAAATCTAATGAGTTAAGTAACATCTAATTCACCTCCTGGTCCTTCTTAGACGTATTTTATTCATCTCCTCATGGTCACAAAAGTGTACTTTACTAATCCTCGCTCTGGATCTTAGAGTACTATCTTCTCCTGGTCTTAAGTAATTTAGACAAAGTTCCTCTAAATTGTTATTGTGATAATCTTTTCCGAATCATTACCTCCCTCCCCGACAAACAATGAATACGAGCAAGTTCTCAATATGTGCACTCATTAAGAAAGACTCTTTCAAACAAAGAAAATCACAATACATGCAAGACAAATCATGAAAATCAATTATATGTTTGCCTACTTTGTTATGTCTTCATGGTTCCCACAACCCTAGTTATGAATTTAGCTACTGATAATTTGAAAATCATAATTTAGAAATTATAGAAAAATTCTTAATTATGAACTTAATAATTAAATAGAATAAATTTAAATCTTGATTTTTTTAAACAAAATATAGAGAAGAAAAGAATAAACTAATTTTTTCTCTGGTCTTCACGACAGTTCTTTCAAAATCCCCAAACTATAAAAATCTAAGTCCTAGGTTAAAAGTTAATTGTGAGTTGTGTGTTAGTTGTGGAAGAATTATTTTTATGAAATATTTATAGATGTTGAAACCCTAAATAAAATAACTGAGTCCAAAACTAATTGAGAAATTCAAAACCCAAAGGAATCGGACTCTGCGCGCGTGACACTGTATTTGCTGCCGAAGCCTTTGATGACTGTCGTGACAAGTCAATTAGCAATTATCAATTGCTATTTTGCCGCATACATATATAATAATATATATTATTATTTTCAATTTAATTCATTAAGTTATCTGCTTGATTTTCTTCTTTAATCCTTCTTCTTTAATTCGTTTTGCCTTCAAATTTCTTTATTTTTGTGTCAGATTAATCATATAAATAAAATATACTATTTAGCACAATCCATAAAATTTATGCTCATAAAGAAAAAATAAAAATACTAAATATGAGGCAATTAATAATTACAAATATGTATGTTTGGTCTCACATCAACACCCCACACTTAACTTTGGCTCGTTCTCGAGTAAGCATTAAAGATCCTCTAAAAAATCAAACTACGTCACCACTTTGATTGATATAAACAATTAGGCCATAAATAAATTTCAATACTTCAAGTACAATTCCCGATCATTACGCAAGATATACAAATAAACAACAAACATCTAACCTCCTAACATCAAGGAAGGACTCTAACTCATCAAATTTAAGTTTGCTCACCTAATCAATCAAAGAAAGCTAATAATATCACCTATCTATCATGAAACAATTGTCCTCACAAGAAGAAATAGTCAACATCCTCAATTTAGAAGATTAAATATAAATTAAGGACTTAGCATCAAAGAACAACTCTCACACTCACAAAAGAATTCACATGTATGCACAAAAAATCATAGGCTTGCCTATTATGTACATCTCCACTAATTAAACATGCTCGAATAAAATTAATAGGACTTTAACGGATTGTAGTATAGGCTAGGGGACAGGTAGGAAAACTATATAATAGCGACTTACACTTCCTAAACACTTTGCACTTTTAGATTTCATCACTCATTATTTTCTTCTCTTTATTTTCAACCATCTCTTCAACAATTATTTCACTAGTAACTTCATCTCATCAAGAATGCTTCAATCATTATTATTTTTTTTCAAGTAATTTTTTCTCTCTCCTTTTTTTTCTTGTCACATTCTTTTCAAGAAAACTTTTTTCATTACTTTGTAGCTATCATCGATTACCTGTTTGCACTCAACCATCTCTTTTATTCAAATTTAACAATTATAATAAGTCTATGCTATAATGCTCAAGAAAGCAAGGTGCAAAAATTAGGGATTCAACAAAAGAGTCAAGGCAAAAAATATGGCTACCAATAAAAGGCTACAAGTTCAAAAGGGCTAACTAGTGATATATTATCTGAAAAAGGCTAAAATTTACAAGACAAATCAAAGAAAATCTATTATGATCTTCTAAATAGAGCAATACTTTTTATTTCTCTTCAATAACATGCAAAACAAGTTCTAGACTAAAATGCAAAATATTGAATATATGCAAACAACCTCACCACATATGACACAAGTCTCAATCAAGATAGATCAATTTTACTTCTAAGATAGATAGGGTCATTACAATCGAGAAAATAAGAATAAGTTATATATATAGAGTCACAACCATGAGCTTAGGTGTAAAAATGTCTATTGTAAATTTTATCCTCAATCATTCACTAGAAAAGCACTACTCAACTCAGGCCTAAATTGCTAGTATCAAATAAGTCAAAAAAGTATTTTCTTTTCTCTTCAAAATAAATAAATAAAAAGGAAAATCTAATCTAAAAAAATAAAAGATAATCAGTTCAAAGGGACCCCCCTCGGAAAAAAACCAAAAAGAAAAACCAAGGGGTACGGAAAGTATGCTAAAAACAAATAATCTAAAAACCCTAAAAAAACTATTTTAACCGAAATAATAAAAGAAAAATCTTTTTTGTATTTTTGGACTTTTTGTTTTTTTAAAAAACATCAACTAAAAATAAACAAATAATTAAATAAAATCCTATAACATACTTCACCCTTAAAATATTGGAAGATATTCCACCATATCTTAAAATCATGCTTTGTCCCCAAAGCAATTTATAGAAAAAAAGATGAAGCGGAAGGGTAAGAAATTACTCCCTAAGACCCTTTAGGGCCTAGTTAACAACATGTTTCTTCAATTTTAATCAAGGATCGCGTGCACCCACACTTAAGCACAAAATGTGTTCCTTAGCTCCAAATCTGTGTACTCAGACTTCCCCTATATATCTGCGAAAGCACAAAAAAAGGTGACACTAAAAAATATAAAATTTAAAAAAAATAAAAAAAATACGTAGCTACACTACTAGTTGGGTTGCCCTCCCACTTTTCCTTCCACTTTGAACTCATGAATTGCACCCCTAACATTTGTTCTAATTTTTACTATGCTCAAAGGGTGGTGATATAAAAATAAATAAACCAAACAATAAAAATCGTATGTTGTAATTTTTGGTCTTTAAATGAGGAATGGAATTTTTTGACTTTGGCTCAACAAATTCGAGAATATAGACATATTTTTCCTCCTCCTTACATTCTTCCATATGCTCGGATGGTTCGACTAATATCTCATCATCTAAACATAATTAGAAAAATGATTGGAATAAGGTCTAATACATCCAAACTCATGAATTGTATTATTATTTACACCCTCATATTTACGCACACTAAGGTTTTTAAAAATAATATTATCTACTTCCTTACATAACTCTAGCGTACTCTTCTCAATAATGAAACATCAATAGAAGTATGATCAAGTAATTGACCCTCCAATTTTAGCTCCTCAAGTTGGCTTATAGGCATCTTTTCTTCCTCACACAATTTATAACTAAATTGTTGGGCGTCAAAAGCATCAACCTTTGCACTCAACTCAATATTTAAATTGTGAATATTCAAGCCAAACATCTCAACCTCATGAATGAGATCAACTCTTCTTTCTATAAGGTTTATCAACACACGTTTCATGCTCTCATGTAAACCTTCAAATAGATCTAATAATTTCCTCCAAGGATCCAGACTATCAAAAGTACAAGAATTACAAAAACACTTATCACTCTACACTTTTTCAGATGTCATCTCAAGAAAAGTAAATAATAATAATAATAGTATAATAATATTAATAACAACAACAACAATAATAATAATAATAGTAATAATAATAATAATAATAATAATAATAAAGAAAAATATATAGTTTTTTTTTAAAAAGAAATATGACTACAAGAAAAACTAAAATACTAAAGAAAATTTCTAAACCACGTTCCCTGGCAACGACTCCATTTTGGTAACATTCAATTATACCTCTTGAAAGAAATATAGATGGTCGTTAGCAGTATATTTACCCAACTAAGAGTCGGGGTCGATCCCCTAGGAAAAAGGTTGAAATAAGTCTATTAGCGATCACTTTTCAGTTGTAGTTTCTACATTCCAAAAATAAAAGTGCATAAAATAAAAGTGGGGGTTTTGGTTTTGAATGAAGAACAATTAACAATGTAATGACAACTAAACAAGATTGAGTTTGTAAACAGTATGAAGACTAGGCTAGGGTTATGTTTTCCATGACATATAACTTAACAAAAAATCGAATTCATGATATCGTTCAATGTATTGCATGCAAAATCTTGCGAGTTAAGTAATATCTACTTCACCTCCCTGTCCTTCTTAGACATATTTCATTCATCTACTCACAGTCACAGAATGTGTACTTTACTAACCCTTGTTCTGAATCTCAAAGTACTATCTCCTCCCGGTCTCAAGTAACTTAGATGAAGTTTTGTTCCTTCGAATTTTTGTTGTGATAATCTTTTCCTAATCACTACCTCCCTCCCGGGCAAGCGATGAATACGGGCAGGTTCTCAATGCGTGCACTGATTAAGAAATACTTTTAGACAAAGAAAACCACAATACATGCAGGACAAATCACGAAAATCTATCCTACATTTGCCTACTTTGTTATATCTTCATGGTTCCCACAACTCTAGTTATGAATTTAGCTACTCATAATTTAAAAATCACAATTTAGAAATTATAGACAAAATCTTAGTTATGAACTTACAAATTTAATAGAACAAATTCAAAATCTTGAAGAAAACTTACAAAAGATAGAGAAGAAAAAAATAAATCAATTTTATCCGGTCAAAATTTCCAAGCTATAAAAATCTAAGTCCTACATTAAAAGTTAACTGTGAGTTATGTGTTAGTTGTGGAAGAATTATTTTTATGAAATATTTATAGATGGAGAAAACCCTAAATAAATTAAGTTAGTCCAAAACTAATTGGAAAATCCAAAATCCGAAGAAATTGGACTTTGCGCGCGTGGCACTGTATCTGTGCCTCAAGTATTTGTGGCTGATGTCTCTGATGACTGCCACATGGCAAGTCAATTAGCAATTATCAATGGCTATTTTGCTGCATATATTATTATATTAAATTTAATTTTTTAAGCTGCCTGCTTGATTTCCTTTTTAAATCCTTCTTCTTTAATTCGTTTTGGCTTTAAATTTCTTCATTTTTGCGTCAGATTAATCCTACAAATAAAATACACTATTTAGCACAATCCATAAAATTTATGCTAAAAAAGAATAAATAAAAAACTAAATGTAAGGCAATTAATGATTAAAAATATATATTTTTGGCCTCACATCAGCTGGTTGAATAGATCATCAATGTAATACATGGGTAACATTTCTTCACTGTTACCTTGTTCAGCTTCCTGTAGTCAATACACATCTGCATAGTCCCTTATTTATTCTTCAAAAACAAAATGGGGGTACCACAAGTGGATACACTCAATCGAATGAAACCCTTACTTAGGAGGTCCTGAAGCTGAGGACTAAGCTCCTTGAGCTCTACGGGGCCATTTGTTAAGGTGGAATAGAAATAGGAAGAGTGCTCGGATCTAAGTTAATGGCAGAGTCAATATCGCACTCCGGGGAAAAATCCTGGTAGGTAAGTAGGAAACATGTCCCTAAACTCGCGGATAATAGGAACTGGATCAACAGTAGGAATGTCCCTACTCACATCACACATACAATCCAAATAAGATACGCACCAACTAGCCACTTACCTTCAAGCTCGAATAAAATAGATAACTTCAACTGGTGTGTGACTATAAGAACCCTGGCAACCATTGACAGAATACCGGGCATGGCTAAGGTAACAATTTTAGCATAGAAATCCAAGACCGAATGGTTAGGGGATAACTAGTGCATACCCAAAATCACTTTCAAAATCAAACATGTCAAGCAGTATAAGGTCAACCTGGGTGTCCTACCTCTGAATAGTCACCAAGAAAGATATAAATACTAGATCCACTACTTAGGACTCACCTACCGGGTTTGAAACATGCAACGACGCTACCAAGGACTCAGAATTCATACCCAATCGAGGAGAACAATACACAAATACATATGAAAAAGTAAATCATCGATCAAATAAAGCAGATGAGGGCTACTGGCATAAAAGAATTCTACATGTGATAATATCATTTGATGCCTCAACCTCTGCCCTCGTTGGAGCTGCATAAAAGTTACCCTATCTGCCTCTACCTCAAGCATCAATTCTACCACCTAACCTACCTCATCGGGGACCACCCCGTGCACCTTGGTGACTACCTCGACTGTCCATGTCCTGGCCTCCACCTCTAGCCGAAGGTGCTACTACTAGAACTGGTCGGACTGCATGTGGAGCTGGTGTAATAAGCCTATACAAGGGCACTCTCTAGACTAATGATCAAACTTCCCATAAGTATAGCAACCCTATGAAGATTTGCTGGCTACATAGGAATGACCACCATGGCTTGAAGTGCCAGACTATAACCCAGCTCGTCCTGACTTAGGTCGATACTAGAACCATTTTATCAATGCTGATCACCCTCTTACACATGAAGTGAGGCTTGCACAGGTCGGTTGGATTGACCCTGCTAAAACTGCTAGCGAGGCCTCTCATAAGATTCCCTAGGCCTAGAAAGGGACCCACTGTAGCTACCCTTCTACCTAACTCTCTTATCGCTAACCCTATAGGCCTCATGGAGCTTTTAAATAGTGCAGGCATGATCAACTACATCTATAAAAGAATAGCCCACTGAAACCATAGACTGGGTCCCAATTTGAAGTTTGAGTCTCAAACCTCTAGTAAATCATCAAACTCTCTCCTCCTTAGTGGGTAGTACCATAATAAAAGTCAGGAGAGATCGTGGAACCTCGCCTCAAACTCAGAAATAGTCATGGAGCCCAGCTCTAACCTTGAGAACTAATTATAAAGTCAATCTTTGATGCTCTCTGGGATGAACCTGGCCAAGAAAGCCTCTGAAAACTCTATTCACGACAATGGAGGAGACCAACTAGCATGTTCTCTAAGTATGAATACCACCATTTATAGGACCTTGAAATTTGGAAAGTCGAAAAATGAGGATCAAAGGATGAAATTACTGAAAACCTAAAATTTTGGCACTAGGTGATGACCACAAGGCCATCACCGGTTGTGGTGGGCACCATGACTTATGGTGAGCCATCGTGGTGATGAACCTGAGGTTCACTCATGCAGAGTCAGGTCCATGATAGGGCACCATAGGACATGGTAAGCACCATAAGTCATGAAGCCTTCCGTGGTGACCCCTCTCCTGGGACCTCAAAATATTATCCCAAGGCAAGGACATGATAGACCACCATAGGCCATGTCACCCTTCACGGACCACGATGAGCTCTGTGGTGGTCACTCCTATAGGTCATCCTGTAGGGACTGCATAATGCCCATGCTCCACGGACCGTGGTGTACTCTATGGACTGTGAAGGATCCGGTGGAGGAAGTTCTAAAACTTTACCTTGCAACTCCCAAAATTCAAACCCAAGTCAATCATCACGGACACCACCATGGGGTGGTGAGCATCATGGACCATGGTAGGTCCTCCATGGTGAGTCCCAATTACAGTTTAATGACAAGTAATTCAGTCTTTTTCCTATTTTTTTATTAATGTATGTGGACATTTTTGGGACTAAATTCATTACAAAAAATATCCTAAATCCTCCAAAACCAATTCTTTTCCCTCATTAATGCCCAATCAACTTTAAGACTTCTTTCTCAAGGTTCATTGAAGGTTTCATCTTCTTCACCAAGTTTGGCTAGGGCTTCTTCAAGAACAAGTCTCCCTTTTCAATTCTAAGGTCAAATTCAATAAAGGTATGTAGGAATTGAATCATGGGTCCATTTCACCTATGGATTCCCAAGGTTTTCATTCAAAATCTCAGGAATTTCAATTGGATTTGTAATCCTAATTTGATGAATTGCATTGGGATATTTTAATTTTTGTTTTTAATCATTATATATGATCATTATGAGTATGTTTCTTCATGGATTATGTGATTTTAAATTGAATTATGATTTCCCATACATGAATCCTATTTTAAATAATGATATTATGAAGTATGATCATGAATGCGATGATTTTAAGGTATTATTATGGTTTTCATTCAAATTGACTATGTACATGAGTTTTACTCTAAATTCAAGTATGAATTATGATCATGAATTACAAGTATGTTCAAGATATGAATTTCATGCAAAGTTGTGAAGAAATGTGACTTAGAGACTTATGTGGTGACCTAGGACCTAAATATATGGATTATGCAAATACGATTTGTAATGATGAAATGATAATTCTCACATTGCAATTATATTATGAAATAAGATATTCTATGAATTATGAAGTTTATGAACAAGTTATGATATATGCTAAGTATGTTTATGTATTTCGTGAGATTTGACTTAGCCTCGAGTGGGATTGAGGTGGGGGCCCTATCAAAAGCCTTAAAAGTAACCTCATGTCTCTTAAACTACGTGCCATTATAGGCTATCTTCTTGGCCTAGCTAGTGGATCCACATATAGTGTATGTTATGACCTACCTAACAAGGTAGAGTCTACCTTAGCAAGTAGATTTCCCTTTTTATCATTGTATGGGGAGACATCGAGATTCTATGTTATAACTCACATGGTCTTATTGCCGGTTATGGTTCTATCCCACTTATGTATATCTCTTATGTACTTTAATGATTTCAACTATGTCTTTTAAATGCTTTGATCATTATGATTCCCTCATGATTTTACTTATCTCATTTTACCATGTACTTTACTTGATCATTACATCTTATGATTTTTATTGCATGTCATGTCCTCATACTTAGTACATTCAAAATTACTAACGCATATTATTTCCTACCTTATCTCATAAAGTAGGGGGTGAGGATCATATTTCTACGTGTGGCTAGTAGAGCTTATTTCGATAAAGTTTTGATGAGTCCTCATCCATCAGAGACTAGTTATGAGTCAGTGGTTTTCATTTCGAAGAAATTGCTATATTTCTTTCATATTGAGGGTGAGCTAGGGACATATCTTAGCCCCCACCATTTTCATATAGTAGAGGCATTTTTTTGGACATAGGTTTAGAGTCTATGTTGTCAGATTCTCATACTCTTTATGATTCATGATTTAGACTCCTTCTTATGTTATATTTCGCATTTAGTTTACCTTATGTATGCTTTATGAATATGAAGAGGCTTGGTTGGAGCTCCTTCGGGATTTTGATCACCGTGTTATGACTAAGTCTTAGGTCGGGTCATGAAAAACTTGTATCAAATCACAAGGTTTAAGATGTCCTAGGGTGTCCAACATGCCGCTTCAAGTAGAGTCTTATTCATGACTGTGAAGCGCACTACATCTATGAATAGGTGGCTATAAGGCATTTTAGAAAATTCTTACTTCTTTTATGGTCTATGTTGTACTATAGAGTTTACCCTAAGACTTTCTTTCCCTAACGATCTTCCTCTGCGATTTTTAGAAAATGCCTTCAAGAAGTCCACTTTTGCATGGAAAAACAATGCCAACAAAGCCCAAGCTCCTTCAGCTCCTCAAGATAATGGTACCCTACCCGACCAAGTGACTAATGAGGAGTTTCAGACTACTATTACTATATTAGACCAAGTGGTGGCTAAACAAGGGGTTGCAGTTCCTCCCAATGTTCCTAATCTGACCTCTAGGGTAAGGTATTTTGCAAGTATGAACTCTCTGGAGTTTCATGGCTCAAAAGTTGATGAGGATCCTCATGAATTCATTGATGAGGTTTACAAATAGTGAGCATTATGGGGATGTCATTGGAATAGAAAGCAGAGTTGGTGGCTTACCAACTCAAGGGTGTTGCTCAAGTTTGGTACACTCAATGGAAGTTGGAGAGCGTAGATGAAGGTCCTATGGAATAGGAATCCTCCAAACGTGCTTTCCTTGATCGTTTTTCCCTCTTGAGATAAGGGAAGCCAAGGTGTTGGAGTTCATAAATCTTTTACAAGGCAACATGGGAATGAGGGATTATGCCCTCAAAATTCACCAAGATCTCCAAGTATGCTCCTTCATTGGTTGCCAATCCATGTGCCTGAATGAGTCAATTCATATTGGGGGTATTCGAATTGGTAGCTAAAGATATTGTACCAGCATGCTTATTAAGGAGATGGACATATCTCGGCTTATGACTTTTGTCAAACAAATTGATTGAGAGAAACTCAAAGAGATGAGAATGATAGATTTTAAGAGAGCCTAGTATGATGGTGGGTTCTCAAATGCTAAGTCCGGTTATGGTAGTGGCCATTCTCAACAAGGCCAAAGTTCCTAAAAGAAGTTCGTCAATGATAGGGTGCCATACCCTAAGACTCAAGGAGGAGGTGTGAATGCTATTAGCCCTTTATTTCCCAAGTGTGAAAAATGTTGGAAGAATCATGGAGGAAGATGTTTGATGGGAACGGGTGCTTGCTTCGGATGTGGCAAATGGGTCATAGGCAATTTGAGTGCCCTCATGTTACCAACAAGGGTAGAGAAGATCATCCTCAAGGCTAAGCTGTTCAAGGTGTCCAAGCTCCACAAGGTGCCCAAGCTCAACCTTAGGGTGGTCAATGCAACAACTGGTTTTATGATCTTCATGGTAGGCAAGAGATGGAGGAGACTCATAATTTTGTTACTGGTATATTATGGGTCTTTCACTATGATGTATATGCCTTACTTGATTTGGGTGAAAATTTGTCTTTTGTTATTCTTTATGTGGCTATGAGCTTTGATGTTAGCCCCAAAATATTGATGGAGCCTTTCTCTATTTATACTCCCATAAGTGAGTCGGTTATGGCTAAAAGAGTCTATAGAAATTGTTCCATGTCGGTTTTGCATAAAGTTATCCCATGTAATCTTGTTTAACTTGACATGACCGATTTTGACATCATTCTTGGTATGGATTGGTTACATGCTTCTTATACAATCATTGATTGTAGAACCCGTAGAGTCAAGTTTTAATTTCCTACTGAGCCTGTTCTTGAATGGAAGGGTAACGATTCAGTGGTTAAGGGTTTATTTATCTCATGTCTTAAGGCCTAGAAAATCATATCCAAGGGTTGCATCTACTATCTAGTACGAGTTAGGGATGTTGATTTCTAGACTCCTACTCTTGAGTCAGTTTCAATTGTTAACGAGTTTCCAAAAGTTTTTCTCGAAGATCTCCCATGTGTTCCTCCCAAAAGGGAAATAGACTTTGGTATTGATCTCATACCTGATACACAACCTATCTCTATTCCTCCTTACCATATTTCTCCACCAAAACTTAAGGAGTTGAAAGAGAAATTGAAGGATTTGTTGGATAAGGGTATTATACGACCAAGCATTTCACCGTGGGGTATTCCCATATTGTTTGTTAGGAAGAAAGATGGGTCACTCTGAATATGTATATATTATAAATAATTGAATAAGGTCACAATTAAGAATAAGTATCCTATCTCAAGGATCGATGACTTGTTTGATCAACTTCAAGGGACCAGTTACTCTTCAAAGATTGACCTACGATCGATTTATCATCAACTCCGAGTGAGGGAGTGTGACATTTCAAAGACTACTTTTAGAACTCGGTATGGTCATTTTGAATTTTTGGTTATGTATTTTGGACTAACAAATGCCCCTGTAGATTTTATAAATTTGATGAACAGGGTATTTAGGCAAATTTGGATATGTTTGTGATCATCTTTATTGATGATATTTTGATTTACTCACAAAGTGAGGAAGAACATGCCAATCATTTGAGGATTGTGTTGCAAATTCTCAAAGATCGACAACTCTTTGCAAAGTTTAGCAAATGTGATTTTTGGCCAAGGTCGGTTGCTTTCCCTTGTCACGTTGTTTTCGGAGAAGGAATTATGGTTGATCTAAAGAAAATTGAGGTAGTAAAGAATTGGCCTAGAGTGTTGAGTCCTTCTGATATTCAGAGTTTCTTGGGCTTAGCCGGTTATTATAGACAGTTTGTGGAAGGTTTCTCTTCCATTGTATCTCCCTTGACTGCTTTGACTAAAAAGAAGGTGAAGTTCCAATGGTTCGAGGCATGTAAGAAAAGCTTCCAAGAATTGAAGGATAGACTCATCTCCGCTCTGGTGTTGACTTTACTGGAAGGTTCTAATGGATTTATTGTGTATTGTGATGCTTTACGAGTTGGTCCTGGGTGTGTGCTAATGAAAAATGGCAAAGTAATAGTTATTCTTCAAGGATACTCAAGGTACATAAGAAGAATTGCCCAACCCATGACTTGAGGTTGGCGGCGGTGTATTTGCTTTGAATCTTGGAGACACTATCTTTAAGGTGTCCATGTAGATGTTTTACCGATCATAAGAGTTTGCAATAGGTGTTCACTCAAAAGGACTTGAATCTTTGACAAAGGAGATGGATTGAATTGTTGAAGTATTATGACATTAGTGTGCTATACCATTCGGGTAAGGCGAATGTAGTTGCTGACACTCTTAGTAGATTGTCTATGAATAGTGTTGTTCATATTAATGATGAAAAGAAAGAGCTAGTTCAGGATATGCACATATTAGCCTATTTTTGGTATTCAATTATTAATTGCAAGTATGGTGGTGTTATTGTGAAGAATGGTTCCAAATCATATCTTGTGGCGGATGTGAAGGCAAAGCTAGATGATGATCCCACTTTGGTTGAATTGAAGAAAACAATTTTCAAAAAAGCCATAGAGGCTTTCTCCCAAGAGGGAGATAGTGTTTTGAGATATCCAGGGTGATTGTGTGTGCTGAATGTTGATTGCTTGAGAAATATGATGTTGTCCAAGGCTCATAGTTTACGGTATTCTATTCATCCTAGTTCCATGAAGATGAATCGAGAGAGAAATATATTGGTGGAATGACATGAAGAGGGACATTGCAGAATTTATGGCTAGGTGTCCCAATTGTCAACAAGTGAAATTTGAGCATCAAAGACCAGGAGGTTTGTCTCGTACTCATAGGAAACATGATTCCATTTGGGTGATAGTTGATGAATGACTAAGTCGGCTCATTTTCTCACTGTTAAGACCTCATATTTAGCCGAGGACTATGCTAGATTGTATATCCGAGAGTTGGTCAAGCTTCATGGTGTTCCATTGTCTATCATTTCTGATCGAGGTACTCAGTTTACGTCTTAGTTTTGAAGATCTTTCCACAAGGGTCTGGGTACCCAAGTGAAACTTAGTATAGCTTTTCATCCACAAACAGATGGTAAGGCCGAACGTACCATTCAAACATTAAAGGATATATTGAGAGCATAAGTGATTGATTATAAAGGAAATTGTAATGACCATTTGCTAGTAATAGAGTTTGCTTATAATAACAGTTATCACTCTAGCATTGAGATGACTCCATTTGAAGTTTTTTATGACAGGTGGTGTAGATCCCCTATTAGTTGGTTTGAGGTAGGTGAAGTTGCTTTGATAGGACCCGAGTTTGTATTTGAGGCTATAGAGAAAGTTAGACTCAATAGAAAAAGATTGAAACTAGCCCAAAGACGACAAAAGTCCTATTTAGATATAAGGAAAAGGGAACTTGAGTTTGAAGTTAACGATTGGGTTTACTTGAAAATTTCACCCATGAAGGGTTTGATGCATTTTGGTAAGAAAGGGAAGCTAAGTCCTCGCTATGTTGGCCCATATCAATTTTTAAAGCGTATTGGTAAGGTAGCTTATGAGTTAGATTTACCTCCAGATTTGGCATCAGTGCATCTGGTGTTCCATGTGTCATTATTGAGAAAGTTTATAGTTGATCCTAGCTCCATTGTGCCATTGGACAATATTGAGGTCAAAGAGAGTCTTTTTTATGAAGTGATTCTAGTTGAAATTTTGGACCGGCAAGTTAGAAAGTTGAGAAACAAAGAAATAGATTTAGTCAAATTGTTATGGAGGAATCAAGAGGTTTAGGGTGCTACATGAGAGGTCGAAGTCGATATGATATCCCGATATCCTCATCTCGTTCCTTCCATTCCTAGTTGAGGTATTTAGTGTAACACCCCTCAAAATGCTCACAAATGCCTTAAGAATAGGCTGCTCATGTAATGCGTTATCCTTAATCTTTTTGGAAAATACGAGTTCGAAATATCGATTAGGTGATCAAAACATGTGGGAAAATGATCTCGGTGGATTTTTAGGACCCGTAGATCAATTTTTTTTTTTTGAAAAATTCACAAAGTAGTAGGTCCGCGACAGGTCTGCATCGCGGACCTGGGAAGGTTTTCTGACCGAGTTGAGTTTCTTTAAGGGCATTTTAGAATTTTCCCAAATTATTAGTTAATGAACCTAGACATTTTAGGACCTAATTCAACTTTATAAATTAACCTAAACCTCTAATTCTATTCATTCCTCTACAATTCATCTATCAAATATTTCTCTCTCTACAAAAAGGCTCTCAAGGGTTTCCACTGAAGACTTCAATAAAATTTACTCAATATCTCCATCAAAACTCTCAAGTTCTTCCAAATTAATTGGTGTTCTCACTCAAGGTATGTGGGTATTGATTCATGGATCCTTTCATCCATGAAGCCAATCAATTTCTCAAAGTCTTCTATCAAATTAAAGTATAGTATTTTATGGGTTTTGTGATCTCTATTTCAATTGCACGAATTTTGATTTAAAGTATGATCATGAGTCTATTTTTATATAAATTGATGGTTATTAAATTAAATTGAAGAGTTTTTCTATGAATTCTCCTATTTTGATTTCTAGGGTTTATGATGTAAATTATGAGTATTTTCAATTATACTTCCTAATGATATTATATCTATATGAATTATGTATGGGATGATATGAAGTTTATGATCATACATGATTTCAAGTTAATTTCATAATTTTCAAGTCAATTGATCATGCATTCATGTCATACCCTAATTTCAAGTACAAGCTATGGTCATGAATTTTCAAAGTATGAATTATGACTATCTATTTCCATTATGATCATGAATTATAAGTATATTTCAAATTGTGGTTTTTCATGCAAGTTATGAAGTAAGGCGACCTAAGGCCTAACGATATGAATATGCAAATATAATTGTAATGATGAAAGGACAATTCTCACATTACAAGTATGTTATGAATATGAGCTACTCTATAATTTCAAGCCTATGATCATGACTATGATATATGAAATTATGATTTTATGTTATGTATGTATTCTGTGATATTTGACTTAACACCAAATTTGGACTTGAGGTGGGGGCTCGAAGTAAGGGGTCCTTATATAAAGTCTCTTGTCGCATAACTACGTGCCACCGTAGGTTGCCTTTAGGCCTAGCTAGTGTATCCACAAATAGCACATGTTCATGATTAGGAATCTACCTTAGCAAAGTAGCCTCCTCCTTCTCGATGTGGGGATCATCGGATTACATGTTATAGCTCGCATGGTCTTATTTTTGATTATGGTTTCTATCCCACATATGTATGATTTCTTAAGTATGTTATGATTCTGAAATTATGCTTTTAAATGCTTTGATCAATATGATTTCCTCATGACTTTACGTATTCCATCTTATCATGTGATTTACTTGACCTTTGCATTCCATAATTTATGTTGCATGTCATGCCCTCATACTTAGTACATTCCAATGTACTAATGCATACTTTTTTGCCTACATTGTCTCATAATGTAGAGGTTGAGGTTGAAGATCATAATTGTCCATGTAACTAGTAGGTGTTCTCCATCCGGCGGTGTTGTGGTGAGTCCTTATTGACCGGGGACTAGTTTCAAGATGGTTACCATTTTTCTTTCAAAAGATTTTTGTTTACATTGTATATTGAGGGTGAGCTAGAGACATGTCTTAGCCCCCGCCCATACTCTTATTTAGAGGCATCTAGTTGGACATATGTTTGAGTCTATGTTGTCATAAGACATTTTTAGATTTCTATTCATGGTTTAGACTCTCTTATGATGTTTCCGCTTTTATATTTAATTTTATGTATGCTTATGTTATGTACAAGAGTCTTGGTTGAAGCCCTTCAAGGTTTCGATTGTCGTGTTACGACTAGGCCTAGGTTAGATCGTGATATTTAGCTCCTTTATGATCCAAGTAAGCCAAATCATTCATTTCAGTTGTTCTCATGGTTTCATATGCATTCATGTTCACAAAATGAGTTTTAAAGTTATGTATTGAGTTAACATTAACTATTCTATATTTTTACGCATTATAGAGATGTTTTGCATTCATATTGTGCTGTTATGTTCCTTTCCTACTCCTTTCATGCTATATTGAGTCCCATTTGAGGAAGAATGTTCCCAAGGGGGAGATATTGTAAGACCCCGGAGTTTGGAAAGTCAAAAAATGAGGATCGGATGAAATTACTGAAAACCTGAAATTTTGGCACCAAGTGGTGACCACGAAGGCCATCACGGGCTGTGGTGGGCACCATGCCTCATGGTGAGACACCGTATGTTACACCCCACCCTTTTTAAACTCGTAATGTCCCTTAAGTTACTTAAAAGTTAGCATGTGAGCCACTTAAGTTACGACACTATCAAACGTCTCTAAGGAAGGGAGAATGTGATACCCCATACTAGAGAAGGTTGGAGATGAAATCATAAGAGTCCGAAAGGAATTGGAGGTCAAGTAATGAGTCGTAGGACTCGATTTACCTATGTAAGCTACTAAGTTAAAAGTCATATGCACTTGAGCTACTTAAGCATATATCAAACTTATGTAGCACGGATTACATAGGCTCTTAAAATAAGACGAGATTACGAACCTACGAGAGGGAGCAAAAACTAGTCTCCGAAATTACGAAAGTGAAGCAGGCAGGTGACTCACCTACTTGGGATGGACCCCACGCTGCCACGTGGCAGCCCCTAACTGGTTGCATAGATATGGTGGACCAATCACAGCTGGACACGTGTCACCCTAGGGGGCTGACACGTGTCACCCCCATAGCCACCCTATATATATGTGTATTGTGACTAATTAGTTCATTCCTAGCCAGAAAATCAGTCCAAAACATGGAGAGAAAACGTGAAAAATGAAGAAGGGAAAGGCAGCCATGTCTGGAAGAATTTAAGGGTAAGTTCTTCAATTTTCTTCCGTGAATTAATTATATACGGTGTACCTTAAGTACGTGGATACGTATATATGTATTTTAAGACCTTCATGGAAGTAAAACTCCAGCTTTGCAATTGGAATTTGGAAGAGAAAATAAGAGAAAACGTTAATTAATAAACCCGTTTTTGGAAGGGACAGTGGTTAGTAATATTGGTATAACTTCTTGTGTACAGATTCGTTTCGAGTGATTTAATATGTTTTGGAAAGGTATTTCGTGGTCCTATAACTTTCATTCAGACTCCAAAATCCAGTTATTCTTGTATCAGCTTGAAAAGTTGTGATGAAGTGTAGAGGAGGTACTGCTCAAATTTGGTTTTGGAAATTCCACACGGACAGCTGTAAGTATTTTGGTCATATCTTTTTGTACAAAATTGATGTAGGGGTGATTATAAATTGTTTGCGACCCTAAGACATATGTATATAACTTTCATGAAGGACGTAAATCCTGTTTCCCTCCATTACCCCTTCGAAACGAAGCGACAAGGTAAAGCAGTAAGCTGTCCAGATTTCACATTTTGGATAGTTTTGGCGAGTTTGACTAGTTTAACGTAAGGTAAGGTTTCTTATTTAAATTTGAGCTTTATGTGTTATGATGGAGCATGTTACACGACCTATTGGTGGCTGGAAATATTAAAATGGCTTAGAAATACTTGGTGTTCGGAATAAACTAATTTGTAGTCGTTATAGTTGAATTGTTATCGAAACAAAGTGTTGTTCTTGTGAGTTGCTCTGCAGGGGTGTGGCTTGTTGTTGCAGGGCCTAAATATGTCCTAATGTGGGTTAGGGTGCTGCTGGTTGAGACCCCATGACCCCTCGTTACGTATAATTAAAGGCGTCACAAAAATAAAGGCTAGACGCCCTATTTTGATATCGTATTTTCGAATAAGTCGTTTGGAGTGTATGTTGTATATTGTTGGTATGAATTGCTGCAGGTTGTTGTTGTTGGTTGGCTGTAGGTCTTAGGGACCTAATTGGAAATTTGGATGGGGCACATTATAGGGGAGGTGCTGCCCAATTTTCGTTAACGCCTTAACAAACTAAAGGACTAGTCGAGGAAACAACTAAGGCAATAGATTCCATTAACATTAAGGCGTAATCCAAGATGCTGGAAAGTTAAGAGTAGTTGATATTCGTATTACTTTCATATTGAATAGGTTCGGAAGACGACGAGACGAGCAGGATAAAGGGTAACTCCTAAAAGGTATGTAAAGCTTTCTTGTGGCATGTTTTGGTATAAGCACGTACAATTATCTTTCTTTCCTTTTGGCAAGTTTTAGCCTTAAGTGAAGTGTGTGTGGAATGTGGGGATAATTCCATTCCCAAAACTCCAAGTATGCCTCATAACCCATATCCACTGCTTAGTATTGGAATTTCTGCAAGAATTGAGTATTGCCTAGTAAGGCTTCTATGTATTAAACACTAGTATTTGGAAAGCTATCTCTCATTTCCTTTGATACATGTTTGGTACGAAAGTGAGATTATGATGCCATAATGATTCACCGAGCCCCATGATGGGCCGGGTATGAAATATGTGTATGCAGATCCCATAAAGAAAAGTACAGACCATATATAGTTTATTCTCTTTCTTCTTCTGGCATGTCTTGGTTGTAGGTTAAACATGATATGAGTTCCGGGGTAACTCCATTCTTAGCATCTCTTATTTACGTCTGAATATCGAACTTTTATAATAATCAAACAATTTCCCTGGAAACTTTTATATGTTAAAAAGGTAACAAATGTACAGGCTCCAAGTCTTACAGACTATATGTTAACAAATGTTTCTGGTTCCATAAGCGATTTGGATTTACTTTAGTACATGTCTAGGAGCCCTGAGATTATAATTGAGACAACCCATAATGGCATTTATAGGACACTCGAGATTACTACACCGTTACTCGGGTCCTCAAACAAAAGCTTAACTTTCTTATTTTGTCGAGTCTCTGATAATGATTTAAATTGCATATAGTTACTCACTACTCTACTCGTGTATATTGTAACACTTCTTTCCCTGAGTCCCGGGCCAGGATATGTTCTCGTGCACAGTTCACTGCATTACTCACTGAGTCCCTCAATAGAGGGCCAGGATACGTGTATAAATATATGATGATGTGTTGTAATAAGGTGGTGATGGCACTGGGGCCATGATGATTTTACAGAGATGATTCACCGGACCCCCGAAAGGGCCGGCTATATGATATGACTCGAACATGCATGTTTTTGTAATTCATAAAGTACAGGTACAGGTTTCTGAATTGATATCTTATCCCCTGATTCTCTATCTCAGATATGTTTCCAGTTGTATTATATTATGTTTTGCATACTCAGTACATATATCGTACTGACCCCCTTTCTCGGGGGGCTGCGTTCATGCCCGCAGGTACAGATACAGATTTTGGGAGTCCGTCAGCTTAGGATTCCATGCAGCTCAGCTGGAAGAGGCTTCATTGTATCGGAGCCTAGTTTTTTATGCTGTCCACGGATGTATAGAAATTGTTTTATCCATTCAGGGGTACGGCGGGGGCCCTGTCCCACCATATGTTGTCATTTATATGTTTAGAGGTCTGCAGACATGTATATGTAGGTGGTGTATGTCAGTTTGATTAAGTTGGGTCTATATGATATATGATATATGTTATTATGTTATGGCATCCCTGTCGGCTTGCGTGCCCTGTTGTGATACAAACGAAAAGGGCTACAGGTTTATGAAAATGTTATCGCCCAGTGAGGCTCTGTTACATGATATTGTCTTATTTATGATTCAATGTGACCTCAGCTAATAGATATATGTATGGGGGGGTCCAGGTCGGACCCCAGTTGCGGCCTACGGGGTTGGGTCGTGACAGAAGTGGTATCAGAGCAGTTCGTCCTCGGAGTGTCTGCAGACCGTGTCTAATAGAGTCTTGGTTATCGATGTGTTGCGCGCCACATCTATAAATAGGAAGCTATAGGACATTTAGGATGTTACCTTTCTTCTACATCTGAGATCGTGCTTTAGATCTGAGTCATAGAAAAAAAATTCCTTATACTAACCTTGGATCTTAACAGAAGGATGACACCAACAAAAGAAAGTAATTGATGACATGGAAAGTTACAAAGCACGCAGGTAAGTAAAGTGAAGGCACGGAAGATATCCGTTTGGTAAGGTAGTGAAGTATTATTTAAAATGTAAAGCTGAAACCTGAAGGGAAAGCAGTCAGGAAGTGCAATAGTTGCAGTTTGAAGTTGGACATATGAGGTAAGTCTAATATTTTTATATTATTGTTGACGTTGAAAGCCCTGTGTGGCTGCGGAAAAAAAAAATGACATTGAAAGCCCTGTGCGGCTGTGATATGACATGTAAATATATATGCTGGCCCTGTGAGGCATTGTTGGTATTTTCTGCATGCAGGTTTTGGGATAAGTAAGAAATGTAGAGGAAACTCTGCCGAAATTTTCCCAGAACAAGAAAAAGGAAGTAAAGCATAGATTTTTGAGATGCCCGAGAAATTGATACCAAATACCCCTACTGTGTTTAACTAAAACTGTAAGAGGTATCTTTCAGGTCGCCGACAAGGGGCACTTTTTTTTTACTTGAAGAATTTTATTTCGGAGTAACAAAGGCTTATTTAAGTAGTAAAGTTCAGACTACGGTATCTCCAGCCGTATTTGTACTGTAGAAATATAAACAGAGGGCTCAGGGTGAAGGATAAGATGTCCCGCGAATGAGTTTCACTCTTTTTTTAAAAAATAATCCAAGCCCTCAACTCCTAATTGTAAATTAGATGAGTTGTTCATAACTCGAGGATAAACTCAGAAGGAGACCAGGTAGGTCAAGTATTAGAAGAAGTACTGTGATGTTTAAGAGGTTCTGTTTTCTTCCAACAATGATTGAAAGAAGGGTTACGATAACAGCTTATAGTTCTCCACCGACTAATTGGGGAAAGAGCTTTAGACAGAAGCACCTCAAGGAGGTGTCAGGAACTAAACAGGAATACGAATTAAAAGGGGGATATGTAAGTATGAACTGAACTGTGTGATACGAGTATGCAGGGATAAATTGGAACCACTAGTAAGATGCACTTCGTACGCGTTGCCTAAGTTAAAGGCCTGCATTGAGAACGGAGTAAGAGCATGGGGCTTAAGATACAAAGAAATGACGCGTATACACAACGTCGCCCCAAAAATAGTGGAATCCTTAAGGGACGAGGATGGAAAACTTATGGAACAAATGACGTAACTTTTATTCGTCCCAAGAAACAAAGGATATAGGTTGGGACAAAACCACTACTTCGAGAAAACCTTGAATAGTTATCGTCGGAATACTAGCACTACCTCATTGGGATTGGAACAACTACAGGTGCTAAGTAATTCTTGGAAAAAGAAAAAGTAGAAGGTGGCCTTGGACGAGTTGTTTCCTAGGTCACATTGTTCAAGTACTGATTAGTAGATAAGACATTATGTTAGATATGGAAAGGTTCTATCGCTTCGTAATTTAATCAAGGCTCCGTACACGGATAGTCAGATTATAAACATACAGATAAATAAAGACATGATGCGGTACCAAATAGATTGGTGAAAGGAATTGGACAAAAATTTAGACTGGACATAGAGACTTAGAACAAAGTACAAATAGAGGAAAGTGCGGGTATCCCCTAAAGGGGGGAAGTTAATGAGAAAATGGCAAAGGTAGGAGGAGGCAGTTGATATAGCAATAAATGTGAGATAGACGTCTAAACTTTGATAAGATATCTTGCTAAACCAAGTTGGAAAGCTCCAGAAGTTACCAATAATTGGATGGAAGCCGGAATGCTACATAAGGTAGCGTTAAGAAGTTTGTGACGAGACCCTGAACAACATAACACTAGAAGGTGGTTGCGGATAAAAACACAAAAAAATGTAACCATGGAAGGATATTGGATAACTCAAGAGACACTACGAGGGATAATGACAACATGCTAGACCAAAAAGCCAAAATGTTGGCTATAGAGTTTGTCGCAAATGATGTTGTGATAAATGTATAACCAAGGACAAAGGAATAGACAGCCTCCTGTGGTAGAAAATGAGAAGAACACAAAATGAATAAAGGATAGGGGAGCTCATATGTGAAATTCCATTAAAGATATGCCAGCTAATAATAGCCAAAACTCAAAATGGCTCCAAAGGTTACTATATGAAAGAACTTTAGCGCTACTCAGTAGCCCACCCTAATGAATGGGTGCGTACAGAAAGGGGGGAATACAATAGGGGAAGTTAAACCAAACTGACCAAAAAGGGACATGGTCATAGATGAACTAAAGGTCTACGCCGATACTAGATGCAAGATAACAGACGAAAGGACAGGGCAAAACATAAAGACTTGCGAGACAACGCTGAGGTAAATCTGGAGCTAAGTTAAGTGCCCGTATCTCGTGGAAAAGGTTATAATGAAAGACGACATGAAGACTTTCCATGGAAGGTCACCCATCCCAATATTACTCTCGCCCCAGCACGCTTAACTTCAAAATTCTGATGGAACTTAATGCGTTAGTGCGGGTGTGATTGGGCAAGATGGAGGAATTTGAACTAGTGATGGAGAAACGATATGAGATTATGTACCCAGAGTATTATAAGATACGGTAAGGCAATTGTAACAAGGGTTTAAGCAAAATAAGAAGGATTAGCTAATTGCTAATTGACGACGCACTTGAATGCCACAGTTCTTCAACATAGAACCAGTTAACGAGTGGAAAACCACAGAATAACTATATAGGCCAGTTAAAGTTCTAAAGAAAGTCGAGAAAAACTATACGAAGCTAAGGATTCCCAAATTATCAACGTCACCATGCACCTATTCTAAACTTTTCAAGAGTAGGGTGCTATGCGGGTTATTGCGAGAAGGCTAACGAATCAACCCCTTTGCTTCCAAGCAAGACCACCTATGCAACTGGAACTAGGTGAAGCTATATGACAAGGAAGTAGTAAGATTCCGTGAAGTTCCCCAACTAATATCTCAGATAGAGGAACTTCAAATATGATTAACGTTTGGACCTCAGTCCAAGAAAAGGTCAGGAGCACAGACAGACCTTCATACCGCATTTACCTCGTGCTTATGAATAGACTGAGCATACTATCAACTGCTAAAAAATATATTGCGAGCTTATGAGGTTGGCTTAAGTGTAGCTAGGACTATCGTCCATCAATTATTAGGTTTGCCTACGAGAAGGGCTACCATTACAGTATCCAAATGACCCTCTACAAGATGTTGTAAGGAAGCGCCTATAGGTCCCCCTGATGGGAAAAAGACTAACCTGGTAGGCCAAATAGGATTAAGCAAACTATTGACTAAAAGCCCAGAGTCGGCAGAAATGATATACAGATAATCGACATCGACATTCAAAGTTCAAATGGATGATTAGATGTTCATAACGGAGTCACCCAGAAAAGGGGACTTAACCCAAAATATGTTAGAAGGTATCAAGTTACTCATAAGGTGGGCAATGTGACTGGTAATTTAAGCTTACCACCTGATTTGGAAACCATACGCCCAGTCTATTAAATATAAATGTTTCGCAACTGTACTGGCGATCCACCTATAGTATGTCTCATAAATGAAGTCCATGAGATGGAAGAGTAATCCTATGAGGAGAAACTTATTGCCATCTTCGATTGGCAAATTAGAAGGTTGCGAACTGAGGACGTGCCTTCCGTCAAGATACTGTGGCAAAACCAAAACCAGAAAAGGGATGACCTGGGAAATTGAAGAGGATATAAAACACAAGTATTTGCACCTATTCCCAATATTTACAGGTAACCCCGATTCCTGAAACATGTATATGAAATATTGGTATGGAAGTACGTGTTAAGAAAATAGCAATGAATCTCCCTACGATTTGTATAAGGTGCTAAGAGAAGTTTTAGCTAACATTCGGGGACGAATGTTCTAAAGGAGACACCGTATGTTACACCCCACCCTTTTTAAACTCGTAATGTCCCTTAAGTTACTTAAAAGTTAGCATGTGAGCCACTTAAGTTACGACACTATCAAACGTCTCTAAGGAAGGGAGAATGTGATACCCCATACTAGAGAAGGTTGGAGATGAAATCATAAGAGTCCGAAAGGAATTGGAGGTCAAGTAATGAGTCGTAGGACTCGATTTACCTATGTAAGCTACTAAGTTAAAAGTCATATGCACTTGAGCTACTTAAGCATATATCAAACTTATGTAGCACGGATTACATAGGCTCTTAAAATAAGACGAGATTACGAACCTACGAGAGGGAGCAAAAACTAGTCTCCGAAATTACGAAAGTAAAGCAGGCAGGTGACTCACCTACTTGGGATGGACCCCACGCTGCCACGTGGCAGCCCCTAACTGGTTGCATAGATATGGTGGACCAATCACAGCTGGACACGTGTCACCCTAGGGGGCTGACACGTGTCACTCCCATAGCCACCCTATATATATGTGTATTGTGACTAATTAGTTCATTCCTAGCCAGAAAATCAGTCCAAAACATGGAGAGAAAACGTGAAAAATGAAGAAGGGAAAGGCAGCCATGTCTGGAAGAATTTAAGGGTAAGTTCTTCAATTTTCTTCCGTGAATTAATTATATACGGTGTACCTTAAGTACGTGGATACGTATATATGTATTTTAAGACCTTCATGGAAGTAAAACTCCAGCTTTGCAATTGGAATTTGGAAGAGAAAATAAGAGAAAACGTTAATTAATAAACCCGTTTTTGGAAGGGACAGTGGTTAGTAATATTGGTATAACTTCTTGTGTACAGATTCGTTTCGAGTGATTTAATATGTTTTGGAAAGGTATTTCGTGGTTATATAACTTTCATTCAGACTCCAAAATCCAGTTATACTTGTATCAGCTTGAAAGGTTGTGATGAAGTGTAGAGGAGGTACTGCTCAAATTTGGTTTTGGAAATTCCACACGGACAGCTGTAAGTATTTTGGTCATATCTTTTTGTACAAAATTGATGTAGGGGTGATTATAAATTTTTTGCGACCCTAAGACATATGTCTATAACTTTCATGAAGGACGTAAATCCTGTTTCCCTCCATTACCCCTTCGAAACGAAGCGACAAGGTAAAGCAGTAAGCTGTCCAGATTTCACATTTTGGATAGTTTTGGCGAGTTTGACTAGTTTAACGTAAGGTAAGGTTTCTTATTTAAATTTGAGCTTTATGTGTTATGATGGAGCATGTTACACGACCTATTGGTGGCTGGAAATATTAAAATGGCTTAGAAATACTTGGCGTTCGGAATAAACTAATTTGTAGTCGTTATAGTTGAATTGTTATCGAAACAAAGTGTTGTTCTTGTGAGTTGCTCTGCAGGGGTGTGGCTTGTTGTTGCAGGGCCTAAATATGTCCTAATGTGGGTTAGGGTGCTGCTGGTTGAGACCCCATGACCCCTCGTTACGTATAATTAAAGGCGTCACAAAAATAAAGGCTAGACGCCCTATTTTGATATCGTATTTTCGAATAAGTCGTTTGGAGTGTATGTTGTATATTGTTGGTATGAATTGCTGCAGGTTGTTGTTGTTGGTTGGCTGTAGGTCTTAGGGACCTAATTGGAAATTTGGATGGGGCACATTATAGGGGAGGTGCTGCCCAATTTTCGTTAACGCCTTAACAAACTAAAGGACTAGTCGAGGAAACAACTAAGGCAATAGATTCCATTAACATTAAGGCGTAATCCAAGATGCTGGAAAGTTAAGAGTAGTTGATATTCGTATTACTTTCATATTGAATAGGTTCGGAAGACGACGAGACGAGCAGGATAAAGGGTAACTCCTAAAAGGTATGTAAAGCTTTCTTGTGGCATGTTTTGGTATAAGCACGTACAATTATCTTTCTTTCCTTTTGGCAAGTTTTAGCCTTAAGTGAAGTGTGTGTGGAATGTGGGGATAATTCCATTCCCAAAACTCCAAGTATGCCTCATAACCCATATCCACTGCTTAGTATTGGAATTTCTGCAAGAATTGAGTATTGCCTAGTAAGGCTTCTATGTATTAAACACTAGTATTTGGAAAGCTATCTCTCATTTCCTTTGATACATGTTTGGTACGAAAGTGAGATTATGATGCCATAATGATTCACCGAGCCCCATGATGGGCCGGGTATGAAATATGTGTATGCAGATCCCATAAAGAAAAGTACAGACCATATATAGTTTATTCTCTTTCTTCTTCTGGCATGTCTTGGTTGTAGGTTAAACATGATATGAGTTCCGGGGTAACTCCATTCTTAGCATCTCTTATTTACGTCTGAATATCGAACTTTTATAATAATCAAACAATTTCCCTGGAAACTTTTATATGATAAAAAGGTAACAAATGTACAGGCTCCAAGTCTTACAGACTATATGTTAACAAATGTTTCTGGTTCCATAAGCGATTTGGATTTACTTTAGTACATGTCTAGGAGCCCTGAGATTATAATTGAGACAGCCCATAATGGCATTTATAGGACACTCGAGATTACTACACTGTTACTCGGGTCCTCAAACAAAAGCTTAACTTTCTTATTTTGTCGAGTCTTTGATAATGATTTAAATTGCATATAGTTACTCACTACTCTACTCGTGTATATTGTAACACTTCTTTCCCTGAGTCCCGGGCCAGGATATGTTCTCGTGCACAGTTCACTGCATTACTCACTGAGTCCCTCAATAGAGGGCCAGGATACGTGTATAAATATATGATGATGTGTTGTAATAAGGTGGTGATGGCACTGGGGCCATGATGATTTTACAGAGATGATTCACCGGACCCCCGAAAGGGCCGGCTATATGATATGACTCGAACATGCATGTTTTTGTAATTCATAAAGTACAGGTACAGGTTTCTGAATTGATATCTTATCCCCTGATTCTCTATCTCAGATATGTTTCCAGTTGTATTATATTATGTTTTGCATACTCAGTACATATATCGTACTGACCCCCTTTCTCGGGGGGCTGCGTTCATGCCCGCAGGTACAGATACAGATTTTGGGAGTCCGTCAGCTTAGGATTCCATGCAGCTCAGCTGGAAGAGGCTTCATTGTATCGGAGCCTAGTTTTTTATGCTGTCCACGGATGTATAGAAATTGTTTTATCCATTCAGGGGTACGGCGGGGGCCCTGTCCCACCATATGTTGTCATTTATATGTTTAGAGGTCTGCAGACATGTATATGTGGGTGGTGTATGTCAGTTTGATTAAGCTGGGTCTATATGATATATGATATATGTTATTATGTTATGGCATCCCTGTTGGCTTGCGTGCCCTGTTGTGATACAAACGAAAAGGGCTACAGGTTTATGAAAATGTTATCGCCCAGTGAGGCTCTGTTACATGATATTGTCTTATTTATGATTCAATGTGACCTCAGCTAATAGATATATGTACGGGGGGGTCCAGGTCGGACCCCAGTTGCGGCCTACGGGGTTGGGTCGTGACACCGTGGTGATAACCCTAAGGTTCACTCCTACAGAGTGAGGTCACGATAGGGAATCATGGACCATGGTAAGCACCACGGGCCGAGAAGCCCTCCGTGGTAACCCCTCTCCTGAGACCTTAGAACATGATCCTAAGGCAAGGACCATGATAGACCACCACGGGCGGTGTGACCCTTCACGGACCATGATGAGATCCGTGGTGGTCACTCCCATAGGTCACCTTGCAGGGACTAAGCCATTCCCATGGTCTATGGACCGTGGTGCACTCCACCGACCATAAAGGGTCCCATGGAGTAAGTTATGAAACCTTTCCATGCGATTCCCAAAATTCAAACCCAAGTCAATCATCATGGTCACCACTACAGGCTGTGGTAAGTATCATGGACCGTGATGGGTCCTCTATGGTGAGTCCCAGTTATAGTTTAAGAAGGGGTAATCCAGTATTTTCCCTATTCTTTTATTAATGTATGCAGATATTTTTGGGACTAGATTCATTACGAAAAATATTCTAATTACTCCTAAACCTATTCTTTTCCCTCATTAATTCCCAATCAACTTAAGACTTCTATCTCAAGGTTCATTTAAGGTTTCATATTTTTCATCAAGTTTAGCTAGGGTTTCTTCAAGAACAATTCTCCCTTTTCAATTCTATGGTCAAATTCAATCAAGGTATGTAGGGATTGATTCATGGGTTCCTTTCACCCATGGAGTCTCAAAGTTTTCATTCAAAATCTCATGAATTTAAATTGGGGTTGTAACTCTAATTTGATGAATTACATTAGGCTATTTCAATTAAATTTTTAATCATTATGAGTATGTTTCTTCATGAATTACATGATTTTGAGTTGAATTATGATTGCCCATGCATGAAGCCTATTTTAAATGATGATATTATAAAGTATGATCATGAATCTAATTATTTCAAGGTATTATTATTGTTTTCATCCAGATTGACTATGTGCATGTGTTTTACTCTAAATTCAAGTATGAATTATGATCATGAATTACAAGTATGTTCAAGATATGAATTTCATGCAAAGTTATGAAGAAAGGTGACTTAGGGCCCTATTTAGTGACCTATGACCTAATTATATGGATTATGAAAATACGATTTGTAATGATGAAAGGGCAATTCTCACATTATGTTCTGAAATGAGCTATTCTATGAATTATGAAGTTTGTGAACAAGTTATGATATATGTTAAGTATGTTTCTATGTTATGTATTCCATGGGATTTGATTTAGCACCGAGTGGACTTGAGGTAGGGGCCCTACTAAATGCCTTAGTAGCAACCTCATGCCTCTTAAACTATGTGCCACCGTAGGTTGCCTTCATGGCTTAGCTAGTGGATCCACATATAGCATATGTTATGACCCGCCTATTGGGGTAGAGTCTACCTTTGCAAGTAGATTCCCCTTTCTTCCATTGTATGGGGAGACATCGGGATTCTATGTTGTAGCTCTTGGTCTTATTGTCGGTTATGGTTCTGTCCCACATATGTATGATCTCTTATGTACTATAACAATTTCAAATGCTTTGATCATTATGATTCCCTCATAGTTTTACTTATTTCATTTTACCATGTACTTTACTTTATCATTACATCTTATGATTTTCATTGCATGTCATGCCCTCATACTTAGTACATTCAAAAGTACTAACACATATTGTTGCCTACATTATCTCATAATGTAGGGGTTGAAGATCATATTCCTACGCGTGGCTAGTAGAGCTTATTCTGATAAAGTTATGGTGAGTCCTCATCCATCAGGGACTAGTTATGAGTCGGTGGTGTTCATTTTAAAGACATTGTTATATTTGTTTCATGTTGAGGGTGAGCTAGGGACATATCTTAGACTTTGCCATTCTCACATAATAGAGATATTTTGTTGGACATATGTTTAGAGTTTATGTTGTTAGATTCTCATACTCTTTACGATTCATGATTTAGACTTCTTTTTATGTTATATTCCGCACTTACTTTACCTTATGTATTCTTTATGAATGTCAAGAGGCTTGGTTGGAGGCTTTTTGGGGTTTTGATCGCCATGTTACGACTAGGCCCTAGGTCAGGCCATGACACCATTGCCTGGTGGCCTATCAAATTGATAAGTAGTAAATTCTGCTCCTCTCGACTCCACCAAACACAAAGTATGTAATCGTTCTTGGCAGGTAATGAGAAACTCATGGGTTTCCTCCCCAATCTCCTTAGAAAATCTCACTGGTGACAATCTCAAAAACACCCTGAGCATCGTTTTCCACCATAATGGCATGACTTCATCCATAATATCTAGCTGAGATGGCATGTGTGCTAGTCGTGCCTGAACCTCTGGTGCTGCTGCTATAGCCTGACCCTGTGGTGCTGGCATGGCTTGAGCTTGAGCTCTCAGAAGCTTAGAGAGGGTTGTATAGAGATCAAGAGCCATAGATAGTCTAAGTGGTTGCTGGGCTGGTCCTGGACCAACCAACTGAGGAGGAATAGATTGGCCTGAGGCTTCACCATTGGCTCTAGAGTCGTTTTTCTTTCCCGGTCTAGTGCTTCCCTCGCACGACATCAAGGTTGGCCTCTAATATCATGCCCCGAGTCTACACCCTAGGCGTGGCCGAAACTTACAAACAATTGCTGTTTCCTAAGTGAACCCTTGGCCTAGCTAACTCACTAAGTAGAAGACTTAACTCATAAAATAAAATTCATGATGGGCATACAATTTATAAATGTGCATATTTTGATAATTAAATCTCAAAATTTAACTCTATAGAAAATGCAACTCAATGTCTTTAAAATATGAACTCAAATAAATAGAACTAAATAACTCAAACTCTATCTGACATCTACAAAGCCTCAAAAATTGACTTTGAAATTGGTACCGAAATAAGCCTACGACTACCTCAAATCGATAAATAAAGACTGAAAAATAAGGACTCAAGAACGCCTCTGAATGCAAATAGGTCTCACCAAATGCTGGATATGAATATGATCTTTAACGGTGTGCCTATTGAGGATATTTATCACCTGTGTCTTCATCATAAAATAATGCAGCGCCAAATGGCATCAATACATGGAATGTACATATGTAAAATAGCTGAAAAGAAACGTACTCAAAGATACTCAACTTAACTCGAAGAACTCAACTCTGAAAATAGTTCAACTCAATGAAGAATGCAATACATATAAGAAAATTCATTAAAACTTATGAATAAGTAAGTGCAACTCAGTTTATAGAAATATAATATTTTACTCTTGGGGAGTTTCTCTAACCGACAACCATCAATTATGCGCTACATGATGATACAATGCACTGCTATTGTTTCCACGCAGTCTAGTATCTTGCAAGGGTAAGGGACACAACTCATCTCATGGATATTATCAAACTCCTCTTTTGGGACTATGAGGACTCGCTCCGAATAAACAACACTATCCTATCCTACAATGGCTATGTAGTTTATGGGGTTCGAGTTGTTCTATATTCTTACCCAAATAGGTGCTCAATACTACTTCAAAAATATATTTATTATGCTCACATTTCAATTGAGTGTATGTACTAAATCAACTCATTTAATCTCATTGGAATTAGCTCAAAACTCAACTCTTCTCAACTTATCTCTTCTCTTTAAAATAAATAAAAACTCAACTCAGTGAATGCATTTAAAAGAATAATTTCATTTCTCAATTCAATATAAAAATATATGTTTAAATGCATTGATATTTAACTAATTTAGACCCAATAATTCTCATGCTCAAAATATTAATTAATAGACTCCTCAAAACTCAACTTATACTAAAACTCTTACTCAATTCAAAGATGAAATAAATCATTTTTTGATCTCAAATTAATGGATAAATATAATTAATGTAAAAAAACTCAACTAGGGTTTATGTGAATGCAAAAATGAATAATAATCTTAAAAACTTGAACTCATATGAATGATAACAAAAGATTCATAATCAACTCAAAACTCGATATATTGGATTGAAACTCCAACTCAAAAATAAACTCGACTAAATAAAGATGTAGGACACGAGGACAAATTTAGTCCAGCGTTGTGATTAGCCTTACATACCTAGAAGATCAATGATCTAGATGAAACTCAAAGAAATTGGTTGAAACGCTTGAACCTTAGTTTTTCCTCTTCTCTCCAATCCATGCTTTGAAAATATTCTAATTAATAATGAGAGAAAAGGTACATTGGGTACTGATAAAGGACTAATTTTAGTCCCAAAACGTCTTGGGTTTTGTTTGGAAAAGGTGAGAAAAGACTAGTTTACCCTTCATCAAAATGGGCTAAGCTGTCTATGGGCAATTTCTACGGATCATAGGAACTCCAATTGAACACAGTGTCCCTTTCATAGGAACTGGGTCCTATTATTGGGCTCACTAGAAATTGGTCAATGAGCCTATGACCAAGCTTCAACGGGTCGTAGATCATATGATGAGTTGTGAAAACCCCTCATGGATCTCAATTTGGTGTTTGTGACTTAGGGACTATGAGTCCTTTTACAGCTCGTACAAACTCTTACAGGTTGTAAGACCCAATTTTTGGAAATTGTGCACATTCCAGTAACTACTGGAATGTATGGCTTATCTCTATGCTTGATATTTGAATCATAGAAGGATTGACGGCTCGTAACTCCCATTCGTAGAAATTGATCTTAACTCTTAAAATTTTACCAAGTATTGGGGGAATTAAGAGTCCTACCTACGACTCATAGAAACTCCTACAGGTCATAGGTCCCATGCATGAGCCACTAAATAGTTTATTCTCCTTAATTTATCTTGGATTCTCGGGGTTTATCTAATTTAAAGTAGCACGGAGTGTTACAATATCTCCCCCTTAGGACTATTTATCCTCGAATAATGACCAAGGAACGAATACAATGCTAGAACTCAAAGACTCAAACTCAAGAATAATTCACTAAATTACTCAAAACTCAAGAAGGTACAAATTCTGAGATATGAATTGTGAATATTAACTTCAACATTGACATTAGGGGGAATAAATAGATGGGGTACTTGGATTTTATATCCTCCTCATCTTCCCATGTAGACTCTTCAATAAATTGATTTCTCCATAAGACTTTAACTGAAGCGACCACTTTGTTCCTCAATTTACGAACTTGACGATCAAGAATTTGGACATGAGTTTCCTTATAGAAAAAGCTATCTTTCACTCTAATATTCTCTGTAAGAACAATAAGGGAAGGATCTCCCAAGCATTTATTAAGCATGAAAATGTGGATCACTGGATGAACGACACCTAACTCAAGTGGAAGATCTAACTTATAGGTGACATTGCCAACTCTCTTTATAAACTGGTAAGGACTAATGTAATGGGAACTCAACTTCCCCTTCTTCCCAAATCTCATAACACTTTTTATAGGTGAAACTTTAAGATACACCCAATCATTTACCTCAAATCCAAAGTCTCTTCTCCTAACACCGGTGTAGGAATTTTGATGACTTTGCATAGTTTTTGTCCTCTCTTGAATAATGTTTACCTTCTCCACAACTTGATGAACTAAGTATGACCCTATTAATTAAGCTTCACCAACCTCATAAGGAGCTATCTGAATACTTGAATAGAAATTATTGTTCTATGCAAACTTAATAAGAGGTAAGTGGTCATCCCAATTACCTTTAAAGTCAATAACACCAGCTCTCAACATATCCTTAAGAATATGAATTGTATGCTCTACCTGACCATCTGTCTGAGGAAGGAAATCAGTACTAAGGTTTACCTTTGAACCCTAACCTCTCTTAAACGACTTTAAAAATTGAGCAGTGAATTGATCACCTCTGTTTGAGATAATAGACAAGGAAACTCCATGAATTTTAACAATATCTCAAATATACAACCTCATATACTCCTTTACTGAATCTGTAGTCTTAATGAGTAAAAAGTGGCCTGATTTGGTCATCCTATATACAATCACCCAAATCGAATCATGCTGTCTGCTAAAACCGTGGTAAAAATATAATTAAATTCATATTGATCATCTCCCACTTCTACTATGGAAACTCTATATTCTGAGCTATACCACAACATCTTTGATGCTCTACTTTAACTTTTGGTGATTTGAGCATTGGACACAAAATCTGCTATATCTCTTTTCATACCATTCCATCAATATACTTCTTTCCAGTCATGGTAAATTTTGGTAGATCCTGGATGAATCAAATACCTAGAGCTATGGGCCTCTTCCATTATTCTACCTCGAAGCCCATCAACAGTCGGAACACAAAGTCTACCTTGATTCCTCAACACTCTATCTCCCTATTTGGAAAAGCCATCACTTTCTATTTATGAATATTCTCTTTTAGAATAGGGTCTTGTTCTTGCTTTTCCTTCACCTCAAAACTAATGAAGACTCAACCCCATTTTGAATAATAACACCTCCCTCATAAGAGTCCACAAGACGAACTCCCAAACGAATAAGTTTATGCACTTTCTTTTTTCCTCAACATTGGCGGTAATTCCCATGGATAACCTACTAAGAGAATTAATAATAACATTATATTTATCTGGATGGTAGAGAATTCTCATGTCATTATCCTTGAGAAACTCCAGTCATCTCTTTTGCCTCAGGTTCAACTATTTTTGACTAAACACATATTACAGGCTCTTGTGATCTGTGAACACATCTACATACACACCATATTCCATAGAGATAATGATACTAAATCTTTAGAGCAAATCCTACTGCTGCCAACTCTAGATCATGAGTCAGATAATTTTTCTCATGAATCTTAAGTTGCCTAGAAGCATACACTATAACTTTACCTCTATGTATCAAAGCACTATCTAGTCCAACTCTGGAGCATCACAATAAATCATAAACCCATCTGTTCCCTCGAATAGGGACAAAACTGGAGGAGTAGTCAATTTCATTTTTAGCTCTTGAAAACTTATCTCACAAGAATCCGACCATTCAAAGTTAGTCTTCTTCTGAGTCAATTTAGTCAAAGTATATGATTTGGATAAAAATCCCTCAACAAACCTCCTATATTAGCCAGACAAACCTAAGAAACTTCCTATGTTTATCAGAGATTTGGGTTGGGCAAATTCTTCAAAACTTTATTTTTCTGTGAATTTACTCGAATACCATCTTAAAAATAATATGGCTTAAGAATGCCACAAATGCAAGACAGAACTCACACTTCGAAAACTTAGGATACAACTCTCGGTCCTTAAGAGTTTGGAGAATGATTTTGAGATAGTTAGCATGCTCCTCCTTATTTCTCAAATAGATCAGAATATCATCAATAAACATGATAACAAACATGTCTAAGTACTACTTGAACACTCTTTTCATAAGGTCCATGAATACTACAAGAATGTTTGTCAAATCGAAGGACATAACTGGAAACTCATAGTGACCATATCTAGTTCTGAAGGCTGCCTTCGGAATGTCACTTTCTCTTAATTTTAACTGATGATAGCCTAATATGAGGTCTATCTTAGAGAAATAAGTGGCACTCTTAAATTGGTCAAACAAGTCATCGATTCTCAAAAGAGGGTACTTATTCTTTACGATGACCTTGTTCAACTGATGGTAGTCAATACATATTCTAAGAAAACCATCTTTATTTTGAAAAAATAGGACATGAGCGCCACAAAGTGAGACACTCGTTCTAATGAATCCCTTATCTGAACGATCTCTCAAGTTCTCTTTTGACTCTTTTAACACGACTAAAGCCATTATATGGAATAATAGAAATAGGCTGAGTATTGGAAAGAACATCTATTCCACCCACTACTGTCATGCCTCGAGTCTACACCCTGGGCATGACCAACACTCAGAAACTATTGCTGGTTCCCAAGTGAACCCTTGGCCTAGCTAACTCACTAAGAGAAAGACTTAACTCATAAAATAAAACTCATAAAGGGCATGTAATTTATAAATATGCACATTCTCATAATTAAAGCTCAAATTATAACTCTATAGATAATGCAACTCAATATTTTCAAAACATGAACTCAAATGAATAAAACAGAATAACTCAAACTCTATTTGACTAGTCTACGATGCCTCTAAAACTAACTCTGAAATGGGTACTGAGACAGGCCCACAACTACCTCAAATTGATAAATAAAGACTGAAAAATAAGGACTGAAGAGCTATTCTAAATACAAAGAGGTCTCACCAAATGCTAAATGAGAATCAGATCTTCAACGTTGCGTCTGTTGAGGATCTCTATCACCTATGTCTGCATCATAAAATAATGCAATGCTAAATGACATCAATACATGCAATGTACATTATGTAAAATAGTTGAAAAGAAACTTACTCAAAGTTACTTAACTCGAAGAACTCAACTTTAAAAATAATTCAACTCAATAAATCATGCAATATATATAAGACAATGCTTTAAAGATATGAATGAGTAAAATGCAACTCAGTGTATAGAAATGTAATATTTTACTCTTGGGGAATTTCTCTAGCCGACTACCATCACTTATGAGATACATGATGATAAAATGAACTACTGTCATTGCCACAGTCATCAATTACCTTGCCAGGGTAAGAGACACAACTCTTCTCATGGATCTAATAAAATTCCTCTTTTGGAATAATGAGGAGTTGCTCCGAATGAACAATATGATCCTATCCTATGCTGGCTATGTAGTTTATGGGGTTCTAGTTATTTTATACTCTTACTCAAATTGATGCTTAATACTTCTCCCAAAATATATTTCTTATGCTCATATTTCAAGTTAGTGTATGTACTAGGTTAACTCATTTAGTCTCATTGGACTTAGCTCAAATCTTAACTCTTCTCAACTCATAACTTCTTTTTAAAATAGATATAATCTCAATTCAATGAATGCATTTAAAAATATAATTTGACTTCTCAACTCAATCTCAAACTAGATGTTTACATGCATTGAAACTCAATTCATTTAAACTCAATAATTCTCATGCAAAATATATTAATTAGGAGACTTATCAAAACTCAACTCATGCTCAAACTCTTTCTCAATTTAAAGATAAAATAAATCATTCTTTAATATAAAAAAAATGCTTAAAAATAATTAATGCAAAAACTCAACTAGGGTTCATGTGAATGTAAACATGAACAATAATCTCAAAAACTTGAACTCATATGAATGATCACAATATCAAGTAATATAGAAGGACTCAACGAAAGATTCATAATCCACTCAAAACTCAAAATACTGGATTGAAACTCCAACTCAAAATTCAACTTGATTGAATGAAGATGTAGGGAATGAGGATGAACTTAGTCGAATGTTGTGATTAGACTTACATATCTGGAAGATCAATGATCTAGATAAAACTCAAAGAAATTAATTTGGAATGCTTGAACCCTACCTTTTCATCTTTTTTCCTATCTTTGCTCTTAAAATATTCTAAGTAATAATGAGAGAAAAGATATGTTGGATAAGAATCTTAGGTTTAGTTTGGGAAATATGGGAAAGGACAAATTTACCCCTCATTAAAATGAGCTAGGCCATCTACGAGAACTTTCTACGGACCGTAGGGTCCCTTTAGTATGAACTGGGTCCAATTATTAGGCTCACTGGAAATTGGTCAATGGGTCTACTACCAAGCATTTATGGGTCATAGACCATAGGATAAGTCGTGAAATATCCTTGTGGAACTAAAATGGGGGTTTAGGATTTGGGGACTACTAGTCCCTTTATGGCTCGTACAAACTCTTATAGAGTGTAAGACCCAATCATATTAACTTGTGCACATTCTAGTAGCCTCTGAAATGTCATTCGTCTCTATGAATGATCCAGTGAATCATAGAAGGTTTGATGGCTTGTAACTCCCATTCGTAGGAATTGATCTTAACTTGGAAAATTTTGACTAAGCATTGGGGGATGCTACGAGTCCCACCTATGACTCATAGAAACTCATATGGGTCATTGGTCTCATGCGATGATCATTAGATAGTCCATTCCCCCTAATTCCTCTTAGATTCTCGAGTTTTATCTAAGTTAAAGTAGCAAGTGGTGTTATATCTACCCTTAGCCGGGGCTATGTCAGTAGACCCGGGTGCTTAGCCCCAGAAACTGCACCATACGTGCGAGCCATCCAGTGAAAGAATGAAACAAGTGAGATTTTAGGATACTAAGAAGGCACACATTGTATGAAAGCGATACAAAAGAGAGATACTTCCTAATGATGCCCTGTATTCTCCCAAAGATAAATTACAGACGCCTCTACACCGATCCGTAAGCCTCTACTAGGCATTAGGTCTGTACAAGTGAGACCGATAAACCTAGGGCTTAGATACCAACTTGTCATGACTTGATTTCTCGATTCATGATATACAAATACTATAACCCACCAGTAGGTAAGCCAACCCATAATGGAGAACGAAATGTAAAGTGTTTAATGGTAGAGCTTTGTAAGAGTGAACAATTTACATAAAGAGACAGGACAAAAAGCCGAATCCCTCCCAAAATATGGAAGTCACAAGTACAAAGCTACTAAATAAGAGAGTACAAGTCCCGAAATTGGACACAAAATGCAATGCTTGTCTCAAAATACAAAAGATGGGAAAAAAATTAAAGATAGAGACAGGTAAGTCAAGGATGCCAGGTACTCACCTTCACCTCTGAACTATAGCTGTAATAGGCTCGAATATCAATGCTGGTAGCTAGTGCTCGAACCTTCATCACAAAATTGATTCAGATTATAGTATGAGAACCAAAACAATAAGTACTCAGTAGGCATCATAGGCGGACTGCGTAAGAGAAGTAAAGGCATTATGAAATGGTATAATTTCACATAAATAGAGGTCAAAGGCAAAAAAACTAACAGGAAAGCACACTAGTGTGCTAAGAATAGAAAATAACTAAGTATTGCTAGCTAAACTTAACTAGACCTCCATATGCCTAGCAGCTACACCCGTGCACAAGATTATGTAAAACCCAAATGAGCCCCCATAAGCCCTATATGTACACATAATAGCTAAGAACTAAAAAGTGAATTGAGGAGTATCACCATAACTGCCACAACCTTTCCTAGAATCATGATAAATATCTAGGAATCTAAAAAAATCACCCAGTCAAACTCTAATCGAATCAAATGAGGATTTTAAAATAGAGTCTCCTAGTTAAAACTTAAATCGGAACAAGTTGGATTTTACAACAGAGTCACCCAGTCAGAACTTGAATCAGATCAAATGGAACTTTAGATGGAAACTCCCAATCTGAACTTTAATCAGATCAAAGGAAACATGTCACCCAATTAAGACTCAGAGATGATCAAAGGGGTGATAAAAGCAGGAACTGAATCTGGCTCAAAACAGGAGCAATAATATGAATATGAGCTTGAACCATAAAAAATGAGTTCCAATGACTTTGAATGCCTTTATCATCACAACTCTAGTCCAAAATATAGAACTGGACCCCTTCAAACTTATCAGGGACCCACTCTAGCTCATACTCTTCGATTCTGAATAAGCGATCTACCCATATAACCCGTATACACATTGAGTCAATCTTGAGGATAAACCATAGAATAAAGGGTAAACAGAGTTGATCTATCACCTTAATAAGGATCATTCTATCCGATCCAAGTCTACTATATCAGCCTATAGGGAGTTACGCCTTTTGAAATAACATCAGAGAAGAACTAAGGCCAAATATTCCAAATATCTCAAGTTTGTGAAAAGCACTAGTATAAGTCTAGACTAAGTAAAAACATGATCAGATTACACAATACTAACCACAACCAAGGAATGCCACAAGGTAAGGATGATCACAAATACAACCAACATTCTATCAAGCCTGAAACTCCCGACCTGATAAAAGCCTAAAACATGGATTCAAATCATGTCTCCAGAGGTTTTCCTTTCTGAATAGCCCCTGAATACTGCCACACTATCATTTATATAATTAAAATGTTAATATGGTATTTTATACACTAAAATCACATTAAACAGAGATGAAACAAAATTGGAGTTTCAAATGGAAATGTGGGACCCATACCAAAATGTAATGATCCTCCGATTCATTTCCTTTGTTTTCGATCTTTTCAGCATTTAGAGCATCCTTGTAGTGACTCTAAGTCATTTATAAATTTCTTCCATTGACATTTTGGTCACTTGGTCCATCATTTGGGTTTTATGCCCAGTTCCCTGTTTTGGATCTCTTGAAGGCTAAATGATTGATATCTGTCAAAAATCTAAGAAAACAACATCACAATGCAATTCTAATGGTTCCATTATATCCTAAAAGGTTATTTTAGGCTAGTAGCATATTCGGCTCGAGTCCCCAGGCTTTCAATGTGAGTTTGAGCCATTGGGCATTTTAGCATTTAAGCTTTCACATAAGTTTGACTTTGGTCAATATTCTTGGTAAACATGATCGGATTGAAATTTCTTTAGTGTGGTTCGCTCCGGAATATCAAGTTTGGTCTAAAATGACCTCTCATCCGGTTACTAAGGCTTCTGATCTCATTTTGAGCCTTCTTGTAGATTTTAGCTTAAAATAGTGCTTGGGTGTAGGACCCACCTTTTGTTGACATGACCTCAGATGGAAATTTTACTAGTCCATCAAGTCCAAAACATAGAATTTAGTAGGGTAGCATAGTCCGTTTACGTGAATGGGGTTCCAAATAAATCTCGAGTACCCGTCGGAGAATATGAGACTCCCAAAACTAGCTGTTGCAACAACTGTTGGTGCAGGCAAAGGTTTTCCTTTGTATTCATAGGATTTCTTGGCCATGCTCATGAAGAAGAGGTCAGCAAGCCTCCCTGTTCGCATGGACCTACCTCCGTTCATGAAGGCTAGGCAGTTGGCCCTCCGCGTTAGCAGAGAAGTCTCTGCATTCACATAGGCTAGTGACATTGCCTTTTAGTTTGTGGGACTTTTCATCCGCGTTCGCGAAGGGTATTCCTCCCCTTGGTATTTTAAATTGGATCAGACCCATTTTTCAATACTTCTCAACATTTCATAGGTGAATATCTTGAGTTCTACACCTTATTTTGGGTGATTCTTGTTATGATTTATTGGATTGGGGCCTGGAAACACTTGGGAGTATTTGGGAAACTTCGAAAAGAATCGTATTGAGGTAATTTCTGCACCAAAAGGGCTGTCCTGCTTCTTGATTTCTCCATTAATGGTGAATTAGTTGCATGGATTGGTTTCTTTGTTTTTGAGCATCAAATTGTGCTATATTTTGGAACAGAAGTTCAGTGAGCTAAAATGAACCTATTCACGGAGTCATTTTTGGGATTCCCTAGGAAAGTGCTACAATCTTGTTTTAGACCCAATTTGGATTCATCTTCAAAAAATACAATTTTGGTGTCAAAACGTCCGTATTGATGAGGGGATCGATATTTTGTTAGCATGGATGAAATTAGAGGTTATTCAAAGGTGGAAAGCATCAAGTTGGTGGATTCAGAGTTCGCGTGATCGACTTTGAGGTAGGCTATATTATCCCACATTGAATGAGCTTTATTAGATGGTGTTAGGCTAGGTTTGAAACTTAGATGCTTTTTTACGTGATGTACCTTCCTTATAGCTAGGCATAGCTTTTGATAGGGCTTGTTATGGATGTTGTACCTTTATACTAGTGCCTGAAATTTTAGAGGCTCGTCGTAGCCATAGGTTTTCCTTAGTTGTGCTTGTTGGGAGCTGAGATTACATATTTTAAGGTAAGCCGTCGATCCTATAGATATTTTCTCCCCCTATATGAGTTTGGAGCCATTTCCTAATTATTTTGCTTTAGATTTAGCGGTAGGCTTGTGATGCCTTTATGTTTATTATCTATTGTTGGGCCAAAGGCCGTATTTTGAGGAGTGATTTAAATCCTAGATTAGTTACTTTTCCTTGATAGTATGGTATGACTTGATGTTACTTTTCGGATTGTAAGCATTTTCTTTTGATGCTGGTGATGGCATGCTTGCATTGATTGAGCATTTTCACATGTTTTTTGGTACGATCACGATTTCTTCATGGACTTTTACTACTGTTTTTGAGAAGGCATTCCCATAATTTTACTATATTTTTAAAATAGGTTTTTAACGACAATCGTACCACCTGGGTCATTTGGACACTATTTTTGTCACGACCCAAACTAGGGTCTAGATGTGAATCCGCGATTAGGATTTCTGAAGAAACCCCAAACAAGCCTCTTATCATATCTTAATCATACATAAGGTAATCAATAAGTGGAAACTCATAAAAGTCCAAGAAGAAAAAACATATATAGAGAGAATCAAGACAAATAGACTCTTTACACATTTGTCCAACATGCCTCTACATGACTACCTAGGCAGGGACTAGGATATGTTCCTCGCTCACTCTCAAAAAAGTAAAAATTAGAATGAAAGATGAAAAGCAAAGTGTCTTGTCCTTAGAACATGAGGACTCACCAATAATAGAAGTAGTACTAAGTATCTAGCCACGAGTGGAATGTACGTGATCGTCCGACCCTACATTATGATACAATATAAGCAAAAAGTATGCATTAGTATGTTTGAATGTACTAAGTATGTAGGCAATGCAATGCATAGTAAAACCATATTGTGAAAATGACTATGCTCTAAAACATAGTAAAAATCCTTTAAAAGCATCATTTGACATAAAATATGGTCAATGCAAAACCCATAAGTAAATCATAAGTAGTCATAAGAAAGGTCAAGCACTTTAAACCATATGAGTATCATATTAAAGTAAAGGTTATGAATAGTCTTTTAAAACATCATAAAGAGCATACATATGTAGAATATTAAAATTTATATTGAGAACCATCAGTCTTGGTGAGAGATACCATTAACCAATATAAACCATATGAGCTATTAAATAGAGTACGGTGTTTCCCACACACCGAAAAGAGAGGGTCCATACTTGACAAGTTGTGAACTGTGATACCTAAGTGGATCCACTAAGCTATTAAGGAATCAAGCTTCAACTAACGGGTGACCCTCTCTAAGGAATTAAGTCTGTACTAACGGGTGATCCTTCTTCCTATAGTGGCACATAGTTATGGGACAATGGGATTTCTACAAACGGTCTCATACCTCTACTAACGGGTGAGTCTCTATCCCAAGGTCCACTCGGTGCTAGGTCAACTCTCAATGGAATAATATCATATCATATTATAAATTGTACTTTTCATAAATCATAAGCTTGTCATATATCATATTTCATAAAACTTGTTCATAGGAATAGTTCCTTATCATATGATTCATGTAATGTGGGTGTAGGCCTTCCATCATTATGAATCTCTTTTTATAAAATCATCATTAGAGTCTTAAGTCACCCTCATTTATAAAACTTGCTTTCATAATTGAAACTCATGATCATAGCTTATACTTGATATCAGGGTAGAAACATGAGTACATGATCAATTGACTTGAAAATTATAAAATTAACTTTAAAAAATATATGATCATATAATTTATATCAACTCATACATAATACATGAAAATAATATCAATTGGAAGTATAATTGAAAATACCCATAATCTATATCATGAACCCCAAAGATCAATGTATTAAAATTCATAGAGAAACTCTTTAATTCTATGCAATAATCATCAATTTATATTTAAATGGGATCATCATGATAATTAGAAATCATAATTCATGTAATTAAAATATAGATCATAAAACCCATAAAAATACACACTTTAATTGATTGAAAAAGTAGGGAAATTGTTGGGCTCTTGTCACGATCCGAGCCTAGGGCCTAGATGTGACATGATGAATGAAGCACCTAGAGGACCACATCCAAGCCTCTTATCATTCATTAAGATTTTCATCGGTAATGAAAAATCAAACAAGCAGAAATATAAGGGATAACAGGACTAAGGGATTCCACATAGAATAAAAATTGAGTCATTTGAACATTATACATTTTGTCCAACCATACCTTCTACTTTAAAGACTTGGTGGAGTCTTAGACATATCCCTAGCTCACCCTCAAGATATCGTAAAAGTACCAAAAGTAACTCAATAGTCTATAAAAAGCATAAGTTAGAAAGATAGGGATGTTGTTCCCAAAACATGAGAATTCACCAACTAGTAGTAGCCTTCAGCGACAAACTTAGCCACAGAGAGGAGTGTGGGGAGAAAATCTGGTCCCTACATGGTGATAACTTTGTCAACTTTAATCATTTCTTTAACTTTAACTTTAATGGGTAATCGTGGATCCACTAGCCTAAATTGCCTATAAGGGATCTTATGTTGGCGTATAGTTAATGCAACATGAGAATTTACTTAAGGAACCCTTAGGTTGAGTCCCCATCTATATGCTACATTCGGTGCTAGGTCAATCTCACAAAATAACATTTGAATATCATATTGACCTAAGAATTTGTATAGCTTTCAACATCAAATCATTATTTGGTGGAATAGCTTATTAAAATATTTCATTTGATTCAAAATGTGAGAATTGTTCTTTCACATTGAATCATTTCTTTGGCTAAGAAGCCCCTTCATCATCATTCAATCTTTCATATGACTCCCTTAAACATAAACATTTGCTTTATAAACTTTCATTTCGAGACAAAACTTTCATTTCAACTTTACTTTAACATAAGGAAAACTAGGTAGGCTCATTTCATAACCTACAAATACAATTAAAGAATACTAGTATGCATGAGAGTGATGGAAATGCATCAAAATAAACATCTTAAAACAACCCACCATATACACTTTTAAAACCATTTTCAAGCATTCATATAAGAGTCTTAACAAATCCTCCCTTTCAGGAAATTGAGAGTCAATATACACCAATGTAAGTAAATAAACTCCAAATATATCATAATCGATGCAATTAGAGTCATCATGTAAAATTCCATAAGAATTCATCATTTAGAATTTAAAATATCAAGGTGAGGAAAAATATTTGGGCTCTATGGAAAGAAGAGCCCAAGTTGAAACCCACAAATCTCAGGGAAACAAAATCCCAAATGAAGCTTGGGAAGGAAAGGAGACTTGAACATGCCTTGAGATAAAACCCTAGCTTGACTTGAAGTTCTTGAGCATATAACACCTTATAACACCTTCATGGTCTGTGAAGGGAACGACGGGACATGAAAAGTGGCCGTGGTGCAGGTCCTTCAGGTCGACTTGCAGAGTGTCCACAACGAGGACACACTACGACCTGTGGAAGGTTCCACGATCTGTGTTGGTCGTCTGTTGACCTTCCTTTTAGAAATTTCATAAGGGTCTTGGGGAGGGGTCACAACGGAGGGCTTCACGGTCCGTGGTGCTCACCATGGTCCATGGTATTCCATCATGGTTCATCCTCTATAAGTCTTAGTCTTTGAATATCTACCATGGTTGTTCACTATGATCCATGGTGCCTACCACAGCCCGTGATGGCTTCCGTTGTCAACTCTTGATGCCAATTTCTACAACCTTTTGAGATTTCCTCCTTTTTTCCTCAGTTTAGGACCTTCCATATTTTTGAGGTCTTATAATATCTCCCCCTTGGGAACATTCATCCTCGATTGAGAATGATTAGCATAAGAGAGGACATGACATGAGGACTAGCAACCCAACATAACTATAATGACACTTGGAATGTATTTACATGAGATCTTTATACTTTCGCATAAATCTTAAATTTGAAAATCAACTTGTTGAATATGCATGCATATGAAGACTTAGCAAAACTGAAGCATAAGAATCTTAAATACTTGAGGATGAACAACTTAGTACCTTAGGCTTGAGTTGAATGAAAGAGATGAGGGTAATATTTCATCATATCCACTTTCGCTTCCCATGTAGTACTTTCAACTTGTTCATTCCTCCAAAGGACTTTAATGGATGCAACTTCCTTGTTCCTCAACATCTTCACTTTCCAGTCCAAAATTTCAACCGGAACCTCTTCATAGGTCAAAGTTTCTTCAACATTCACTATCTACAAAGGCACAATGGAACTAGGATCCCCTAAACATTTCCTCAAAATAGACACATGGAACACTGGATGAACCATGGCCATCTTTAATGGCAACTCTAACTCGTAAGCCACCTTGTCAACACATCTCAAGATTCTATAAGGTCCTACATACCTAGGGCTCAATTTTCCTTTCTTACCAAATCGAACCACACCCTTCATGGGTGAAACCTTTAAATACACCCAATAATCCATATTAAACTCAAGATTCCTTCTTTAAGTATTGAAATAGGACTTTTGACGACTTTTAGCTGTCTTAAACCTTTCTTTAATAACTCTAACCCTCTCCAAAGCATCAAGTACCAAATCAGTACCCAACAAGGTTATTTCAAATACTTTAAAACAAAAAACTAGAGACCTACATCATCTCCCATACAAAGCCTCAAATGATGCCATCTCGATTCTTGAGTGGTAGCTATTATTATAGGAAAACCTGATGAGCGGTAGATGATCATCCCTACTTCCTTTAAATTCCAACACACAAGCCCTTAACATATCCTTTAGTATATGAATTGTTCTTTTGTCTTGTCCATCAGTTTAAGGATGGAATGCGGTGCTTAACTTTACCTTAGTACCAAGGTCCCTTTGAAACGACCTCCAAAAGTGAGATGTGAATTGGATGCCACAATCCAAAATAATTGACAACTCCCAAATATATAACTTAGCATAATCTTTGGCACTATAAGAAGTTTTTACCGTTAGGAAGTGAGACAACTTAGTCATTCTATCAATAATTACCCAAAGCGAATCATGACGTTTCCGAGTATGAGCAAAACCCACCATAAAATCCATATTCGCATCTTCTCATTTCTAAGTAGGTCTTTCAATTCCTACTGCTAGGCCACCCGTCCTTTGATGTTCGGCCTTCACTTGTTAGAAACTCAGTCATTTGGATACGAACCTTGATTTGTCCCTTTTCATACCACTCCAACAAGAGAACTCCTTTAAGTCTGGGCATATTTTCATCGAACCGAGATAAATGAAGTATAAAGAATTATTGGCCTCCTTAAAAATCAAACTCCTTAGGCCATCAACATCTGAAAGACATAACCATCCTTGGTGGTGTAATAGCCCATCTCCCCCTTGTGAAAAGACTTCAACTTTCTTTTTTTTCACCAACCTTTTCAACTCTACAAAAGTCTGGTCGAGTTCTTGTTTTGACTTGACTACCACCATAGATGATTCAGACCCATTATGAACAACCATACCACCATCATTAGTACCACTCAACTTCACCCCTAATCTAGCCAACCGGTGAAGATATTTTACTAATTTTCTCTTCCCTTCATCATCATGGGCCACACTTCCCACAAACACTCTACTAAGTGCATCGACAACCACAATGGCTTTACCTAGGTGATAATGTATACTCATATTGTAGTCCTTGATGAGTTCTAGCCACATTATTTGCCTTAGATTGAGTTCCTTTTGGGTGAACACATTTTGAATACTTTTATGATCGGTATACACATCCACATGCACCCCATAGAGGTAATGCTGCCATATCTTTAAAGCGAAAACAACTATCGCTAGCTCAAGATAATGGGAAAGATAATTACGCTCACACAATTTCAATTGTTTAGAAGCGTAGGCTATAACCTTACCATTTTGTTATACCCCATATGTTTACACATTAAATTATTCGCAAGCAAGTCGACTTAAATTAAATGTGGTGTTATATTCTGCATTTGTTTTGGTGCTGCATACTTGAGGTAATATTGAAGTCCCTTTTTCATTGTTAATTAGTTTATTTAGCGGTTTAACAGATTAGAATAGAGAAAATAGGCATCATTTGCAACCCAAATCCACCATATAATATCATGCAAATATACAAGGAGACATGTAATATGTAGTTACACCACGCCAAGTATTTATCCATATGCTCGTACTATTCCATGCATAATACCCACAAACTAGTACACTTTTGACCCTGACTTCCTACTTCATTCCGCTGTCAACTCTACCATTACACATTCCCCCCCACTTATCACTCTAAGCCTTTCCCCAAGACTACCCTTTATGCCATACCAAGGCTTCTCAAGCCTATATTTTATGCCAACCACCACATATACCCTACTCCGCGAATTCATCCGAACCACCCTGTCCCTTGGCCACCTTAATTAGATATATTCTAGACCACTGCAACAGACACATACCATCCAAGTAAATAGCTGAGAAAAAAACCCACGGTCATTAACCTTACCTAACCATCTCATGAGATATGAATAGACCTTTACGCTCACTCATACTTGAGTCCTACACCAAAGTGCCATATTTAGACCTTTTTCACAATGGACCTTAGAATTAGACCAAAAGCCTCGAGAATCAAAAAAAGGATCATTCTAGACCAAACTCAATATTTCAGAACTGACCATGCTGATGGAATTTTCATCTAAGCGCAGTTTTCAAGAATATTGACCAAAGTCAACCTTAGGCCAAATTTTAAAAGGTTAAAGCTTCAAATGACCTCAAACTCATATTGATCATCTGGATACTCATGCCAGTTATGCTATTAACATAATTTTGCTATTCTAAAGCTGATGAGACCATCATAATTTCATTCTAAGGTTGTTTACCTAAAGTAATGGCCGAAATAAACCTTTTAAGTTATAAAAGGTCCAAAATAGAGAAATAGTCCTACAATAAAAACAAATGACTATACGACCGAACAGTCAATTCTAGTAGGTCATAAATGACTTGGGGTCGCTACAGGAATACTCTAAATGGCAAAATGGAGGAATTAAGGGAAAAATAACCTAGAAGGTCATTACAACATCCACTACTTAAAAGGACTTTCATCCGCGAAAGTAAGAGTAAAGAAGTACTTGAAAGCTCAAACAAGCTAGGGAACTACTCCCGCATCGCCTGATCGGTCTCCTAGGAAGCCTTCTCTACTAGAAGGCGCCTCTAATGCAGCTGCCCAACATATCTAGCTAGAATGGCCACCGACTTCACAATAAAGGTAAAATGATCATCCATCTCAACTAAATCATACTGGAGAATATACAAATCATCTGGAGTATACCAGCACAACATCTATACATGGAAAACTAGGTGAATAGTTGATAGTGTTGTAGGCAAAGTAACTCATAGGCAACCTCATCAACTATCCTTAATATCTATTATTCATGAGCTAATGGACATAAACTTAAGGACTTTTAATTGCGAATTTTAAAATGGCATGAATTATTAGTAAATGACAAGTTATATGGATAATATATGTGAAGTTAAACACAACTCAAGAAGGATCCTTGAGCTAATTCAAAGTGGAAGCCATCAAAAAGATTTTTTTTAAATCGCATTTTTGGGTGATCTGACTTTCGAAGGCCATAACCCCTTCAGAATTTGGGAAAACTCTCAAAATAAAAATTGTATATAATTAAAATAGCTTTCCAACCATAGGTTTTGGTTCAAAATATGACATTGGGATAAGAAGTTATGGATATTTTAAGGAAGAAAGGTCGAACTGAATTATGGATTCGGCCAAACCCGATTCCAACTCAGGTCAGGCCCAATAACCATGCCATTAAATGAAATATTTTAGTTTTTTCCTTCATCTTTCAGCGAAAAAATGTCCAAAAATTTCTAGAGAGAGTGAGAGAGGAGAATCCTAGAGAGAAACACCCAAATTGACGATAATTTATGCCCCGAATCTCGAAGCTCATGAAGAGAAAAGTGTTGTACATCACGTTGCCTTTTATTTGAGCTAAAAATCAGCCAAGAAGGAAAAGAGTTAATGTGGTTTCTTCACACTTGAGGTAATATTAAAGTTCCTTTTTATTGTTAAAAAGTTTTTTTAGAGTTTTAATGGATTAGAATAGAGAACATAGCGTTATTATTACACCCCATACTTTGGTATCTTAGAACGCTTCTTAAGCTTCTTAAGTTTCTAGGAAGGCTCTTAAGTTTCTTAGAAGTCGTCATGTGAGTTGGATAATCTATAACTCTATCAAATAATCCTAAGGAAAGGAGAAGGAGATACTCCACTATAGAGAAGATTAGAAATAGGGTTATAAGAATCCAGAAGAAGTTGGAGGTTAAGTAGTGAGTCATACGACTCGAATTACTTGTGAAATCTATTACTTGGGATATTTTACATACTAAGCTACTTGAGTACACATCGAGCTTAAGTAGCAAGGAATACATAGGATCTTGAAATAAGACGAGATTATGAGCTCATGAAAGAGAAATAAAGAAATGACGCACCTACTCGAAGCAAGTAGGTGATGCACCTACTTAGGACCAAGTAGGTAACACACCTACTTGAGTGGACCCTACTTCTATGTGGCAGCATATGAGAGGCTGCATGGCGTGAGGTGGCACCCTAGGAGGCTGCCACATGTCACCCCTAGGGGGCTGCCACGTGTCACCCCTGGGGGGCTGCCACGTGTCACCCCTAGGGGGATGCCACATGTCACCTCCTAAGAAAGGATATATATATGTGTTAGGATGAGTAATATCTCATTTCATCATCTATTCCTTAACCAAATTTTGAGAGAAAACTAGAGGAGCTAGAGAGACTAGCTATGGGTTCCCTCCAATTCAAGGTAAGGACCCAATTATCTCTCTATAAATTTATTATTTAAGGTATACTACGGTGATATAGCAGTGTTTAAAAATGTAAAATCTCATTTTGGGGCAGCAAGGAAGAGATACAAACAATCCGTTAATTTTTAGCATGTTAAGAGAACTTCCGAGAGAAGTTTTAGCAAGGTATGGCTTGGTTCTCTCCTCCCACATTTTGGAAAGGGTTTGGACATGATATTAAGGTGTTAATAATTTAAATTTATGGTTTGTAGTAGCACAAAATGGATAGAAAACAGCCACAACATTTCAGCCTCAATTAAGGAACTTCCGAGGTGAGTTTTGGCAAGCTTTGGCCAATTTCGGGTAAGGTAAGACCTTTCCCTTTTGACATGTCTTTGGCATAAGTGTATTAAGATTATTCTATATCTTGGTATGTTTTGGGCGCAAGTATGTAAAACTAATCTTCCCTTTTGGCATAGTTTTTATGAAACAAGTATATGACTTTTATATAATTCCAAGGAAGTTCCTATCCGTAGAGCCACTAGGATGGCCAACTTCTTGATTTTCCAAAAGATATTTTGTTATGTATTGATATGTGTATATGATTCCCAAAAGTTCTATTTTGATATAACCCATAGTAAATTTTAAAAGGTACTTGATATGACTCTTATCTTAATTTTTGAATGATAGCTCATTTTAAGTACCCCATCGAGTCTCAAATATGATTTAAATTGCATCTAGTTTCTCACGACTCCACTCGTGGATACCTCAATGCTTCTTTCACTGAGCGTAAGCCAGGATATGTTATCATGTGTACTTCTCTGCATTGTTCGCCGTACCCCGACTTGAGAGGGAAGGTATGAACTATATATGGGATTTATGGAGTTATGATATACCATGTACATATATGATATGATATGATCTGATATGACCATCCAATATGATATGATCTATTACGGAAATATTCCCTACTCTGGAGTTATGATGTGCTGTGGCGCCGGTGATAGGGCATCGACCACAATTTGTTCACCGAGTCATAGAATGGGGCCGGATATGGCATATGTTTTCTGCATACATTATCTGTAGTTATGAAAAGCATTTTGGTATTCTGGATATTTTGCTCTTTTTTGCACCTTCTATTCTGGTAATGGCTTTACTTATTATAGTCCATGCTTGACATATTCAGTATATTTTCCGTACTGACCCCCTTTCTTCAGGGGGCTGCATTACATACCCGTAGGTACAAATGCTTGGTTTGCTGATCCGCTCTCTTAGGAGATCCACTATGTTGGTTGTCAGTGCTCCTTGTTTGGAACCTTATTTTGATACTAACTTTTCTGTTATACATTTGTACATGCTAGTTAAGGGTACGACGGGGCCCTGTCCCGTCATATGACTAGACTATCATTTTGTAGAGGTTTGTAGACTTGTGTTGTGGGTTCTGTATATGTGTTTTGGGCTTGTATTTAGTGATGGCCTTAACGGCCTTCATGTTCCACATCTATTTTTATGCGCTCTATAGCGATCTCTTTTGATTTTCTCATTTGTTTATTCTACTAACATACTCAGTGAGGCTACGGGTTCATATGGGTGCCCATCTTGAGCACCAGTCACGACCTACGAAGTTGGGTCATGATAGTTATAAATTCATTTGTTAATTTGTTGAGATTTATGGATTAAGGAGCTGTTTTAGGTGTATAAAATGGATGGAATTAGCTGAGTGATGATGTATAGTAATTGTTGATATTGTTTTGATGTTGTTGATGAGTTATTGTTCTTGAATTTGGAAGAATAAAATGTATGAAGATATTGTATATAATTTTAGAGCTGTTGGGTATGATATTTGTGGGCTGTTTAAAACTTGGTGTAACATTAACATAGTTTGTTTACATTTAAATGAGTAATGTTTCTGTCATGGGGCTGCTTCTATATGTCATTAAAATAGATGAGAAGATTGTACGAAATAACATATAAAAATTAGAGGTGTTTTGCTTGGCGTGTTGTAGGGTTTCATAAGGTATTTGCGCATATTTATGTAGTTAATTAGGGGCTATTTTTGTATATTGTTGTTGTTCTTGTTGATCTTGGAAGATTAATGATAGTGAAGATTATATATTGTGTTGTATGTTGGTTGGGTTGTTTCTAGCAATGTTTCGTTGAAAATGTTAAGACTATAGATCATTAAAGATAACATGAAGATGTAGTAGTTGTATGTGGATTTGAATTGTTGTCAGATGTTATGAATGTGGGCTACCTTATTCTAGAAATAATGTTATAATGAAGAGATTAAATTGTATTAAATGGAATTCGAAGTAAGAAAACTCCATGATTAGTGTTGGTATTAAAGTGGATAGAATTGGAGTTGCTTGAATTAAATTGGGTTGATTGTCATGGTTGTTATTATTATTATAGATTATATTTTAAAAGGGAAGGGATTGTATATGCTAATGTAAAATCTCTATTTGGGCCGTGTTGGGGTTATTCTAAGCTAAAAATGGTGGATTAATTTCTATTAATGTTGTGGTTGTTATTGTGGCTGAGTATATAATGAAAATAAAAGAATTTGATATGTCAAGTTAGAGTTGTAATTGTTTTGTGGATGGGTGATACGTGTGGCTTCTTGTGTTGAATTCGAGGATTAAGTATAGTTATTATTTTGCATTGTATGGTTAATTGTTAGGCTATTATAAATCATCTCGATAAGGTGTGGTGTCTGCAACCTATTAGAAGTAATTTGATAGCATCGTAATCGTCATGTTGATAATCAACGGAAGTTAAATGTTATGTGGGTTGTTTGGAGTATTCTTGAATCTCATTTTGGCTTGTCTTGACATGGCATTTGAATATCTGATTGTTGATGTTGCTTGGTGATTGTATGGATGGTTTGGAAGTGGGGAAAGTGCGCAGTATAGGGGAAGTGCAGTCCAATTTATTTTTAGAAATAACCTACTAACGATAAAGTACGTTTTATGTCTTTTCATAGCTTAATCGAAGTGCCTAACATTTTAATATAGGTTGAGATAATATTGGGAAGCATATACGTATTGAGTGCATGTAAATGCTATAGGTATGTAAAACTAACCTTTCTTTCTTTTTGTATGATCCAAATGAGACAAACGGATGACGAATGTATAAATTCCAAAGAAGCTCTTATTCTTAGATACATTAGGATGGCTAATGTTATTGATTCCTAGAACTTATATCATTATGTCTTGAAACATGTGTATGATTCCAGCCGTCCTATTTTGGTATAATTCATAATTTTATATAATTCATGTTCGGTGGAATTCATAATGACAATCGAAGGGTACTTGAGACGACTATTGTCTTGACTTTCAAATGATGGTTCATTTTGATTATTCTATTGAGTCTCAAATAATTATTTAAATTCATATGGTTACTCACTACTCTGCTCGCGCATACTGTTGTCATATCTTTTTCCAAGTCCCAAGCCGGGTATGTATTCGTGCACAATTTCACTATATTGTTCATCGAGTCCCTCACTAGAGGGTCGAGTATGGTATATATATATGATGATATGATATGATGACATGATGGTATGATGATGACATCGAGCCCCATAATGGGACGAATATGATATACATATATATGATAAATTCACTCAGTCCATAATAGGCCGAATATGATATATGATATAATTATGCATGATTTTATTTCATAAGGCACAAGTACAGTGATTCCTTGCGTATCATACTTTTCTCCTGAATCTCTACTTCATATATGATCTCATTATGGTATGTTATGCTTTATATACTCAGTACATATATCATACTAACCCTCTTTCTTCGGGGGGGCTTCATTTTATTCCAGCAGATACAGATTTTCATTTCGGGAATCCGCTAGCTTAGGATTTCCACTCAGCTATTTTCGAAGTATTCCATTGTACCGGAGCCTAGACTTTTGGTAATGATCTTTTGATGTATATATTTGGTTATCTAGGGGTACGATAGGGACCTGTCCTGCCATATGATACTGTTGATATTCTTAGAGGTCTGTAGACATATGTGTGGGTTGTATATAGATGCTATCCAATTGTACTGGCATTAATTATATTTTAAGACATTCTCATTCATAGTGAAATCCTTGTCGGCTTACATTTATGTATATAGTGGGACGTTCCTACATGTAATAACAACCTTGTCGGCTTACGTACTATGCTATCTTATCTTTTGCCAATTGTGACTCCCTAGAAGACAGGTGGTTTTGGTATATATGTATATGTGATAGTTTTGAGATGATGCTTTATTCGTACAAATTTCATGTCATGTGAGTGTTGATAGATTATAGACAACAAATGTGTATATAAGTGTCCAATCTGGGCATCAATTGTGACCTACGGGGTTGGGTCATGATAAATATGGTATTAGAGAGCAGTTCATCCTTGGAGTGTCTACATATCATGTCAATTAGAGTCTGGTTTATCGGTGTGTTATGCACCACATCTATAGATAGGACGCTATAGGACATTTAGGATGTTGTCTTTCTTTCATATCTATGATCGTGCGATAGAGCCCAGCCATAGGAAATGAGATTCCTTATACTAACCCTTGATTTCAGCAGAAGAACAACATTGACAGAAGAAAGCTACTGATGATATTGGGTGTTACAAGAGTACGCACGTAAGAAATGGTATGAAAGATGCATGTCAGGCAACGTATTTGAAAGCATGACTGAAATGTAAAGATGAAAATTGAAAGGAAAAGTTAACAAGAAAGTGTAACAGATGCAGTTTGAGTTGGACATACGAGGTGTGTTCATTATTTTCATATTGTTGTTGATATTGGAGACCTGTGTGGCTGTGATATAATATGGTATGATATATATATATATATATATATATATATATATATATATATATATATATATGTTGGCCCTGTTAGGCCTTGCTGATATTTCCTGCATACAGGTTCTGAGGTAGTAAGAAATATAGAGGAAACTCTGTCAAAATTTTCCTAGAAGTAAAATATAATGAGATATAGGTTAGTAATATCTCTTGAAAGGTATTGCCAATAGTAATGATTATATTTGACTAATATGCGAGTATGGATGACCTCAACAAATAAGTTAACTATTGAATTGATAAAAATAGTAAGTATGAGGTCGATATCAATAGAGTAAATTTATAATGTTGGATCAAAGCTGTAAGAGATACCTTCCATGTTATCCATAAGGGGCACCATTGTTTCGTGGGAAAGTTTATTTTGAAAAAAGAGCCTATATGAGCAACAAAGTTTAGAATTCATTTGGATGTACCAAAATACTTTCCAGGCGCATTTTTGCCTTAGAAGAAGCCTATTTTGAAGAATATAAAGAATACAACAAGTAGTTATGAGGTAAATAGTTCGTTCATGACCCTAGAACAATTTGATGGTAAATTATGTGAATCAAGCATTAGAAGTCCCGTGGTACTTGTTAATTCTAGTTCTTCTTATGGTGGTATTGGAGGATGATTCATAGTGACGTAATCTTAGAGTTGGAGCGTTCTTCTGTCCTTGACGTAAAATTTCATCATATTTTTATGTCCTTGAGTTAATTAGTTTCGAATCCACTAATTGAACATGGAACTTGTAGAAGGAAAACTCAAACTTATGGGCTAGTTAGGATCATGTATTCCATATATTGTTAATGAAATGCTAGGATGATTCGAAAGGGCTTGTGATACTAAGGGATAATTTAGAAAAAGGTGGCAACTCTCAATAAAACATTTTACTGAGGTATTGAGTGAACCCATAAGTAGGAATAAATTACGATGAGTTTACAATTTAAGGGGAGTAATAATATGATTGAGATAAAGGTATGGAGGAGGAGGAAATATGACAAATTATGAAGGTATTAATAAAACAGCTTATGAGCTATTAAGGGTAAGATTGATCAGAAAAGAAGTGTTACGTTATAGGATGGACTATGAATAGGATGTAATGTGGATATAATAAGGATTGTTATAGAAATGAGTAAAGCCTAGCAAAGAAGTAACTAATGTGATTTATGGGAAACGGAAAAACAAATAGAGAACGAATAAGAAAGACTTACAAAGTTCTATAGGGAAAGTTCTGAATAAAAAGTCAAGTGGTAACGAAAGTGAAGGTGAGCAACAAGACAGAATGAATGCCAGAAATGACTGGTATGATAAGAACAAATAGAGATGAACAAAATATATTTTGAAAATGAGAAAGGGGTTATATAAAAGTAGTGTTTTCCAAAGGATATATGGGTAGCATGAAATTCTTCGTGCACAAAATAAAAGATGGACATATACTTAAGAAATGAAAGGAATACTAAAGGAAGCCCTCAAGATAGACATAATTAATTAAGTATGAGTATGGGACAAAAAAGTAAATAGATAGCTATGAACTGAAGGTGTAGTACGATGAAAATATGATAAGACAAGACCACTATTAAAATGATTTTGATATGATTTTGAGTAAGATTAGAAGTTAGCGTTGGGTACACAACAAGGGTGAAAGCGCATGAGGCATAAAAGAGTATTGTAGAAAATAGTGTTATAAACTTATTTGTTGATTTGTTGAGATTTATGGATTAAGGGGCTATTTTAGGTGGATAAAATGGATGGAATTAGCTGAGTAATGATGTATAATAATTGTTGATATTTTTTTGATGTTGTTTATGTGTTGTTGTTCTTCAATTTGGAAGAATAAAGTGTATGAAGATATTGTATATATATTTCAGAGCTGTTTGGTATGATATTTGTGGACTGTTTAGAACTTGGTGTAATATTAATATAGTTTTCTTATATTTAAATGAGTGATGTTGTTGTCATGGGGATGCTGATATATATCATTAAAATAGATGAAAAGATTGTATGAAATAACGTATAAAAATTAGAGGTGGTTTGCTTGGCGTGTTGTCGGGGTTCAAAAAGTTTTTGAGCATCTTTATATAGTTAATTATGGGCTGTTTTGTTATGTTGTTATTTTTTGTTGATATTACAAGATTAATGATAGTTAAGATTATATGTTGCATTGTTTGTTGGTTGGGTTGTTGTAGCAATATTTTGATACAATTGTTAAGACTATGCATCATTAAAGATAACATGAAGATGTAGTAGTTGTATGTGGATTTGGTTTGTTGTCGGATGTTATGAATATGAGATTCCTTATTCTAGAAATGATGTTATAATGAAGAGATTAAATTGTATTAAATGGAATTGGAAGTAAGAAAACTCCATGATTAGTGTTGGTATTAAAGTGGATTGAATTGGAGTTGTTTGAATTAAATTGGGTTGATTGTCATGGTTGCTATTATTGTTATAGATTATGTGTTAAAAGTCAAGGAATTGTATATGCTAATGTTAAATCTTCGTTTGGGCCATGTTAGGGCTGTTCTAAGCTAAAAATGGTGGATTAATTTCTATTAGTATTATGGTTGTTATTGTGGTTGAGTATATAATGAAAATAAAAGAATTTGGTATGTCAAGTTGGAGTTATAACTTTTTTATGGATGGGTGTTATGTGTGGCTGCTTATGTTGAATTGGTGGATTGAGTGTAGTTATGATTTTGCATTATATGGTTAATTGTTGGGCTATTATAAATCATCTCAATAAGGTGTGGAGTCTGCAACCTATTAGAAGTAATTTGATAGCATCGTAATCGTTATGTTGATAGTCAACGGAAGTCAAATGTTATGTGGACTGTTTGGAGTATTCTTGAATCTTATTTTGACTTATCTTGACATGGCATTTGAATGTGTTATTGTTGATGTGTCTTGGTGATTGTATGGATGATTTGGAAGTGGGGAAAGTGAGTGGTATAGGGGAGGTGCTTTTCAATTTTTTTTTAGAAATAACCTACTAACGATAAAGTACGTTTTATGTCTTTTCATAGCTTAACCGAAGTGCCTAATATTTTAATATAGGTTGAGATAATATTGAGAAGCATATACGTATTGAGTGCAAGTAAATGCTAGAGGTATGTAAAGCTAACCTTTCTTTCTTTTTGTATGATCCAAATGAGACAAACGGATGACGAATGTATAAATTCCAAAGAAGCTCTTATTATTAGATACATTAGGATGGCTAATGTTCTTGATTCCTGGAACTAATATCATTATTTCTTGAAATATATGTATGATTCCATCCATCCTATTTTGGTATAATTCATAATTTTATATAATTCATGTTCGGTGTAATTCATAATGACTATCGAAGGGTACTTGAGACGACTACTATCTTGATTTTCAAATGATGGTTCATTTTGATTATTCTATTGGGTCTCAAATAATTATTTAAATGTATATGGTTACTCACTACTCTACTCGCACATACTGTTGTCATATCTTTCTCTGAGTCCCGAGTCGGGTATGTATTCGTGCACAGTTTCACTATATTGTTTATCGAGTCCCTCACTAGAGGGTCGGGTATGGTATATATATATATGATGATATGATATGATGACATAATTGTATGATGATGGCACCGAGCCCCATAATGGCACGAATATGATATACATGTATATGATAAATTCACTGAGTCCATAATGGGCCGAATATGATATATGATATAATCATGCATGATTTTATTTCATAAGGCACAAGTACAATGATTCCTTGCGTATCATACTTTCCTCCTAAATCTCTACTTCATATATGATCTCATTATGGTATGTTATGCTTTATATACTCAGTACATATATCATACTAACCCTCTTTCTTCAGGGTGGCTTTATTTCATTCCAGCAGATACAGATTTTCATTTCGGGAATCTGCTAGCTTAGGATTTCCACTCAGCTATTTTGGAAGTATTCCATTGTCCCTGAGCCTAGACTTTTGGTAATGATCTTTTGATGTATATATTTGGTTATCTAGGGGTACGATAGGGACCTGTCCTGCCATATGATACTGTTGATATTCTTAGAGGTCTGTAGACACATGTGTGGGTTGTATATAGATGCTATCCAATTGTACTGGCATTAATTATATTTTAAGACATTCTCATTCATAGTGAAATCCTTGTCGGCTTACATTTATGTATATAGTGGGATGTTCCTACATATAATAACAGCCTTGTCGGCTTACGTACTATGCTATCTTATCTTTTGCCAATTGTGACTCCCTAGAAGCCAAGTGGTTTTAGTATATATGTATATGTGACAGTTTTGAGACGATGTTTCATTCGTATAAATTTCATGTCATGTTAGTGTTGATCGATTATAGACAACAGATGTGTATATAAGTGTCCAATCTGGGGCATCAGTCGCAGCCTACAGGGTTAGGTCGTGATAAATGTGGTATCATAGAGCAGTTCATCCTTAGGGTGTCTACAGATTATGTCAATTATAGTCTTGTTTATCGGTGTGTTATGCACCACATCTATAAATAGGACGCTACAAGACATTTAGGATGTTTCTATTCTTTTATATCTATGATCGTGCGATAGAGCCCAACCATAGAAAATGAGATTCCTTACTAACCCTTGATTTCAGCAGAAGAACAACATTGACAGAAGAAAGCTACAGATGATATTGGGGATTACAAGAGTACACACGTAAGAAATAGTATGAAAGATGCATTTTAGGCAAGGTATTTGAAAGTATGACTGAAATGTAAAGATAAAAATTGAAAGGAAAAGTTAACAAGAAAGTGTAACAGATACAGTTTGAGTTAGACATATGAGGTATGTTCATTATTTTCATATTGTAATTGATATTGGAGACCTGTGTGGCTGTGATATAATATGGTATGATATATATATATATATATATATATATATATATATATATATATATATATATATATATGTTAGCCCTGTGAGGCGTTGCAGATATTTCCTGTGTGCAAGTTCTGAGGTAGTAAGAAATATAGAGGAAACTCTATCTAAATTTTCCTAAAAGTGAAATAGAATGAGATATAGGTTAGTAATATGTCTTGAAAGGTATTGCCAATAGTAATGATTATATTTTACTAAGATGTGAGTATGGATGACCTCAACAAATAAGTGAACTATTGAATTGATAATAATAGTAAGTATGAGGTCGATATCGATAGGGTAAATTTATAATGTTGGATCAAAGCTGTAAGAGATACCCTCCATGTTATCCGTAAGGGGCACCATTGTTTCGTGGGAAAGTTTATTTTGAAAAAAGAGCCTATATGAGCAACAAAGTTTAGAATTCATTTGGATGTACCAAAATACTTTCCAGGCGCATTTTTGCCTTAGAAGAAGCCTATTTTGAAGAATATAAAGAATACAACAAGTAGTTATGAGGTAAATAGTTCGTTCATGACCCTAGAACAATTTGATGGTAAATTATGTGAATCAAGCATTAGAAGTCCCGTGGTACTTGTTAATTCTAGTTCTTCTTATGGTGGTATTGGAGGATGATTCATAGTGACGTAATCTTGGAGTTGGAGCGTTCTTCTGTCCTTGACGTAAAATTTCATCATATTTTTATGTCTTTGAGTTAATTAGTTTCGAATCCACTAATTGAACATGGAACTTGTAGAAGGAAAACTCAAACTTATGGGCTAGTTAGGATCATGTATTCCATATATTGTTAATGAAATGCTAGGATGATTCGAAAGGGCTTGTGATACTAAGGGATAATTTAGAAAAAGGTGGCAACTCTCAATAAAACATTTTACTGAGGTATTGAGTGAACCCATAAGTAGGAATAAATTACGATGAGTTTACAGTTTAAGGGGATAATAATATGATTGAGATAAAGGTATGGAGGAGGAGGAAATATGACAAATTATGAAGGTATTAATAAAACAGCTTATGAGCTATTAATGGTAAGATTAATCAGAAAAGAAGTATTACATTATATGATGGATTACAAATAGGATGTAATGTGAATATAATGAGGATTGTTATAGAAATGAGTAAAGCCTAGCAAAGAAGTAACTAAGGGATATGATGTGATTTGTGGGAAATGGAAAAGCAAATAGAGAACGAATAAGAAAGACTTACAAAGTTCTATAGGGAAAGTTCTAAATAAAAAGTCAAGTGGTAATGAAAGTGAAGGTGAGAAACAAGACAAAATGAATGCCAGAAATGACTGGTATGATAAGAACAAATAGAGATGAATAGAATATGTTTTGAAAATGAGAAATGGGTTATATAAAAGTAGTATTTTCCGAAGGATATATGGGTAGCATGAAATTCTTCATGCACAAAATAAAAGATGGACATAAACTGGAGAAATGAAAGGAATACTAAAAGAAGCCCTCAAGATAGACATAATTAATTAAGTATGAGTATGGGACAAAAAGGTAAATAGATAGCTACGAATTGAAGGTATAATACGATGAAAATGTGATAATAAAAGACCACTATTAAAACAAATTTGATATGATTTTGAGTAAGATTAGAAGTTTGCTTTGGGTACACAACATGGGTGAAAGTGCATGAGACATAAAGGAGTATTGTGTATACATGACTTCACCTGGAAACATAGTGACATCCATAGAGGACAGGAAATGTAGATTTGCGAAACAATGGATGTGTTGGGAGTTTATAAAAGGAATAGGTGATATCTATTGGGATAAAGATAGTGTTATAAGAAAGCCTGGAACGTTTATCATCAAAATATAAGTGCTACCGAATGGAGAATTTGAAACGATTATAAGCATTAGCTAATTACTAATTGGCATGAATGGAATGTGGATTTGGATAAATTTCTACATTAATTATATTACTCGAGTACGAATCATCAGATGAAATTTTGTACTAAAGGGGGGAAGTGGATGAGAGAAATACAAGTGTAAGTTGAAATCAACTGACACGTTAAGGTGAACACCTACACTTCAAGTGAGATCCCATGCTGGAATAAGTTAATAAAATTTGAAAGCCAGCAATAAATGGATAGAAGCCAAGATGATATTTTAGACAGTGCTGAGAAGTATTGGTAAAGATCTTGGAAAGTATGACATCAAAAGGTGGATGCTTATAAAAAGAGAAAAGGGCAAGAGAATGGTAATGAATAACTTAAGAGAAGTTATAAGGATAGCAATGCTATACTAGATTAGAGGTTAAGATAGTGGCCACAGAGTTATTGGCTAATGATATTGTGACATACATGTAGCAAAGGATAAAGGATAGGAAATCTCTCCTATGGTAGGATATGAGAAAATTAAATGGTAGGTAAAGGAAGGGAAACAAGTATGACCAAATAGACAGCAAGGTAGTGTTAGTACAGTAAGATATGTAGAGCAGAATAAGCTAGGAGAAGGAAGGACTATGATAAAAAATAAACGCACTTTGTATGAATTGTACAAGAATAGTTATGCAACCTACAAAAATTGATATGCTAAGGGAGAGATCAAGTGATTACTTGATAAGAAGAATAAGAATTCAGTAACAACAATGTGATTGTAATATTTTGGATACATCAAAGAGAAGTATAAGATGGTTTGAGGTAAAACTACAGAGATATAATTAGTATTGAGGGCAAAATCCATAGGTGAGCCTTGATATCAATTGAAAGAGGTAAGAGAAAATATAGGGTCTGCATAAAGACTAGCGTGGCGACGTTAAGATATTTTATGGGCTGATTTAAGTACCTACACATATTCATGTAAAGATTGCAATAAGATGCGTAGTAGGAGAAGTAAGAGCAAATCTGAGTAAAGGGGCAATAGAAAAGTTTGAGTCGAAAATAGAGAAATGGGTCAAGATAATATGCCTAAAGTATTGTCAGTTAGGATAAAGGACATTACAAAATGAATGACCAAGACAATCCGAACAAGCGGGTTACTGGTTATTGGATAACGGTATGGTCATAATATGAGGGAACCCTAGCGCTAATTGATAGACAACCCAGAAGATGAAGATCAAGAGGTAAGAGGAAATGATATTTAAAGACCTTCAAGAGAAAGTCAGAAAGTGACACATGATACTAAGGACTCCAGAATATGGACTGTCATAGTAGAATAAAGAAAGAACATTAGAGTACAAAAATTTTACCCCTTGTGAATTTGTTTTACTTGTAGAACCTAGAATGCGTTATAATGAACTAAAGTGAGTCAACAAATGGAGGAGTTATGTGAATGTCATAATTAACTAAGAGAACACTTGAGAAACTATTAGGAATTCTAAATCCATTCAACATTCGAGGACAAATATTCTAAAGGGGGGAAGGATGTTATACCCCCTATGTTTACACATCAAATTATTCGTAAGCAAGTCGACTTAAATTAAAGCGGTGTTATATTCTGTATTTTGTTTGCATCAGACTATTCGTGAGCTAATGGACATAAATTTAAGGACTTTTAATTGTGAATTTTAAAATTTCACAAATTGTTTGTAAATTATAAGTTATATGGATAATATACGTGAAGTTAAACATAACTCAAGAAGGACCCTTGAGCCAATTCAAAGTGGAAGCCATCAACAAGATTTTTTTTAAGTCACGTTTTTGGGTGATCTGACTTTGGGAGGACATAACCCCTTTAGCATTAGGGAATTTGGGAAACTCTCAAAATAAAAGTTGTAGATAATTGAAATATCTTTCTAACCATAGGTCGTTGGTCAAATTTTAACATCGGGATAAAAAGATATGGACGTTTTAAGAAAGAAAGGTTGAACTAAATAGTGGATTCGGCCCAACCCATTTCCAACTCGGGTCAGGCCCAATACCCAAGTCATTAAATGAAAATTTTCAACTTTGTCCTTAATTTTTCAGACCAAAATATCCAAAAATTTCCAGAGAGAGTGAGAGAGGAGAATCCTAGGGAGAAACAGCAAAATTGACCACAATTTGTGCCACAAATCTTAAAGCTCATGAAGAGAAAAGTGTTGTACATCGCGTTGCCTTTAATTTGAGTTATAAATAAGCCAAGAAGGAGAAGTGTTCTTGTGGTTCTGCATACTTGAGGTAATATTAAAGTCCCTTTTTATTGTTAATAAGTTTATTTAGAGATTTAACGGATTAGAATAGAGAAAATAGCGTTATAAGCTCGTTTGTTGATTTGTTGAGATTTATGGATTAAGAGGTTGTTTTAGGTGGATAAAATGGATAGAATTAGCTGAGTGATGATGTATAATAAATTTTGATTTTTTTTGATGTTGTTTATGAGTTGTTGTTCTTAAATTTGGAAGAATATAGTGTATGAAGATATTGTATATATATTTCAGAGCTATTTGGTATGATATTTATGGGTTGTTTAGAAGTTGGTGTAACATTAATATAGTTTTTTTACATTTAAATGTGTGATGTTTCTGTCATGGAGATGCTTCTATATGTCATTAAAATAGATAAAAATATTGTACGAAATAACGTATAAAAATTGGAGGTGGTTTGCTTGGCATGTTGTAGGGGTTCATAAGGTTTTTTAGCATCTTTATATAGTTAATTAGGGGCTGTTTTGGTATGTTGTTGTTGTTCTTATTGATATTGGAAGATTGGTGATAGTTAAGATTATATGTTGTGTTGTATGTTGGTTGGGTTGTTATAGCAATAATTCGATACAAATGTTAAGACTATGGATCATTAAAGATAACATGAAGATGTAGTAGTTGTATGTGGATTTGGTTTGTTGTCGGATGTTATGAATATGGGATTCCTTATTCTAGAAATGATGTTATAATGAAAAGATTAAATTATATTAAATAGAATTGGAAGTAAGAAAACTCCATGATTAGTGTTGTTATAAAAGTGGATTGAATTGGAGTTGTTTGAATTAAATTGGGTTGATTGTCATGGTTGCTATTATTGTTATAGATTATGTGTTAAAAGTCAAGAAATTGTATATGCTAATGTTAAATCTTTGTTTGGGCCATGTTAGGGATATTCTAAGCTGAAAATGGTGGATTAGTTTCTATTTATATTATGGTTGTTATTGTGGATGAGTATATAATGAAAATAAAAGAATTTGGTATGTCAAGTTGGAGTTGTAATTGTTTTATGGACGGGTGATACGTGTGGCTGCTTATGTTGAATTGGTGGATTGAGTGTAGTTATGATTTTGCATTGTATGGTTAATTGTTGGGCTATTATAAATTATCTCGATAAGGTGTGGAGACTGCAACCTATTAGAAGTAATTTGATAGCATCGTAATCGTCATGTTGATAATCAACGGAAGTCAAATGTTATGTGGGCTGTTTGGAGTATTCTTGAATCTCATTTTGGCTTTTCTTGACATGACATTTGAATGTGTGATTGTTGATGTTGCTTGGGGACTTTATGGCTGGTTTGAAAGTGGGGAAAGTGAGCGGTATAGGGGAGGTGCTTTTTAATTTTTTTTAGAAATAACCTACTAACGATCAAATACGTTTTATGCCTTTCCATAGCTTAACCGTAGTGCCTAAATTTGAATATAGGTGGAGACAATATTGGGCAACATATACGTATTGTGTGCAAGTCGCTAAAGGTATGTAAATATAACCTTTATTTCTTTTGGCATGATCCATATGAAATAAACGGACGACAAATGTATAAATTCCAAAGAAGCACTTATTCTTAGATACATTAGGATGGTTAATGTTCTTGATTCCTAGAATTTTTATCATTATATCTTGATACATGTGTATTATTTCAGCATCCTATTTTGGTATAATTCATAATTTGATATAATTCGTGTTTGGTGTAATTCATAATGACAATCAAAGGGTACTTGAGATGACTACTATCTTGATTTTCAAATGATGGTTCATTTTGATTATTCTATTGAGTCTCAATTGATGATTTAAATGCATATGGTTACTCACTACTCTGCTCGTGCATACTGTTGTCATATCTTTCACCAAGTATCGGGTTGGGTATGTATTCATACATAGTTTTACTGTATTATTCACTAAGTCCCTTACTAGTGGGCCAGGTATGGTATATATATATATATATATGATGACATGATGATGTGATGATGGAACTAAACCTCATGATGGGCCAAATATGATATACATGTATATGACAGATTCACCGACTCTATAATGGGCCGGATATGATATAATCATGGATGATATTATTTCATAAGGCATAGGTATAGTGATTCCTTGAGTATTATACTTGTATCCTGAATCTCTACTTCAGATGTGATCTCATTATAACTTGTTATGCTTTATATACTCAATACATATATCGTACTGACCCCCTTTCTTCAGGGGGGCTACGTTTCATGCCCATAGATATAGATTTTAATTTCGGGCATCCGCTAGCTTAGAATTTCCACTCAGGTATTTTGGAGGTGCTCCATTGTCCCGGAGCCTAGACATTTGGTATAGATCTTTTAATGTATATATTTGTTTATCTAGGGGTACGACGGGGACCTATCCCACCATATGATACTTTTGATATTCTTAGAGGTCTGTAGACACATGTGTGAGTTGTACATAGATATTGTCCAGTTGTACTGGTATGACTTATGTTTTGGGACGTTTCCATTCGTAGTGGCATCTTTATAGGCTCGCATTTATGTAAATAGCGGGACGTTCCTACATATAATGACAGCCTTGTCGGCTTACGTACTATGCTATCTTATCTTTTGATAATTGTGACTCCCTAGGAGACAGGTGGTTTTGGTATATATGTATATGTGACAGTTTTGAGACGATGCTCCATCTGTATAAATTTTGATGTCATGTAAGTGTTGATTAATTATAGATAACAGATGTGCATATGAGTGTCCAATTCGGGCACCATTCATGGCCTACGAAGTTGGTTCGTGATAAAAGTGGTATCAGAGCAGTTCATCCTTAGAGTGTCTACAGACCGTGTCAAGTAGAGTCTTTTTTATCGGTGTGTTATGCAACACATCTACAGATAGGAGGTTACAAGAAATTTAGGATGTTGCCTTTCTTTCATAACTAAGATCTTGCGATAGAGCCCATCCATAGGAAATGAGATTCCACATACTAACCCTTGATTTCAGCAGAAGAACAATATTTATAGAAGAAAGCGATTGATGATATTAGGGTTTACAAGAGTACGTAGGTAAGCAATAGTATGAAAGATGCATGTCAGGCAAGGTATTTGAAAGCATGACTGAAATGTAAAGATGAAAATTAAAAGGAAAAGTTAATAGGAAAGTGTAACAGATGCAGTTTGAGTTGGACATATGAGGTATGTTCATTATTTTCATATTGTTGTTGATATTGGGAGCCCTGTGTGGATGTGATATGATATGGTATGATATATATATATATATATATATATATATACGTTAGCCCTGTGAGGCATTACTGGTATTTCCTGCGTGCAGGTTCTGAGGTAGTAAGAAATACAGAGGAAACTCTGTCAAAATTTTCTTAGAAGTGAAATAGAACGAGATATAGGTTAGTAATATGTCTTGAAAGGTCATGCCAATAGTAATGATAAGATTTGACTAAGCTGCAAGTATGGCTGACCTCGACAAATAAGTTAACTATTGAATTGATAATAATAGTGAGTATGAGGTCGATATCGATAGGGTAAATTTATAATGTTGGATCAAATCTATAAGATATACCATTCATGTTATCCGTAATGGGAACCATTCTTACTTGGAAAAGTTTATTTTGAAAAAAAAAGAGCCTATATGAGAAGAAAATTTTAGAATTCATTTGGATGGACCAAAATACTTTCCAGCCGCACTTTTGCCTTAGAAGAAGCCTATGTTGAAGGGCAAAAAGGTCCAACAATTAAGTTTCACTAAAGAATACAACAAGTAGTTATGAGCTAAATAGTTCGTTCATGACTCAAGAATAATTTGAAAGTAAATTATGTGAATGAAGCATTAGAAGTCCCGTGGTACTTGTTAGATTCTAGTTCTTCTTATGGTGGTTTTGGAGGATGCTTCATGGTGACATAATCTTGGATTAGGAGCATTCTTGTGTCCTTGAGGTAACATTTCATCATATTTTTATGTCGTTGAGTTGATTAGTTCTGAATCCTTTAATTGGAGATAGAACTTGTAGAAGAAAAACTCAAACTTGTGGGCTAGTTAGGATCATGTATTCCATATGTTGTTAATGAAATTAATATGATAATTCAGAAGGGCTTGAGATACTAAGGGATGATTTAGAAAAAGGTGGCAACTCTCAACGAAACATTTTACTAAGGTATTGAGTGATCGATAAGTAGGAATAAATTACGATGAGTTTACAGTTTAAGGGGAGTAATAATATGATTGAGATAAAGGTACGGAGGAGGAGGAAATATGACAAATTATGAAGGTATTAATAAGACAGTTTGTGAGCTATTAAGGGTAAGATTGATCAGAAGGGGTGAAGGATTACGTACTCCTAGTCCAGGGAGTGTAATTAAAACATAGCAAGAATCGTGAATAAGGTTAAGAAGTTTACGTTATAGGATGGATTACAAACATGATGTAATATGAATATAATGAGGACTGTTATAGAAATAAGTAAAGCCTAGCAAGGAAGTAACTAAGGGATATGATGTGATATGTGAGAAACAGAAAAGTAAATAGAGAACGAATAAGAAAAACTTACAAAATTCTATCGGAAAAGTTCTAAATAAAAAGTCAAGTGGTAACGAAAGTGAAGGTGAGCAAAAAGACAGAATGAATGCAAGAAATGACTGGTATGATAAGAACAAATAGCGATGAACAGAATATGTTTTGAAAATGAGAAAGGGGTTATAAAAAAGTTGTGTTTTCCGAAGGTTATATGGGTAGCATGAAATTCTTTGTGAACAAAATAAAAGATGGACATAGACTGGATAAATGAAAGGAATACTAAAGGAAACCCTTAAGATAGACATAATTAATTAAGTATGAGTATGGGATAAAAAAGTAAATAGATAGCTACGAACTGAAGGTGTAGTACGATAAAAATATGATAAGACAAGACCACTATTAAAATGAATTTGATATGATTTTGAGTAAGATTAGAAGTTAGCATTGGGTACACAACAAGGGTGAAAGCGCATGAGGAATAAATGAGTATTGTGTATACATGACTTCACCTCAGAAAATAGTGAGATCCTTAGAGGACAGGGAATGTAGATTTGCGAAACAATAGATGTGTTGGGAGTTTATTAGAGGAAAAGGTGATATCTATTGGGATAAAGATAGTGTTATAAGAAAGCTTGGAACACTTATCATCAGAATATAAGTGCTATCGAATGGATAATTTAAAATGATTAGAAGCACTAGCTAATTACTGATTGGAAAAGAATCACATGAATTTGAAAATTTTAAATGAGGGCATAGAGTAGAATATAAATAGATAATGATATGGGTACACCCTAAATGGGAAAGTGGATGAGAGAAATACAAGTGTAAGTTGAAATCAACTGACGCTGCAACACATTAAGGTGAACACCTAGACTTCAAGTGAGATCCCATGCTGGAACAAGTTAGTAAAATCTGAAAACGAGCAATAAATAGATAGAAGCCAAGATGATATTTGAGATAATGCTGAGAATTATTGATAAAGATCTTGGAAAGTATTAAATCAAAAGGTGGATGCTTATAAAAAGATAAAACGACAAAAGAATGGTAATGAATAACTTATGAGAAGTTATGAAAGATGGCAATGCTATACTAGATTTGAGGTTAAGATAATGGCCACAGAGTTATTGGCTAATGATATTGTGACATATAGGTAGCAAAGGATAAAGGATAGGAAATCTCTCCTATGGTAGAATATGAGAAAATTAAATAGTACGTAAAAGAAGGAAAACAAGTATGACCAAATAGACAACAAGTGAGTGTTAGTGCAGTAAGATATGTAGAGCAGAATAAGTTAGGAGAAGGAAGGACTATGATTAGACATGAACGCAATTTGTATAAATTATACAAGAATAATTATGCAACCTACGGAAATTGGTATGCTAAGGGCGAGATCAAGTGATTAGTTGATAATAAGAATAAGAATTCAGTAACAACAATGTGATTGCAATATTTCGGATACATCAAAGAGAAGTATAAGATGGTTTGAGGCAAAACTACAGAGCTATAATTAGTATTGAGGGCAAAAGCCATAGGTGAGCCTTGATATCAATTGAAAGAGGTAAGAGAAAATATAGGGTCTGCGTAAAGACTAGCATGGCGACGTTAGGATATTTTATGGGCTGATTTAAGCACCTACACATATTCGTGTAAATATTGCAATAGGATGCGTGGTAGGAGAACTAAGAGCAACTATGAGTAAAGGGGCAATAGAAAAGTTTGAGTCAAAAATAGAGAAACGGCTTAAGATAATATGCCTAAAGTATTATAAGTTAGGGTAAAGGAAATTACGAAATGAATGACCAAGACAATCAGAACAAGTGGGTTACTGGTTACTGGATGATGGTATGGTCATAATATGGGGGAACCCTAGCGCTAATTGATAGCCAACCCTAAAGATCAAGATAAGGAGGTAATAGCAAATTATAGTTAAATACCTTCAAAAGAAAGTCATAAAGTGACACATGATGCCGAGGACTCCAGAATACGGACTATCAAAGCAGAATAAAGAAAGAACATTGGAGTACAAAAATTTTACCCCCTGTGAATTTTTTTTACTCGTAGAACCTGCAATGCGTTATAATGAACTAAAGCGAGTGAACAAACGGAGGAGGTATGTGAAGGACATAAATAACTAAGAGAACACTTGAAAAAGTATTGGGAATTTAAAATCTATTCAACATTCGAGGACAAATGTTCTAAAGGGGAAGGATGTTATACCCCTTATGTTTACACATCAAATTATTCGCAAACAAGTCGACTTAAATTAAAGGCGGTGTTATATTCTGTATTTTTTTTCGCATCGAACTTTTCATAAGCTAATGCACATAAATTTAAGGACTTCTAATTGCGAATTTTAAAATGTCATGAATTGTTTGTAAATGAAAATTTATATGGAAAATGTATGTGAAGTTAAACACAACTCAAGAAGGACCTTTGAGCCAATTCAAAGTGGAAGCAATCAAAAAGATTTTTTTTAAGTCACGTTTTCGGGTAATATGACTTTGGGAGGCCATAACCCCTTTAGTATTTGGGAATTTGAGAAACTCTCAAAATGAAATTTGTAGAGTTGAACTAAACAGTAGATTCGGCCCAACCCGTTTCCAATTCGGGTCAGGCCCAATACCCACACCATTAAATGAAAATTTTCAGCTTTTTCCTTTAGATTTTAGACCAAAAATGTCCAGAAATTTCCAGAGAGTGTGAGAGAGGATAATCCTAGAGAGAAACACCAAAATTGACCAGAATTTATGCCCCAAATCTCAAAGCTCATGAAGAAAAAAGTGTTGTACGTCGTGTTGCCTTCAATTTAAACTAAAAATTAGCCAAGAAAGAGAAGTGTTAATATCGTTGCTTTACACTTGAGGTAATATTAAAGTCCCTTTTTCATTGTTAACAAGTTCATTTGGAGGTTTAACGGATTAGAACGGAGAAAATAACGTTATAAACTCATTTGTTGATTTGTTGAGATTTATGGATTAAGAGGCTATTTTAGATGGATGAAATTAGCTGAGTGATGATGTATAATAATAGTTGATGTTGTTTTGATATTATTTATGAGTTGTTGTTCTTGAATTTGGAAGAATAAAGTGTATGAAGATATTGTATATATATTTCAGAGCTGTTTGGTATGATATTTGTGGACTGTTTAGAACTTGGTGTAATATTAATATAGTTTTCTTATATTTAAATGAGTGATGTTGTTGTCATGGGGATGCTGATATATATATCATTAAAATAGATGAAAAGATTGTATGAAGTAACATATAAAAATTAGAGGTGGTTTGCTTGGCGTGTTGTCGGGGTTCAAAAAGTTTTTGAGCATCTTTATATAGTTAATTATGGGCTGTTTTGTTATGTTGTTATTTTTTGTTGATATTAGAAGATTAATGATAGTTAAGATTATATGTTGCATTATTTGTTGGTTGGGTTGTTGTAGCAATATTTCGATACAATTGTTAAGACTATGCATCATTAAAGATAACATGAAGATGTAGTAGTTGTATGTGGAATTGGTTTGTTGTCAGATGTTATGAATATGAGATTCCTTATTCTAGAAATGATGTTATAATGAAGAGATTAAATTGTATTAAATGGAATTGTAAGTAAGAAAACTCCATGATTAGTGTTGGTATTAAAGTGGATAGAATTGGAGTTGCTTGTTATAAATTGGGTTGATTGTCATGGTTTCTATTATTGTTATAGATTATGTGTTAAAAGTGAAGGGATTGTATATGCTAATGTTAAATCTCTGTTTGGGCCGTGTTAGGGATGTTCTAAGCTAAAAATGGTGGATTAATTTCTATTAATGTTGTGGTTGTTATTGTGGCTGAGTATATAATGAAAATCAAAGAGTTTGGTATGTCAAGTTGGAGTTGTAATTATTTTACGGACGGGTGATACATGTGGATGCTTGTGTTGAATTGGATGATTGAGTGTAGTTATAATTTTGCATTGTATGGTTAATTGTTGGGCTGTTATAAATCATCTCGATAAGGTGTGGTGGCTGCAACATATTAGAAGTAAATTGATAGCATCGTAATCGTCATGTTGATAATCAATAGAAGTCAAATATTATGTGGGTTGTTTGGAGTATTCTTGAATCTCGTTTTGGCTTGTATTGACATGACATTTAAATGTGTGATTGTTGATTGTTCTTTGTGATTATATGGCTGGTTTGAAAGTAGGGAAAGTGAGCGGTATAGGAGAGGTGCTGTCCAATTTCTTTTTAAAAATAACCTACTAACGATAAATTACGTTTTATGCCTTTCCATAGCTTAACCGTAGTGCCTAATATTTTAATATTGGTTGAGACAATATTGAGAAGTATATACGTATTGTGTGCAAGTAAATGCTAAAGGTATGTAAAGCTAACCTTTCTTTCTTTTGGCATGATCTATATAAAACAAATGGACGACGAATGTATAAATTCCAAAGAAGCTCTTATTGTTAGATACATTAGGAAGGATAATGTTCTTGATTCCTAGAACTTCTATCATTATATCTTGATACATGTGTATGATTCCAACCGTCCTATTTTGGTATAATTCATAATTTGATATAATTCATGTTTGGTGTAATTCATAATGACAATCGAAGGGTACTTGGGATGACTACTGTCTTGATTTTCAAATGATGGTTCATTTTGATTATTCTATTGAGTCTCAAATCAAATGATGGTTCATTTTGATTATTCTATTGAGTCTCAAATAATTACTTAAATGTATATGGTTACTCACTACTCTGGTCGTGCATACTGTTGTCACATATTTCACTGAGTCCCGGACCGGGTATGTATTTGTGCACAGTTTGAGTGTATTGTTCATCGAGTCCCTCACTAGAGGGCCGGGTACGGTATATATATATGTATGATGATATGTTATGATGACATGATGATGTGATTATGACGTCAAACCCCTTGATGGGCCAAATATGATATACATATATATGACAGATTCACTGAGTCCATAGTGGGCCGGATATGATATATGATGTAATCATACATGATTTTATTTCATAAGGCACAAGTATAGTGATTCCTTGAGTATTATACTTGTCTCCTGAATCTCTACTTTAGATGTGATCTCATTATAACTTGTTATACTTTATATATTCAATACATATATCGTACTGACCCCCTTTCTTCAAGGGGACTGCGTTTCATGCCCATAGGTATAGATTTTCATTTCGGGCATCCGCCAGCTTAGAATTTCCACTCAGCTATTTTGGAGGTGCTCCATTGTCCCGGAGACTAGACATTTGGTATAGATCTTTTAATGTATATATTTGTTTATCTAGGGTTACGACGGGGACCTGTCCTACCATATGATACTTTTGATATTCTTAGAGGTCTGTAGACACATGTGTGAGTTGTACATAGATACTGTCCAGTTGTACAGGTATGACTTATGTTTTGGGACGTTTCCATTCGTAGTGACATCCTTATAGGCTTGCATTTATGTATATAGTGGGATATTCCTACATGTAATGACAGCCTTGTCGTCTTACCTACTATGTTATCTTATCTTTTGACAATTGTCACTCCTAGGAGATAGGTGGTTTTTGTATATATATATGTAACATCCCTAAAAAATGATTACAAGTACCTTAAGAATGCCTTGGGAATAGGCCACTCATGTAATGCATTATCTTTAATCTTTTTGAAAAATCCGAGTTTAGAATATCGATCAGGGGGTCAAAACCTATGGGAGAATGATCTCGATGAATTTTTAGGACCCGTATATCAGAAGATAGATTTTCAAAGAAATTCACGAAATAGTAGGATCTGCGACAGGTCCGCGTTGCAGACCAGGGAGAGTTTTCTGGCCGAGTTGATTTTTTTAAGGGAGTTTTAGACGTTTCCTAAATTATTAGTCAATGAACCTAGACATTTTTAGGGACTAATCTAACTCTATAAATTCCCCTAAGCCCCTAATTCTATTCATTCTCCTACAATTCATCTATCAAATATTTCTTTTGTCTATAAAAAAAGTCTTTCAAGGGTTTTCATTGAAGAATTCAAGTAATCTACTCAATTTCTCCATCAAACTCTTAAGTTCTTCCAATTATTTGGTGTTCTCACTCAAGGTATGTGGGTATTGATTAATGAATTCTTTCATCCATGAATCCCAATCAATATTTTAAAATTTTCTATCAAATTAAAGTATGGTATTTTATGGGTTTTATGATCTCTATTCATATTGCATGAATTATGATTTAAAGTATGATCATTCATTTATTTTGATATAAATTGATGGTTATTGCATTGAATTGAAGAGTTTTCTCATGAATTCTCCTATTTTGATCTCTAGGGTTCATGTTGTAAATTATGAGTATTTTGAATTATACTTTTAAAGGATATTATCTATATGAATTATGTATGGGATGATATAAAGTTTATGATCATGCATGTTTTCAAGTGAATTACATGATTTTCGAACTCAATTGATTATGCAATTGAGTTTTACTCTAAGTTCAAGGTATGAATTTCATGCAAGTTATGAAGTAAGGTGACTTAGGGCCCTATGTGGTGACCTAAGGTCTAACGATATGAATTATGCAAATATGATTGTAATAGTGAAATGACAATTCTCACATTACAAGTATGTTATGAAAATTGCCTACTCTATTATTTTAAACCTATGATCATGACTATGATATATGAAATTATGATCTTATGTTATGTTTATATTCCATGGGATTTGACTTAGCACCGAGTGGACTTGAGGTGGTGGACCTACCAAAAGCCTTAGTAGCAACCTCATTTCCCATAAACTACGTGCCACCATAGGTTGCCTTTATGGCCTACCTAGTGGATCCACAAATAGCACACGTTCATGATCAGGAGTCTACCTTGGCAAAGTGGCCTCCTCCTTCTCGATGTGGGTATCATCGGATTCCATTTATAGCTCACATGGTCTTATTATCAGTTATAGTTCTTATCCCACATATGTATGATCTCTTAAGTATGTTATGATTTTGAATTTATGCTTTTATATTCTTTGGTCAATATGATTTTTTCATGACTTTACATATTCCATCTTATCATGTGATTTACTTGACCTTTGCATTCCATGATTTACGTTGTATGTCACTCCCTCATACTTAGTACATTCCAATATACTAATGCATACTTTTTGCCTATATTGTCTCATAATATAGGAGTTGAGGTTGAAGATTCTAATCGTCCACGTAACTAGTAGGCGTTCTCTGTCCGACTGTGTTGTGGTAAGTCCTCATTAATCGGGGACTGGTTTTCAAGTTGGTAACTTTTTTCTTTTCAAAAGAATTTTGTTTACATTGTGTATTGATGGTAAGCTAGGGACATGTCTTAGCCCCTACCCATACTCATGTTTAGAGGCATCTAGTTGGGCATATGTTTGAGTTTGTGTTGTCATAAGACATTTTCAAATTTCTATTCATGTTTTAGACTCTCTTATGATATTTCTTCTTTTATATTTTACCTTATGATGCTTATGATATGTACAAGAGGCTTGGTTGGAGCCCTTTAGGGTTTCGATCACCGTGTTACAACTAGGCCCTAGGTTGGGTCGTGACAATATGTATATATGACAGTTTTGAGATGATGCTCCATCCGTATAAATTTCATGTCATGTGAGTGTTGATCTATTATAGATAACAGATGTATCTATGAGTGTCCAATTTGGGCACCATTCACGGCCTACAAGGTAGGGTCGTGACACATTTTGCATCAATACACAATCCAAACTATGCTTTCAAGCATCGTAATAAACCACAAACCCTTCTATTCCTTCCAGTAGTGTCATAAAGAGCGGAGGTAAGTTGATCTTTCAGAGATTTGAAACTCTTTTCACATTCATCTGTGTATAAGAATTTTGCCTTCTTTTGGCTCAATTTCATCATATGAGGTGATATGGAAGAGACCCTTTAACGAATCTTCTATAATACCCGGCTAGACCTAAGAAACTCCTAATATCCGAAGAAGACAATGGTCTAGGCAAATTATTGACAACCTCCGTCTTCTTATGATAAACCTTGATCCCATCATTGTATACTGTATGACCAAGAAAAGCCACCTCTTTCAAACAAAATTCGCACTTAACTTTGAAAATAATTGCCTATCCCTCAAGTTTTGAAGCACAACCCTCAAATGGTTCTTTTGTTCTTCCTCACACTTTGAGAATATCAATATGTCATTAATGAAGACCACGACAAAAGTATCAAGGTAGGGTTTGAACACCGTATTGATTAGGTCCATAAACACTGCTGGTGGATTCGTCAACCCTGAACTCATCACTACAAACTCGAAATGGCCATACCTTATTCGTAATGTAGTCTTGGGAATGTCACACTCCCTTACCCTTAGTTAGTGATAGCAGGACCAAAGATCATCTTGGATAAGTGACTTTCCCCTTGCAATGATCAAACAAATCATCTATTTTGGGGATTGGACACTTGTTCTTAATGGTTACCTTGTTCAATTGGTGGTAATTTATGCATATCCAAAGCTACCCCTCCTTTTTCCTCACAAATAACACAGGAGCACCCCACGGTGAACTAATTGGCCTTATGAACCCCTTTTTTAACAAGTCCTTTAATTGTTCCTTCAACTCCTTTAATTCCTTCGGGGTCATTTGAAAAAGAGGAATAGAGATAGGTTGGGGATAAAGGAGGATATCGATACCATAATTAAATTCCCTTTCGAGAGGGATACCGGGGAGGTCATCGAGAAATCCATTGAAAAACTCATTTACTAGTATAACCGACTTAAGAGGATAACTTTTGGAGTTGACATCTCTAACCCTCATAATGTTGTAAATGCAACTCTTAGCAATCAACTTTTGGTCCTTTAGACAAGAGATGAACTTATCATTTACTTCCTAATCACGACCCTTCCATTCAAGAGTAGACTCAATTGGGAATTGAAACTTGACTCGACCAGTCCTACAATCTATGAAAGCATAAGGCACATGTATCCAATCCATCCCAAGTATAGCATCAAAATCTACCATGTCAAGCTCAATGAGATCACAAGGGACAACTTTAAGCAAGATGTATATGGGACATCTGTTATAAACCTTTCTAGCAACAACTGACTCACCAATGGGGGTAGACACAAATAAGGCTATATTAACATATGGGGTAATATATCACACCTATTGGCTAAGAATAGAGTAACAAATGAAAGTTTTGCACCCGGATCTAACTATGCATACACATCAAAATAAAAGACATTTGACATACCAGTAATAACAGTTTGTGCTTTCTCAATCTCTTGGCTCTCATGCAAAGCAAAGAAACGGTTGGTTCATATACACCTCCTTGAGCTTGTTGGCCAAGAGAAATTTGGCCTTAAGGCCTACCACTACCGCCACATTTGCAATTCCGAGCATGATGACCCATCTTGCCACATTTAAAGCATGCAATAGAGTTGACTAAGTAATCCCTTTTGTGAATCCTCCCATACTTCCTATATGTGGGGAAAGTTTGAGCACCAAAATTCTCTCTTGGGACCATTGGGTTAGCACCCTTATCCTTGTTGAACCTTGGAGGAGGAGTATTGGTGGGACCTTGTCCCACAAACTATTGCCCACTTTGGCCCTTTCCATTGTTACCATAACAGATCTTTGAGGGTTGAACCCTCCACCATCCACTCTAGCCTTCTTGAACCTCCCAGCCTCTTTCTCAACTTCTATTCTTCAATTTTCTCCGCATATGTCATTAGACAGGAGACGTCTATCTCTTTGACTAACATGACCATCTTGCATTCTTTGAACACCAAGATTGAGACACCAGAAATGAACTTGCTCATCCTAGCCCGGGGGTCAGAGACCATGAAGGGAGCATACTTAGATAACTTAGTGAATTTGAGGGCATACTCCCTCACACACAAAATCCCTTGACAAAGATTAATGAACTTTGGGATTTTGGCCTCCCTTGGGTCCAATGGAAAGAAGCGATCTAGGAAGGCACCCTTGAACTCTTCCCATCCTATCAGCCCCATTTCTTTATCCTTCTCAATAACCCATTGTTCATTCGAAACTCATTCTATATCTTTGAGTTGATAGGCCACTACTTCAGCCTTCTCATTTAAAGGCACACCCATTATATCCATAATATGGTACACCTCATCGATAAAATCTATAGGGTCCTTATCTATTTTAGAACTATCAAACGCAGGTGGGTTCATCCTTTGGAAATCACAAATCCTAGAAGCTGGATTTTATACTTGAGGAGGAGAAACACCTTGGTTCCCTTAGTTGGCTACGACATGAGCCAACAATGTGATGATATTTCAAAACTCTACATGGGTTACCCCTTCCTTATGATGTAGAGCATCAGGAACCGGAGGAGCTTGGTCTGCATCATCAACCCTTACTCTTGAAAGTGCTCTTCCTCGAGGCATTATTCAGAGAAAACAAGACATGTAGTTAGTTAGAGGAAAGATTAGGACACTCTAGGGCATGACATGAATTTGAGAGAAGTGAAAACTTTCCTTAATGTCCTATAGTCTCCTATTCATAGTGGTGATGCGCTTCACAATATTGAAAAAGACCCTATTTGATGTGGTATTCTCGAGCTATGATACCATGTTTGTCAGGACTCGAGCCTAGGGCCTCTAGAAGTGACATGACAAATGAAGCATCCAAAGGTACTACATCCATGCCTCATAGGATTCATTATACTTTTCATTGGTAATGATAAATCAAACAAGCAAAAATATAAGGGATAACGGGACTAAGGTATTTCACATAGAATAAAAGTCGTGTCATTTGAACATTATACATTTTGTCCAAACATACTTCTACTTTAAAGACTTGGTGGGGGCTAAGACATGTCCCTAGATAACCCTAAAAATATAGTCAAATGTACCAAAAGTAACTCAATAGTCTATACAAAGCATAATCTAGAAAGATAGGGATGTTGTTCCCGGAATAGAGGAACTCATCAACTACTAGTAGCCTTCAACAACAAACTTAGCCATGGAAAGAAGAGTGTGGACCAACGCCGGTACCTACATGGTGATATCATATAGGTAAAAGTATGCGTTAGTACTTTGAATATACTAAGTATGTGAGTATGCTATACAGTGAAGAGCATAATCGATATTTATAAGCAATGTGCATAAGTGAATGCCTGCATGAGAAATCATCATGTGTAAGCTTAAAACATTTATTTTGTGGGAAGGTGACCATAACCGACATTTAAGACCAAGGGAGCTATTACATAAAATCCAACATAACCCCTACATTGGCACGGGGAGACTACTTACAGGGTAGAACTCCGTTAACTTTAATTATTTTTTTAACTTTAACTTTAATGGGTAATCGTGGATCCACTAGTGTAAATAGTACTACAAAGGCTAATATATTGGCACATAGTTAATGCAACATGAGGCTTTACCTAAGGACCCCTTAGCTCAATTTCCTATATACATTCTACATTCTGTGCTAGGTCAATCCCATGGAATAACATTTGAATATCATAATAACTTAAGTGTTTGTATAGATTTCAACATCAAATCATCATTCAGTGGAATAGATCATTAAAATATTTTAGTTGATTCAAAATATAAGAATTGTCCTTTTATATTGAATCCTTTCTTTTGCTAAGAAGCCCATTCATCATCATTCAATCATTTCATATGAATAAATCATAAACATTTGCTTCATAAACTTTCATTTGAAATCAAAGCTTTCATTTCAAGAATACTTGTATGCATGAAAGTGATGGAAATGTATCAAAATAAACATCTTAAAACAACCCACCATATACTCTTTAAAACCACTTTCATGGCTTCATATTAGAACCTTAAAAAATCCTTCCTTTAATGAAATTGAGAGTCAATATACATCAATATAAGTAAATAATCTTCAAATATATCATAATCTATGCATTTAGAGTCATCATGTAAAATCCCATAAGAATTCATCATTTAAAATTTGAAATATCAAATTGAGCAAAAACATTTGGGCTTCATGGGTGGAAGAACCCATGGATGAAACCCACGTACCTTGGGGAAACAAAATCCCTAATGAAGTTTGGGAAGGAAAGGAGACTTGAAGATTCCTTGAGATGAAACCCTAGCTTTGCTTGAAATTCTAGAGAGAGTTTCAAAGGATAAAATTTATGTGTCTTAAATCTAAGTGTGTAGAATGATGGTTTTGGAGGGTTTAAGGCCTTTAGATGGAAGAATTCAGTCCTCAAAATGACCTCATTTTGACTTAAAATGTAGGAAAAGACCAAAATGTCCCTTTTAAAATCTGACCAAAACATGCCTCACGGGGACCCTTCCCAGTCTATGGTGCTCACCATTCCCGTGGTGGGGTTCTGTGGTAAGGGACTTAGAAAACTATTTTGGAAAATCCTGTAGGGTAGTCTCAAAAGTTTTACCACGGAACCCGTTCATGGTTAGTGAAGGGCACGGTGGGCCGTGAAAGGTGGCTGTGGTGCAGGTCCTGCAGGTGGACTTGCATTATGTCCACCTAGAGGACACACCACATTCTGTGGGGGGTTTCACGATCTATGGTGGTTGTCTGTTGACCTTTCCTTGGGAAATTTCCTGAGGGTCTTGGAGAGATGTCACAACGTAGGGCTTCATGATTCATAGTGCTCACTATAGTTCGTGGTCCTCAATCATGGTTCATCCCCTACAAGTCTTAGTCTCTGAATCTCTACCATATTTGCTCACCACAGTCCGTGGTACTTACCACAGACTTTGATGGCTTTCGTGGTCAACTCTTGGTGCCAATTTATTCAACTTTCTAAGATTTCCTCCTTTCTTCCTCGATTTAGGACCTTCCACATTTCTGGGGTCTCAATGTCTCCTCCTTGGGAACATTCATCCTTGAATGAGAATAATTAGCATTGGAGAGGACCTGTCACAAGAACTAGCAACCCAACATAAATACAATTGCACTTGAAATGCATCAATATGAGATCTGTAAATTTTTGCATAAATCATAACTTTAAAATTCAACTTGATAAATATGCATGCATATGAATACTTAGGAAAACTGAAGCATAAGAGTCTTAAATACTTGAGTATGAACAACTTAGTACCTTAGGCTTGACTAGAATGAAACAGATGAGGGTAACATTTTATCATATCCGCTTCCGCTTCCCATGTAGAACTTTAAACTTCTGGATTCCTCCAAAGGAGTTTAATGGATGCAACTTCCTTGTTCTTCAATCTCTTGACTTGCCGGTCCAAAATTTCAACCGCAACCTCTTTATAGGTCAAACTTTATTCAACATTCACTACCTCCAAAGGCACAATAGAACTAGGATCTCCCACACATTTCCTCAACATAGACACATAGAACACCAGATGAACCATGACCATCTATAATAGTAACTCAAACTCATAAGCCACCTTGCCGACATGTCTCAAGATTCTATAAGGTCCTACATACCTAGGGCTCAATTTACCTTTCTTAAGATACCAAACCACACCCTTCTTGGGTAAAACTTTCAAATACACCCAATAATCCATATTAAACTCAAGATCCCTTCTCCAAGTATTGGAATAGGACCTTTGACGACTTTTAGCCATCTTCAACCTTTCTCGAATGAATCTAACCTTCTCCAAAGAATCAAGCGCCAAATCGTGGCCCAAACAGTCCAGCTCACCCACTTTGAACCAAAAAATTGGATACCTATATTGTCTCCCATGCAAAGACTCAAATGGTGCCATCTCGATGCTTAAGTGGTAGCTATTATTATATGAAAACTTGATGTGTGGTAGATGATCATCCCAACTCCTTTTGAATTCCAACACACAATCTCTTAATATATCCTCTAATGTTTGAATTGTTCTCTTAGTTTGCCCATCGATTTGAGGATGGAATGTGGTGCTTAAATTCACCACAGTACCAAGGCCCCTTTGAATCGACCTCCAAAAGTAAGAAGTGAATTGGGTGCCACGATCCAAAATGATTGAAAGCGGCACACCATGCAACCTCACCAACTCCTGAATATACAACTTAGCATAATATTTGGCACTATAATAAGTCTTAATAGGTAGAAAGTGAGCCGACTTAGTCATTCTATCAACAACTACCCAAATCAAATAATGATGTTTCCGAGTATGAGGGAAACCCATCACAAAATCCATATTTACATCTTCCCATTTCAAAGTAGGTATTTTAATATCTTGTGCTAGGACTCCCCTTTTATGTTCAGTCTTCACTTGTTGGAAACTCGGACATTTGGATATGAACCTTTCTTTACCCATTTTCATACCACCCCACTAATAGAACTCCAAGTCTCGGTACTTTTTCATCAAACCAGAATAAATGGAGTATGAAGAATTATGGGCCTCCTTAAAAATTGAACTCCTTAGGCCATCAACATCCGGAACACATAACTGACCTTGGAAGTGTAATACCCCATTTCCCCCTTATGAAAAGACTTCTAATTTCTTTTCATTCACCAACCTCTTCAACTCTACAAAAGTCAGGTCAAGGTCTTATTTTGACTTGACTTCTACCATCAAAGATGATTCGGACCCTTATGAACAACCATACCACCATCATCGGTACTACTCAACTTTACCCCTAATCTAGCCAACCGGTGAACATATTTTAGCAATTCTATCTTTCCTTCATCAACATGGGCCACACTTACCATAGACACTCTACTAAGTTCATCGGCAACCACATTGGCTTTACCTAGGTGATAATGCATACTTATGTCATAGTCCTTGAGGATTTGTATCCACCTTCTTTGCCTTAAATTGAGTCTTTTTGGGTGAACACATAATGTAGACTTTTATGATTGGTATACATATCCACACAACCCCATAGAGGTAATGTCGCCCAATCTTTAAAGTGAAAACAATGGACGTCAACTCAAGATGATGGTAGGGTAGTTAAGCTCATGCACTTTCAATTGTCTAGAAGCATAAGTTATAACCTTACCGTTTTACATCAAGAAACAACCCAAACCACTCTTTGAAGCATCGCAATAAACCAAAAACCCTTCTAGTCCTTCTGGTAGAGTCAAAATAGGAGTATAGTTAAGATGATTTTTCAAAGATTGGAAATTTTTTTCATATTTGCCTTCGTTTGGGATTTCTTCATAGGAGATGATATGGAAGAGAACCCTTTAATGAGCCTTCTATAATAGTCATCTAGACCCATGAAACTCGTAATGTCCAAAGGAGACAATGGTCTAGGCCAATTCTTAACCGCATTCGTCTTCTAAGGATTAACCTTGATCCCATCACCGGATACTACGTGACCAAGCAAAGCCACCTCTGTCAACCAAAATTTGTATTTACTAAACTTTGCAAACAATTGCCTATACCTTGAGGTTTGAAACATAACCCTCAAATGGTTTTTATGTTCTTAGTCACCCCGTGAGTAAATCAAGATGTCATCAATGAAGAACACAATAGAAGTATCAAGGTAGGGTTTAAACATCCTATTCATGAGGTTTATAAATACCAATGGTGCATTCGACAACCCAAAATGCATCACTACAATATCAAAGTGTCCATACCTTGTTCAGAATGCAGTCTTCAGAATGTCACACTCCCTCATCCTTACTTGGTGATAGATGGACTGAAGATCGACTTGGAGAAGTGACTTTCCCCTTGCAGTTGATCAAACAAATCATCTATTCTGGGGATTGGGTACTTGTTATTAATGGTTACCTTGTTCAATTGGCAGTAATTTATGCACATCCGAAGTGACCAATCCTTCTTCCTCACAAATAACATGGGAGTACCCCATGGTTAACTACTTAGCCTTATGAACCCCTTTTCTAACAAGTTCTTTAATTGTTCCTTCAACTCCTTTAAATCCACCGGGACCATTTGGTAAGGAGGAATAAAGATAGGTTGGGTATCAGGAAGGAGATCGATATCAAAATCAACTTCTCTTTCTAGAGGGATACTCATTTACCACTGGAATTGACTCAAGAGGATGACTTTTAGAGTCGACATTTCTAACCCTCATAATATGGTAAATGCAACCCATAGAAATCAACTTTTGGGCCTTCACCACCGAATTATGACCCTTCTATTCAAGAGTAGACTCATTTGGGAATTGAAACTGGACTCGGCGAGTCTTACAATCTATGAAAGCATAAGACACTTGTAACCAATCCATCTTGAGTATAACATCAATATCTACCATGTTAAGCTCAATGAGATCATAAGGGACAACTTTAAGCAAGATGGGCATAAGATATCTCTTATAAACCTTTCTAGAAACAACCGACTAACCAACAGGGGTAGACACCAAATAAGACTCTACTAACATATCGGGTAATACATCGAACCTATTGGCTAAGAATGGAGTAACAAATGAAAAGTTTCCACCCAGATCTAACAATGCATACACATCAAAATAAAAGTCCTTTAACATACCAGTAATAATAGTTGGTGCTTCCTTAATCACTTGCCTTCCATGAAAAGCATAAAACTGGTTGGTTGCATTGGCTACCTCTTTGAGCTTGTTGTACATGAGAAATTTGTCCTTGAGGCCTACCACCACCACCACCTCTATAATACTGAGCATAAAGACTTGGCTTGCTATATTTGAAGAATGAATTGGAACTGGCTAAGGATCCCCCTTTGTGAGTCCTCCCAAACTTCCTAAATATGGGGAAAGCTTAAGCACCAACATTCTCTGTTGGAACCATTGGTTTATCACTTTTATCCTTATTGAACCTTGGAGGAAGAATATTGATGTGACCTTGTCCCATAAACTATTGCCCACTTTTTCCCTTTCCATTGTTACCATAACCGGACCTTTGAGAGTTGAATTCTCCACCATCTACTCTAGACTTCTTGAACTCTCCCAACCTCTCCCTTAACTTCGCTTCTTCAATTTTCTCCGCATATGTCATTAGTCAGGATATGTCTACCTCTTTGACCAATATGGTCGTTTTGTATTCTTTGGAAAACAAGATTAAGACTCCAGAAATGAACTTGCTTATCCTTGCCTAGGGTCAGAGACCATGAAGGGAGCATAATTAGACAATTATTAAATTTGAGGGCATACTCCCTCACACTCATTCTCCCTTGACAAAGGTGGATGAACTCTTAGAGTTTGGCCTCCCTTAGCTCCATTGGAATAAAGCGGTCTAAGAAGGCACCCTTTAACTCTTCGCATCCTATTGGCCCCATTTCTTCATCCATTTCATCAACCTAATTTTCGTACAAAACTCGTGCCACACCTTTGAGTTGATAGGATACTAGCTTGGCCTTCTCATTTTGAGGAACAACCATGATAGTCATAATTAGGTACACCACATCGATGAACTCCATAGTGTTCTTATCTATTTAGAACCATCAAACTCGGCCTGCTTCATCCTTTAGAAATCCCAAATCCTAGAAGCCATATTTTTCACTTGAGGAGGAGGAATAACTTTATTCCCTTGGTTGGCTACGACTTGAGCCAACAACCTGATGATATTGTGAAACTCTACGTAGGTTACCCCTTCCTTATGATATAGAGCATTGGGAACCTGAGGAGCTTGGTACTCATCATCAACCCTTACTCTTGGAGGTGCTCTTTCTCGAGGTATTATCTAGAGAACATAAAATGGGTCATTAGTTTGAGGAAAGCTTAGAACACTCTAGGGAACGATAGGAATTTGAAAGAAGTGTAAACCTTCCTAAATATCCCATAGTCTCCTATTACAATATTTTTCATGACTTGAGCCTAGGGCCTAGATGTGATAAGGAGAATTAAGCACCCAAAGGTGCCCATCCACGCTTCTTAGCATTTATTAAGATTTTCATCGATAATGACAAATCAAACAAGCAGAAATATAAGGGATAATAAGACTAAGAGATTCCACATACAATAAAACTCGAGTCATTGGAACATTATATATTTTGTCCAACCATACCTTCTACTTTAAAGACTTGGCGGGGGCTAAGACATGTCCCTATATTACCCTCAAGATATAGTCAATAGTACCAAAAGTATCTCAATAGTCTATACAAAGCATAAGCTAGAAAGATAGGAATATTATTCCCAAAACATAGGAACTCACCAGCTAGTAATAGCCTTTAAAGACAAACTTAGCCATAGAGGGGAGAGTATAGAGCAACGCCGGTCCCTACATGGTGATATTATGCAGGCAAAAGTATCCGTTAGTACTTTGAATGTACTAAGTATGTGAGTATGCTATACAATGAGGAACATAAGAGACATTTATAAGCAATGTGGATAAGTGAATTCCTGTATGAGAAATCATCATGTATAAGCTTAAAACATTTATTTTGTGGTAAGGTGACCATAACCGACACTTAAGACCAAGGAAGCTATTACATAAAATCCAACATGACCCCGTACATTGGCACAAGGTAACTACTTGCCGGATAGAACTCCGTCAACTTTAATCATTTCTTTAACTTTAACTTTAATGGCTAATTATGGATCCACTAGCCTAAATAGCCTACAAGGGCTCCTATGTTGGAAAATAGTTAATGCAACATGAGACTTTAATTAAGGACTCTTAGGTCGAGTCTCTATCTATATGCTACATTTGGTGCTAGGTCAACCCCACATAATAACATTTAAATATTATAATAACATAAGCATTTGTATAGCTTTCAACATCAAATCATAATTCGGTGGAATAACTCATTAAAACATTTTATTTGATTCAAAATGTGAGAATTGTCTTTTCACATTGAATCCTTTCTTTGGCTAAGAATCCCCTTCATGATCATTCAATCATTTCATATGACTCCCTTAAACATAAACATTTGCTTCATAAACTTTCATTTGGAGTCAAAGTTTCATTTCAACTTTACTTTAACTTAAGGAAAACTAGGCGGGTTCATTTTATAACCTTCAAATATATTTGAAGAATACTTGTATGCATGTGAGTGATGGAAATGAATCAAAATAAACATCTTAAAACAACCAACCATATACACTTTAAACCCACTTTCAGGCCTTCATTTATGAACCTTAACAAATCCTTCTTTTCATAAAATTTAGAGTCAATATACATCAATATAAGTAAATAAACTTTAAATATATCATAATCTATGCAGTTAGAGTCATCATGTAAAAGCCTATAAGAATTCATCATTTAGAATTTGAAATATCAAGTTGAGGAAAAACATTTGGCCTCCATGGGTGGAAGAACCGATGGATGAAACCCACATACCTTGGGGAAACAAAATCCCTAATGAAGCTTAGGAAGGAAAGGAGACTTGAAGATGCCTTGAGATGAAACCCTAGCTTGACTTGAAGTTCATGGGATAGTTTGAGAGGAGTAAACTTGTGTGTCTTAAGTCTAAGTGAGTAGAATGAGGATTTTGGAGGGTTTAAGGGCTTTAGATAAAAGAATTTAGTCCTAAAAATGATCTCAATGTGATTTAAAATATAAGAAAAGACCAAAATGTCCCTCTTAAAATCTAACCAGAACAAGCTTCACGAAGACCCTTCATGGTCCGTGGTGCTCATCATATCCCATAGTGGGGTTCCATGGTAAGGGACTTGGAAAAATATTTTGGAAAAGTGTGCAGGGTAGTCTCTAAAATTTCATCACGGAACCTCTTCAAGGTCCGTGAAGGGCACGATGGGTCGTGAAAGGTGGCCGTGCTGCAGGTCTTGTAGGTAGAATTGCAGAGTATCCACCACGAGGACACACCTTGGTCCATGGTGGTCATTCCTAGACCCTGCCTTGGGAAATTTTCTGCTGCAAGTGGACTTGTAGAGTATCCATCACGAGGACACACTATGGTCCATATTGGTCATCCCTATACCCTGCCTTGGGAAATTTCGAGAGGGGTCACAATGGAGGGCTTCACGGTACGTGGTGCTCATCACGATCTGTGGTCCTCCATTTTGTTTCTTCCCCTACAAGTCTGAGTCTCTGAATCTCTTACACGGTTGCTCACTAGGGTCCGTGGTGCTTACCACGGCCTATGATGGCTTCCATGGTCAACTCCTGGTGCCATTTTCTATAACTTTATGAGATTTCCTCTTTGTTCCTGGATTTAGAACCTTTCATATTTTTGGTGTCTTATAGGTCCATGGTTGAAAGTACCCTAAGATCAAATACCGACATACCTTAAGTAAGAATACCAAAGAAATTTGAAGAAACTTGGGCTTTTAATTGAGAGCTTGAGAGAATTTCTTGGAAGTCTTCAATGGAGTCTTTGAAAACTTTTGAAGAGAGAGAATTATTTGAATAGGTGAATTATGAGAGATTGAGGGGAAATTGGGGTTGTTTTTTGGTAATAAATAAATTCGGATTCAGTCCCAAGAACGTCTTGTTTCATTAACTACTAAGTAGGAAAAAGTCCAAAGTGCCCCCACCTAAAAACTGAATCAGTTAAATTTTTTGGGAACACATAAATCACACTTAGTGAATACGATTTATGCACAACACATAAATTGCATTTATTGAATGCATTTTATGGCTTATTTGGTCTTGGAGCATAGCAGGCGTGCTGCGCCAAACCCTAAATTACTGACCCCTATTTCTGGCAAACTGCAGGAGCGCTGCGCCCAACCCCAAAGTACTGAAGCCTATTTCTAGCATACTAATTTACCTTAATATATCATATTTTATCCTTTAAATATTTAGGATATTTCAATATCTCCCCCAAGGAAACATTCATCCTTGAATGAGGTAGAACTTGCTTGAGTAGAGTAGAGTTATAGCTTAACAACCCAACATGAATGCAATAATGTAATTTAAATATCATTTAAAATCATGTTCATGAGTATGTGTTCATGTAATAAGACATAAAGGTTGGAGCATAAGAGTTTGGAGGATTTGAACATGAAGAGCTGAAACATCCTCTAAAAATGTTGTGTATGGTGTTTCAATTTTCGATGAAAATGATACTACTTTTGTATTTTGGGTATAACTTTTTAGGAGATGGTCTACATTAGATGATTTAAATTAATCTTTTCAAGATTAATTACCTACAACTTTCGTGAAGACAACAACATAAGATTCGGAGGCTAAGTAGGTCAAATAAATTAATCTTTGCAAGACCTGGTTCTGTGACAAAATGTAGTGTTTGTAGAAGAAAAACCATATCTCACTGTAGTTTGCTCCCAATCAGTTGATTCTTGAATGAAATGAAAGAAGACTTCTAGAGCTACAATTCTTATGGGAACACCAAATCCTCATTATGAATTTATCTTGTTCAAGAGTAGCTCCACAAAAGGGTATTCTGTAAAAAAACATTCATCTCACCAACCATGGAAGATCTAGATTCATTTGACATCACCCATGACATCAATAGTCCTCCATTTTACATCACCCATTACATCACAATCCTCCATTAAATTTTCAATTTTTTTTATAATTATTTTAATTATTGTTCGGTCTCTCCTTCACACCTATAAATACCCAAATTATTTCATCATTTTTTCTTCAGGATTTCTCAAATAACTCTTCTCTCTATACACTTCTTTACCTATTTTCAAAATATAGTTTTAGGTTTTAATAGTGTAGAGATACTATTCCGGTGAGAGTGTTTCTTCCACTCTCATGCCTAAAATATTTTGATTATATGATAAATTATGTTTATTTTTTCTTTAAGATTTACGCTAAGGTATGTGAGTGTTTATCGATGGGTTCTTCCACCTATGTAGCCCAAAACTCTTTCAACTAAATCTCTTGATTTCAAACAAGATTTTCTTATGGGTAATTCTTATTTCTAATTAATAGCATGACTTATGGTTAAACTAATAATTATTAGTTATTTTGATGCAAATTCATTTCATATGTATGAATTGATGGTTTTCAAGTGTTTTCTCTATTTATCTCTTCAAAGGTTCTTGAAATTGTATAGTGGGTTGTTTAAAGCATGATTTTTAATTAATGGATTTCAAAGTATTTATGCATAATTTCATTTACATACATGTTTGAAAGTTGAAGTGATTTAAACCCACCTAGTTTACTATATTTTTAATGAAGTTTTACTTGAAGTCTTTGAATCCAAATAAATGTTTATGAAAGCAATGTCTATGATCAAAAGAGAGTCTTATGAAATAAAAGAATGATGAAATGCTATGAATGATGGATTCTTTATGAAATAAGGATAATTCTTGTATATTTGAATTACCAAAGTTTTTAATGAGCTATTCTACCAAATATGATATTTTGAATTCTCAAGCTATATGCTATGACTATTTTGAAGTATTAAACTATTTAGTGGGATTGGATTAGGACTGAATGGGTCATTGAGGTTGGATTCGGTATGGGAATCCTAGTAGCAACCCCTTGTTTCATTAACTATGTGACAACATAGAAGCCCTTGTAGGCTTAGACTAATGGATCCACAAATAGACCTTAAAGTTAAAGTTAAAGAAATGAATGAAGTTGACGGAGTTCTATCCGGCAAGTAGTCTCCCTGCCCATTTTAGGGGGGTTATGTTGGATTCCATGTAATAACTCACATGGTCTTAATGTTGGTTATAGACAACTCCCCACAAACGAATATTTCAATTGCTATTTACATGATTACTCATGCATGTATATATTCACATATATATGATTTAAATGATATGTACTTGATTACTCATGCATGCACTCATTTATGTACTTTACCTTACAATTGTCCTAAATATTTTACATTTTATTGCATGCCTACATTAATAGTACATTCAAAGTACTAACGCACACTCTTTTTCCTACATATTATCACCATGTAGGGATCTGTGCTCCTCCTCGTTCTCTTCCATATGACTAATTGAGATTTCATTGAAGGCTACTTTTGGTGAGTTCCTATGTTCCGGGAACAATACTCTTTATCTTTGTAGCTTATGATATGTTGAGACCTTTAGACAATTACTATAGCATTTATTTCTATTATGATTGAGGATGAGTTAGGGACTTGTATTAGCCCGTTAAATCTAAAAGTTAGAGGTATTATTGGATATATATAAATTGAAGATTTACTATTATGGTTTCAACTTTTTTTTATCATTACATATGAAAGGCTAAATGAATTCTAAGAGGCTTGTTTGAGGTACTTTTGGGTTTCTCATTCGCCGTGTCATAGTAGACCCTAGGCTTGGGTCGTGACAAGAGCTAAATACAATAGACTGGAATGGAACGAAAAAGGTAAGGATATTATTTCATCATGTCCATTTCTGCTTCCCATGTTGAACTTTCAACTTCTTAGTTTTTACCCAAGACTTTAACGGATGTAACTTCCTTATTTCAAAAACTTTTAACTTGGCAGTCAGAATTTCAACCGAAACCTCGTTATAAGTCAATATTTCTTCAACACTCATATTACCCAAAGGTAAAATGGCATCCGGATCACCAACACATTTCCTCAATATTGATACATGGAATACCGTATGAACTTAGGCTAACTCCAATGGAAAATCAAATTCATAGGCCACCTTAACAATACGACTTAGGATCTTATACCTCTATAGGAAATTTTATTCCAAGAGTACTACCCTATATCACCACATTCAATCAAACCTTGAGACCTAATCAAGAATCACCCAATACATCGTGTGTTCACCCACATGATATCAACACCACATTAAAGCCTATTTGTATAACCAATCTAATACATTTACTTCAAATCCCTAACAAGAAGTCATTAATAGCCTACTGCAATCACTCACATATTGACAACCACACATTCAAGCCTACTATTCTAACCACTTTATGGCTCCCTTGAAGTCAACATCACTTAAGAATTTTCAAGTTTACCTTCTCTAATCCACATTTTCATTAAATCCTACCAAATGGCAATTACCTATCCATTGCACATAACAAGATCCCATCTAGCTCTTCCTTCATATCTATAAACCTATATGGAATAAGTATGCCATAATTACCACAATATGGAGCACCCATTCTCTCCCCAATCTTTCCTAACTCATCTATCAAGAGAAATGGGCTTTACTCAGTATCATTCCTCTCAGGCCATAAACATTTAGAATACATAACCAACCTTGGTAATGAAGTACTCCATCTCCCTCTTCAGAGAACCTAAATTTCCTTATCAACCATCAATTTCTTATGCACTACCAATGATGATTCTGAACCATTTCTAATAAGAACACTACCCTTATTAGTATCAACCCCTCTTTGGATTGGAGCTCTTGTTTGAGGTATCTTCAGAAAATCGCAAATGAAAATTATTAAGAGAAAAGACCTAGAGTACACTATCGCATGACATGGATTATGAAAGAAGTAAAGATTTCCTAAAACGCCACATAGCCTCTTACTCATAGATGTGACATACTTCACACCCATGAATAAGACTCTACTTGACGCGGCATGTTGGACTCCCTCTTCAAATCTTTGTGCTTTGATGTCAAACTTGTCACGACACAAACTAAGGCCTAGATATGACATGTTGATTAGGATTCCTGAAGAAACCCCAACCAAGTCTCTTATCATATCATAAACATACATAAGGTAATCAATAAGAGGACACTGATAAGACTCTAAGAAGACAATGCAAATCTAGAGAGAATCAAGACAACATAGACTCTCAAATATGTCTAATATGCCTCTACATGACTACCTAGGTGGGGAATAGGCAATGTTCCTAGATAACCTCAAAGAAAGTAAAAATTATAAGGAAAGAGGAAAATCCAAGTGTCTTGTCCCCGGAACATGAGGACTCACAAATAATAGAAGTAGTACTAACTCTCACGCCACTAGTGGAATATACGTGATTATTCAACCCTACATTATGATACAATATAGGCAAAAGTATGCATGAGTACGTTTGAATTTACTAAGTAAGTAGGTAATACAATGCATAGTTGATGAGTTAGGAATTTGGACTCATTTATAACTCAAAAATCAGAGAATTCGTGTCTTCTTTGCCTACATTATGTCCAATATTGACGCTAAAATGACATTTGTAGATGCGAGAAATTAAGGTCAAAGCATGAGCACAATTATGAAGAAAAGAGGTTAAAAGGGAAAAAATGAGCAAAATGCATGTTGAGGCTCACAAAGAACTTTTGGTAAATTGCCAAAGGAACACATAAGCTCACCAAATGGCTCAGAACTCAAGGCCAACAGCTAAATTATCTTGGAAAAGAAAAGGAACTTCGGTGACTCACCAAATGGAAATGTGTAAGACCCTGTAAGTTGAAGAGCCAAAACGTAGGAACAATTCTAAAAAATAGGATGAAATCAAGTTCTATGACTCACTATGTGACTCATAGAAGATCCTACGAGTCATACAAATGTCGTAGGACTCTACAAGGGGCCTAAAAATTTGACTAAGGGAAGAAGAGGTTTATGAGTCCACTTAGCAACTCGTAAAAGTCTTGACAAGCCATAGAAATGACTCATCAAGAGACTTCAAAGGCTTGGGGTTGTAAGTTTTCCAAACCCTACAAGATGACTTGAGTCTACGACATGTCATCCAACCTATAACTCGTAAAAATGAGTCATAGAGGGAGATTAGAGACTCAGTCCTCAAGGTCGCTTCAACCATTCAGGATGAGTCATTTTGATGACTTGTAGAAGCTCTACGATTCGTGGGGATGAGTCATAAAGAGTCCTGAGGGTGAGTCCTCAGGGTATTCCCAAGACCCAGTACTATAACTCATTGACCTTTCTATGAGTCATAAGGATGACTTGTAAGGTCAGCTTTGACCAGATTTTCAAATGGCATTTTAGCCTTTTCTCGCATTTTAACACCAAAGTGAGGTCAGTTTAGGGACTAAATTGACTCTATCTAAGGACCCTAAGCCATTCCAATCTATTATTCTAACACTTAGACTCTAAAAGAAAATTCTCTCCTCTCAAAGTTCTCCTAAGAAAAAGCTAGGGTTCCATCTCCAAGGTTCTTCAAGTCTCTAATATCTAAAATGCATTAGGGATTTATTCCCTAAGGTATGTGGGTCTCATTCATGGGTTCTTCCACCCATGGATCCCAAGTATTTTCTAAAATAAATTTCTCAATTTCAAATGATGATTTTCTATGGGTTTTGATATTATTACTCAAATGCAAGGATTATTGATTTCTTGAAGTTTATTTATCTATTTTAAGTTTATATTACCTCTAAATTTTAAGAACTGGTTGATTATTAAAGGTTCTTATATGAATGCATGAAAGAAGTTTTAAAGGGTATTGGTGGGTTATTTTAAAGATTGGTGCATTCCATTATTCTCATGCATGTTGGTTGATGTTAAAGATTTGAAGTTTGAATTACATAAAATCCACCTAGTTTCACTATGTTTCAATGGAGTTTGAAATAAGAAGATTTGACTACAAAATAAATTTTTATGAAAGTGAATGTCTATGATTTAAGGGAGTCTTATGAAATGAAAGAGTGATTGAATTATGATGAAAGGGATTCTTAGCCAAAGGATGGATTTTATGTGATAAGGACAATTCTCACATATGTGAATCAAATGAAAGGTTTTAATGATCTATTCTAATAATGATGATTTAATGTCTAAATTTAAATGAAGGCTTATGTTATTATGAAATTTAAGTGCTATTCTATGGGATTTGACCTAGCACCAAATATAGCATGTAGATGGGGACTCGACCTAAGGGGTCCATAAGTAAAGTCTCATGTTACATTAAATATGTGCTAACATGGAGCCCTTGTCGGCTTAGGCTAGTGGATCCACAAATAGTCCTTAAGGTTAAAGTTAAAGAAATGATTAAAGTTGATGGAGTTTTACCCAGCAAGTAGTCTCCCCGTGACAACGTAGGGGTTATATTAGATTCCATGTAATAGGTCGCATAGTCTTAAATACCGGTTATGGTCATCTTCCCATAAAATAAATGTTTAAAGGTTATTCACATGAATATTACACATGTATTGCACTATGTTGTATATTATTTAATGTTCTAATATTTCTTAAATGTTCATGAATGCCTATATACATTGTATATTCAAAGTACTAACACATACTCTATTGACTACATGATAATTACCATGTAGGGATCAACGTTTCTCCACACTCACCTCCACATGGCTAGTTGATTTCTTTGAAGGCTACTTTGTTGGTGAGTTCCCATGTTTTGGGAACAACATCCTTTTCCTTCAAGATTTGTTGTGTAAAGTCTTTTGGGATACTTATCACATTTCTTATTTCCATTTATCATGAGTGTGATAAAGGGACAGGTCTTAGCCTCCATCAAGTCTATAGTAGTAGAGGTATTATTGGACAAATAGATAAGGTAAATGTTGTTAATCACTCATATGCTTTGTTGGTTTTCTTAGTCCCATTATTCCCTTATTTCCTCTTATGATTTTAATATCATTACCTATGAGAAGATATATGAATTCTAAGAGGCTTAGGTGAGGCACCTCCGAGTGTCTCATTCACTGTGTCATATCTAGGCCTTAGGCTTGAGTCATGACAAACTTAGTATCAGAGCACTAAGTTTTTAATGATTCTTGGAGTCCAATATACTGCATCGAAGAGTGTGTTATTGATGATTGTGAAGTGCACCATGACTATGAATAAGAGTCTATGGAACGTTTGGGAAATTTTTCACTTCTTTCAAATTTATGTTGTGCACTAGAGTGTCAAAGACTTACTCTGACTAATGTATCATTTTGTTTCTTCTAAATCATTTCTCGAAGAAGAGAATCCCCACCTAGGGAAAGAGTTGAAGATGAGGACCAAGCTCCTCCGATTCCCAAAGCTCCACACCATGAGAAGGGCGTGACACATGTGAAGTTCTAGAATATAATCACCTTGTTGGATCAATCCATATCCAACTAAGCTAATTAAGGTATTGTTCCTTCTCCACCTCCTCATATTCTAAATCTTCCTTCTAGGATTCGAGACTTCAAGAGGATGAATCCACCCATGTTCGATGGTTCTATAGAAGATGAGGAATCTGTAGAGTTCAATAAGGAGGTCTATCGTATCTTAGCCATTATGGGTGTGCCTCAAAATGAGAAGGCCGGGTTAGTGGCCTTTCAACTCAAAGATGTGGCAAGAGTTTGGTATGAGCAATGGGTTATTGAAAGGGGCAAAGGAATGACAAGAGTTTGGTATGAGCCTATAGAATGGAAAGAGTTCAAAGGTGCCTTCCTAGATCGCTTCTTTCCTTTAGAGCTAAGAGAGGCAAAGCTCGAAGAGTTTATTAATCTTTGCCAAGGGGGCGTGAGTGTGAGGGAATATGACTTCAATTTCACCAAATTGTCTAAGTATGCTCCTTTCATGATCTCTAATCCAAAGGAAAAGACAATCAAGTTTATTTTTGGTATTTCTAGTTTGGTATCCAGGATTACAAAGTGGCCATGTTGGATAAGGAGATGGAAATCTCTTGACTCATTACATATGCGAAACACATTAAAGAAGAGAAGTTGAGGGAGAGGTCAAAAGGGTTCAAAAAGGATAGTTGGATAGTGGAGGGTTCAATCCTCAAAGGTACGGATATAGTGGTAGTGGAAAGGGGCAAGGTAGGAAATAATTCATGGGGTAAGGCTCCACCAATACTACTCCAAGGTTCAACGAAGACAAAGGTGCTAACTCAATAGTTCTAAGAGAGAATGTCGGTGTTCCAACTTTCCTTGCTTTCAAGAAGTGTGGAAAGACACACAAAGATGAGTGTTTAGCCGGCTTCAATGCATGCTTCAAGTGTGGTAAACTAGGTTATCATACTTGGAATTGTAGAGGGAGTAGTGGTAGGTCTCAATGACAAGTTGCTTATGGTCAACAAGCTTAAGAAGGTGGCCAATGCACCAACCTCTTTTATTTTTTGCATGGAAGGCAAAATGTTGAGGAAGCACCAAATGTTGTTACCGGTATGTTAACGGTGTTTGCTTTAGATGTGTATGCATTAGTAGATCCAGGTGCAAATTTGTCGTTTGTTACTCTATTCCTAGCTAATAGGTTTCATGTATCACACGAAATGTTAGTAGAGACTTATTTGGTGTCTACCCCCATTGGAGAGTTGGTTGTTGCTAGACCGATCTATAAGGGTTATCCCGTGTCTATCTTTCATAAAGTTTTTCCTTATGATCTTGTAGATCTTGACATGGTAGATTTTGATGTTATACTTGTGATGTATTAGTTACATGCATCTTATGTTTCCACAAATTGTAGAACTCTTCGAGTCAAATTTCGATTCCCAAATGAGTCCATACTTGATTGAAAGGGTCATGATTCGGTAGTGAAGGATAGGTTCACTTCATATATTAAGTCCCAAAGTTGATATCTAAGGGTTGTATCTACCAAATTGTGATGGTTAGGGATGTTGACTCTAAAAGTCCTTCAATTAAGTCGGTCCCCATAGTCAATGAATTTCCCGATGACCTCCGTGGTGTTCCTCCTAAAAGGAAAGTTGATTTTGGTATCAATCTTCTCCCCGTACCCAACCTATCTCTATTCCTCCCTATCAATTGGACCTGGCGGAATTAAAATAGTTGAAGGAATAATTGAAAGACTTATTAGAGAAAGGGTTCATAGGGCCGAGCATTTCACCATGGGGTGCTCCCATGTTATTTGTAAGGAAGAAGGATGGGTCACTTCGAATGTGCATAGACTACCGTTAATTGAACAAGGTGACCGTTAAGAAAAAGTACCCAATTCTTAGAATAGATGATTTGTTTGATCAATTGCATGGGGAAGGTCACTTCTCCAAGATTGATATTCGGTCCATCTATCATCAACTAAGGGTAAGGGAGTGTGACATTCCCAAGATGGAATTTTAAACAAGGTATGGTCACTTTGAGTATATAGTGATGTCATTTTGGTTGACGAATATGCCGACGGTGTTTATGAACTTAATAAATAGGGTTTTCAAGCCATACCTTGATACTTTTATAGTGGCTTTCATTGATGTCATTTTGATTTACTCTCGGGGTCAGGAAGAAAATATGAATCAATTGAGCATTGTTCTTCAAACCTCGAGGAATAGGCAATTATTCACAAAATTTAGTAAGTGCGAGTTTTGGTTGAAAGATGTGGCTTTTCTTGGTAACATAGTGTCTGGTGACGGGAATAAGGTTGATCCTAAGAAAATAGAGGCAGTCAATAATTGGCCTAGACCATTATCTCCTTTAGACATTAGGAGCTTTTTAGGTCTAGTCGGTTATTATAAAAGGTTCGTTGAGGAGTTCTCTTTCATCTCATCTCATATGACGAAGTTGACTCAAAAGAAGGCAAAGTTCCTATGGATGGATCAGTATGAAAAGAGTTTCCAAACTTTGAAAGAGCGACTTACCTTCGCTCTATCTTGACTTTACTAGAAGGGTTAGAAGGGTTGGTTTATTGTGATGCTTCTAAAATTGGCTTGGGTTGTGTCTTGATGGAAAATAGAAAAGTTATAGCCATGCTTCTAGGCAATTAAAAGTGCATAAGCGTAACTATCCTAACCATGACCTTGAGTTAGCGACCATTGTATTTTCTCTAAATATTTGGTGGCATTATCTCTACGGGGTAGATGTGGATGTGTTCACTGATTACAAAAGTCTCCAATATGTGTTCACTCAAAAGGACCTCAATCTAAGACAAAGAGGATGACTTGAACTCCTCAAAGACATGAGTGTGCATTATCATCAGGGAAAAGCCAATGTGGTTGCCGATGCACTTAATAGAGTATTGATGGGGAGTGTGACCCACGTTGATAAAGGGAAAAGTGATTTAGTAAAGAATGTTCACCGGTTGGCTATATTAGGATGAAGATGAGTGGTTCCGATTATGGCGGTATGGTTGTGCATAATGGGTCCAAATCATCTTTGGAGGTGGATGTCAAGTCAAAGCAATAGCTTGACCTAACTTAGAGGAGTTAAAGAAGTTGGTAAAAGAAAAGAAGGTAGAAGTCTTTTCACAAGGGAGAGATGGGGCAATACACTACCAAGGTCAACTATGTGTTCCGAATGTTGATTTCCTAACATGTTTGATCATAAACAAGGCTCATAACTCTTCATACTCTATTTATCCGGGTTTGAAAAAAATGTACCGCACTTTCAAGAGATTTATTGGTGGAATGGTATGAGAAAGGACATAGCAAGATTCGGGGCCGAATGTCTGAATTTCCAACAAGTTAAGGCCGAATATCAAAGACCAGGTGGCCTATCCCAAGCCATTGAAATTCCTACTTAGAAATGGAAAGATGTGAATATGGATTTTGTAGTGGGTTTGCCTCGTACTTGGAAGCATCATGATTTGATTTGGGTGATTACTGATATAATGATAAAGTTGGCCCACTTCTTACCGGTCAAGACATCTTATAGTGCTGAGGACTACGCTAAGTTGTATATTCAGAAATTGGTAAGGTTGCATGAAGTTCCTTTATCGATCATTTTGGATCATGGAACCCTATTCACTTCCCATTTTCAGAGATCGTTTCAAGGTGAAGCTAAGTACTGCATTTCATCCTAAAACCGATGGGCAAGCTGACAGACAATTCAAATGCTAGAGATTATGTTACTGGATTATGTGTTGGAGTTCAAAGGAAGTTGGGAAGATTATCTACCCCTTATTGATTTTGCCTACAACAACAGATACTACTCAAGCATTAAGATGACACCCTATAAGGCTTTATATGAGAGATGATGTAGATCTCTGGTTAATTAGTTTGACGTAGGTAAGATGACCTTGTTAAGTCTCAATTTGGTGCTTGATGCTATGAATAAGGTAAGAGTCATTATAGAAAGGTTGAAGATGACTCAAAGTTGTCAAAATTCTATTCTGATAGAAGGAGAAGAGATCTTGAGTTCAATGTGGATGATTGAGTATATTTAAAGGTTTCACCCACGAAGTATAGTTTGGTTTGGTAAGAAAGGGAAATTGAGCCCTACGTATGTAGGGCCTTTTAGGATTTTGAGATGGGTTGGCAAGGTTGCTTATGAGTTGGAGTTGCCTTTGGAAATGACTATGGTTATTCCGCTGTTTCATATGTCTATGTTGAGGAAATGTGTGGTGATCCTAGCTCCATTGTTCCTTTGGAAGTAGTGAATGTCGAAGAGAACTTGACCTATGAAGAGGTCCCAATTGAGATTTTGGACTGACAGGTTAAGAGATTGAGGAACAAAGAAGTTGCATTCGTGAAAGTCCTTTGGAAAAATAAACAAGTTGAAAGTTCTACATGGGAAACGGAAGTAGATATGATGAAATGTTACCCTCATCTCTTTCACTCTATCAAGCCCAAGGTACTAAGTTATTTACGCTCAAATGTTTAAGACTCCTATGTTTCAGCTTTTCCTAAGTCTTCATATGCATAGATGCTCATGAAGTTGCATTTTAAAGTCATATTTTATGCTAAGTTTAAAGATCTCATGTTCTATGCATTTCACGTGTTATCACAATCATATCGGTTTCTAGTTCTCGTACTATTTCCTTGTATATGCTAACGATTCTCATTTGAGGAAGAATGTTCCCAAGGCAGAGATTTTGTAAGACCTCGTAAGTTTAAGAGTCGAAATGATAGAACAATTCTGGAAAGTAGGATGAAATCTAGATCTATGACTCACTATACTAGTTGTAAAAGATACTAGGAGTCGTAGGACTCACCAAGAGGCCTAAAAATTAGACCAAAGGAAGAAGAGGTTTATAAGTCCAATTGACGACTCGTAGAAGTCTCGATGAGTCGTAGAAATGACTCACTAAGAAACTTCAGAGGCTTGGGCTTTCAGGTTTTCCATAACCTAAAAGATGACTTGAGTCTAAGAATTATCATAGGGAGTTCAGAGACTCAGTCCTCAAGGTCCCTTCAACCCTGTAGGATGAGTCCCTTTGATGGCTCATAGAAGTCTCTACGACTCGTAGGGATGAGTTGTAAAGAGAATCCTAAGGGTCACTCTTCAGGGTATTCCTAAGACCCTATAGGATAGTTGTTCCTACAACTCATCGATCTTTCTACGAGTCATAAGGATGACTAGGAGGGTCAGTTCCACCAAGATCTTCTAAGGGAATTTTAGTCTTTTCTCACATTTTAATACCAAAGTGAGGATTTTTTGGGGAATGAATTGACTCTATCTAAGGACTCTAATCCATTTCAATCCCTCATTCTAACACTTAGACTTTAAAGCATGATTCTCTCCTCGCAATGTTCTCCCAAGAAAAAGCTAGAGTTCCATTTCCAAGGTTTTTCAAGTGTCTAATCTCAAAAATTCAGTAGGGCTTTATTCCCCAAGGTATGTGGGTCTTATTCATGGATTCTTCCACCCATGGAGTACAAGTATTTTCTAAACTAAATTGCTCAATTTCAAATGATGAATTTCTATAGGTATTCATATTATGACTCAAATGCAAGGATTATTGATTTCTTGAAGTTTATTTATCTATTTTAAGTTTTTATTGACTCTAAATCTCATGAAGTGGTTGATTATCAAAGGTTCTTATATGAAAGCATGAAAGAAGTCATAAAGTGTATTGGTGGATTATTTTAAAGATTGGTGCATTCCATTATTCTCATGCATGTTGGTTGATGTTAAAGATTTGAAGTTTGAATTGCATAAAACCTACCTAGTTTCACTATGTTGCAATGAAGTTTTAAATAAGAAACTTTTACTCCATAATGAATGTTTATGAAAATGAATGCCTATGATTTAAGGGAGACTTATGAAATGAAAGAATGGTTGAATGATGATGATAGGGCTTCTTAGCCAAAGGATGGATTCTATGTGATAATGATAATTATCACATATGTGAATCAAATGAAAGATTTTAATGATCTATTCTATCGAATGATGATTTAATGTCCAAAGTTATACGAATGATTGTGTTATTATGAAATTTAAATGCTATTCTGTGGGATTTGACCTAGCACTGAATGTAGCATGTTGATGGGGACTCGAACTAAGGGGTACTCAAGTAAAGGCTTATGTTACATTAACTATGCACCAACATAGGAGCCCTTGTTGGCTTAGGCTCGTGGATCCACAAATAGCCCTTAAGGTAAAGTTAAAGAAATGATTGTTATTGATGGAGTTCTATCTGGCAAGTAGTCTCTCCATGCCAACGTAAGGCATTATCTTAGATTGTTTGTAATAGCTCGCATGGTTTTAAATGTCGGTTACAGTCATCTTCCCACATAATGAATGTTTAAAGGTTATTCATATGAATGGTTATGCATGAATTGCACTTTGTTTCATATTACATAAATATTCTAATATTTCATAAATGGTCATGCATGCCTACATACTTAGTACATTCAAAGTAAAAATGCATACTCTATTGCCAATATGATATTACTATGTAGGAACTGATGTTTCTCCATACTCACCTCCACATAGCTAGTTGATTTCATTGAAGGCTACTTTGTTGGTGACTTCCCATATTTCAAAAACAACATCCTTTTTCCTTCTAGTTATTTATGAAAAGTTATTTGGGATACTTATCACATTTCTTATTTCCATTTATCATAAGGGTGAACGAGGGAGATGTCATAGCCCCCGTCAAGTTTGTAGTATTAGAGGTATTGGTTGACAAATAGATGAGGTAAATGTTATTAATTACTCGTATGCTTTGTTGGTTCCCTTAGTCGCGTTATTCCATTATTTGTTCTTATGATTTTAATGTCATTACCTACGAAAACTAAATGAATTCTAAGAGGCTTGGGTGAGGCACCTTCGAGTCTCTTATTCGCTGTGTCATATGTAGGCCCTAGGCTTGGGTTGTGACAAAATGAGTGAGTCGCATTGCCTATAGATTGTTGGGAAATTTCTTCAAATAAAGATCAGAAAGGTGAGCAGGTAAGGAAATAGGCGAGTCACTTATCAATACGGGCAGCTCATCTGACTAGCCAAAATGATCAGGGCTACAAGTAAGGAGGGCGACTGAAGATCTATGCTAAAGGTGAAAAGGGTGACTCAATGAATTTTTTGGTGAGTAAGATTGTTATATCCAAATGAATAGGCCCTCAATTGAAGAAGGAACATGATGAAAGGTGAGGAGCAGGAGCAAAGGGCGAATCGCCGACCACTTTAGTGAGCACGACTAACTTCATCGAAGTGGTCCAAACAAACACTATTCGCCCGTGTTTTTCATACGTATAAATTGATCTTTCAAAGGCAAATGAGGGACGTTTTATTTTGCTTAGAACTTAAGACAAAAACCTTACTATTAGCTTGGGGTTTTGACTTGGGTTTTAGGTGAAATTTCAAATTGGTCTTTGGATTTTAGAGTTCATACTTTGCTGAGTTTAATGGAGGACAATTACTTTGGTAAAACTCTCTTTAGTTTCTAAATGTGCAGATAAACCCCATACTTCTTGGGGGGTTCTATGTAGTTGAATTGGTGTTTTAGGATTTGGGTTTTGCAACAGCTCAAGAATTGTTAATTTGATATTTTTTTTAATTTATTGTGTATTTATTTATGATTTATGATTGCAAACATATTTCTATTATACATCTTTCATATTAGCTTGAAATGGTGATGTGAAGTGACTAAACTAACAAATAGACATTGATTTGCATTTATTAATCTTAATATCTCTTTTTAGAGGAGCGAAGGATCTGGCTAGTTTCATTAGTACACATGTTTAGGCTCAAAAGTGCTTGAATGTATAGACAAATAGTAGTTGAAAGACACTATTTAGTATCATTAATTATCCTTTTCCTATCCATTGAATGTTAACGACATTGAGATGTGAATCTACCCTTATTCGAACAACGGGATTAACTAAGCACCTCCCCTAGAAGCTCCGTTTACCCTGTTAAAGCCCAAATTGGTGTTAGTTATGTTGTATATGAATCTTGTTAACTACTTGAAATTAATAATACAAACTTATAGATTTGAAATATGTTACAAACCATTTACTTTCATTCTACAAAAGCCTAGAATACTTTCATACTTTGTGATTGAATTCTATTCTCAACCGTTCCTTGTGGGATTCAACCCTGACCACATACGTTGGGTTTATATTTCTAACAATTACCTACACTCTAAATTGTAATAAGTGTAGTTTGAGCATTAATAAAAATGGCACCATTTTTTGGGAACGGTGATTAGAGTTCTTTTATTGAAGTTGCTTGTGATCTAGTTATTAGTAGTACGACTACTTTTCTATCATTTGTTTATTTTTGTCTTTTCTAGGTGAAGAAATGAGTGTTCATGAAATTAAAACTGGAGTCATGAACGATGACATTGGGAGTATTAATGATGTCAATTTTGATCAAATGGGTAGTGCTTGAGCTATAAGATTAGCTCCTACAGTGTGTAATGCGATCTTCCACGTGACTGGCACTATGTTGAAATTGCTACAAATGAAGGGGTTTTTTGGAGGCCTTTCTCATGAGGAACCTTCTGATCATATCTATAACTTCATGGATGTTTTCATCCCTTTCTATTTTAAGAACATATCACACGAGTCTATTCATCTAAGGTTGTTTCCCTTCTCTCTTATGTGGGAGGAAACCAAATAGTTAGCAGAGCTACCAAGAGATTACATCACCTTCTAGGTTGAACTTATGGAGGAATTTTATGAGAGGTTTTTCACGCTTTCCAAGATGTTGAAACTGAGAGATAGTTCCAAAATTTCACTATGGTCGATAGGGAACCAATTCATGATACTTGGCTTAGGTTCAAAAAGTTGCTCTTGCAATAACCTAATCACGGACTGCTGGACAACATGTTGCTACAGTATCTCTATCGTAGTCTTGATACACTGAACACAGGGGTGTCTAATCACCTTATTAAGGGTGGAATCATGCCTCTACTGTTTGCCTTTGCTTCGGCATTCCTTTATGAAGTAATAAAAATAAATTATGCTTGGCACAATCGAGAGGACCATGTGTCTCCTCTTCATGTTGGGCTGACCAAGGAATAACTTGAGAAGAACCATGGAAGGGATGAGAACATGGCAAAAATAATGGCACAACTTGATTTTCTTTACAAATAGGTTATTGGTGGAGGATATAAAGCGGTAAATACAGTAGATGCAAATGTTGGATTGAACCCAAAAGATGTCAAGTTCGATGCTATGTATATCGAGAAAATTCAATTTCTAGAAAATTAGCCAGGGGTCTCAATCGACCTATCCAAGGAAGGGTGGGAACCAAGGTTGGAAAATGGATTGAGAAAGTGGTTGGAGAAATAGGGATTGGGATGACCAAGGCAATGCTTGGAGGTCAAGGATTGTAAGGGCTGTGAGAATCAAGAAGCCGACCATTATTTAAGACTTGAATAATATTTGGTGGTGTCCAAAGAAAAGGAGATCGAAGAGGCCTTTCTAGATGAATTGGTGATAGGGATATCTAATGGTTCACTCCCATGGTATGCGAATTTTTCCAATTTTGTAGTATGTGGGATTATCCTAATGGTTTGACTTTTCAACAACGAAAAAGGTTCATATTTGATGCAAAGAAATGCTATTGGGATAAACCTTATATGTTTAGAGAATGTGTTAACCATATGATCTAGAGATGCATTCTAGAAGTGGAGGTTGAAGAAATCCTTAGTGGTTGTCATTCCTCGCCAGTCGGTGGTCACTATAGTATAATCCACAGCAACCAAAATATATTTATTCTTGTAGGAACTCACAAAGGGACGCATAAAATCAATCCCCCAAACATCAAACAACTCAAACTCCAAGATTGGGGTAACAAGCAACTCATGTCGCCTAGACACACTTCCTTGCTTTTGGCATTGATCACACTTTCATACGAACACATTGGCATCATGATACAAGAAGGGCCAATAGTAGCTGCTTTAAAGAACTTTAGTTGTAGTTCAGACAACCTGAGGGTGACACGTGTCCAACCCCTATTAGGCCAATGCATCTATTCACCCCATGAGGGGATGCCATGTGGTATTAGGGTCCACTTTTCCAAGCAGGAAGGTGAGTCACCTGCTTCCTTTAGCTGCTGCCACATATCACTCCCTCCTTGATGCCACATGTCATTCTCTCCTCTTCCTCGTGGGTTCGTAATCTCGTCTTATTTTAAGAACCTATGTAATCTTTGCTATGCAAGCTTGGTATGTACTTAAGTAGCTTAAGTATGTAAGACTTCTAAATTAATAGCTTACGTACGTAAGTCGAGTCCTATGACTCATTACTTGGCCTTCAACTCCTTTTGACTTCTCATAACCCTATTTCCAACCTTCCCTACTATGGGGTATCACATTCTCCCTTTCTTAGAGTTATTTGATAGTATCGTAGATTATCCGGCCCACATGATAACTTCTACGAAGCTTAAGTGACAATCCGAGCTCAAGAGTATGGGATGTAACATCCCTCCACCCTTTAGAACATTCATCCCCGAATGTTAAACAAAACTTCCCTCAAGACTTTATATAGATTGTAGGGAGATTTCTTTCTATTGCGATAACACATACTTTTATCTAAGTAATTAATATACGAGTTTCAAGAGTTGGGGTTACCTATAGACATCGGGAATAGGTACGGATACAAACACAAGTCCAAGTCCCGAAAGTGGATAGAAAATATATATAACAACTGACTAGTCTCAAAAGGCAAAAGACGGGCCATCTATACTGAAGGAGATAGGAATGATCCAAAAACGACAAGTGCTCACCCTAGTCTCCGAAGCTGACTACAACAGGCTCGATCTATCCATGGTGGTAGCTGGTGCTTGGTCCTGCATCACGAAACTAGATGCAGAGTATAGTATGAGTACCAAGACAACAGGTACCCAGTAGTCATCATAGGCCGACTGAGAAGAAAAGGTAAAAACAATATGAAAAAAAAGAAAAGCCTAAATAGGAGTTAACATAAGCATCATAAAGGGGAAAGAGTACTACCTATGAGAACTACTGCTAACTATACCCAACTGAGCCCCCATAAGCCCAACCGGGACAGTCGTGCGCAAGTTAAATAAAAATCCGGATGAACCCCCATAAGCCCGCCGAGTACACAGAATAACTACAACTACAAAGGCTAGGAACCAAGAATTTATGATGTTAGGAGCTGAAGTACTAAATCATTTCCAAACCTAGAATCTCCAAGAGTCAATCGATCTAGTGGTGACTTAGGGGTCGAGGCCGGGACTGGGACCCAAATGCTTGCCTGAATGTTCAATGTGGCCAAGACTAGGACTAGGTACCCGGATGCTTTCCATAATACATAAGTGCGGTCGAAGCTGGGAATGGGTACCCGGATGCTCTCCATAATACATCGGTATGATCAAGGCCGAGACTGGGTACCCAGATGCTCGTCATACTAGCAAGCCGGTAGAGGACGGAGCTGAGTACCCGAATGCTCCCCGATAATTCAAAATGGAGGTCAGGACTTGGTACCTGGATGCTCACAGATAATTTATCTCATGATGCAAAACATTCTACTTCCCAACTGGAGTACAACAGTACCAAAAATCTTTTTCCAAATGAGTCAACTGATATGCCGCCAAAACTAAAACCAGAGTCAAAGTCAACGATCACAAAATCTAGTGTTACCAATGCAGCACAAAGGTCACGATTATATCAATTTATGGATGAGGATATTTTTCTATAGCAAGGGTAACACCTAACTAAGGCCAAACTACCAGGCACTAGCCTGCTATACCATTCTACAAGGATCTAAGTCCACCGAAGCGACGTCGGGACATGTAAAACAAGTTTACATCCTATACTAAGGCCAACATACCTATAGTATCAATAACATGCTAATTCAACTCTCCTTATAATACTAACAAATAACGACAAGATACACATGCTTCTAAATATCCGAAAACCCCGATAACAAGCCAAAAGCATAATTTCTAACATCTAAAATATATAATCAAACTATCCACCCCAAATGCTAACTTTTTCAATATTCTTTCACATATTCCAGCTCAATCTAAAGAAAAGTAAAACCGTAGCCTACTTGTAGTTTAAACATGCGGGCTCGAAATCACTGTGCTAGAGCTTTTCTCTTACGAACTACCTCAGAATGTTGCCACGCTATCAAAAACAGAACCACAACGTCAATACAGTCGTTTAGACACTAATTTCATAATTTTTTGAGACGGGCCAATTTTGAGGTAAAAAATGGTAATTGTGGGACCCACATCCGAAATTCTAGATTTGATACCCAAAATAGGTTTTAAACGTCACACCAAGCTTACAAATCAAATTTCTAACATAATTTGAGGTGAAAAACTATGCGGGATGAGCATACAATCAAAACTCATAAATTTTGACTAAAGGACCTAAAATGGCAGCATCAAAATCAGCAAATTCTAAAAAAAAAGACTCTTTCAACCCAAAAAAATTACACTATGACGATCCTTGCAAAAGACCCCACAATCTAGCCTCAAGAATCACTCAAAATGGAGTTATATTGACCAAGATACCCTCTTCCAAAAGTCCACAAAATTCCAAAAATAACTAAATTAGAAACTAAAAATGCATTTTTACCTCAAACAAAGATTCCCCTCACGTTTCTAAGATCACCACAAGATTCCTCGTGAAATTATCTTGATTTTAGACCCTTGAATCACTAAAATCGGGTTTATATAGGTCAAGAAATAATTACTCAAAGTTCTTTAAAAACTCAATTAAAAAATGAACACAGCTGCAATTAAAATCATAATTTTTACCTGAATGGAATGCTCCAAATCAGTTTTCAATCTTTCCAATGTGTTCTCCACGAAAAATCTCACAAGTTTGCCTTTGGAATCACTCAATTTGGAGCCATAATGCTCAAGTTATGGGGTTTTAAAGTTGGAGAAAAACCCCAAAAATGGGACTGCTGCGGCTGCTGTGATTTTCTGATTTGAAAAATCCAAAATCTCCGATGGGGTGTTCGGAATTCCTTCGAAATCCGATAAAAATAAACTAAATATGTTACCCCACTAAATTTGATGTTTCAGACTCAGTGGCGCATTCAGAATACCCATACGAGATCATTTTAATAAAAAATGGATCCCACACCCAATAGCCATTTTAAGCCATATTCCACAATGGGCCTCGATATTAATCCGGAAGCCTTGAAAAGAGAACGAAGAGTCTTTACAGACCAAAATCAATATTCCAAAACTAACCGCGCTGTAAGAATATTCATTCGAGCGCGTTTGCCAAGAATGTTGACCAAAGTCAACCATAAGCAAACTTTCAACGTCAAAAGCGTCAAATGGCCCCAAACTTGTATCGATTGCCTCGATAGTCATTCCATCAGTGCTACTAGCCTAATTTGGTCATTCCGGAGCTGATGGAACCATCAGAATTTGAATTCGAGATCTCATTAACCCACAACACGAAAAGTCGCTAGTAAACCAACTTAGGCTTTCAAAATACCAAAACGGACTCGGGACCTCTAAAAATTCAACCAACACTTCTTCTTGACCAAAAACCATCTCCCGAATCCAACAGAGATGTCGGAATTCCATTCCGAGCATCGAAACTCTAAAAGTCGACCAAAGTCAAACCTTGGCTTAAAGTTTCTCAAATTCTCAACTCAAGGCCTCAAATCTTCGTTATAACTCCAAAACTGATTCTGTAACCTCTCCTAGGCCAATTTCGACATTTTGGAGCTGTTGAAATCAACAGAATTCCATTTCGAGACTCATAGCTCCAATTGACCCCAAATACCACTTTCTAGTACTTAAGGCTTATGAAAACTTATAATTTCCAAAGACTTAAATTTTCATAGGATTTTCTAAAAATCAACCCACAGTACCATCAAAAACGACTCAGGGCAACTAAAGGAAGGGGAAAAATAGTCATTTTTCAAAAATTCCAAAAATGACCTCTGCAGTAATTACAATATTCACTACTAAAAAAACTTTTGTCCGCGAAAGTAGGGACAAGAGTATACTTGGATAGCCAAATAAGCTGGGGAACTGCTCCTGCATCTCCTGCTCGGTCTCCCATGTAGCCTCCTCTATTGGACGATTGCGCCACTGGACCTTAATCACAAGGATGGACTTAGACCGGAGTTGGTGAACATCTCTGGCTAGAATAGCAACCGGCTCCTCAACAAAAGTCAAATGATCTTCCAACTCAACAGATTCATATTGAAGCATGTGAGACTCATCTAGAATGTACTGACACAACATAGAAACATGAAAAATAGGGTGTATAGCTGAAAATGCTAGTGGCAATGCCAACTCATAGGCAACCTCTCCAACTCTCCTCAGAATCTCAAACGGCCCAATATACCTGGGGATAAGCTTACCCTGCCTGCCGAATCTCATCACGCCCTTCAAGGGCAACACCCGTAAGAATACCCGATCTCCCACCTCGAAATGCAAGGGCTAACACCTGTGATCAGTATAACTCTGGTGCCTACTCTGAGCTTTCCTCAACCTATCCTAATTAACCCAAACTCTGGCTATGACATCCCAAAGTAAATCGATACTGTGTGGCCTAGGTTCTGAAGACTCAAACCAACCAACTAGAGTGAGACAGCGCCTACCATATAAGGCCTCAAACGGGGCCATCTGAATAATAGACTGGTAGTTGTTCTTGCATGCAAACTCTGCCAAAGCTAAGTACTGCTCCCAATGAACTTTGAACTCTAATACACAAGCTCGCAGCATATCCTCCAGAACTTGAATAGTACGCTTTGACTGACCATCGGTTTGTGGATGAAATATCATACTCTGATCAACCCGGGTTCCCAACTCTCTTTGAAAGTCCCTCTAGAAACCGGAAGTAAATTAAGATCTCCTATTGATATAATGGATATCGGTACCCCATGCAGATGGACTACCTCCTAAATATAGATTCGAGTTAGATGATTTGTAGTAAAAGTGGACCGTACTGACAATAAATACGCTGACTTGGTCAATCTATCAATGATGAACCAAATACCATCATTACCTCTAGATGATCGAGGCAATCCCATCACGAAGTCCATATTAATTCGTTCCCATTTCCACTCGAGAATGGGTAATCTCTGAAAGACTCTACCAGGCCTTTGATGCTCCACCTTAACCTGCTGCCAACTTAAACAATGGGATACATACTCAGCTATATCTCTCTTTATACCACTCCACCAGTAATTCTATCTCAAATCTTGATACATCTTTATGGTGCCCAGATAGATAGAATATCTGCAATCGTGGGCCTCGTGAAGGATCAACTGAATGAAGTCTCCAACTTTGGGAACACAAAGGCGACTATCGAACCATAGTATGCCATCCAAATCTATAGAAGCCTAGCCACCCTCGCCTCATAATACTAACTCTCAAAGCTCTACCAATGCTCCATCCTCAAACTGTCGGCCACGAATTTGGTCTAGTAGAGATGATTGAGCTCCCATAAAAGCCAAAATCGGTCCGGAATCTGAGATTTCCAACCTGGACATCTGATTAGCCAAATACTGGATATCCAAGGCTAGGGGTTGCTACGAAATAGATAAGTAATCTAAACTACCTATACTCTCCGTCTTCCGACTCAAGGCGTCCGCTACTACATTCGCCTTGCCTGGGTGGTAGAGGATAGAGATGTCATAATTAGCCAGTAGCTTAATCCTACACCACTTTCTAGAATTAAGATCCTTCTGACTCATAAGGTATTATAAGCTGTGGTGATCTATATATATCTCGCAATGGACTCCATATAAGTAGTCCCTCCACATCTTGAGCGCAAAAACTACCGCCACCAGTTCTAGGTCATGTGTGGGGTAGTTGCGCTCGTGTACTGTCAACTGTTTGGAAGCATAATAAATAACTCGACCACGCTGCATCAGTACACACCCAAGATCTATACTAGAAGCATCACAATATATCGAAAAGATCTCTCCCTAAACTGGTAGAGTTAGAATAAGAGCGGTGGTAAGCAACTTCTTAAGCTTTTGAAAGCTCGACTCACACTCCTCGGACCACACAAAGGAAACATCTTGGCAGGACAAATAGGTCAATGGGGCTGCAATAGTAGAGAAACCCTCAATTAATCATCTATAATACCCAGCCAATCCAATAAAACTCCAAATCTTCATAACATATATAGGCTTAGCCCAACCACGAATAGCCTTAATCTTTGCCGAATCCACTTTAATACCCTCTCTAGACACCACATGTCCCAGAAATGCCACAGACTCCAACCAAAACTCACATTTTGAGAATTTAGCATAAAGCTGCTGATCTCTCAAAGTCTGGAGAACAACTCCCAAGTGTTGCGCATGCTCCTCCCTACTTCGTGAGTATACCGGTATGTCATCGATGAATAAAATCATGAGAGAGTCAAGATAAGTCCTTAATACTCGAGTCATAAGTTCCATGAAAGCTGCGGGGGCATTGGTAAGCCCAAAAGACATCACAAGGAACTCATAGTGGCCATAGCGAGTCCGAAAAGCAGTCTTAGGAATGTCGGATGCTCTAATCCACAACTGATGGTAGCCAGACCTCAAGTAAATCTTAGAAAACATGATCACACCTTGAAGCTGATCGAATAGATCATCGATATGAGGCATAGGGTAATAATATTTCACCGTCACCTTATTCAGCTATCTATAATCAATACACATCCGCATAGTCACATCCTTTTTCTTAACAAACAAGATGGGCTCACCCCATGGTGACACACTAGGGTGAATAAATCCCTTACTTAGAAGATCCTCAAGTTGCACGCTGAGCTCCTTGAGCTTTGCAGGGGCCATACGATAAGGTCGTATAGAAATAAGCTTAGTTCCCAGCTCCAAATCTATGGCAAAGTCAATATCTCTCTCTAGGGTAGACTAGGTAGGTAAGTAGGGAAGACATAAGTATACTCTCTAACCACAGGGACTGAATCAATGGTAGGGGCCTTGTTGGACTATTCATAGACATATGCTAAGTACGCCAAGCACCCGGACACAACTAGCGATTGAGCCCGCATAAAGGATATAATCCCAGTCGGTGAGCGTCTATAAATACCCTGCCACAAGACCGAGGGAATACTAAGAATGGATAATATAATGGTCTTGGCATAACAGTCCAAAACCGCATAATGAGGGGACATCCAATCCATGCCCAGAATAACATCGAAGTCTAACATATCAAGTAAAATAAGATCTGCTAGAGTCTCATGACCCTGAATAGTCATTGCACAGGATCTACAAACCTAACCCACTACTAAAGAATCCCCTACCAGGGTTAAAATATGTAACGGGACCTCAAGTGGCTCATAAGGAATATCCAAACGTGGAGAAAAATATATAGACACATAGAAATACATGGAACCTGGATCAAATAAAGCTGAAGCAGTCTACTGACAAATAAGAATAGTACCTGTGATAACATTATCTGATGCATCAGTATCTGCCCTCACTGGAGGAGCATAGAAGTGGCCCTGTCGGCCTCCCCCATATACATTCGCCCTACCACCTCACCTGCCTCCTTGGAAACCTCCCCAAACACTCTGTTGACCATCGTCGCAGCCATGACCTCGATCTATACCTCTTAGTAGAGGTGGTGCCACTACAAACAGTCTAGTCCAGTTGGGACACTACCTAGCCCAGTGCTCTAGTGAGCCACAATTGAAGCATCCTAAAGTTGAGTGACCCATGATAACTCATCCGCGATAGGAAGAAAGCAGACCTGATCCCCTCAAGCTCTGCCCTGTGGTAGAACCCCCCGAATGGGGCTGACTACCCTTAACTGCTGGCAGGGTAACTTGAATCGGCCGGCTGGACTACCCTTATTCTCCTGGAACCGCTGGCGAGGCCTGTCATAACTATCATGGCCTCTAGAATGGGAGCCACTATAGCTACCCTAATGCCTGGGTCTCTTAACGCTTCCCCCTTGGGCCTGGAGATGAATAATCTTGTGGGCATGATCCACCATATCCATAAAAGAGCAGCCCACAGAAATAAGGTACTTGGTCCCCAACCGCAGGTAAGGTCTCAATCCATGCACAAAACATCTTACCCGCTCCTTCTTAGTGGGTAAAATTATAGTGGCATGTCGGGAAAGCTGATGAAATCTAGCCTCGTACTCTACAATCATCATGTGGCCCTGGTCTAATCGAGTAAGCTGATCTCGAAGTCGGTCTCAAACACTTCTAGGGATGTATCGAGCTAAGTAAGCCTCTAATAACTGGGCTATGTCAATGGTGGTCACCCAGCTGGCATGGACTGCAAATAAGAGTGCCACTATTGTCTGGCTGCCCCTCTAAACTGGTGAGCAGTAAAGTCGACGCCTCTGGACTCTACAAGACCCAAGGAATAGAGCTTCTCTTGACAGGTAGTCAAGAACTCTATGGCATCCTCGCCAATGGCTCTAGAAAATGCTGGGAGTGACAGCCTCTGAAATACCCCTAACATCTTCTGATCCTGTAATGACATCATACCCTCTGGAATTGCTGGCGGGGGTTGCACAATAAGTGGAGGTAGCTGAACCTTAGGTGCTAACTGAATAGGCGGATCCTGCAGTGATGGTATGCCTAATAATGGGGTCGGGGCCTGTGGTACAACCCCAATAGCCATGAGGAGTTACACAATCGCTGCCTGTAATGTTGGGGTCATAACTGGTACAGCTGGAGGCTGTGCTGGTGGCGCTGGTCCTTTTGGCTAAGTATGAATAGGAGCATCCTGATGCTCTTTTACCAGCTTCGGCTCTATCTCTAGGTCTGGAGCTGGTGCTTCTCCCCTACCTATCCCACAAGGATGACCTCTAGGCATGCCAGGCCTTGGTGCGTTATCACGACCAGTGGTACCACGTGTACGAACCATTCCTGTGAAAGAGTGGAACAAATAAGATTTCATGAAATAAATAAGACACAACACTGCACGAAATGATACAAGATAGAAAATGTTCCTAATGACATCCTGTAGCCTCCCGAAGATAAGTTTCAGATATCTCCGCACCAATCCGTGAGACTCTACTAGATGTTAGCTTTGTACAAGTTAGACCAATGAACCGGGAACTCTGATACCAACTTGTCATGACCTAATTCCTTAGGTCATGATGACACCTACTATAATCCTCCAGTAGGTAAGCCAACCCGTCAACCCGAAACTTCAAGTAATGGGTTTGAGGGCAGAAACTAAACAAGAGTGATGAATTATAAAGGTAGGCAGAAAGAATAAGCAAAAGTAAATCAAAACATGACATAAACAACTAAAGATCCCTCCCAAAACCTGGAAGTCACAAGTATAGAGCTTCTACAAAATAAAAGATGAGTACAAGTCCCGAAAGTGGATAGAAAATATATATAACAACTGACTAGTCTCAAAAGGCAAAAGACGGGCCATCTATACTGAAGGAGATAGGAATGATCCAAAAACGACAAGCGCTCACCCTAGTCTCCGAAGCTGACTACAACAGGCTCGATCTATCCATGGCGGTAGCTGGTGCTTGGTCCTGCATCACGAAACTAGATGCAGAGTATAGTATGAGTACCAAGACAACAGGTACCCAGTAGTCATCATAGGCCGACTGAGAAGAAAAAGTAAAAACAATATGACAAAAAAAAAGCCTAAATAGGAGTTAACATAAGCATCATAAAGGGGAAAGAGTACTACCTATGAGAACTACTGCTAACTATACCCAACTGAGCCCCCATAAGCCCAACCGGAACACTCATGCGCAAGTTAAATAAAAATCCGGATGAACCCCCATAAGCCCGCCCAGTACACAGAATAACTACAACTACAAAGGCTAGGAACCAAGAATTTATTATGTTAGGAGCTGAAGTACTATATCATTTCCAAACCCAGAATCTCCAAGAGTGAATCGATCTAGTGGTGAGTTAGGGGTTGAGTCCAGGACTGGGACCCAGATGCTCGCCCGAATGTTCAAAGTGGCCAAGGATGGGACTAGGTACCCGGATGCTTGCCATAATACATAAGTGAGGTCGAGGCTAGGACTGGGTACCCAAATGCTCACTGTAATATATTGGTATGATCAAGGCCGAGACAGGGTACCTGGATGCTCGTCAGATAATTTGGAATAGAGGCCGGGACTTGGTACCCGGTTGGCTCACAGATAATTTATCCCATGATGCCAAACATTCTACTTCCCAAATAGAGTACAACAGTACCAAAAATCTTTTTCCAAATGAGTCAACCGATATGCCACCAAAACTGAAACCAGAGGTAAAGTCAATGATCATAAAATCTAGTATTACCAATGCAGCACGAAGGTTGAGATTATATTAATTTATGGATGAGAATATTTTTAAGAGCAATAGTAACACCTAACTAAGGCAAAACTACCAGGCAGTAGCCTGCTATACCATTTTACAAGGATCTAAGTACAATGAAGCGACGCCGGGACATCTAAAGCAAGTTTACATCCTATACTAAGACCAACATACCCCATATTATCAACAACATGCTCATTCAACTATCCTTATAATACTAATAAATAACGACAAGATATAAATGCTTCTAAATATCCAAAAAACCCGATAACAAGCCTAAAGCATGATTTCTAACACCTAAAATATACAATCAAGCTACCCACCCCAAATTCCAACTATTTCAACATGCTTTCACAGATTCCAGCTCAATCTAAAGAAAGGTAAAACCATAGCCTACCTGTAGGCTAAACATGCAGGCTCCAAATCACTGTGTTGGAGCTTTTCCCTTACAAACTACCTCAGAATGCTGCCACGCTATCAAAAATAGAACCACGATGTCAATATGGTCATTTAAACACTAATTTCATAATTTTTGGAGACAGACCAATTTTAGGGTCTAAAACGGAAATTATGGGACCCACATCCAAAATTCTGGATTTGACATCCAAAATAGGTTCTAAATGTCACCCCAAGCTTACAAATAAAAACTCTAACATAATTTGGGATGGGAAAATACGCGGGACGAGCATGCAATTAAAACTCATAAATTTCGACTAAAGGACCAAAAATAGCAGCATCAAAATCAGCAAATTCTAAAAAAACGAGACTCTTTCAACCCAAAAAATTGCACTATGATGATCCTTGTGAAAAACACCACAATCTAGCCTCAAGAATCACTCAAAATAGAGTTATATTGACCAAGATACCCTCTTCCAAAATTCCACAAAATTTCATTCTGAAAATAACAAAATCAGAAAATAAAAATACATTTTTACCTCAAACGACGCTTTTATTCGCATTTCTAAGATCACCACCAGATTCCTCACGAAATTGTCTTGAATTTAGACCCTTGAATCACCAAAATCGAGTTTATATAGGTCAAGAAATAATTACTCAAAGTTCTTCAAAAACCCAATTCGAAAATGAACACAGCTGCAATTAAAATCACAATTTTCACCTAAATCGAATGCTCCAAATCAGTTTTCAATCTCTTCAATGTGTTATCCACGAACAATCTCACAAGTTTTCCTTTTGAATCACTCAATTTGGAGCCCTAATGCTCAAGTTATGGGGTTTTAAAGTTGGAGAAAAACCCCAAAAATAGAACTGTTGCTGCTGCTGTGATTTTCAGATTTGAAAAATCCAAAATCTCCGATGGGGTGCTCGGAATTCGTTCGAAATCCGATAAAAATAAACCAAATATGTTACCCCACTAAATTTGATGTTTCAGACTCAATGGCGCATTCAGAATACCCATACGAGATTATTTTAATAAAAAATAGGTCCCACACCCAAGAGCCATTTTAAGCCATATTCCACAATGGGCATCGGTATTAGTCTGGAAGCCTTGAAAAGCGAACGAAGAGTCGTTCCAGACCAAAATCAACATTCTGCAACTAACTGCGTTGTCAGAATTATCATTCGAGTGCATTTTCCAAGAATGTTGACGAAAGTCAACAATAGGCTAACTTTCAAAGTCAAAAGCGCCGAATGACCCCAAACTCGTATAGATTGCCTCGATAGCCATTTCGAAGCTGATGGAACCATCATAATTTGAATTCGAGATCTCATTAACCCAAAACATGAAAAGTCGCAACTAAATCAACTTAGGCCTTCAAAATACCAAAATGGACTCGGGACCTCTAATAATTCAACCAACACTTCTTCTCGACCAAAAAACATCTCCTAAATCCAACAGAGTCATCGGAATTCCATTCCGAGCATCGAAACTCCAAAAGTTGACCAAAGTCAAATCTTGGCTTAAAGTCCTCAAATTCTCAACTCAAGGCCTCAAATCTTCGTCACAACTCTAAAATTGATTCTGTAAACTCTCCTAGGCCAATTTCAACATTTTGGAGCTGCTGGAATCAACCGAATTCCATTTCGAGACTCATAGCTCCAGTTGACCCCAAATACCACTTTCTAGTACTTAAAGCTTATGAAAACTCAAAATTTCCAAAGACTTAATTTTTAATAGGATTTTTTAAAAATCAATATTCGGTACCAATAAAAAATACTTGGGGCAACTAAAGGAAGGGGAAAAATAGTCATTTTATAAAAATTCCAAAAATGACCTTGAGGGTCATTACAGAGTCGGTCATAATTAGGATCAACGGACAATTGAGTATTACGGGGAGTACCCCCAATCTAAGTGCCATCAATAAATCACTCTATCCTGAACCAAATCCAACCAAAATCGATGAATGGAATTCCCAAACCAAGAATCCAGTGTTATCAAATCAATAGAAGAATAGGCCATTATGTAGACAACGTTTAAAGTCTGTGTTACTGTCTAGCTAAATCTTAGACTATCTGTCTCATGTCTTCTGTATCAGTCTATAGGGAGTTGGGTTATTTGAAACAATGTTGGAGAAGTTTTAAGGCCCAACCACACCCAAAATTGCGCAAGTATTAGCCAACAATAGTCTAAGCCAAGACTAAGGAAAACCATGCTTCCAAAAATATCAACAAAAGGAACAACACCCACCATACAGTATGGATGATCAATAATAAGAGAAGATATCTTTAACAGTATGAAAATTCCCTAAAATAATACCTAGGACATCAATTTTACATATTTAGCATGCTCGACGCCCAAACTTCTCCAAGCTCATAAAATTTGAAATACAAATGCTTAAACATGCTCAGTCTAAAGTGGAGAGATCAATAGCCTACCTGTAGGCTAACCGCGTGAGCTCGAACTAATGAAACTCGATCTTTTCCCCTACGAATGGCTTCCAAATGCTAAAACACTACAAACAATTAAATCACAATGTCAATACGGTCGTTATGAAATTAAATTATCAAATTCATAGAGGGGACAATTTTGGGGTCCAAAATGAGAAATATAGGACCTGCATCTAGAAATCTGGAATTGAACCCAAAAGTTGGTCATAAAAACACCCCAAAAAGGAAAACAATTATAAGACCCCAAATGCCAAAAAGTTTGAACTCAAAGGAAACCCTCAAAATTTTGACTTACTACAGCCTTACGAGCCACTCTACGACCCATAGATAGTCCTACAACTCTAATAAACGAGTTGTGGAGTGACCCTTAGTAGTTGATCATAAACAACTAAGAGGAGGGTCTTATGAATTATGTTTAAACCCCATAAAGTTCTCAACGACCGATAGACGCAACTCGTAGGAAGAGTCCTGAGTCTAAGTTTCAGAAGACCCTCAAGGTCAAGTTTATGACTTGACAAGACGGTCTGTAGATAATGTTACTTGTTGTAGGAATGACTTATAACAAAACTTCAGAGACTTATATTATTGTACGTTTTGGGGCATGCAGGATGAGCCCAAATGACTACTCACAGACAAGTTAATGAGTCGTTCCTACGAGCCGTTCTCAAACTTCAGAGACCTGAATTTCTAGGCCTATCCTCAGACCTACAGGTCAAGTCATTTTGATGACTCATCATCCCTTCGATGACCCATAGAGGGTTATTGTAGGGACAAATTTTGGATTTAATAAAGGTAATTGATGTCATTTCCCAAGTTTGATTTAATGAACCTAGACACAACTATGGCGAAGTTCAACCCTAGAGGTACCCAGTTCTTTCAAATTCCCTCATTCTAAAGTCATTCTTATATAAGTTTCTATAAGGCAGGGAACTCAATTCTCTCAAGGTTTTTCTTCAAGATCAATCTAGGGTTTTCAATTTCACCAAGGTTTCTCCTTCAATTTTGATTAAGTTCAATCAGGTATCTGGGGATTGATTCATGGGCCTTTTTCACTTATGAAGTGCCAAAGATTCTCAGAGTTTTCAGTCAATTACAATAGATTATAAACCTTAGTTTTGATAAATAGCATTGGGCTGATTTAATTCTATTTTTAGATATTGTCAATGATCATTATATGCACATTTTGATATGAATTACATGATTTTAATTTGAATTATGAATGTACATGCATAAAGCTAATTTCAAGTTATGATTATGAAAGTTAAGGATAATTTTATGAGTTGATCATGAGTTCAATAATTTTCAATGAAAGTTTCTATGATCTAATGTTGAGATTATGATTTTAAGATGAAAGTTATGATGATGATCAAAGTTAATATAAAAGATGTTATTATGGTTTGGTAAGTACGATTCTCACAGAATTATGTTAAAGATGGTAATAAGTAGAATTCTCAGTGAGTTTATGGATTCTTATGAATCCCTAAGTTAATGAGCTATTCCTAATATGTTTTAAAGATGGATTGATAGATAGTTATTATATTTTCTACTATTTTATGATCATTTCTTATGATTTTTCTATTGAGATATTGACTAAGCATCAAGAGAGCTTTTAGGTGGGGTTTGGTTCGGTAACATAGTAATTACCCAATGGAATCATAGTAGCAAACTAAAGTCTCATACTACATTGCCCAAGTAGGATTGCCTTCATGGCCTAGCTAGTGGATCCACATATAGCACAGTTGAGTTGAGTTGAGATGAGTAACATGACAGAGTATAACCTGGCAAGGTAGCCTCCTTCTTCTCTATGAGGGTTCCATTAGATTTTATTTAATAGCTTGCATTGCCTTAGATGTTGGTTAAAGGTCTTATCCCATACAAGTTGAAGTTAAGTTATATTTCTATGATGAAGTTTTATGATATGCGTTGACCATGATTTTCATATGAGTTCAAATGAATTTTAAGCTTTACTCATTTTCATTATGATTAGTCATGCATCTTATGGCATATCGATTACATTCCTTTACTTGTTTATGCATACCTGACAAACTTAGTACATTCAAGCGAACTAATATATATTTTGCCTAGATTGTTTGATAATATTGAGACGGATAACACTCACGACCATCCTATTCATGGCTAGAGTGGATTAGATATCAAGAGTTGGTGAGTCCTCATCTTATCAAAGCCAATAAATTTGTTTCTTATTTCTATTACTAGACTTATATTTATTATTCGGATTAAGCTAGGAGCTTGTCCTAAGCCCCCATCAAAGACTAGACTAGAGGCATATGTAGACGACTTATGATGTAGTCCATTTGGACACCTATTGAGTTGACTTCCCTTAGTCCCATTCCCTTGTGATGATTACTTCCCTTATCTTCATGTTTTTCTTTACCTTATGTATGCGATGTATGCTAAGATGGCTTATGGTTAGGGTCCCTTGCATCCTGATTGCCGTGTCATGACTAGACCCTAATCCAGGTCATGACAAACTTTATATCATAGTACAAGGTTTAGAATAGTCCTAGGGAGTCTAACATGCCATGTTAAGTAAAGTCTTATTCAATGGTGTGAAGCACGCCAGATCCATGAATAGGACATTACAAAATGTCTTAGGAAAAGTCTCACTTCTTTCATGATCTATGTCGAGCGGTAAAGTGGTTATGTTTTTTTATCTCTAACGCTTGTTCTTTGCAATTTTATGAATGTGACTCCATGAATATACCCTGATAGAAGGAATGTGGTTGAAAAGGAGAAACAAGCTCTGAATAACCCTTTGAATGATCAAGTTTCCAATGTCAAATTTCGAGAAGGTTTATAATTACTTACACAAACCGCTATGGCTCAAGTTAACTATGAGGTGGTGGTTCCCATGAACCCAAATATGGGAACAATGGTGAAAAGTGTTCGTAATTTCTTGAGGATGAATCCTCTGGAGTTTTGAGGTTCTAAAGTTGATGAGGATCCACAAGAGTTTGTTGATAGCATCCATAAGGTTGTTGAGATCATAGGGATTAGCCCGGTTGGGAGGACAGAGTTAGCTATGTACGAATTAAGGGGTGTTGCTCAAATTTGGTTTGATTAATGGAAAAGTAAGAGTCCTAGAGAGGCGGATCCTGTAACTTCGGTTGAGTTCAAAGAAGTATTTCTTGATCGCTTTTTCCCATTGGATGTGTGCGGCCAAAATGCAAGAGTTTATCAACCTTAAGCAAAGTGGTATGAGGGTGAGGGAGTATACCCTCAAATTTATGCAATTTTCAAAATATGCTTCGCTCATGGTTGCTGACTCAAGACCTTGCATGAGAAAATTTGTATCAGGAATGTCGTATATGTTCATGAAGGAGTGCAAAATGGATATATTGATTTACGAGATGGATATATCTAGATTCTTGACTTGTGCGGAGAAAATAGAGAGTGAGAAGCTAAAGGTGAAGAATAGGGAGTCCAAGAGGCCAAGGATCGATGGTTGTGAATTCTCTCATGCTAAGTTCAAAAGTGGTGGATGTCCTTATTTTTGAAAAAAGTACTCCGTCCCAGGGCCTTCTAATGCCACTACTCCAAGATTTGACAAGGATAGGGTGCCCAACCCTAAGTATCAAGGAGGTGATCCTATTGTCCAAGCTACTCCCGCATGCAAGAAGTATGGTAGGAACTAGATAGGTAAATGTCTAGTCGGTTTAAATGTGTGCTACCGGTGTGGTAAGCTATTTTATCATGCTAAAGAATGCAAGGTCAATGATGTTTGTCCTCAAGACCAAGTTGCTCATGGTTCTCAAGCGCAACCAAAGGGTGATCAATGCAATAATAGGTTTTATGCTCTCCATAGTAAGCAAGAGGTGGAGGAGACTCCCGATCTTTTAACCAATATGTTATGGGTATTTCACTATTATGTCTATTCTTTAATTAGTTTGGGTGAAAATTTATCTTTTATTTCCCCTTTATGTGGCCATGAGGGTTGATGTTAGCCCCGAAATGTTATTAGAGCCTTTATCCATTTATACCCGTATAGGTGAATCGGTTGTGCCTTAAAGAGTCTATACAAGTTGTCCGGTTATGGTCTCTTAAAAAGTTACCCTATGTGATCTAGCTAAACTTGAGATGATCGATTTTGATTTTATCCTTAGTATGAATTGGCTATATGTATGTTATGCTGCTATTGATTGTAGAACCCGAGTGGTAAAGTTTGAATTGCCAAATGAGCCGGTACTAAAATGGAAACATAGTAACTCTATGTTTAAAGGTCAATTCATTTTGTGCCTTAAAGCTCGGAAAATGATTTACAAAGATTGTATCTATCATCTTATGAGGATTAGGGATGAGATTTTCAAAGCCCCAATACTAGAGTCGTTCCCTATTGTAAATGAGTTTTTGGATGTGTTTCCTGATGATCTACCCAGTATCTCTCCATAAAGGGAAATTGATTTTTATATAGAACTTCTTCCGAATACTCAACCTATTTGTGTTCCTCCTTACCAGATGGCCCCATCAGAATTAATGGAGTTGAAGAGATAATTGAAGGACTTGTTATACAAGGGCTTCATTATACCAAGTATATCCCCATGGGGTGCTCCTATCTTATTTGTTAGAAAGAAGGATGGTTCACTACGTATGTGCATTAACTATCAGCAGTTGAACAAGGTAACCATAAAGAATAAATACTCAATTCCGAGGATAGATGACTTATTTGATCAATTACAAAGGGAAAGTTATTTCTCCAAAATAGATCTTCATTCTGGTTATCACCAATTGAGGGTGAGGGAGTGTGATATTCCCAAAATGGTGTTTCAGCCAAGGTATGGCAATTATGAATTTCTAGTTATGTCATTTGGTTTGACTAATGCCCCTGCGGTTTTCATGTACTTAATGAATAGGATGTTCAAATAATATTTAGACATGTTTTTGATTGTATTCCTTGATGACATTTTTGTTTACTCTCGAAATAAAGAGGATCATGCTAATCACTTGAGGATTGTGTTGCAAACTCAAAAGGGACAAGCAATTATTTTCCAAGTTCAATAAGTGTGAGTTTTTGTTAAGGTAGGTGGCTTTTCTTGGTCACATTGTGTCTGGTGAATGGATTATGGTTGATCCTAATAAAACCAATGTGGTTAAGAATTATCCTAGACCATTGTCTCCTTCGGATATTAGAAGTTTCTTGGGCCTAGACAAATCCTATAGAAGATTTGTGCAAGGATTTTCATTGATCTCGTCCGCATTGACCAAGTTGACTCAAAAGAAGGTGAAATTTAAATGGTGGGAAGCTTGTGAAAAGTGTTTTGAAGAGTTTGAAAGATCATCTCATTATCGCTCCTATCTTGACCTTGCCAGAAGGGTCCGATGGTTTTGTGCTATAATTTGATGCCTCAAGGGTTTGTCTTGGTTTTTTTATTGATGCAACATGGTAAGGTAATAGCCTATGCTTATAGGCAACTTAAGGTGCACAAATGGAATTATCAAACCCATGATCTTGAACTAGCGATAGTCATGTTTGCTTTGATGATTTGGAGACATTGTCTTTATGGTTTCCATGTGGACGTGTTCACCGACCATAAGAGTTTACAATATGTGTTTAAGAAAAAATATTTAAACCTTCAGCAAAAGAGATGGCTTGAATTAAGGAAATATTATGACATGACTGTGTTGTACCATCTGGGCAAAGCTAATATGGTTGCCGATGCACTAAATATACTGTCCATGAGAGTGTTGCATATGTCGAAGAAGATAAGAACGAATTGATCAAAGATGTTCATAGATTGGCACACTTAGGTGTGCATTTTTTTTATTCAAATAATTAAGGTGTTCTTGTGCATAAGCATTTGAAATCATCTCTTGAATGGATGTTAAGGCTAAGCAATATTATGATTCAATGTTAGTTGATTTGAAGAAGTCGGTTGCCGAAACATCCATTAGGGCTTTCTCCCATTGGGGAAATAGTGTGCTACCTTACCAAGGACGGTTGTGTGTGCCTAATATTGATGGGTTGATAGAGTTGATATTTAATAAGGCCCATAGTTCCCAATATTCGATGCATCCGAGTTTCACCAAGATGTATCATGATTTGAGGGAAGTGTATTGGTAGAATGGCATGAAGAAGGACATAGTAGAGTTTGTAGCTAATGTCCCTATTTCCAACAAGTTGAAGTTGAGCATCAAAGACCACGAAGTTTAGCCCAACATATTGAAATTCCTACTTGGAAGTGGGAAGATATGAGTATGGACTTTGTAATGGGTTTTCCTCGTACTAAGAAGAAATATGATTCAATATGGCCTGTTGTAGATTAGCTGACTAAGTTGGCTAATTTCCTAATGGTTAAGACTTCATGTGGTGCCAAAGATTATCATAAGTTGTATGTTTGTGAGTTTGTAAGACTTCATGGTGTTCCCTTGTCCATCATATTGGATCGAGGTACACAATTTACTTTACAACTTTGGAAGTCATTTCAAAATTGACTCAGTGCAAATGTGAAATTAGGTAACGCTTCCATTCTCAAATTGAGGTCAAGTCGAAAGAATAATACAAAGTTTAAAGGATATGTTAAGAGTGTGTGTTATTAATTTTAAAATAATTTGGGATGAACACTTTCCATTTATTGAGTTTTCCTATAATAATAGTTATCACTCTAGCATCCAAATGGCTCCTTTCAAAGTATTGTATGGAAGAAGATGTAGGTCCCTGGTGCGATGGTTTGAAGTAGTTGAGATGGCCTTGATTGGTTCATATTTGGTGATAGATACTATGGAGATGGTAAGACTCATAAGGGAGAGGTTAAAGATGGCCCAAAGTCATCAAAAGTCTCATTCCAATGTAAGGAAAAGAGACCTTGAATTTGAGGTAGATGATTGGGTGTATTTGAAGGTTTCACCCATGAAGGGTGTAATGTGTTTTGGTAAAAAAGGGAAATTGAGCCCAGATATATGCGACCTTATAAGATATTGAGGTATGTTGTCAAGGTGGCTTATGAGTTAAATTAGCCTCTTGTGTTAGCTATGGTTCACCTAGTGTTTCATATATCTATGTTGAGGATGTTTGTGGGTTACCCGAAATCCATTTTGCCATTGGAAGATGTAAGTGTGAATGAGAATTTGACTTATGAATAGATTCGGTAGAGATCTTAGACCGACAGGTTAAGAAGTTAAGGAACAAATAAGTTGTATCTGCCAAAGTGTTATGGATGAATCAATAATAAGAAAGTGCTACGTGGGAAACGGAGGAAAATATTATGAAACGATACCATACCTTTTTCCCTCTACTCAAGCTTAAAGTAGTGATTATTCTTATTCAAAGTTAATTGAACTCTTACATAATCAGTTCCTCCTATGTCATTCATGTGCATGCATGTTCTTGGAAGATGATTTTTATTTCATGATTTTATGTTAAGTTGAAGTTTTCATTTTCCATGCATTTTAAGATGTCATCATGTTCATGTTGGGTTGCTAGTCCTCTTTCCATGTCCTTTCTATGATAAGTTAAACTCTTATGAATGAGTCCTGGAGTAACCCTTAGCAATTGATCATAACAAAACTAAGAGAAGGGTCTTACGACTTATGTTAATGGCCCATAATGTTCTCATGACCTGTAGATACAACTAGTAAGAAGAGTCTTAAGGCTAAGTTTCAAAAGTCCCTCAAATTCAAGTTTATGACTTAACAGGATGGTCCGTAGAAGATGTTATGTGTCATAGGAATGGCTTGTAACAAAACTTCAGAGACCTACATTATTGCAGGTTTTGGGGCCTGCAGGATAAGCCCAAATAACGATTTGTAGACAAGTTGATGGGTCATAGGAACAACCCGTTCACATACTTAAGAGACTTGAATTTCCAAGCCTTTTCTCCGACCTGCAGAATGAGTCATTGTGACAACTATTCATCCCTTCAATGACCCGTAGAGAGTGATCGGTAGGGACAACTTTTAGATTTAATAAAGGACATTTATGTCATTTCCCAAATTCGGTTCAATGAACCTAGACACAATTAGGGCCAATTTCAACCCTATAAGTACCCAATTCTTTGAAATTTCCACATTCTAAAGTCACTGTTCTAAAATTTCACGAAGGCATGAAACTCAATTCTCTCAAGGTTTCTCTTCAAGATCAAGCTAGGGTTTAATATTTCAATAAATTTTCATTAAGTTCAATCAAGGTATTTGGAAATTGATTCATGGGCCTTTTTAACCCATGAAGTCCCAAAGATTCTCAAAGTTTTCATTCAATTTCAATTAATTATGAACCCTAATTTCGATAAATTACATTTGGTAGATTTAATTCCGGTTTTAGATGTCATCAGTGTTCATTATATGCATGTTTTCATATGAATTACTTTATTTTAAGGTTAATTATGAATGTTTGTGTATAAAGCTAAGTTATGGTTATGATAGTTAAGGAAGGTTTTATGAGTTGATCATGAGTTCAATGATTTTCAATGAAAGTTTCTATGATCTAAAATTGAGATTATGAGTATTTGATAAAAGTTGTGTTGAAGATCAAAGGTAAGATCAAAGATGTTATTATGGTGTGGTCAGTGCAATTCTCTCACAATCATGTTAAAGATGGTGATAAGTACAATTGTCACCAATTTTGTGGATTCTTATGAATCACTAAGTTAATGAGCTATTACTAATATATTTTAAAGATGGATTAATAGGTAGTTACTATATTTCCCTACTATGTTATGATATTATTTTATGATTTTTCCGTTTAGATATGGACTAAGCACCAAGAGGGATTTTAGGTGGGGTTGTATCCGATAACACAGTTAGTTATCCAAGGGAATCCTAGTAGCAATATAAAGTCCAAAACTATGTTGCTCGCATAGCATTGCCTTCATGGCCTAGTTAGTGGATCCATATATAACACAATTGAGTTGAGTTGAGATGAGTAACATGATAGAGTAAACCCTAGCATGGTAGCCTCCCCTTCTCAATGAAAGTTCTATCGGATTCCATGTAATAGCTTGCATGGTCTAGCTGTCAGTTAAAGGTATTATCCAACACAAGTTGAAGTTAAGTTATGAGTCTAATATGATGTTTTATGATATGCATTAACCATGAGTTTCTTATGAGTTCAAATTATTTTTAATCTTTACTCATGTTCATTATGATTGGTCATGATTGTTATGGAATATCGATTAAGTTCCTTTACTTGTTCATGCATACCTCACATACTTTGTACATTCAAGTGTACTAATGCATATTTTCTAGATTGTCTTATAATGTAGGGACAGACAACACTCACGACCATCCTATTCGTGGCTAGAGTAGATTAGATATCAAGAGTTGGCGAGTCCTCATCTTATCGAAGGCAATGACTTTGTTTCTTATTTCTGTTGCTAGACTTACATGTCTTGTTCGGGTGATCTACAAGCCTGTCCTAATCCCCCTTCAAAGACTATACTACAGGGATGTTTAGATAGCTTGTGATGCAGTCCATTTGGACACCTATTGAATTGACTTCCCTTAGTCCCATTCCCCTGTGATAATTACTTTTGCTTATCATCATCTTGTTCTTTACTTTATGTATGCAATGCAATGTATGCTAGGATGACTTATAGTTGGGGCCACTCTTTTCCCGATCGTCGTGTAGAGGCTAGGCCCTAGTCTGGGTTATGACACCAATTCACACACCAGATTTATCTATAACGAAATATGCAACACAATCCCAAGATTAAGCTAAAAATGAAAAGGGGCAGCATTTTGGGTCAACGAATTACCAAAAATGAAGCTCCCACAATAAAAAAAACTGCACCACGATGTTCCTTGTGGAAAAACCCACAACATAGCCCCATGAATCATTGAAAATAGAGCTACAATGGTCAAGAAATAGGACCTCAAAATTCAACATAGTTCCAACTCTATAATGTAAAAAAGGCAGCAGTAATTTCGTAAATTACGTCACATGAAGCCTTACCTCAAGATTCTGAGATCACCAACATACTTTACACAAAATTCTCTTGAAGTTGGACCTTTAAATTAGCAAATTTGAGCTACGAAAGAGAGAGAGATAATCAAATGAACATGAATGTTCAAGCTCATCACGTCAACTCTTTAAGTTATAAAAGCTCCAAAATAGGGAAAAAAACCTAAAAAACCCAAATGGACGACCAGACGATCGAACAGTCGTGTCAGCAAGTCATAAATTACTTGGGGTCGCAACAGGAATACTCTAAACTATGAACTGGATGCATTATTTCCAATATGACCTGGAGGTTCATTACATGTCTAATGCATCTATTTCAACTATTTTTAATTTAGAGGTATTGAGAAAGGATGGGCATGGAAGATCCTTGAATTTTAGCTTTATTTATCGAAAGATATTGGTGTGAATGTTGGTTCAAGTAGGAGGGTTTTATTTTAACCTATCATGAAGAGGCTATAGCAAATTTCATAGTTTTGGAATAAAATCTGCTATATAATTAACACATCCTAAAAACCTCTGTAGCTGAGTTTTGTTTAAAATTTGATCAAGAAATTTATCAACAAATTGAATGGATCATTGGATATAGAAAATATTTCCTTGTTGTATATTATGTACCATAAATCTGATATTAATTTTAATGAGACTATAATTAGTTTTTAATTTTAAAAAAAATAATTTTCCTTGATAACATTGAAGATGACTCTAAGATGTTTTAAATAATGGTCAATGCTTGTAGAAAATACTAGGACATCATCAATATAGACTATAATGATTTTTGAAAAAGGATTCAAAATATCATTCATTATTTTTTGAAATTCGGAAGGAGCATTTTTAGTCAAAAGTGCATGACATTCTATTCATATTGCCCAAATTGTACTATAAAAGTATTTGTGTATCGATCTCTAGGAACAATTTGAATTTGCCATAAGCCCAATTTTAAATCAAATTTTGAGAAAATTATGGCAGCATAGAGTCACTGGAGTAAATCTTTCTTGCTAGGAAGAGGGTAGCTAATCCAATGGAGGGTAATATCCAATGATTTATAATTGATTACTAAGAGAGGAACTCCTTATTCAATCTCAGAATTATTATTGACATGAAAAGCAACACAATTCCAAGCGGATTTGCTTGGAGAGATGATTCATTTGTGAATAAGATCATCAATCTCTTATTGACAATGGATTGTTAGATCATGGTTCTTTTTCATCAAAGTTAGGTTCGTAAGGAAGCCTAACCATGTGTTTTTTGCAATTCCAGAAGGCTGTTGGTAAATATGCACAAAGTTCCTTTTGAATCTGCTTTTCAATGTCCTTGCTTTTTGATTGGGGTCAGAGGTACCTCTAAATAATATCCTTAGGAAAGCTACCTCTTCCTTAAGGAAGTTAATCTTGGCTTCCATATGTTTCAAGGTAGACAAGATTCTTCTTATTGGGGGTTTATCAAAAGGAAGGGAAATGTTATTGTATTCAATTTTGATTCCTTGAAGAGTGACCCAAAATGGGATGAGTTGTTCAATGAAATAAGTTCCCAAGATTACTGGATTAGTTATGTCTTTCACCAGTACGACTGAGGTAGAAGCTGATAAGGTAGAATTTCCTGTGGTAGTTCTTACTTCGATATCATAAATCTTATACGTGATCCGTAATCTATTTCCATTAGTATCTCTTGGGGCTTCTTTTGTTTTCTCAAAGTATTTGGTTAGTATAAGTCCTTCTTGGAAAAAATTGAGGCCGGCAACAATATTAAAAAGGGAAATAGTGTCTAGAATGAAGGATTTGTTGGCTATTAAGAGTATCCTCATACGCCATGTCCTAATAGATATTCTTTAGAGGTAAGTGATAAAGTCTTGTTCGGTCTCATGATTTAGTTCTTCATCTTAAGTTTGTCTAGGAGGATCAGTCATGATAGAAAATTATTGAAGCATAATTCGGTCTAATTTAGATTTCTTTCTTAAGGAGTACTATCTCTTATTGGAGATCTTGATAGTTACTACATTTGGTTTTCTAGAAGGAAATTTGTTCAAAACATCAGTGATACTATAGGTGTTTGCTTTATGAGGATGAGAAAAAAATGTTGGAGAAAGATATGGAGTATTTATGTAGAGTCCTCATGAGTTGATCTAGATAATATCTCTTTTGGTGTGGATCATGTAAGCTTCTTATAACCTCTAATAGGAGATCTTGTTCTTTGAGAAAACATTGACTTAGGGTTGGCTATTTTGGTCTTGTTGGTCAGACTTCGAGGATTCTAAAATATCATTTTTTATTGGGTTGAAATGTTCTTCGAATTCTTCATCAGCAATACCAGATTTCTCTCATAGTAAGACATGTTGTATCTGGTTAAGTACAGATTCATAGAGATTGAGATTTCTAACTATTTTGTCCAATTTGCAATATTTGGTTATATAACCAGGTTTGCCGCACCTGTAACATTTGCCATCATTAGGTGCAGGAAGAGTTCGCAGCTTAGCTACACATTGATTTTTGGGGAGATGACTCTGATTTTCCAAACTTAGGAATATGAGTCCTAGATGGGGATACTTCCTTTTAGGAGTCGAACTCTTTACGGATTTCTTTCTACAAGAGGGCAGACCAAATTGTTCATAGAAACTCCATAGATCTCAGTGTGTTTAAGCTCTATCTTTTGCTAATTGTCTAAATATCTTATTCTTCTAACAAATCTTATGAGCAACTTGTGCAATAAGGCTTGTAAGTTGACTGTAAGTAATTTGCTCATAATGAATAACATCACCAGTGTGCTGATTTTGGAGCTCTTCTTTGACTAAATCTCTAAGGGATTTAGGCAGGCCATCTAAGAATTTTTATTTCTAGTAGGGAAGGTTATCATTAGTTCTTTCATAGATCCTGGTAAGAAAGGAATCCTTATACCATCTAAAGTTTGAAAGTATTTTACACTTTTGGTTGTTAAGTACTTTAGATGATCTTTCTCCGAAGATACCCGTACTTCCAATAAAAGTTTTAATGATTGTGTAAATCAGAGTATTGGTAGAGTCAAGAATGGTTGTCCATCCTTAAAAATTGGTTCTGCTACAAAGTCTACTCGAACACTATGAAATTTTGTTTGTCTTCCTCACTAAGATGGGTGTCCCACCAGTCTTTTAACTAGCCCGTAAACTGTGCTACTAGGACATAGGTAGTAAGGTGGTCCGAGAAGTTATGAGAGATCCTATAAGCAGTGGAAACCATTGTCATCTTCTATAATATGGATAGAATATTATATGTAGAAAAACTATCTATTTTCCATTCATAGATGTTGTTGGCATTGTAGTTGTTTTGCATAATATTGAATTTTTCCTCTAAAGCTACATCAGGATGGGTAGCTCTAGAGTAATAAAATCTTTGTGGCTTACACCTACTGAAAAATTCTTCTTTGAAGGGGGCAACTTCTAAGGGAACTTTCTCTTCCTCAGACTGACCATCAGACAAAATATCTTCTTGAAGAACAACGAGACAGGCAGAGTCTTAAGAATATGTTTCTTTCAGTAGGATATCAAGTACTAGAGTTTTTTCAATTTATAAGATTCTTCATTGCAGGTTAGAAAGTTGACGAGAATGTCTTGAGTGGTAGGTTAGGTGTTCCTTAGCAAATGTTGTAGGGATTTCATAAGGTTTAAATAGAGGAACTAAAAATGTAGAGGCCTCCGCTAGTTTCAATGGAGCAAGTGGTGTTGAGGATGGTCTTGAAACTAGATATTCATCAAGAGCTTGTAAATATTTATTTATATAATTTTTTGTTCAAAAATGCTTTCAATATCTTTACTATTAACTGTTTCAATATTGGTTTTCTTTTTGAAAGGAACTTGGACATTAGATTTATTAGCATATGTTGTTGAAAATTCTTTTGACGGAGTTTGGAAGTGGTATTCCGTCCATTGCATATTTTCCAAACTTTTGAAATATTAACTAATTTTGAAAAAGGAAAATCTAACTGATAATATTCAACACAGGCTTCAAACCATTCAAAGAAATTAATTTACTTTTGGACAGACCTTAAAAATTCAAAATAAATTTCTTTGAGCCTTTTTCTTTCATCATTTTTAAAGTGCTTAAAAAATATGTTCTTTTTAAAATATTTCTCGAAGAGTACAATTCTTTCCAAAGTGACTCTTTGTCAATTTGATAATCTTGAATCAAAAATATTAGTTCACCACCTAGATATCAGTACGTAAGGGATTGGGGTTTGTCATCATTAAGCTCATTAGAGGGAGGAGTTTCTATGAAATATGTAGCTTGAAGGATTCTTAATTCAAAGTTGACCATCTACACTCTAGAGGGGAATGAAGATACTGAGTGTATTGCAATTTGGATCTCAGATGGAATAGACGAGGATGTAGAAACTCTTTGGCTAAGAGATCTTTGAAATGAAATGGAAACAATTCCAATAGAAAACTGCAGAATCTGGAAAATGGTGGTATTTTCAAGTTTTTCTACCTAGGTTGCATCTTGCAACAACCAGATCTGGGGTAGAGAGACTTGATTCCATGAAATAGGCTTGGGGACTGATAGATGAGACTGTTGTAGATTTTTTTTGAAGAGGACAGTATCACCTTTGTAGATACTTCTCATAGCTCCAGTATTGGAGGCTGAAATCATTGCTTTATATTGAATCCTATATATGATTGCTATTAGGAGGGATCCAATCTTTGTATTATAATTGGATGTTAAGACACTAAGTGTTAAGGAATCCAAGATATTCATATTTTTTAGGGATATTGTAAAATTTGTATAGCAATCAAAGAAAATTGGACCGCTACAAAGGTTGGTTTCTACCATTCCTAAGAGGGAATCATTAAAGTGTAAAAATATTAAGTCTCTGAGATAGAAAAGAAGTAAGGTAGCTAGACCTTCTCTAGAGAGAGGTTTAGCAGCAATTCGAATAACTCAAAAATAAAGATAGTTGTATTTGCACCTATATATTTTTATAGACTTAATATTTAAAAACTTGGTATCCTCATGGTCTAATTCAAGAGAAATAGTTTGTTCAATAGTAGAAATATTGTAATCACTGGTCAAAGGCAATCTAGAAGATTTATAGAAGGGAGATTCGGGATGCTTTGGAATTTTTTAGTCATCAGTTGATTGTTGCAAATCTTAGAAGCTAATCTCTTCTTTGAGCATAGAATTTGGAGAAAAGGACGATGTAGTAGAGGAAGAGAAGAAGCTTTAGAGGACGAGGAAAAGGGACCGAAGAAAGACATAATAAGATCTGCAAAAAAAATAGTTAGACAAAAAATAATAATGACTTTAATGCTTCCTCTCCTTGAATCAAGAGATCATTGGGTTCCATAAAGAAAAATACTCAAGTTATTAACTCAATATTACATAGAAGAGCCAGATCTGGTAGTTAAATTAATGTAGTCTTGCTTCAATTATACACAAAGGCTAGATCTATTTAATATTAAGACGTTCTTTAATTAGATGATCCAAAGGTTATGAAAACCATTTGTAAGTCCACTAAGTCCTCTTTGGCAATCAAGCCATTGTTTCTTAGGAATACCACCTACAATATCGATCTGAAAGGATCACAGTCTCATTCGCATTTAGAACATCTTACCATAAACTATATGTTTCTAGTTTGTATGAGTTGATTCAAGTTTTATCATGTTTAAATTATAGATCAGACAGTACCATATAATACTAAGTTAAAAATATGAGTAATAATATTTACTTCCCCCACGACTCTGATATGAAGTACCTGTAAGTAAACCCCCTAAAATTATAGGGGTGAAATACAGGAAAGAAGTATAGGAAGCAAAAGTACGATATTTAAATATACATAATGCAAGAATTTAAATATAAATATTGATGCAATAAATTACGCGACAGAGTTTACCATATGTTAGATACTACAATTAGTTAATTAAAGGTAGGTGGTGGTGCCAACCATAAGCAATAAAAGTAATAATTAGAAAGATTAGTAAAGTAAAGAAAATGACTTTATAAAAACTAAAATTTGATATTATAATCAAATAAACTTTGAAAGTACAAAGAGGGAGCAAACTCTAACCAACAAGTTTTGGGAGAGAGAGTTTCTTAGAAGAAAAATAATGTGTTCTTACAAAATAGGACGGGAGGATATTTATGGCCAAAATTATTTATAGTAAAAGTGCTATTGTAGTGCTTCAGTGTTGCTACAGTACCACCTACAATAATTGGTAATTCTTGATTTTTCATGGTTGACTTCATCTTTTGATGATGTCATCATGATGTTATTATAATTGCAAATGAAACTTGAAACTTCTTCATTATGTTACTTAGATTTATCCGATGGTTGTGATTGATTATTGGAGTGTTCGACTTTACTCTGTTGGAGGATTTTTTTTATTTGATTAATAAATACCCTTTATTGCTCGAGCTGGCCAGTTGTGCAACTGTAATTGATTTTTGTTGAAAAAAATTTGATTTTAGCAGCATCCATTGGGATTTGATGTCCTGGATATTGTAGGAACCACTTTTTTACCTTAGTCACTTAGGCTTCCGATGGATTCCAACTCTTATACCATTTACAATGGCCTTGGAGGGATAACTATGGGAGATCCTTTTGTCAATCTAGTTTGTGAAATGCAAACATTTGTAAATATATCCACGGAATATGAAACCTACTAGAAAATTGGAAGAGCATAAAAAATTTGGTGTTCATTGAATGGAAAATTAATGGGGCTTTCCACCTCTACCATACTTTTAGTAGTGCTAAAAGCAACCACAGAGCGAGAAGAAGAAGTTGGAGCGTGACTTTGGGAAGCCGCATTAGAGAACATGCTTTTGAAGAAGAGATATTGAATAATCATCTCTCTTTTGTTGGTGCCGGTCATAATGATTTATTTAAAACCCATGAGTTGACACCAATTATTGAAGTTTTCTTTTATCCATGAGTCTCTTCTTCTTCAACTAGGCCAACCCATTTCTTTGGACTTGAAATTGGAATTGAATTTGCCTTTTCCAAGAGGAAAGATTGTAGTATTACCTTTATGGCATAGTATGCTGAAGTTTCATATATAGGTTGGCTTGGTTAAGTTGTTTCTGTTGAGGTTTGCTTAGTAGAAACTATAATTATTTGTTGTTGGACAACAATTTGTGCTTGAGATTTGAGTTATGTTGTTGTTTTTTCATTATTACTCTGTAACTCTAATAATTCTATATTCTTTTTTCTACCCATTATTACCTACCCTAGAAGAATTCTCGAGTAAAAAAATATAGAGTATATTAAAGTCAAAAATAGACAAAATATCTTAACATCTAGCAAATATATGTTGGAAGCAAGATTTTGTACATCGTTTTGTAAAACACAACCTTGCAATCAATTCGTAATAGAAAATTTTGACTTGGTAAATCTACTTGAAATTTTCAAATGCATAAAAAATGCTAAAATTTACTTTTTTATAGTTGGATAATTTTATTGGGATTTATTCCAATGTTTGGATGCAAATGCAATAATATATTCTTTATAATATTTTCTCAGTTTTAACTTACCTCCATAACTAATGTCTGATGCATTTGTTTCAACTATTTTAAATAACCAATGTTTGATGCACTTGTTTCAACTATTTTAAATGTAGAGGGATCAAGAAGGGATAGGCATGGAAGGTCCTTGGCTTTTAACTTTATTTCTCAAACGATATTGTTGTGGATGTTGGTCCAAGGAGGAAGGGATTTTTTCAACCTATCATGAAGGGGCTTTAGTAAATTGCTTAGTCTTGGAATAAAATCTACTATAATTGACACATCCTAAGAACCTCTGGAGTTGAGTTTTGTCTAAAATTTGATTAGAAAATTTATCAGCAAATTGAATGAATCATTGGATAGGGACAATAGTGCCTTATTGTATATTATGTCTAAAAAATCTAATATTAATTTAAAAGGGACTATGCTTAGCTTTTGATAAAACTAAGTCATTTTCCATGATAAAATTGAAGAAGACTCTGAGATGTTTGAAATATTGTTCAATGCTTGTAGAAAATACTAGGATATCATCAATATTGACTATAATGAATTTTGAAAAATGATTGAAAATATCATTTATTATTTTTTGAAATTCGAAAGGACCTCTTTTAGTGCAAAGTTCATGACATTCCATTCATATTACTCAAATGGTACTATAAAAGCAGTTTTGTATTGATCTCTTGGATCAATTTGAATTTGCCAGAAGCCATATTTTAAATCAAATTTGGAGAAAATTGTGGCCTCATAGTGTCGCTAGTGTCACTACACTATTTCTCAGGTCATGATGGCACCTACTATAACCCACCAGTAGAAAAGCCGACCCATATTCCACAACTGTAAGTAATGGGATGTTAGGGTAGAATACCAACAATTCAATCTAAAATAGTAATGAAAATAACAGGAGCATAAATAAATAGTCAGAAGCAACTAAATATATACAAATTAAAAAGATCCCTCCCAGAACTAGAAATCCACATATACAGAGCTGCTAATAAAAGAGTACAAGTCCCAGAAGTGCACCACGGAAATAAAGTTGTCTCAAAAAGGCAAAAGACAGGAGAAATACATGTACAGAAGGAGACAAGTAAATCCAGAATGTAGTGTACTCACCCTCGCCTCCGATCTCTATTGTAGTTGGCGTGAATCAATACTGGTAGCTAGTACTCAGAGCTGCATTACAAAAACAGATGCAGAGTGTAGTATGAGTACCAAAACAACAAGTACCCATTAGGCATCATAGACCAACTGAGCAAGATAAATAAAAGTAACTAAAATACGGGTAAAAGACCACAACCCAAGAAAGGGGAAAAAGTAAATATGGGTATGTACACGAGCATACTAGCAAACAAAGAGAAAGAATTTAACTAACTTCATCGGGCTCCCATAAACCCGACATGTAAGCTCATGTACAAATAAAGAGTAACCATTTGCATGGACTCCCATAAGCTCGACAGATGCAAGAATAGCTGAAAGAAAATGAATAAAAGTAAAAGGATTTCAATAACATCACCATTTCCCGAACATGAACCGAACCATTTTCAAACTCCAATACCTCAAAGCACAGTTGAGAGTAGATGAAGACTTAAACCAAAAATTCATCAGGGAATCAGAAATTTAACCACATTCAATATTGACCACAGACTACAACCGGGAAAGTATAGCTAATGAGTCGATATGAGTAGGCTGGACCACAAACTTTAATAGAATAACTGTAGCCAAAGGTTGATCATGGGTAAGCTAGACCGCGGACTTTAACTGGGTAACTGTCGCTAGGAAGCCTTAACACAAATAAGCTTGACCCTAGACTTTGACCGGGTATCTGTAGCTAAGGACCCAAACACAAGCAAGCAGGACCACACACTTTGACCGAATATTTGTATCTAAGGGATTGGACCAAATTAGAATCAGTGAAAAACTGTGCACCACGGGGAGTACCCCTAAACTGAGTCTCATCAAAGAACCACTCCATCCTGAACCAAATATAACCTGAATGGCTGAAAACTTTAAAAAATAAAGAAACGAGCAATACAGGACCAATAGAAGAAAATGGCGTTATAGAGGTAAGGTCACAAGCTGAGTTACTTCTTAGCTAAATCTCAGAGTATCAGACGCAAGTCTGAAATATCGGTTTTTAGGGAGCTAACCGTTTGAAAAGACGCTCGAGAAATTTTAAGGTCCATCGGCACAAAACTAGTGCAAGTCTAAGGCAATCACTAGTCTAAGCCTAGATTAAGTTCCAACATGCTTCCAACCATATAACCACAGCCACAATATTCATCATAGGATATGAACAACAAACAACCATAGGAGTGATGCTTTAATAGTCCAACAATTTCCCTAAAAATAGTACCTATGGTATGTAATCTAGGAATTTAGCATGCTCGACACCCAAACCCCTCAAAACTAATACAATCTAATAGACAATTGCGTAAACATGTTCAGTATAATGAGGGGAAGATCATAGCCTACCTTTAAGCCAAACATATGTGCTCCAACTCATGAAACCACAACTTTTCCCTTCTGAGCTCCCTCTGAATGCTGCCACACTATCAATAATAGAATCACAATGTTAATATGGTCGGTATGCAACTAAAATTATCGACTTCAGAGATGGACTAATTTTGGGTCTAAAATGAGAAATCTAGGACCCGTATCTAAAAATTTTGAATTGACCCCAAAAGGTAGGTTCTAAACATCACCCGAAGCTTAGAAATCAATTTGATAAATAGTATGGGGTTGGAAATCAATGCGAAATAGACAAGAACGAAAAGTCTCATCATTTGAACTAAGAAGGTGAAAGAAAGCAACAACTTTGATAAGCTATTTTTCACAAACAACACCCCCACAACCCAAACCAAATCTACCACAATGATCCTTACAAAACAATCCTCACAATCTAGCCTAAATAATCACTAAAAAATTAGTTAAATTGAAAAAGTTACAATTCTCCAAAGCTCACCAAAAAAACATTCCAAAATAACTAAGCCAGTAGATAACTATGAAATTCTGACCTAACACAAAGCTTTCGCTTGAGTGTTTGAGCTCACAGTGGATTCCCCATGAAATTCTTTTGAATTTGGACCTTCAAATTACTTAAATTGAGCTTGAAATGAAGGAAATATAGATGCTCTAATTTCGAAATACAATATGAAAGTCGTACCAAGATATTGGCCTTTACAAATGCGGCTACAGTGGTCTGTGAACGCGGCCAGAGGCCCACGATCACGTAGGTCAAAGACTTATACCTCCACGAATACGGCCATGGCTCTACGATAACGGAGAACAAATTCATGGACCTTTACAAACTCTGCCAAGGGCTCACGACTGTGGAAAGCAATTTTTGATGCATTACATATCAGCTAAAAACCTAATATTTCTCAAGTTCAGATATTCCGATGGGGTTCTTGAAATTCATTCAGAATTCCGTGCGCGCAAATGAGATATAGCTACCCCACAAAATTTGAAGTTTGAGACTCAATGGCATAGTCAAAATTTCCATATGAGATCGTTACAACTAAATTCGGGTCCCACACCCAGGGCCATTTTGAGACAAATTCCACAATGAGCATTGAGAGTAGACTGGAAACCTCAGAAAGCGAACGAAGGTTTTTTTAGACCAATCCAATGACGCTAATTAAGGTCCCTCTAGCTAATAATTTTCTAAAGGGTCCTGTGATCTATGTAAATTTCGCATTAAACTCCATACAAATAGTGCCTCTAGATCTTAAGCGCAAAAACTACTGCCTCCAACTCGAAGTCATGGATAGGGTAGTAGTGCTCAAGCAGATTAAGTTGCCTCGACACATAAGCAATAAACATCCCTGCTGCATCAACACACAACCCTAAACAATGTAGGATGCATCATAATAAATGGTGAATTCCTTGCCCACAACTAGAAGAGTTAATATGGGAGCAGTGGTAAGAAACTCCTTGATCCTCAAAAAGCTCATCTGACACACTATGATAACACAAGTGGGACATCCTTGAGAGTCAACTGAGTTAGAGGCACCGCTATAGTAGAAAACACCTTAACAAAATACCAATAGTACCCTACCAATCTGACGAAGCTACGAATCTCAGTCATGGAGGTAGGCCTAGCCCAATCATGAATAACATCGATTTTCACCGGATACATCATAATGCCATCCTTTGACACCACATTCCTAAAAAATGATACAGACTCAAGCCAAAACTCGAACTTTGAGAAATTGGCATAAAGTCGCTGATCTCTCAAAGTCTTTAGCACTACTCTTAAATATTTCTTATACTCCTACCATCACCACGAGTATACCAAAATGTCATCGATGAAAACTATGACAAATGATTCTAAGTACAGCCTAAACACTTGAGTCATCAAGTCCGTGAACATGGTAGGGGCGTTAGTCAACCCAAAACACATCACTAAGAACTCATAGTAGACGAAACAAGTCTTAAATACGGTCTTAGGAATGTCTTCTACCCTAATCCTCAACTAGAGGTAGCCGGATCTCAAATAGATCTTAGAAACCACCATGGCACCCCGAAGCTGGTAGAATAGATCATTAATCCTAGGCATGAGGTAATGGTTCTTCACTGTCACCTTGTTCAACTGCTTGTAATCATTACACATATGCATAGTACCATCTTTGTTCTTAATGAATGGTACTGGGGTACCCCAAGGCGATACACTAGGCTAAATTAATCCCTTATCCAAGTGATCCTATAGGTTAACACTGATCTCCTTGAGCTCTACAGAGCTATACGGTATGGTGGGGTAGAAATAGGATGAGTACTCGGCTGTATATCAATAGCAAAGTCAATATCTCAGTCAAGAAGGAGACTAGGCAGATCAGCAAAAAATAGATCTGCAAACTCTTGGACTGTAGGTACCGAATCAACAGAAGGGCCCTACCTACTTACATCTCTAACATAAGCCAAGTATGCTAAACACCCACTAGCCATTAACCTCTGGTCCCAAACAAAAGAGGTGAATCACCCCAATCGACGTGGGACTATAAGAGCCCTGCCACACCACCGACAGAATACTAGGCACGGCTAAGGTAATGGTCTTGGCATAGCAATCCAAGACTGCATAGTAAGGGGATAACTAATCCATGCCCATAATCAAATTAATATCAACCATTTCAAGAAAAATAAGGTCAACTCTAGTGTCACACCCCTATATAGTCACCACATAGGATCTAAAGACATGATCCACTACTAAAGAATCACCTACAGGGGTCGAAACATACAACAACTCAACTAATGGCTCTGGGATCATACTTAGTCGAGAGGCACAATATATAGATATATAAGAATATATAGAACATGGATCAAATACAACAGATGCGAGTGGATGGCATAATAAAATCGTATATGTGATCACATCGTTTGAAGCCATAACCTCTACTCTAGTTGGAGCTGCATAGAAATGGGCCTTGGCTCGTCTAGCCTATGCATCGACTCTTCCTCCTGACCTATCTCCTCGGGGACTAGGGTCCTCCCCGTGCACACGAATGACCACCCCTTCGATTAAAATCCTAGACCGGCATGTCAAGATATTGAGGAACAAGGAAGTTGCATCCATTTATTGTTTTAATTATAAAAAAAAGTTCTTATTAGAAATCAATAAGTCAAAAAGTTCTACATGGGAAGCGGAAACAGCTATGATGAAACGTTACCCCCATATTTTTCATTCTACTCAAGTCTAAGGTTCTAAGTTATCCATGCTCTAGTGTTTAAGGATCCTATGTTTCAGTTTTCTTAAGTCCTCATATGCCAAGTTTAAAGATCTTATGTTTTATGCATAGCAATCGTCATTTTGTTCATGTTAGGTTGCTAGTCATCATTCCATGTCCCCTTTTATGCTAATGATTCTCATTCAAGGACGAATGTTCCCAAGGGGGAGATATTGTAACATCTCTAAAATTTCTATTCCAAGACTCAACCCATTATTCTTATGCATATAAGATCGAACTCGATGACTTCTAGTTGTATATATGAGTTAGGATCAATTCATAAGTATTTGAAGTGTATTATATTTGTTTCATGGTTATAAGGGATCTCTAACACTGTTATACCCCATACTTTCACACCTTGGGACATTGTCTGAAGTCTTTTGAAAAGTGACATGTGATCTAGACTATCTACCACACTATTAAATAACTCTAAGGAAGGGAGGATATGATGCCCCATAGTAGGGAAGGTTTGACATAGAGTTATAAGAATCTAAAATGAGTTTGGGGCCAAAATAATAAGTCGTGGGACTCGACTTACTTGCGTAAGCTACCAACATGGACGTCTTACAAACTTAAGCTACTGGAGTACATGTTGAGCTTCCGTAGTAAGGATTGCAAAGGCTCCTAATATAATACAAGATTACGAACCCACGGAAGAGACGGAAGGAGCCGTAGCACCTACTCGGAAGCAAGCAAGTGATACACCTACTTGGACCAAATAGGTGACACACCTACTTAAGGTGGGTCCCATACTGCCACGTGGCAGCAAAGGAGTGGGTGCATAATTGAGGTGGTGCCCTAGGGGATGCCACGTGTCACCCCTAGGGGCTTCCACATATTACCCTCTAAGAAAGGTTATATATTAGTCATATTATGACTAAACCTTCATTTTCAGCATTCTTAACTTACAATTTGAGAGAAAAATTAAGAGGGAGAAGAAAAAGAGCTACGGTTTGTCTAGAACAAGGTGAGCCCTCAATTTTCGCTTCGTGAATTAATTATTTAAGGTATACTAAGGTTACATGATGGTGTTTAATAGCATAAAATCACTATTTGGGGCAGCAGGAAGTGCAGTGAGCAGCCCCACCAATTTTCAGCACGTTAAGGAGCTTCCGAAGTCAATTTTCAGCAAGGTAAGGTTTGATTCTCTTGTCCCACGTTTGGGTAAGTTTTTAAGCATGTTATGGATGTGTAAATATGAGTTTTATACATGAAAATATGTAGCTCACTGTTGAAGGAGGCTGCAAGTCGTGTAGGGACTGTTTTGGTGTATTCTAGTCGGCTTAAAGTTTAACTAGTGTGGTCGTTAGCATGGTGTTGTGTTTGGAGGCGACTTATCTATGTTGCAGGGATGAAACATGACTAAAAATGACTGTATATGCTTCTGGGTTCAGCAACATAACACCCCATTTCGTGTGGTTAAAGGTTTTACGAAATAGAGATTAAAAACCCTATTTTGGTATCATAGTTTTACGCGAGTTGTTTGGATTTTGTTTTGTGTAATGTTTAAGTAATTCACTTGTATATAAGCTGCTGATTGTTTTTGTTGGTTGGATGGAGTAATTGAGGATGTAATTGTAAGTTCGGGTAGGGCAAGTTATGGGGAAAGTGCTGCCTGATTTCCGTTAACTTCTTAACTAACTTATAGACTAGTCAAGAAAAGCGAATAAGGAATTCATTCTTGTGGGTGCTTAGTTATGGATTTAGAAGCTGGAAAGTTAAAGGTTATTAATATTGGTATTACCTTCGTGTTAAATAGGTCCATAGAACGACGAGACAAGCTGGGTTTAAAGTAATTGATAAGAGGTATGTAAAGCCTATCTCTCCTTTCTTTTGGCATATCTTCACGTTAAGTAATGAATGATAGCAGCATGAGGGTAAATCTACTCATAAATTCCAACCATAACTTATGATCCTCATTTACTTCTTAATGAAAGCACTCTTACAGTAATTAAATTAGGGCTTCTCAAGCCTCCCATACGTTAGGAAGTGATGAGTATGTAAAGCTATCCTTCCTTTATCTTGGCGTGACTTAGTATTAAGTATGATGTGCATATGAAATGTGGAGACAAATATACTTATGAAGCTCCGAATATGATTCATGACTCCTACCTACTTATTGAAGTGAGAGCTCATATACTAATTGAATTAGTCTCCCTCACTATATCCTTGATGATGAAAAGTAGAGGGTATGTAAAGATTAACTCTTTTTCTCTCTTGGCATATCTTAGATATAAGTGGTTGGTGTATGAAATGTGGGGAAAATTCCATTCTTAGAACCCCGAGCATGATTTGTACATCTTATTCACTTTTTGATGTTAGAACTCTTGCGATAGTCGAGTTATTGTATTGTAAGCCTCTTACGTGATGAAAAGTTTTATACGTGAAGCCTATCCCTCCCTTCTCTTGAAATGGCTTAATGTAAGTGAAAAGATAGGTAATATGAGTTAGAGATAGTTCCATTTATAGATTTTGGATGTAACTCATGACTTTTACTCACTTTTGAATGGTAAGGGTTTTGAAGTAGTTGAACTACGACCCTTGAGCCTTTTATAGGCTGAATAGTGATGGGATGTGTAAACTCCTATACCTAGGAGCTCTTGAACATACTTTATGGTGATATCTGAGGGATGTTTGATGTGTTATAAAGTTTTACATGCATGTATATGTATTATGATGTATATAAATTAGGCCGAACGTACCTCGGCATATTTTACTATATAAGGATCGGGCCGTACGTTCCATAGCATGTTATATTATATATGGATTGAGCCTTTATACCTCGATATTATTATATGATATATGGATCGGGCCATCGTACCTTGGCATTATTATATGAGATATGGATCGGGCCATAGTTCCTCGGCATTATTATACGATATATGGATCAGGCCATCGTTTTTTGGCATGTACTTGCTATATACATGGATCGGGCTGTAAGTTCCACATCGCTAATGGTACATATGTGCTTATGATGTAGTTATTACACCGAGTCCCCGAATGGGCCGAATACACTATGTGATGATAGTGTGTATGCCTTTATTTTATAAGATACAGATATGGTAGATGGCTAAATGGTATACTTGCCCCTGCATCCCTAATTCAACTGTAATTTCTTTATAATGTTTTATGCTTATATACTTAGTACATATATCATACTGACCCCTCGTTCTCCGGGGGTTGTATTTCATGCCCGCAGGTACAGGTACTTACTTTGGAGATTTGCCAGCTTAGGGTTTCCACTCAGCGATTTGGAAGTTGTCCGTTGTGCTGAAGCCCAAATTTCTGTAATGACCCTTGATGTATATGTTTGTTTATTCATGGGTACGGCGGGGGCCCTGTCTTTCCATATGTTACCATTACTATTCTTAGAGGTCTGTAGACATTCATATGTAGGTTGTTTATAAGTCGTTTCAATTATGCCTATACGGTGCGTTGTAAATGTTTGTTTGTATGAAAGCCTTGTTAGCTTGCGTACCCTTTCATGATAATATAGGAATGAAACAGGATACATGTACATAAAAAAGTTTTAACCTAATTGGGATTTTTTTATGTAGTATCACATGGTGCATAGTCAACTTAACCAAAGCCGATAGATACGTATACGGGGGTCCAGGTTGGCACCCAGTCACGGCTTATGGGGTTGGGTTATGAAAAAAGTGGTATTAGAGCATTTCGTCGTTAGAGTGTCTAAAAACCGTGTCTAGTAGACTCTTGTTTATTAGTGTATGATACACCACATATATACACAGGAGGCTATAGGACAGTTAGGATGTTACCTTTCTTTCATATCTAAGATCGTGCGATTGAGCCAAGTCATAGGGAATGAAATTCCTTATACTAACCTTTTACTTCAGCAAGTGACTGGAGATATTTGAAGTTTCAAAGCACATAGGTAAGCAATGGAACGAAGGATATATGTCAGGTAAAGTATTGAAGTATGGTTGAAATGTAAAGTAGAAATTAAAAGGAAAGGTAGACAAGAAAATGTAACAGGTGCAATTGAGTTGGACATACGAGGTAAGTCCATCATGTTATACTGTTATTGATATTGGGCGCCCTGTGTGGCTGTGATATGACATGATATGAATAAATATGTTGGCCCTGTGAGGCATTGTTGGCATTTTCTGTGTGCAGGTGTTGAGATAGTAAGAAATACAAGTGAAACTCTGCCCAAATTTTCCTAGAAATAAGAAGAGAATGAGATACAGGGATGTAGTATGTCTTGGAAGGTCGTGCCCACAACAATGGTGAGATGTGATTAAACCACAAGTATGGCTGACCTCGAGAAATAAATTAATTGCTGAATTGATGGCGATAGAAACTAGAAGGTCAATACTGGTATGGTAAAATGAAGTTGGAAAAGACTTGTGATTTTGAGAAGATGATTTTGAGAAGACTGATAGATATGGATAGAATCATATATTAAGGCACTGACTGAATTGGTAAACAAGGATAAATGGTGATAAGCTATAGTTAAAAGACATAATAGTGTGATTAAGACAATAGTACAAGGAAATAGAATTGTGACGAACATAGTATTAACAAGACAACTTTTGAGATACTAAGGATAAGACTGATTAAGAAGGGTGAAAAGGTAAGTATGCTCATTTCGCCGGGTGCAATTAACCCATAGTAAGAATCCTGAAAAAGGATTATGCAAAAGTAATGTGATCCAAATGGTACATAGGTAGTATAAGGTCCCTTGTGTATGACACAAATAGATAATGACATAGGTATACCCTAAAGGGGGGAAGTGGCTTCAAGTGAGAGCCCATACTAGCACGACCTAACAAGATATAAAAGTCAACAATGAATGGATAAAAGCCATGATACTTGAGACAGTGCTGAAAATCATTAGTAAGGACCTTAAATAGTATGACATCAAAGAATGGGTGCATACAAAGGGGATGAATATGACAAGAAAATTTCAATGAGGACTTAAAAATATGGTAAGGGGTAGCCAGGCTACACGTGACTAAAGGTTAAGATGTTGGTAATATAGTTACTGGCTACTGACATTATGATATACAAGTAGCAAAAGAGAAAGGATAAGAAATCTCTCCTATATTAGAGTATGAGAAAACTTAAGGGTAAGTAGAGGGAGCAAGAAAGTGTGACCCACAAGAGACTGCAAATACATGTTAGTACAATGATACATGTAGAGCAGAGTAAGCCAAGAATAGGGGAGAAATTAATGTGGATTATAGTATAGGCTAACCTCACATTCTACGGAAGTATGAGCCATATGGGTTATTATAGGTAGGCTGATAAAAATCAGCGCATTTTCGTCCAGTTAGGGAGACATATTCAGCTAAAGATTATGTGAAGTTATATAACAAGGAAATAGTAAGCCTTCACAGAATTCCCACATTTTTTATCCTCGACAGTGGAGCCCAATCTATAGTTAACTTCAAAAGATCATTCTAGAAGAGATTCAGAACACAGGTGAATCTTAGTATGATATTTTGCCCTTCTATTAATGAACAGGCCCAGATGTGATCCAGCAAGTTATGGATAAAGTAAAACTTGTTCACGAAAAACTATTAGCAGTCCAGAGTCGACAAAAGTCATATGTAGATAATCGACGTCGACGCATAAAGTTTGAGCTGGAAGGTTGGGTGTTCTTGGAAGCATCACCTAGGAAAAAGAGTAATAAAACTCGACAAGAAAGGGAACCTTGGCTTGAGATATATTAGCCCTTATCAGATCAATTGTGGAATAGGTAGGGGTGCCTATGATTTGGACCTATCATCTGAATTGGAAGCAATGTGTTCGAATCTCTCATATCAAGGTTCCACCAATGTGTAAGTGAACCCTTCAAGAACGTTCTCCATGGATAGGACCCACGTAAGAGAAAGATTATCTTATAAGGAGCAACTTGTACCTACGGGACATATAAGCTCCTAAAATTGCTTATATTAGCTAATAAGGGGATTATGAATGATAACTATTATAGAGACATCCCAAAATCATCATAACACCCTATAAGATGAGTTAACATTCGAGGATGAATGTTCTAAAGGGAGAGGATGTTATACCCAGTACTTTCGCACCTTGGGACATTATCTGAAGTCTCTTGAAAAGTGCCATGTGATCTAGACTATCTACCACACTGTCAAATAACTTTAAGGAAGGCAGGATGTGATGCCCTATAGTAGGGAAGGTTTGAAATAGAGTTATAAGAATACGGAATGAATTGGCGGCCAAAATAATAAGTCGTGGGACTCGACTTACTTGCGTAAGATACCAACTTGGACGTCTTACATACTTAAGCTATAAGAGTACATGTTGAGCTTCCGTTGAAATGATTATAGAGGCTCCTAAACTAAGACGAGATTATGAGTCCACGGAAGAGACGGAAGGAGGCATAGCACCTACTCAGAAGCAAGAAGGTGATGCACCTACTTGGACCAAGTAGGTGACACACCTCCTTAAAATGGGTCCCACACTGCCATGTGGCAGCAAAGGAATGGGCGCATGATTGAGGTGGCTCCCTAGGGAGATGCCACATATCACCCCTAGAGGATGCCATGTGTCACCCCTAGGGGATTCCATGTGTCACCCTCTAAGGAAGGTTATATATTAGTCATCTTATGACTAAACCTTCATTTTCAACATTCTTAACTTAGAATTTGAGAGAAAAATTAAGAGGGAGAAGAAAGAGAGCTACGGTTTGGCTAGAACAAGGTGAGCTCTTGACTTTTGCTTCATGAATTAATTATTTAAGGTATATTACGGTTACATGAAAGTGTTTAATAGCTTAAAATCAGTATTTGGGGCAGCAGGAAGTGCAGCGAGCATCCCCACCAATTTTCAGCACGTTAAGGAGCTTCCAAAGTCAATTTTCAGCAAGGTAAGGTTTGATTCTCTTGTCCCACATTTGGGTAAGTGTTTAAGAATTTTATGTATTTTTAAATATTATTTGGAGACGTGAAAATATGTATGTCACCGTTAAAGGAGGCTGCAAGTCGTGTAGGGACTATTTTTGTGTATTCTAGTCGACCTAAAGTTTAACTAATGTTGTCGTTAGCATGGTGTTGTGTTTGGAGGCGATTTATATATGTTGAACGGATTGAACACGACTAAAACTGATTGTATATGCTTCTGGTTTCATCCACGTAACACCCCATCTTGTGTGGTTAAAGGTTTTATGAAATAGAGATTAAAAACCCTATTTTGGTATCACAGATTTACGTGAGTTGTTTGGAGTTTGTTTTGTGTAATGTTGAAGTGGTTCAGTTGTATATAAGCTGATGATTGTTATTTTTTGTTGGATGGATTAATTGAGGATGCAATTGGCAGTTCGGATAGAGCAAGTTATGGGGGAAGTACTGCTCAATTTCCATTAACTTCTTAACTAATATATAGACTAGTCAAGAAAAGCGAATAAGAAATTGATTCCTATGGGTGCTTAGTTGTGGATTTAGAAGCTGGAAATTTAAAGGTTATTAATATTGGTATTACCTTCGGGTTAAATAGGTCCAGAAGATGACGAGACAAGCCGGGTTAAAAGCAATCGATAAGAAGTATGTAAAGCCTTTCTCTCCTTTCTTTTGGCATGTCTTCACGTTAAGTAATGAATGATATGAGCTTGAGGGTAAATCTACTCATAAATGCCAAGCATAACTTATGATACTCATTTATTTCTTAATGAAAGCACTCTTACAGTAATTGAATTAGGGCTTGTCAAGCCTTCCATACGTTAGCAAGTGATGAGTATGTAAAGCTATCCTTCCTTTCTCTTGGCGTGCCTTAGTCTTAAGTATGATGTGCATATGAATTGTGGGGAAAAATATACTCATGAAGCTCTGAATATGATTCATGACTCCTACCTGCTTATTGAAGTGAGAGCTCCTATGCTAATTGAGTTAGTATCTCTCACTGTCTCCTTGATGATAAAAAGTAGGGGGTATGTGAAGCTTAACTCTTCTTATCTCTTGGCATATCTTAGCTATAAGTGGTTGGTGTATGAAATGTGGGGAAAATTCCATTCTCAAAACCGCGAGCATGATTCGTACATCTTATTCACTTCTTGATGTTAGAACTCTTGTGATAATTGAGTTATTGTCTTGTAAGCCTCTTACGTGATGAAAAGTTTTATACGTGAAGCCTATCCCTCCCTTCTCTTGAAATGGCTTAATGTAAGTGAAAAGATAGGTAATATAAGTTAGAGATAGTTCCATTTATTGATTTTGGATGTAACTCATGACTTTTACTCACTTTTGAATGGTAAGGGTTTTAAAGTAGTTGAACTACAACCCTTGAGCCTTTTATAGGCTGAATAGTGATGGGATGTGTAAGCTCCTATACCTAGGAGCTCTTGAACATACTTTATGGTGATATCTGAGGGATGTTTGATATGTTATAAAGTTTTACGTGCACGTATATGCATTATGATGTATATAAATATGGCCGAACATACCTCAGCATATTTTACTATATAAGGATTGGGTCGTACGTTCCACAGCATGAGATATTATATACGGATCGGGCCATCGTACCTTGGCATTATTATATGATATACGGATCGGGCCATCGTACATTGGCATTATTATATGAGAAATGGATTGGGCCATCATTACTCGGTATTATTATATGATATGTAGATCAGGCCATTGTTCTTCGGCGTGTTCTTGCTATATATATGGATCGGGCTGTACGTTCCACAATACTAATTGTACATATGTGTTTATGATGTAGTTGTTACACCAAGTCCCTGAATGGGCTGGATACAGTACGTGATGACAATATGTATGCCTTTATTTTATAAGATGAAGGTACGGTAGATGGCTAAATGGTATACTTGCCTCGTGCATCCCTAATTCAGCTATAATTTCTTTATAATGTTTTATGCTTACATACTCAGTACGTATATCGTAATGGCCCCCTATTCTGCGGGGGGATTCATTTTATGCCCGCAGGTACAGGTACTTACTTTGGAGATCCACCAGCTTAGGGTTTCCACTCAGCGATTCAGAAGTGCTCCCTTGTGACGGAGCCCAGATTTTCATACTAACCCTTGATTTATATGTTTGTTTATTCATGGGTACGGCGGGGTCCCTATCCCACTATATGTTACTTTTACTATTCTTAGAGGTCTGTAGACATGCTTATGTGGGTTGTTTATAAGTCATTTTAATTATGCTTATACGGCGCATTGTAAATGTTTATCTGTTTAGAAGACTTGTCGGCTTGTGTGCCCTTTCATGATAGGATACAAATGAAAGAGGCAACATGCACATCAAAAGGTTTTGACCAAATTGGGATTTTTATGTATAGTATCATATGGTGCATAGTCAACTTAACTAGAGATGATAGATACGTATACAAGGGTCCAAGTCAGCACTCAATCACGGCCTACGGGGTTGGGTCGTGACAAAAACCATGCCAAGTCCAAAGAATTTCTATCAGATAAGTTTTTGAATGAGTCTGTATAAGGGTTAACTTCAAATGACCATATCTACTAGACTATAATGAAATGGGTGGACCATGATATATCAAATTAAAGGTCTTTTGAGTCCTCTTTCCAATGCCATTGAGATTTCCTCATTCCGAGTTTTGGGTAAAAGGTTATGACCATTTTACAAAAGAGTATTGGTAAAGTAGGGCTTGGCGCAGTGCACCAGTAGAGCGCCCGAAACTAGCCTCAGTAGTTTGTCCCTTGGCGCGGCGCGCCACCATCGTGCCAGCATGGTTTAGAGCCAATTTTCTATATTTTTTTAATGAAGGGCAACTTGGATAATTCCCTAACTATATATATATGAACTTGGAGCATTTTGGGGTCCTTTTGCAGTCTTTCACCTCAAAAGAACCCTAATATTCATCCTCCTTTCTCTCAAATCATCCCCTCCAATTTTTTTTCTCAAACTAAAGGATTCAAGCTTCCCAATTGAAGGGCCTAACATCAAGACTTTCCATTTCTTTTCAAGTTTTTCATTCAAGAGTTGACTCCTCAAGGTTTGTGGGTTTTCATACATGGGTTCTTCCACCAATGGAGCCCAAATGTTTTCTCAACTTTGTATATCAATTTTAAATAATGATATCTTATTAGATTTTACATGATGATTCCAAATGCATAGATTGTGATATATTTTAAGTTTATTTACTCCTATTGATATATATGTATATTAACTCTTAATTTTCAAGTGATGAGTTTTATGGAGTTTCATACTACAATTTCAAATATATAGATTCTTGAATATTTGAAATTTATTTACCCATATTGACTTATGTTGATTCGTATTTACATAAAATGGATGGTTTATCATGTTCTTATATGAAGATTTGAAAGGTAGTTTTAAAGTGTATATGGTGGGTTATTTTTAAGATGTTTGATTGGATGCATTCATATCACTCTCATGCATATAAGTATTGTTTAAATGTATTTGAAGGTCTTTTTGAAATGAACCCACCTAGTTTCTTATAATAAAGTAAAGTTGAATTGAAGTTTAACTCCAATGAATGTTATGAAGTAAACACTTATGAAGGGGAGTCTTTATGAAATAACTGATTGATAAAAGGACCTCTTAGCCATAGTAAGGTTTCAATGTGAAACGAAAATTTTCACATTGAATAAAATGAAATGTTTAAGGTTATGATATGACATGTTTGACCTCCCTATATGCCGTCAATAATTTTAAATATTTTTCCAAAATGAAATGTCCGATTAGCATGGTACCCGAAATGCCATCACTGATTGTAAACCTAATTTTCTTATAAATCAATGTTCATTAGTAGAACGGTAAATAAGGCATGGTAGTCATGATGATATTATAAACCAAATGTTTTAATGAGCTATTCCACCGATGATGATTTGATGTCCTAAGTTATATAATGCTTATGTTATTATGATATATAAATGTTATTTCGTGGGAACAACATCCTTTTTATTCTAAGCTTATATCATGTAGAACATTAAAACTTTTATTTAAGAATTTCTTGACACTTATTTTGAGGGTGAGCTAGGGACATGTCTTAGCCCCCGCCATGTATTTAATGTAGAAGGTACGGTTGGACATAGAAAACGATGTTATGTTGTTTTTGACTTTTATTAAATGTGAAGCCCCTTAGTCCCTACATCGCTTTTGTTTTCCTCTTGATTTGTTTATCATTACCAATAAAATACTTAATGAATTCTAAGAGGCTTGGGTGAGGTACCTCCGGGTGTCTCATTCGCCGTGTCACGTCTAGGACCTAAGCTTGGGTTAGGACAATAAGTGAGACCGGTGAACCTGAACTCTAATACCAACTTTTCACGACCCAATTTCTCAATTCATCATGGCACCTACTATAAGCCACCAGTACCAAACCGACCTATATCCTAGAATTGTAAGTAATGAGATATTAGGGTTAAGACCAACTATTCTATCTAAAATAGTAATGAAATGTAACATTTCTCAAAATGCTCACAAGCGCCTTAAAAATTCCTTGAGAATAGGCCGCTCAAGTAATGCATTATCCTTAATATTTTTGGCAAATATGAGTCCAAAATATCAATTAGGCGATCAAAACCTGTGGGAAAATGGTCTCAGTGGATTTTTATGACCCGTATATTGAAAGTTAGATTTTTCAAGAAACTGCGCAAAATGGTGAGGTTTCCCTAAGTTAAAATCTGGTCAAAATCTCATTAGATCAAAATTGACTTATCAGGGAACACCTCCACATCGCCAACCTAGGCGACATTTTTAGGGCCTAATTCTAATCTATAAACTACCCTAAACCTCAAATTCGATTCATTCTTCTATAATTCACCTACTCAAATATTTGTCTCTCTACAAAAGATTCTTAAGGACTCCACTGAAGACTTCAAAGAAATTCACTCAAGATCTCCATTAAAACTCTCAAATTCTTCCACATTTGTGGATCTTATAAGTTAAGGTATGTGGGTATTGATTCATGGATTCTTTTATCCAAGAAGCCCAATCAAATTATCAAGATATTTATTAAATCGAAGTATGGAATTTTATGGGTTTTATGATCTCTATTCCAATTGCATGAATTATAATACAAAGTATAATTATGAGTCTATTTTGATATTTATTTATGGTTATTGCATTTAATTAAAGAGCTTTTCCATGAATTCTCCTATATTGATCTCTAGGGTTCATGATTTGAATTATGGGTATTTTCAATTATACGTTCAAATGATATGATATTTATGAATTATGTATAGGCTGATTGAAAGTATATGATCATGCATGCCTTTAGGTTAATGTTCATGATTTTCAAGTCAATTGATCATGCATTCATGCCTTACCCTAATTTGAAGTATAAGCTATGATCAAGAATTTTCAAGTTATATTCTATGAGAGTTTTATTGAATGATTTCAAATGTATTATCATGAATCTCATTCAAATTGATGATGCATTTGAGTTTTACTCTAAATTCAAGTATGAATTCTGATCAAGAATCACAAGTACGTTCAAGGTATGACTTTCATGCAAGTTATGAAGTAAGGTGACTTAGGGCCGTATGTGGTGAACTAGGACCTAACTATATGAATTGTGCAAATATGATTATAATGATGAAAGGACAATTCTCACATTACAAGTATGTTGTGAAAATGAGCTACTCTATAATTTTAAATGTATAATCATGACTATGATATATGTCATTATGATTTCTATGCTATATATATATTTTATGGGATTTGACTTAGCACCGAGGGGACTTGAGGTGAAGACCCTACCAAAAGCCCTAGTAGCAACCTCATGCCCCTTAAACTACATGCCACCATAGGTTCTGTTCATGGCCTAGCTATTTGATCCACACATAGCGTATATATGACTCGCCTAGTGGGGTGGAGTCTACCTTGGCAAGTAGATTTCCTTTTTTCTTTGTTGTATGGGGAGACAACGGGATTTCATGTTATAGCTCTCATGGTTTTATTGTCGGTTATGGTTCATATACCATATATGTACGATCTCATATATATGTTCATGATCTCCATTATGCTTTTCAAATGCTTTGGTCATTATACTTTTCTCATGACTTTACTTATCTCATATTATCATGTGTTTTACTTGACCATTGCATCCCATGATTTACGTTACATGTCATGCCTTCATAGTTAGTACATTCCAATGTACTAATGCATACTTTTTTCCTACATTGTCTCATAATGTAGGAGTTGAGGTTGAAGATCATATTCAACCACATGGCTAGTTAAGCTTTCCTATCCAGCGGTGTTTGTGGTGAGTCCTTATTTATCGGGGACTAGTCATTGAGTTGGTTATTGTTTTTAAAGACTTTTGTTATGTTTTATATTAAGAGTGATCTAAGGACTGTCTTAGCCCCTGCCCATGTTCATGAGTAGAGGTATCTAGTTGGACAAATATTTCAAGTCTATGTTGTCATGTGATATTCTTCGTTTAATATTCATACTTTAGATTCTCTTATGATATTTTTGCTTTTACTTTACCTTATGTATGCTTATGATATGAACAAGAGGCTTGGTTGGAGACCTTTAGGATTTTGACCGTTGTGTTATGACTAGGCCCTAGGTCAGGTCGTGAAAAGAAAATAACAAGATCATAAGTGAATGGGCGGAAGCAACTAAATATATAGAAACGAAAAAGATCCCTCAACAACTTGGAAGTCACATGTACAAAACTGCTAATAAAAGAGTACAAGTCCCATAAGTGGAACATGAAGACAAAGCTATCTCAAAAAGGCAAAAAAGTGGCAAAATATATGTACAGAAGGAGACGGATAAATCCAGAATGTAGTGTGCTCACCCTAACCTCTCATCATGATGGAATTGGCTCAAATCAATGCCAGTAGCTAGTATTCGGACATGTATCACAAAAATAGATGCAATGTTTAGTATGAGTACCAAAACAATAAATACCTAGTAGGCACCACAGGCTGACTAAGAAAAATAAGGAAAAGTAATTGAAATATCAGTAAAATATCACAACCAAAGACAGGGCAAGAAGTAAATTTAGGTATGTACACAAACATACCAGCAAATAAAGAGAAAGAATCTAACTAACTCGATCGGGCTCCTATAAACCTAAAATGTATGCTCGTGCACAAATTAAGAGTAATCACCTTTATGTACTTCCATAAACCCGACAGATGCAAGAATAGCTAAAAGAAAGTGAACGAAACCAAAAAGATTTCAATAATATCACCATTTACCGTACTTGAACAGAACCATTTGAAAACTCTAACACCTTAACGCACAACTTAGAGTAGATGAAGACTTAAATTGAAAATTTATCAGGGAATCAAGAATTTAACCAAATGTAAGCTGGACCACGGACTGCAATCGGGTAACTATAGCTAATAAGATGACATGAGTAGGCTAGACCACATATTTTAATCGGGTAACTATAGCCAAATGTCAAGCACAGGTAAGCTAGAACACGGACTTTAAGCTAGAGCACACGCGCTTGGCCTACAGGCAAGCTACGATTTTCTTCTCTTTAAACTAAGCATGTTTAGGCATTTCTATACTTAATTGTATGAATTTGGGTTTCAAGCATGCTAAATTCCTAGATTTCACACCCTATGTGTTATTTTTGGGGTATTGTTTGACTGTTAAGGTATATCTTCGATTATTACTGATCATCCATACCTTGAGGTGTATCCTGTGCCTTTGGTTATATATTTAGAAGCATGTTTGGACGTAGTCTAGGCTTAGACTAGTATTACCTTATACTTGCCTAATTTTTGGTGCCGATGGGCATTAGAACTCCTGCGACGTCATTTCGGACAACTTAGCTCCTTGTAAAATTATATAGAAGACTTGAGTTTGATAGTTTGAGCTTTAGTTAGGCAGTAAAATAACTTTGGGACCTTACCTCTATAATGTTGTACTCTTCTATCGGTCTTGTATTGCCTGGTTATTTGTTCTAGAAGTCCTTTCGATGATTTTCATTGAATGTAGTTCAGGATGGATGATTCATTAATAATGCTTAGTTTGGGGGTACTCTTTTTAATGCTCGGTTGGCCGCTGATCCTAATTCAGACCGAATCGCCTCTGTTCATTGTTGAAGTCCCCATCTTGCTTTTCACTTAGCTGTGGATCGATCTCACTACCTTTATGCAGTCTTGGTTCAAGTCCATCGCTCCTTAATTACCTTGGTTTGACTCCTTAGCTATAGTTACCTGATTCAAGTCCGTGGTCTATCTTACTTTGGTCCGACTCCTTAGCTATAGTTACCCAGTTCAAGTCTATGATCTAGCTTACTCGTGTTTGTCTCCTTGACTACAGTTATCCCATTCAGGTTCATGGTCTAGCTTACACGTGTTTGACTTAGTTATAGTCACCCAGTTCAAGCCCGTGGTCTAGCTTACTCGTGTTTGACTTCTTAGCTATAGTGAACTGGTTCAAGTCCGTGTTCTAGAATACACGTGGTTCAATTCCTAATTCCTGATGAATCTTTGATTCAAGTCGCAATATACTCCTAGCTTTGGGATTAAGTTTTAGGCTTTTGGGATGGTTTGGTTCAAGTATGGGAAATTGGTGGTATTATTGGAACTCTTTTGGCCCTGTTTATTTTACTTCATCTATCCTTGCTCCTGTCGGGCTTATGGGAGTCCGTTAGGTTGTTACCTTAGACTTGTATACGAGCTTACCCGTTGGGTTTATTGGAGCTCGACATATTTAGCTAGATTCTTTCTCTTTGTTTGTTGAGTACGCTTGTGTACAGACCTACATTTACTTCTTTCCCTGTCTTTAGTTGTGGTTATTTTCTCGCATTTCAGTTTACTTTTGCTTATCTCCCTCAGTTGGCCTATGATGCCTACTGGGTACCAGTTGTTTGATACGCATACTATACTCTGCATTTTTTTCATGATGCAGGTCAGATTACTAGGTACCGCCTTGATTCGAGCCAGTTGTGGTCCTGATCAAAAGAAAGGGTTAGCACATTGTGTTCTGTATTTATCCATCTCTCACTATACATATATTTTTCCTATGTTTTGCTTTTTGAGACAACCCTATTTCTAAGGTCCACTTTTGAGACTTGTACTCTTAGTGGTAATTGCTCTGAACATGTGACTTCAAGGTTCTGGGAGGGATCTTTTGTTTGTATATATTATTTTTTGCTTTTGCCCATTCATGTATATTCCTATCATTGCATTACCATATTTAGATTGAATTATTGATCTTCTACCCTGACATCCCATTACTCACAATTTTGGAATATGGGTCGGCTTGCCTACTGATAGGTTATAGAAGGCGTCATCATGACTTGAGAAATTGTGTCGTGACATCATACCACAACACCTTGTACCCTTTTTGTTCTTTTCTTCTACTTTTTTATTTTCCTCCCTCCCTTTGATTGGTGACTTTTCCATTTTTTTCTACCTTTACCTATTATTGTTTTATTTAGGGAATCGGTGACTCTCTAACTTCCTTTGGGTTAAAACTGCTCAGAGAATATTTCTCTCTACTACTAGGCTTGTTCCAAATCGAATCAAAACTGAAAAATTGAACTGGAAAAAAATTATTGGGTTCTCGATAATGAGTTATTGGTTTAGTAGTTTATGTAATGATTTAGTTTTATTTTATTATCAGGTTATCAGTTATTATTAGTTTAAGGTTTTTTCTTAAAGGGTTAATCGATAACCTGATAGTAACTTAAGAATTAATATTTATTTCCATTTGATATCTAAAGTCCTTTACTTCGGGTTTATTTTTCATACTTTTATTTCTTTCCTTCTCAAAATCTTGGTTATTATACAATTTTTCACATTTTCTTTTGAGCAAGTTACAATTTATCAAATCATGTGCATGGTTCATTTGGTTTGTCACCTCATTTTTAAATAATTTTCAATGCATTTTTGTATCAAATCTTAATGGTCAAACTGATAACCGAGCTGATAATGATTAAGAACTGATAAATCGATAACTGATAAGCCAATATTTTAATAGATCTATATCGGTTTGGCATGTCTATAAATCAATAATCAATAAATCAAATCAATAAACTTCAAAACGGAGTCGAACCGACTGATACGCAGCCCCATCTACTATTAAAGAACTGCTTTATTTTCTATTCCTGATCTTATATAGCAGAAATGGGTTGAGAATGTTAAAGGTCCTAACATAGATAGAAGTCTTCAAAATAATAGTTTTGTACTTGAATATAATTGTATGATAATATAATTAGGATGAATATAAGTGCGTAGAATGAGTTTCACAAATGTAAGTTGTCTTCATTTCACTAGGATACAACTTGTATTCACAAACTATAAAACTTCCTAACACATCAATGGATGTGTGAGAAAAGTGAAGTATGGAATCTTTTATTTGTGCAAAATAAAAAAGGGCATCTTTCCTTGACATGTGTAAGGCATAATACAAATTTAGAACAACAATATCTATTTCAAAATATTAATTGGACATGTTGAAGTTTTTGAGGGGTATATAATTACTCAGTTTTGTGACAAATAATTGATTTATTTATAAATATAAAATGTAAAATAAATTAAAGAAACTGCTCAATTTTTATAAAAAAATGGAGAAAGTATAGCAATAGATATTATAGTAATTGTAAAACTTGAACTGATTCTTAACTGAAGGAAAAATTATTTAGCTTGGCAGAAAAAATTATATATATTGAATTTCATTTTAACTCATATTTTGGTCCAAGATTGAAAGCACAAGAAGTTTGTGTTTTACTTTGAAAATTTAAAAATCTTTTATTTTCAAATATCTGAGTGTTTTTATTTTGCAAAGTCTTTAACTTCAGTTTTTTTTTCAAATTGTTCCTAATTGGGAATGAGCAATGATCGATTGGCAATTGACATGAAAGGACATACTGAGCTTCTCAAAGAGACTCAAGAAGATATGAGCGATTTGAATGCAATTGTTCTAAGAGGCCCAAGGAATTCAATGGTGAATTTGTTCTGCATCCGACTTTGCTTTAAGAAACTTATGACAACTTGGAGGGCCGGGACAATAAATTAACTTGATTTTATTTTTAGCGTTGATGTTTTTGACATTCTTTGTAGTTGAAAAATAAAGGGGATCAAAATTGTTTTGCAGAACATGCATTGCATTCACCTCTCAAGCAATACACATTACTTTTGGACCATACTTTTAGAAAAGGTAATGCGATTGTGGACTTCTTAGATAATTTGGGAGAAAGTACAAGGTCTCAAGTTATCTTTGATGATGAGAATTTTTTGTTTGACTCTTTGAAGAATATTCTTAACTTGGATAGACAGGGTATCCCAAATTTCAGAATAAGACTAAGGAAGAATTTTTTTATGATTAATGATGTTAATTCATGAATCTAAGCTTTTCTATATAGTTTTTCGTTATAGTCAAACTGTAATGGATATAAGTATTGGAGTTCTAATTATTCCCAAACTTCAGAATGGTGGTCGTTTATGGAAAAACTATTGGAGTTCTATTTATTCCCAAAATATTTCCAAACTCCAGAATCTTAATTTCTAATTATTGTATAGGTTGGGGTTCAGTTTTCACCTCCTACCCCTACCACATTGGCAGTCTTTGATGGAAAAATACATTGGAAGATGTTTTAATTCTCTTATATTCTAACAATGATCTACCTTTTTATTACTTTATTTTTAATATTAGAAAAACACCATTTTGTATGTTTAATAAGGTCAGTCATGACCGCACGAAGCGCGGGTGCATTACCTAGTGATTTATAATTGATGATTAAGCTAGGGACTATGTATTATTCCGTAACTTAAAGTACATCTACAACTCATAAATGCGGATGCATCGGTGTTATATTGGGAGAATATATATTAAGTAATTTTAAGTGTTACACCAAAGTTATAATGAAAACAGAACACTAAAGAAAACGTTAAAGTTTAAAGGTTCATTATGGAGGAATATTTTAAATGATCTAATATATCATCTAAATTTGTACGATAATATGTCCTAATATATAAGGATATAGAAGGTGCATGACATATCAAATGAAAGTTGTTTGAATATAGTTTCCATCAAATCAAACCTCTTTTCAATATGACTTCGGAATAAAAAGTTATGGACATTCTATGAAAGACACATGCACAACCCAATCATTGTGGGACATGTGGCACTTTAAGGAAGTCGACCAAAAGTTACGTTTGTATAATGAAAATTACAGATTTCATTTCATATATACCTAAAAAGCTCAATGTTCTGTTTCTAAGAGTTTTCTTCATCCTTTCTTCATAACACATCAAGGGTTCTTCATTTCTAATATTCCCAAGCTTAAGGTAAGTTACGTTTTTCGAGAATAAAGTGTCCCCATCTTTATAGACCATAATTTTATGACCCGCCACTTGATATTGAAGGGGGAATAACCTAGATTCTTGGAGAGGATTATAGAAGACTCTAGATTCTTGTGAAATATTGTAGAGAAGTCTTGAAAGACATAGAGTTCTCTAGAATTCTCTAGATTGTTTAGAGAATTCTAGAGTAGGAACTTCTTTGTGAATATGAAAAGACTTGTATAGAATTTTTTATTTATACTTAAGCCCCTTAGGAGTAGTATAAATAGAGGGGGCATTCATTTGTAACAAACCATCAAGAAATCAAGCATTCTTCCAAGTAATACAAAGCCTTCTTCATAAAATCTCTTTCTTACAATCTAGAGTTTCCTTAGCGATCTAGTCTTAAAGTCTTACTTGAGCTTGCAAGATCATGAAAGATTAGTGAGTGAGTTATGAAGTGCGGCACAGAAGTCTTAGTTGAAGTCTAAGTGTGGGACAACATGGTATCAGAGCCAGGTTCTACTAAGGGAAATAACAAGTGAGAAAGAAATCAATGCCACTACTGCCACCAAAGTTAAGCAAGATGTTGAAAGGAATCAGTGCAGGGAAAAGAAAAACTCTAAGAGGAATGAGAAGGTGCAACTCGAGCCTACACCAAGTGAGGCCATAACATCCTACTCATTCTCGGCCACTGAGGTGAGTGAAAATGAGCGAGGTGAAGATCCCGTGAATGTCACACCCTCTATGTAGTAGATCGTAAGGGTAGATGCTACCTAGCAAGTCGTAGAAATATTGGGCAAGCACTTGAACAAGTTCGACGGCAAGTTCAATACTTTGGAGGAATTCACCCTTGAGGAGAATGACAATATTCAAAAGGAGTTGGATGTGTGCAAGGTGGCTGAGTACGAGATGAAGGAGATGATCACTTTCTTAGAGTGTCGGCTCATGGACGGCTAAGAACGATACAGACCATAAAGGCCGAGATAGCAGCACTCAAGGGAGACATTAAAGCAGGGAGATGTGTGATGTCCAATATAGACAAGGAGGCCAATATTGAGGCTCCCAATCCATATATTTTCAAAGGAGCCCATGATGCACAAGTGGTGGAGAACTTTTTTTGGCACTTGGATAATAACTTCAAGTGTAACAAAGTGAAGTATGATGAGACAAGGATCAACACGATCGTGATATACCTATAGGAGATGGCCATATTGTGGTGAAAGTGCAAGGAGTCCAATATTGAGAAGGGTCTATGCACCATCAAAACCTAGGAGCATTTTTGGGATGAGTTTAAGAAGGACTTTTTCCCCAACAATTTCATCAATGAGGCAAAAGGAAAGTTCTAGGAATTGAAGCAAGCGGGTAGCATATGGCCTATGTGAGAGAGTTCACTACCCTTACGCTTCAAATCCCCATCCTCACGGATGAATACATTCTCTAATAGTTCATGAAGGGGATGGAAATTTGGGCTAAGATGCAATTGGAATATCATCAAGCTAGCCCCATTGGTGAGTCCATCACCCAAGACGAAGCCCTAATGAACTTTAGGCATAAAAGGCATGACAGAAACAGTTACACCCCACACTCTTGAGCTCAGAATGTCTCTTAAGCTTCATAGAAGTTATCATGTGGGCTGAATAATATACGACACTATCAAACAACTCTAAGGAAGGAAGAATGTGATACCCCATAGTAGGGAAGGTTGGAAATAGGGTTATGAGAATTCAGAAGGAGTTGGAGGCTAAGTAATGAGTCATAGGACTCGACTTACCTATGTAAGCTATTAACTTAGAAGTCTTACATACTTAAGCTACTTAAGTACATACCTAGCTTGTGTAGCAAAGATTACATAGGTTCTTAAAATAAGATGAGATTACGAATACACGAGAAAGAGGAAAGAATGACATGTGGCATCAAGGAGGGAGTGACATATAGTAGCAGCTGAAGAAAGCAGGTGACTCACCTTCCTACTTGGGGGGTGGACCCTACTGCCATGTGGCAGCCCCTCATGGGGTGCATGGATGCGTTGGACCAATATGGGTTGGACATGTGTCACCCTCAGGGGTTGACACATGTCATCTCCTAGGGAAGAATATATATAGATGTTATGTGACTAATAACTTCATTTTCCATCCAAAACTTCAGCCAAAAGAAGAGAGGAAAAACATAGAGAAAAAGAAAGGCAGCCACGACTTGGAGGAAAAAAGGTAGGTTCCCTAATTTCTTTCCGTGAATTAATTATCTAGGGTAAACCATGATTATATGAAGGTGTTAATAATGTAACTTTATGATTTGAAGCAGCACCAAACAAATAGCAAACAGCCACGACATTTAAGCCACAATTAAGGAACTTTTAAGGCGGGTTTTGGCAAGTTTAGGCAAATTTCTGATAAGGTAAGGTCTTTCCTTTCAATTTGGAGTTGTGGTGTGTTTATGGGGTGTATTACATGCCTTATATGTATCTGTAAGTACAAAAATTTCATAGAGATGATTGAAGTTAGAAACAATCGAAATTATAGTCGTTATAGTTAAATATAAATCGAATAAAGTGTTGTGTTTGTGATGTTGCGGCTGCCGGTGGTGTGATAGTGTGTTGCAGGGATGGAATAGAGTATAAATAGGGTGTGGGTGCTGCTGGTTTCAGACACACGATCCTCCATTTCGTATAATTAAAGATTTTACAAAATAGAGATTAAAAACCCTCTTTTGGTATCGTAGTTTCGGGCGAGTTGTTTGGAACTTGTATTGCGTTGTTTTGTGGTATTTCAATGTTGTATATCTTCTAGATTTTGTGGTTGATATGGTTTCTAAGGTTTGGAGATTAAAACGGAATTTTTGATGGGGCAAGTTATAGGGGAGGTGCTTCCTGATTTCCGTTAACTCCTTAACTAATTAAGCGACTAGTCGAGAAAGGTGTGTGAGGAAGTGAGTTCTATGAATGCTCGAATGTAACTTAAGATGCTGGAAGATCGAGGTTTGTTGATATTCGTATTTCTTCTATGTTAAATAGGTTCAGAGAATGACGACGCGAATGTGGATAAGAGGAATCCGTAAGAGGTATGTAAAGCCTATGCTTTCTCTTCTTTGGCATGTCTTAGATATAAGTAAAAGATGATACGATTGCTGAGGTTATTGCATTCCTAAGTGTCTCTTATTTACTTTTTGATATCGAACTCCTATAGTAGTTGAACTATTTCCCTAGAAACTTCTATATGTTAAAGAGGTAACAAATGTACAGGCCCCTAGTCTTAAAGACTACGTGATAAAAAGTGGTTCTGGTTCCATAAGCGATTTGTCCTTACTTTAGTACATGTCTAGGGTCCCCCGATATTACACTTTATATAGCCTCTAATGGCATTTGGAAGGCATTCGAGATGACTACGCTACTACTCGAGTCCTCAAACAAAAGCTGAACCTTCTTATATAGTCGAGTCTTTGATAATAATTTAAATTGCATATAATTACTCACTAGTCTACTCGTGTATACTATAACACTTCTTTCACCAAGTTCGAAGATGGGTATGTAATCGTGTACAGTTCACTGCATTATCAATCGAGTCTCTCACTAAAGGGCCAAGTATGCTATATGAAGATATTATAATGCGATGGCATTAACAACTCATCGATTCCCTCACTAGAGGGCCAGGTACGTATGTATATATATGATGATGTGATTTGATATGGTGGTGATGGTGTCGGGCCCTATGATGGTCTTACAAATATGATTCGCCGGGTCCCTGAAAGGGCCATCTATATTGTATAATTTGAGCATGCATATTTTTATAATTCACAAGGTACATGTATAGAGGTTTCTTATATGATATATTTATCCCTTGCTTCTCTGTTTCAGATGTTCTTCCAGTTACGCTATGGTATATTTTACATACTCAGTACATATGTCGTACTGACCACCTTTCTTCGGGGGGGCTGTGTTTCATGCACATAGATATAGATGTTCATTTTAGAGATCCACTAGTGTAGGATTTCCACTCAGGTGTGTTGGAAGTGCTCCGCTGTTCTAGGGCCTTACTTTTGATGCTGGTCATTTGATATATATATTTGTTTATTTAGGGGTACATCGGGGGCCCTATCCTGCAATATGACACAGTTAATACTCTTAGAGGTCTATAGAATTGAGTATATGGGTTGTTTGTGAGTCTGTTCATTTGTAAATGTTTTTATATTATGGTAGCCTTGTCGGCTTGCATGCCCTTCCTTGATATAATACGAATAAAAGAGGCTACATGTACATGAAAATGTTTTTACCCACTGGGGTTACTATGTATAGTCCTTATATTTGAAAGATATGTATACAAGGGTCCAGGTAAGACCCCAGTCGCAGTCTATGGGGTTGGGTCATGACAAATGTGGTATCAGAGCAGTTCGTCCTTGGAGTGTCTATAGACTGTGTCTAGTAGAGTCTTGTCTATCAGTGTGTTGTGCACCACATCTATAAACAGGAGACTACAGGACATTTAGGATGTTATCTTTCTTTCTTGTCTTTGATTGTGCGATAGAGCTGTTCTATTAGGATAATCCCTCCTTAACAGACTACTAGAGGTATAGTAATACCTCTAAGGGAAACTTGTTTCTGACCTACTTTCTTGCAGGTGGGTATAGGTTGAGGTGAAAAATGAAGGGACCAGCTTTAGACAGTAGATGAGGTGCGGAGAAGGCCCCCACGGTACACAGAGGACCCTGATTATGTTAGAGACTGATCCCTCAGTTATTCGATTGAGACTAATCTCTTCGAAGACCCTGATTATGTTAGAGTTTGATCCCTCGAAGGGCCCAACAATGGAGTCCCCAAAGCATTTGACGACCAGGGAAATAGCTCCGGAAGCCACGCCAACTGCTCATATGATAGAGCACTATATCCAGCCGGCTTCTACGGCAAGTGTCACGGCATATTCGAGTCTTTTATCTTGGTCATCAGTAAACCAAGAATTACCTGGATATCGATGTCATTTTGATTCAAGCAAGGAAGACGACGAGGGACAGACAAGCATGCGGCAACCGAATGGAGATGGGGAGCACACTTCACCTCCTAGGTCACCGGGTCGAATTAGGGACTGATCGATTACAGGTATAGGAGGATGATAGATTAAGTTTATTAGCTATATAGGGAAATTTGTTCGTTTTGGTTTGGTTTAATGTAGGAAGCCCTGTATGGCATTAAACTGAGATGTTATAAACACATGTACATATTTTCCTTGTGAGGTGTTATTATGGTGATATAGTATGATATGGATGTATATATACGTTGGCCTCGCATGGCATTATTGGTATTTCATGAGTGCAGGTATGGAGATAGTAAGAAATACAGAGGAAACTCTGCCCAAATTTTCCTAAAAATAAAAGAAGAATAAGATACAGGGTTGTCGTATGCCTCGTCCATAATAAGAAAAAGATTTGACTAAACTACGAGTATGGTTGACCTCGGGCACTAAGTTAATTACCGAAGTGATGGTAATAGTAGTGAGGAGGTCAATATTGGCATGGAAAATAGAAAAGAAAATAGAGGATGAATAATAAGACTTACACAGGTTCATAGGGAAGGTTCAGAATAAAAGGAACAAGTGGTACACTATGCACTCCTCAAAAAGAAAGAGATGAGATAGGTTGGGACCAAAAAAAATATTACTTCAAGAGAATTTTGGACACTTATTGTCGGAATATAAATGCTACCCAAGTAAGATTGAAGCGACTACAAGTATTAACTAACTAGTAACCAGAATACATAGAATGTGGCTTTGGATAAATTGCTACATTAATTATATTACTCAAGTACCAACCATCAGATAGGATTTTATATGATATATCGAGAATTTGGAGCACCTTATGATTATATTAGGGTTTCGTACATGGGTAACCTAAAGTATAGGTAATATTAAGGAAGATATGGATATAGTGCGGTATACCAAATATGTTGGAAAAGAGTCATATATATTTAGAAAGTTAGAAATAAATAGACAATGACATAGATACACCCTAAAGGGGGGAAGTGGATAGGAAAGACACACGCGTAGGATGAAGACAATCAACACTACAACATGTTAATGTGAACACTTAAACTTCAAGTGAGATCCCATGTTGGAACGATTTAACAAGATCTAAATGCCAGCAATAAATGAATATAAGCTAGGATATCTGAGACAGTGCGGGGAATTATTAGCAAAGACCTCGAATGGTATGACACCGTAGAATGGGTGTATATAAAAAAGATGAATATGAAAAAGAGAATAATAATGAGTGATTTAAAGGTATTTTTAAGAATAGCAAGGCCATGACTAAAGGTTGGGATGTCGGCAACAGAGTTTTTATCTACTGATATTGTGAAATACAATTAGCATGAGATAAAAGAGAAGAAATCCCACCTATGGTGGAAGTAAGAAGACTCAAAGATAAGTAAAGGAAGCAGGACATGGGTCATAAAATCGACTGCGAATCCCTGTCGATACAATGGCATATGTGGAGCAGAGTAAGCCAAGAGTAGGGGATACTATGAGTGGAATTAACTGCACTTGGTGCAAATTATACAAGAATAGTTATGCAATCTACGAATGTTGATATGCAAAGAGTGAGATCAAGTGATTACTTGGTGAAGATAATAAGGAGTCAGGAATAGCAAGGTGATTGCCAAAGTTCGAATGCATTAAAGAAAAGTATAAGATGATTTGAGGCAAAACTACTAAGATATAATCAGTGTTGAGGAAAAAAGCCATAGTGGAGCCCTATCATCAACCTAAGGAGGTAAGGGACTAATATGGCGACGCTAAGGCATCTTCTAGACTACTGCAAGAACCTACACATGTTCGTGTAAAGATTATAATATGATGTGTGGTTAGAGAACTGGAATGAGGGTCTGAGTAAAACTACAGTAGAACATTCCTAGAGTGTTACAAGTTGGGCTAAGAGAATTATAAAATGGGTTAAGTAAGACGATCAGAATTAGTTGGTTGCTAAAAGCTGGTGAACTTGTCTGCCAAATCGTTTTTTGAATTATACCCGTAGATGAGAGACAGCGCACAGAGCAACTATGTACAACGGTTATGTAGGGGAAACCCCAACATTATTTAATATCCAACCTTAGGGATTGAGCTTAGGAGCTACATAATAGAATGAAAATTAAAGCCTTTTAAAAGAAGATGAGAGATAATACATAGGGGCCGGTGATTCCAGAATATGGACTTCACTACAGACTTATTTCGTGCCTTATGGAAGAATGATTCCATATTGGCCATTATGGATAGGCTAATAGGAATCAGCCCACTTCCTTCCAATTAGGACCGTATATTCAGCCAAGAAATATACAATACTATATAAGACCAAAATAGTAAAACTTCGCGGGATCCCTATAGCTATGATTTCAAATAGAGGAGTGTATGATAAGAAGGAGATTATGAGATTTTGGTGATGCTATATAGAAATACAAAGAGTAGGTAAACCAAGGGACCAAAGGGATATGTCCGTGGTTGAACTAAAGATTTACCCCAATACCAGTTGCAAGATAAAAAAAAAAGGGGCAAAGCGAAACATGAAGCCTAGCGAGACAACGCTAAGGTAAATCTTGAGCTAAGTTGAGTTCCTTCGTATATTATTTCAAAGATTAAAATATAATGTGTGATAGGGAAATTGAATCCAAGTCGGAGTAAAAGGAGCAGGAAAGAGTTTGAGCTAACGATGAAGCAATGACACAAGATCATGTACCTAGAACGTTGTAAATTGGGTCAAGGAAGTTGAAAAAGGGTTTAAGCAAAACATACATGGTTGATTGGTTGCTAATAAATGGTGCACTTAGATGACAAAGTCCTTCAGAGCTATACTAATTAATAACGGATAAAGTATAGAGTTGCGATGAAGATCGTTGCATGAAGGAACTTCAGCACCACTCAACAGCCAACTCTGAGGGGCAAAAAACAAAATTAAAAAAAGTAAGGGTACCAGTTGGTATCATCCAAAGAAGACAAGAAGTAATACACCAGATCAAAGATTCCATAATACGACCTTGGTTACAAGACTCACTTTGTACTCCATGGGCGTATGATTCTATATGGGGTTGTTGTTAATAGATTAACAACATCAGCCCCTATGCATTACTCAAGCCTACCTGTTTAATTGAAATTGGGTAAAGTCATAGGTTAAGAAGGTAATAAGACTCTATGTATTTCCCATAGCTATTGTCTCAAACAAAGAAGCCCAAGTTACAGTCAACTATTGAAAATCAGCCTACGAAGAGATTGAGAAGACAGATAGATCTTTGTACAACATTTTTCTCTCAGGTTAATGGACAAACTGAGCTTACTGGCTGAAGGCTAGAAGATATATTGTGGCTGGTGTTGTTGGATTTAAGGGTAGCTAGAACGATCATCTACCACTTATTGAGCTGCCTACAAGAGTAGCTACCATTCCAGTTTCAGATGGCCCCATACAAGACGTTATATTGTAGAGTGTGTAAGTCCCTCTATTGGGGCAAAGACTAAAAGGCCCCGACATAGTTGAGAAAGCTATTAATTAGCAACCTAGAGTCGGTAGAAATGCTATGCAGATAATCAACATTACTATTCAGAGTTCAAATTAATGATTGGGTGTTCTTAAAGGAGTCACCCATGAAGGGAGTAATAACATTCGGTAAGAAAAGGAAACTTAGCCCAAAATACATTAGACCTTATTAAGTTGCTTATAAGATGGACAAAGTTGCCTGTAAGTTAGACTTACTGCCTGATTGCAAAACTATACACAGCACATCAGATACGGATGCTTCATAAATGTACTGGTGATCCACCCAGAGTATGTCCCATAAATGATGTCCATGAAATGGAAGAGTATCCTAAGAGGAACAGCCTATCGCCATCCTGGATCGACAGATTAGAAGATTATGGACTAAGGACGCAACTTCTATCAAGGTGTTGTGGTGAAATAGGAATCGTGAATAAATGACTTGGGAAGCTGAAGAGGAAAGGAAACACATTTTGTAGCAGCTCTATACCTGTGACTTCCAAGTTTTGGGAGGGATCTTTAGTTGTTTATATCATATTTTGGTTTACTTCCACTTATTCTTTCTGCCTACCTTTATAATTCATCACTCTTATTTAGTTTCTGCCCTCAAATCCATTACTTGAAGTTCTAGGTTGACGAGTTGGCTTAACTACTAGAGGGTTATAGTAGGTGCCATCATGACCTAAGGAATTGGGTCGTAAAAAGTTGGTATCAGAGCCCCCGGTTCATTGGTCTCACTTGTACAGAGCTAATGTCTAGTAGAGTCTCGCAGATGGGTATGGAGATGTCTGTAACTTATCTTTGGAAGGCTACAGGATGTCATTAGGAACATTCTCTATGTTGTATCATTTCATGCAGTATTGTGTCTTATTGATTTCGTGAATTCTCATTTATTCCACTCTTTTATAAGAATGATTTGTACACATGCTTCCACTGGTCATGATAACGCACCAAGGCCTGGCATGCTTAGAGGTCATCCTCATGGGACAGGTAGGGGAGCAGCACCAGCTCTTAACCCAGAGATAGAGCTAGAGCGGGTAGAGGAGGATCAGGACGCTCTTATTCATAATTTGCTAGAAGGACCACCACCACCAGCACATCCTCCAGCTGTACCAGTTATGACCCCAGCACTACAGGCAGCGATTGTGTAGCTCCTCATGGCTATTAGGGTTGAACCGTAGGCCCCGACCCCAGTAGCGGGCATACCAGCACCGCAGGATCCGCCCATTCAGTCGGCACCTGAGGTTCAACTGCCTCCACCTGTTATTATACCCTCGCCAGCAATTTTAGAAGGTATGATGTCATTACAGGATCAGAAGATGTTAGGGGTATTTTAGAGGTTGTCACCCCTGACATTTTCTGGAGCCATTGGCGAGGATGCCATGGAGTTCTTGACTACCTATAAAGAGTAGCTCTATTTCTTGTGTCTTGTGGAGTCTAGAGGCGCCGACTTCACTACTCACCAGTTTAAAGAGGCAGCCAGATAGTGGTGGCGCTCTTATTTGCAGTCTAGACCAGCTGGGTCACCACCATTAACATGGGCCTTATTTTTAGAGGTTTACTTGGCTCGATACATCTCTAGGAGTGTTCAGGACCGACTTTGAGATCAGTTTACTCTATTGGAGCAAGGCCACATAATGATTACAGAGCACGAGGCTAGATTTCATTAGCTTTCCCGATATGCCACTATGATTCTACCCACTGAGGAGGAGCGGGTATGATGTTTTATGTGAGGATTAAGACCTTACCTAAGGTTGGGGACCAAGCACCTTATTTTTGTGGGCGCTCTTTCTAGGATGTAGTGGATCATGCCCGCATGATTGAGATTATTCATCACCAGGCCTAAGGGGGCAGCGAGAAGAGACCCAAACATTAGGGTAGCTATAGTGGGTCCCATTCTAGAGGCTATGATAGATATGACAGGCCCTGCCAGTAGTTCCAGCAGAATAGGTACCAGCAGAGTCAGTCCAGCCAGCCGATTCATGTCTCTCTGCCAACAGTTGAGGGTAGTCACCTCCATTCGGGGAGTTCCACTGCAGGGCAGAGCTCGAGGGATCAGGTTTGCTTCCTTCCTATCGTGGATGTATTATCACGGGTCACTCAGCTTTAGGATGTTTCGATTGTGGCTCATTGGAGCACTAGTATAGCGAGTGTCCCAACAGGGATAGACCGTTGGTAGTAGCACCACCTCCACTAGGAGGTATAGATCGGTGTTTGGGGAGGTTCCCGGGGAGAGAGGTCAGGTGGTAGGGCAAATGTTCATGGGGGAGGCCGATAAGGCCACTTCTATATTGCTCCGGCGAGGGCAGAGGATTAGGCATTAGATGATGTTATCACAAGTACTATCCTTATTTGTCAGCAGACTGCTTCAGCTTTATTTGATCCAGGTTCCATGTATTCCTATATGTCGATATATTTTGGTCTACATCTGGGTATTCCCTTATGAGTCACTTAAGGTCCCATTACGTATTTCGACCCTAGTAGGGGATTCTTTAGTAGTGGATCAGGTTTGTAAATCCTATGCGCTGACTATTCAGGGGCATGAGACTCAGGCAGATCTTATTTTTCTTGATATGCTAGACTTCCATATTATTCTAGGCATGGATTGTCTATGCCCTCATCATGCAGATTTGGACTGTTATGCTAAGACTATTATATTAGCCATGCCTGGTATTCCTCCAGTCTTATGGCAGGGTGTTTATAGCCGCTTACTGACTGGGATCATGTACTTTATATGGGCCCAATAGCTAGTTGCATCTGGGTGCTTGGCGTACTTAGCATATGTCCATGATGTGTCCAGCGAGGCCCCTACTAATGATTCAGTCTCTGTAGTTAGGGAGTATACTGATTTCTTCCCTACTAACCTATATGTTCTACCCCCAGAGAGAGATATTGACTTTGTCATAGATTTGGAGCTGGAACTAAGCCTATTTCTATACCACTTTATCATATGGCCCCTGCAAAGCTCAAGAAGCTCAGCGTGCAACTTGAGGATCCTCTAGGTAAGGGATTTATTCACCCGAATGTGACGCCATGGGGTGCGCCCATCTTGTTTGTTAAGAATAAGGATGGGACTATGTGGATGTGTATGGATTACAAACAACTGAATAAGGTGAAGGTGAAAAACTATTACCCCATGCCTCGTATCAATGATCTATTCGATCAACTTTAGGGTGCAATCATTTTTTCTAAGATTGACTTGAGGTTTGGCTACCATTAGTTGTAGATTAGAGCAGATGACATTCCTAAGACTACTTTTTAGACTCGCTATGGCCACTATGAGTTCTTTGTGATGTCTTTTGGGCTTACCAATGCCCCTGCAGCTTTTATGGACCTTATGACTAGAGTATTCAGGCCTTATCTTGACTTCTTCGTGATTGTATTCATTGATGACATACTTGTATACTCGTATAGTAGGGAGGAGCACATGCAACACTTGAGGGTTGTGCTCCATACTTTGAGAGATTAGCAGCTTTATGCTAAATTCTCAAAACGTGAGTTTTGGTTAGAGTCTATGGCATTTTTGGGACATGTGGTGTCCAGAGAGGGTATCAGAGTGGATTCGGCGAAGATTGAGACTATTTGTGGTTGCTCTAGGCCCACATCTATTACAATTATTCAGAGTTTCATTATATTGGATGAGTATTATAGATGATTCATTGAGGGTTTCTCTACCATTGCAGCCCCATTGATCTATTAACCCGCCAAGATATTACCTTTTGTGTGGTTCTAGGAGTGTGAGTCGAGCTTTCAAAAGCTTAAGGAGTTGCTTACCACCGCTTTTGTTCTGACTCTACCAGTTGAGAGAGAGATCTTTTTGTTATATTATGACGCTTCTGGTATAGGTCTTAGGTGTGTACTAATACAGCGTGGCCGAGTTATTGCTTATGCTTCTAGATATTTGAGAGTGCATGAGAGCAACTACCCCACCCATGACCTGGAACTGGTAGCCATAGTTTTCACGCTCAATATGTAGAGGCATTACTTATATGGAGTCCATTGTGAGATATATATAGATCACCACAACTTATAATACATTATGAGTCAGAAAGATCTTAATTCTAGACAGCGGCATTAGATTGAGCTACTGGCTGATTATGACATCTCTATCCTCTACCACCCAGGCAAGGTGAATGTAGTAGCAGATGCCTTGAGCTAAAAGATGGGAAGTATGTGTAGTTTAGCTTACTTGTCTACTTCGGAGTAACCCCTAGCCTTGGACATCTAGTATTTGGCTAATCAGATGGTCAAGTTGGAAATCTCAGATTCCAGACCAATTTTGGCTTTTGTGGGAGCTCGATCATCTCTACTAGACCAGATTTATGGCTGGTAGTTTGAGGATGGAGCATTGGTAGAGATTTGAGAGTTAGTATTTCGAGGCGAGGGTGCCCAGGCTTCTATAGATTCGGATGGCATGCTACGGTTTGATGGTTGCCTTTGTGTTCCCAGAGTTGGAGACTTCATTCAGTTGATCCATCACGAGGCCCATAATTGCATATATTCTATCCATTCAAGCACCATGAAAATGTATCAGGATTTAAGATAGCATTACTGGTGGAGTGGTATGAAGAGAGATATAGCTCAGTATATATCCCATTGTTTAAGTTGCCAGTAGATTAAGGTGGAGCATTAGAGGCCTGGTGGAGTCTTTTAGAGATTACCCATTCCCGAGTGGAAATGGGAATGAATTACCATGGACTTCATGATGGGATTTCCTCGATCATCCAGAGGTAATGATGGTATTTGGTTCATTGTTGATCGATTGATCAAGTTAGTGCATTTCTTGCTAGTACGGTCCACTTTTATTGCAGATCATCTAACTTAAATCTATATTCAGGAGGTGGTCCATCTGCATAGGGTACCGATAACCATTATATCAGATAGGAGATCTCAATTTACTTTTAGTTTCTGGAGGGCCTTTCAAAGAGAGTTGGGCACCCGGGTTGATCTTAGTATGGTATTTCATCCACAAACCGATGGTCAGTCGGAGTGTACTATTCAAGTTATGGAGGATATGCTGCGAGCTTGTGTATTGGAGTTCAAGGGTCATTAGGAGTAGTACTTAACTTTGGCAGAGTTTGCGTACAATAACAACTACCACTCTAGTATTCAGATGGCCCCGTTTGAGGCTTTATATGGTAGGCATTGTCTCACTCTGGTTGGTTGGTTTGAGTCTTCAGAACCTGGGCCACATAATACTGATTTACTTTGGGATGCCATAGCCTGAGTTTTGGTTATTCAGGATAGGTTGAGGAGAGCTCAGAGTAGGCACTAGAGTTATGCTGATCGTAGGCATCGACCCTTATGCTTCGAGGTGGGAGATCGGGTATTCTTACAGGTGTCGCCCTTGTCGGGCGTGATGAGATTCGGCAGGCGGGGTAAGCTTAGCCCCAGGTGTATTGGGCCATTTGAGATTCTAAGGAGAGTTGGAGAGGTTGCCTATGAGTTGGCATTGCCACCAGTATTTTCAGCTATACACCCTATTTTTCATGTTTCTATGCTGCATTAGTACATTCCAGATGAGTCTTACGTGCTTCAGTATGAATCTGTTGAGTTTGATGATCATTTGACTTTTGTTGAGAAGCCAGTTGCTATTATAGCCAGAGATATTCGGCAGCTCCGTTCTAAGTCCATCTCTGTGATTAAGGTCTAGTGGTGTAATCTTCCGATTGAGGAGGCTACATAGGAGACCGAGTAGGAGATGCAGGAGTAGTTCCCCAGCTTATTTGGCCATTTGGTATACTCTTGTCCCTATTTTCGTGAATAAAAGTTCTTTTAGTAGTGGATATTGTAATGACCCTCAAGGTCATTTTTGGATTTTTTGTAAAATGACCATTTTGCCCCTTCCTTTAGTTGTCCCGAGTCATTTTTGATTGGTATCGGGTGTTGATTTTTAGAAAATCCTATAAAAAGTTAAGTCTTTGGAATTTTTGAGTTTTCATAAGCTTTAAGTACTAGAAAGTGGTATTTGGCGTCAACTAGAGCTATGAGTCTCGAAATGGAATTCTGTCGATTCCAGCAGCTCCGAAATGTCGAAATTGGCCTAGGAGAGTTTACAGAATCAGTTTTGGAGTTATGATGAAGATTTGAGGCCTTGAGTTGAGAGTTTGAGGAACTTTAAGCCAAGGTTTGACTTTGGTCAACTTTTGGTGTTCTGATTCTCGGAATGGAATTCCGATGACTCTGTTGGATTCGGGAGATGGTTTTTGGTCTAGATGAAGTGTTGGTTGAATTTTTAGAGGTCCCGAGTCCATTTTGGTATTTTGAAGGCCAAGTTGGTTTAGTTACGACTTTTCAAGGATTGGGTTAATGTGACCTTGAATTCAAATTTTGATGGTTCCCTCAGCTTCGGAAGGACCAAATTAGGCTAGTAGCACTGTTGGAATGACTATTGAGGCAATCGATACGAGTTTGGGGCTATTTGGCGCTTTTGACTTTGAGAGTTATCCTATGAGTGACTTTGGTCAACATTCTTAGAAAAACAGCTCAAATGAAAATTCTGACAGCGCGGTTAGTTTTGTAATGTTGATTTTTGTCTAGAATGACCCTTCATTCGCTTTTCAAGGCTTCAGGACTAATATCAAGGCCCGTTGTGAAATATGGCTTAAAATGTCTCTTGGGTGTGGGATCCACTTTTTATTAAAATAATCTCATATGGGAATTCTGAATACGCCATTGAGTCCGAAACATCAAATTTAGTGGATTAGCATATTTGGTTTATTTTTATCAGATTCCGAACGAATTCCGAGCACCCCATCCGAGATTTTAGATTTTTCAAATCTGAAAATCACAGCAACAGCAACAGTCCCATTTTTGGGGTTTTTCTCCAACTTTAAAACACCATAAAATGAGTATTAGGGCTCCAAATTGGGTGATTCAAAAGGCAAACTTATGAGAATTTTCGTGGATAACACATTGGAGATTGAAAACTGATTTGAAGCATTCGATTCGGGTAAAAATTGTAATTTTAATTGCAATTGTGTCCATTTTTGAATTGAGTTTTTTGAAGAACTTTGAGTAATTATTTCTTGACCTATATAAATCCAATTTTGGTGATTCAAGGGTCCAAATTCAAGAGAATTTTGTGAGGAATCTCGTGGTTTCTCAGAAATGCGATAGGAAGCTTCGTTTGAGGTAAAAATGCATTTTTAGTTTCTGATTTAGTTATTTTTGAAATGAAATTTTATGGAATTTTGGAAGAGGGTATCTTGGTCAATATGACTCTATTTTGAGTGATTCTTGAGGCTAGATTATGGAGTTTTTCGCAAGGATCATCATAGTATAATTTGTTTGGGTTGAAAGAGTCTTATTTTTTTAGAATTCGCTAATTTTGATGCTTCCATTTTTGGTCCTTTAATCGAAATTTATGATTTTTGGTTGAATGTCTGTCCCACATAGTTTCCCACTCCGAATTATGTTATAAATCTGATTTGTAAGCTTGGGTGACGTTTAGAACCTGTTTTGGGTGTCAAATCCATAATTTCGGATGCAAGTCCCACAATTTCCATTTTAAACACCAAAATTGGTCAGTCTCCCAAAATTATGAAATTACTGACTAAATGACCTTATTGAAGTCGTGGTTCTGTTTTTGATAGCGTGGCAGCATTCCAAGGTAGTTCGTAAGAGAAAATCTTCGGTATAGTGATTTGGAGCCTGCGTGTTTAGCCTACAGGTAGGCTACGGTTTTACCTTTCTTTAGATTGAGATGGAATGTGTTAAAGCACGTTGAAATAGTAGGAATTTGGGGTGGGTAGTTTGATTGTATATTTTAGGTGTTAGAAATTATGTTTTAGGCTTGTTATCGAGTTTTTTGGATATTTAAAAGCATGTGTATCTTGTCGTTATTTGTTAGTATTATAAGGAGAGTTGAATGAGCATGTTGTTGATATTGTGGGGTATGTTGGCCTTAGTATAGGATGTAAACTTGCTTTAGATGTCCCGGCGTCGCTCTGGTGGACTTAGATCCTTGTAGAATGGTATAGCGGGCTAGTGCCTGGTAGTTTGGCCTTAGTTAGGTGTTACCCTTACTCTTAAAAATATCCCCATCCATAAATTGATATAATCGTGACCTTCGTACTGTGTCGGTAACACTAGATTTTGTGATCGTTGACTTTGGCTCTGGTTTCAGTTTTAGCGGCATATCAGTTGACTCATTTGGAAATAGATTTTTAATACTGTTGTACTCTAGTTGGGAAGTAGAATGTTTTGTATCATGGGATAAATTATCTGTGAGCATCCAGGTACCAAGTCCCAACCTCCATTTTGAATTATTGGGGAGCATCTGGGTACTCAGCCCTGGCCTCTACCGGCTTGCTAGTATGACGAGCATCCGAGTACCTAGTCTCAACCTCGATCATACTGATGTATTACGATGAGCATTCGAGTACCCTGTCCCAGCCTTGACCGCACTTATGTATTGTGGCAAGCATCCGGGTACCTAGTCCTAGCCTTGGCCACTTTGAACATTCGGGTGAGCATGTGGGTCCCAGTCCTGGCCTTGACCCCTAAGTCACCACTAGATCAATTGACTCTTAGAGATTCTGGGTTTGAAAATGATATAGTACTTCAGCTCCTAACATCGCAGATTCTTGGTTCCTAGCCTTGGTAGTTATAGCTATTTTGTGTACTCGGCGGGCTTATGGGGGTTCGTCTGGGTTTTTATTTAACTTGCGCATGAGTGTCCTGTCTGGGTTTATGTAGGCCCAATTGGGTATAGTTAGCTGTAGTTCTCATAGGTAGTACTCTTTCCCCTTTTTTATGCTTATGTTAACTCCTATTTAGGCTATTCCTTTTTTTATATTGTTTTTACCTTTTCTGCTCAGTTGACCTATGATGCCTACTAGGTACCTATTGTCTTGGTACTCATACTACACTCTGCATCTACTTTTATGATGTAGGACGAAGCACTAGCTACCGTCGTGGATAGATCGAGCCTGTTGTAGTCAGCTTCAGAGACTAGGGTGAGCACTTGGCGTTTTTGGATCATTCCTGTCTCCTTCAGTATGGATCCCCCGTCTTTTGCCTTTTGAGACTAGTCAGATATTATATATTTTATGTCTACTTTCAGAACTTGTACTCGTCTTTTATTTTCTAGTAGCTCTGTACTGGGGACTTCTAGGTTTTGGGAGAGATCTTTAGTTGTTTATATCATATTTTGGTTTACTTCCACTTATTCTTTCTTCCTACATTTATAATTCATCACTCTTGTTTAGTTTCTTCCCTCAAACCCATTACTTGAAGTTCTGGGTTGACGAGTTAGCTTACCTACTAGAGGGTTATAGTAGGTGCCATCATGACCTAAGGAATTGTGTCGTGACAGACTCACTTTTGTTTATGGTCCAAATCCTCAATTTACTCCACCGGGTGGGGTTCAAGTCATTGCCTTGGTATTTTTGTCGTGGTTCAAGTCCTTGTCCTTAGTCAGCCGTGGTTTGAGTCCACCGCCTTTACCATCCTTCCTTCAAGTCCATCACTACTCATTAGCTTTGATTCGATTCCTTATCTACCATTAGCCCGGTTTGAGTCTGTGGTCTCTCATGCACGTTGTTCAAGTCTATGATTACTTATTTTTGGGGTTTGATTCCTTGGTCTCTCATGCATGTGGTTCAAGTCCATGATTACTTATCTATGAGGTTTGATTCCTTGGTCTCTTTTGCATGTGGTTTGAGTCCAAAATTATCTATCACCTTGGTCGAGTCCTTGGTTTCTTTCAAATCTCGATTCGAGTCCCTTGTTGTGTCCAAATGCACACGCAGGTGTATGGGGTCTTAACAGTAATATAGTGATCCTTTTTAAGAGTTGGATATCGAACCCATAGGAAAATTTAATTAGGCGTTTATTAGCTTTTCAATGAATCAAATTATTCATGCGTTTTTAATGAGTTGTGTTCATTTATAACTAAAATGATTATACCAAAAATGTTATAAGAAAATAATTCAAAGATATTAGAGATATTTTATCAATTTAAGGAAGAGTCCTACGGTTGTAGCACTTATAGATTTCTGATCTAACATACTTTACTTTGGTATCCAAGGGGTCTTTCGATTACTGATTTAAAGGATTGATTTTACAATTATGATCTTTCGACCTCTAATTGCCTACTTTTGTTTACAGCTTAACTATATTGTTGAGCGGGGGTAAGCATGAATCAACAAAAATGCATTAATCATATCATCCTATTTACTAACCAAACATGGTGTATAGATATGTGTCACAGTTATTCTACACACGAATTATTCTAGGCAATTATAGGACAAACATGCTCTCTATATTCTAGTGTTCTGTCCCCTTTTTGTCTTCCGAGTTTCGGGTTAACAACAAATTTATTGTAATGATGATCAAGCATTCAAATAATTAAAACAAGAATAAAGGAGTAATCACATACAAACACCCATTTCGAACCAGAGCAAATAAGATTAAAACCTTCATCTTATGGCTACAATCTAAGAACAAGGTGATTTAGCGACTCAAAATTTGTAACATAATTACATAAAAACTTGAATTCAAAAAGAAAAGAAGAAAATATCAGCTAAAAATAATTCTTCCTTCGTCTCCTTCAGTCCAAATCCAACAATCTGATCTACTTTTCAATAAAGTATATAAAGGTGCTATTAATAGCCCCAAAATACAGAGTTAAAGTAAGTGCACCGAAGGCCGTGACATGGACTTGGTTCTGTTAATTGCAATTTTTCATTATTTGCATCGGTGGAGATTTGTTCTATCCAGAACTAGGTCCGCGACGCGGATCTGGTGCGCAACACAATGTTGAGTCAAAAAAATTCCAATTGTTGGAATTAAATCATAAAGTTTAGTGCGCGATGCGGACATACTTCTTTATGATGCATTTTCTTCACATTTTGTTCCCAACTTCTCCTTTGATCTACACTTTCAATACGATCATGTTTTTAATATCCATTCTTTCGTAATTATCCCTACAAGTGTGTAATCATGTTGGTTGGTTACTATAATACACAAATATGCGAAAATATGAACTAAACTCTAGATATTTGCTCTCAACTTGACTAATGAGTTAGGACTTTATTTGCTATTGGGCACATAAATATACCCAAGATCACCACTCCATACTTATAGCTTTGTGCGTCCTAGAAGAAAATCCCAGTCTTATTCTTAAACTACCAAACACATGATATTTAAAGCAATTCGACCAAACCACAGTGATTGCATAATTAGCTTACATTACACACATATGTACAATTTTATTCACGTGACTAACTAACTCTACACCACATACACTCGAAAGTTGATTCTGTAATGAAACAAACTCATATGGCTTGTTTAATTAAAATTCATGCAAAATCACCATTTCTTGATTAAACATGTGCTCTCACCAAGAAAGTATTGCCCATACTCTCGCAGTTACATTCTTTATCAACAACAATGGGTATTTAAACAAAACTCGCTCACTCTCGCAAATAAAATCACAAGTTGCTCTAGATTAACCATAGGCTTACCCTTAGTGTATTCAGCAGTTCTATTAAGGCAGCTAAAACTTAAGGATCACTTAGGACTTTTTCAAGTTGTAATGTGGTCTAGGGGACAGGTAGGTAGAAATGTGGACATGTATAATGACTTGGTTCCTAATCTCTTTCAATACTCTACATTCATTAATTCCATACAAGTACTTCATAATCTTATTCTCACCACTTTTTATTTTGTTAGCTTACCCTTTCAATACATTTTTCTATGTAGGGGGTTGCTTCTTTCATGTACTCTCTTCAACAATAATATGGTTGGCGTTCTTTTCACTTTCCACATGCTTGTATTCCCTAACACAAGATTTTACTTCAATTAAATGGACCAATGGTTTTACTCTTAGTAACACAAGGTTGTGACCTTCCCATTTCTCCGCTTATTCTCTTCCAAAGTGCTTGGCTTCGTGGATAAAACTTATGGTCTTAGAAAAGAATGGGAATAGGCTTCAAACAAGGATGCCAAAGAATCAATTCAAAGGCTCAAAAGGGCTACCTATGGATTTACATTAAGGTGGGTATGACAAGTGGTTTTAAAATGAGGTTACCAAAGAATTGCCTAGATCCTTTCCCTAAATTCTAAACTTCCTTTGTTTTCACTACTCCTACACACGGGGAAAGTTCCAGCAATCAAGAGCAAAAAGGATTATACAGTTAACCTTACTCAAACTGCACATGTTTAATTTCAGAACAACAATTCTTCAAAATATTTCAACCGCAATCACATGAATTCAACATTATTCAAAATCTAATGATAGAGTCTTAGGTGTCTCAATTTATTCAGTTTTTATTTTTTAACCATTTCATCTACTACCTATGTAATCTGATAGTTTGGCAAAACACTTTATATATATTACAAATATCTAAAACAAAAAAATTAAACAGTTCAAAGGGACTATCAATGGCCAAATAACTGAAAATAAATTTCATAAAACCCAAAGTCAGTTAATAAGTAAAAATAAATAAATAATATAAACCAAAACAATAATACTGACAAAAAAAACACATTAACAAATCTAGATAAAGCAAAACATCAATCTGACAAAAGTAAACTGATGTAGCAATCCAAATAAATCAAAACATCAGACTAACAAAAATAAACAGATATAGTTTAAAGTAAATAGACATTCAACCCAATACTTAGAGTGGCCTCCAAATCTTAGTCCATATCTAAGCCAGTCCTCATCCTCACACAGTTCTTCTTCAGTTGAAGTGCGCCCTCTTGGGCAGTGTCGAAGAATCTCTAGGCCAAACATGTAGACTGCTATCATATCATCGCACCTCGCGCGTTCCTATATAGTAAGGACTGGTCCATAAGTGTAGTCTAGCCCTTTAATGTTGGTGACATCATAAGAATCTGAGGTAAGAGGGACCATAAAATCATATTGGTCTTCGGGGACCCCGACCCTTTGGCATATTTCCATGATGAGACCTCCAAATGTGTAGCCTCTACTTCGATCAACTCTGCACTTTCGGATAGTTGATTTGATAACAACACCAACATTTATGTCCATTCCTTTCATAAGGGCACAAACCAAACACACTCTGTCCTACGTTATTTCGGTGTAGTTGAGGCTTGGAATAAGGTTGTGCATGACAATTTTCACCCACACACGTGCTTCTTTATTAAGATGGCATATAGGAATGTGCTCTAGTAGCCCCGTAGCCCATGACGTACCCACTTTACTGTTGACCTAGGCCCATATAAAGTATGATGGACATCCCTGTATGGTGGTTGAATATTCAACTCTATCAAGGCAGTGGTAGCAACCTCTGTAGTTCCCAATATCTTGTTGATGGCCATTGGAGATAGAGGAACATCAACCCCTCACACTGTAAAGTAATGAGGGCGCTGATCAGGTTGATAATTTGCATAAAATTCCTGTACAACATGCAAATTGTATGGCTTCAGGTTAGAGAACAAGAAATGCATATTAAGATCCCCTATTCTCCTCATTATTTGTGGGTAGTCTCTGGCCAATTTTTCTTTATCAAATGGCATATCTGAAAGATTGTGAGACCTGGTATGTCGCTTGTACCAATTCTTTCTTATTGGATGTACCACTTTTAAGTGAAATCGATGAGATTGACCTCCAGGCATAGGTGGAGAAGGTGGTATAGAGGGTTCCCCTCTCTATCGTTTCCTACTACTTGGGCTTGCTAGTTCTTTTTTAGTCCTTCGGCTAGATGACATTTTTCTTCTGCAAACAAGCCACCCTAGATTTGCATTCCAACTTAGGCCAACTTCCCACACTTAAACATTTCATTAGAATATAAGTGATATGAAAGTACACAGACTTCCCATAATTTGAATAATATGTGCATACATGCTAACAAACCAACACATTCTTTAATTAATTAACATACTGAATTTAATATATATGAATTCACAGAGGCCTTTTGTATTTTAGCATTCCCTTCTAAAATAAGTATACATGATTCAAGCAATAAAGCATCATCCAAAATTAGATCCCCTAACTTCCAGCATATTTTCAACACAAAATTTATAATAATAGAAACTCAACCCACACTATTTTCACAAATCAATCCAACTTCAGTACAATACTTTATGTATACTTACTCAAGAGTTCAACATACATTATCCATAACAACCACAAACATCTATTTTCTCTAGCATCACAATTAGGGTTAGAGTTTAAGAACTTAACCCATAATCAATTAACCACAACAATCAATTTCTTAGCAGTTTTACACACATTAGAATTTCAATCTAAGAAAAATGAGAATCAATTACATTGAGTCAAAACCTAAGGCCCAAGAACTTATGTAAAATTCAACCATTTATATCATAAAAGTAGTTCAATAATACATATCTTGTTGGTGTGAATTAGAAACTCATAAAATCTTGCTTGAATTTGATAAGTGCATCGTGTATTTGCTTTAGAAAAGAGAAGTTGTTGAGAGTAGAAGAATGAAGGGAGGCTTAATTTGATGAAAATGGGGAGTTAAAAGGGTCTATTTAGGTGTTAAAAACTACATAGGTCAGTTAAAAACCATTAAAAATGGGTTAAAACCATCTGTTTAAAATAAAAGTTCCCAAAAAATATCCCAGGTTCGCGATGCAGACTTTTCACAGACCTCACTATTTAGCGTGACAAAATTTCAAAATTTAATTTGTACAAAAATACACCAGATCCTCATCGCGGACCTGGCACACACTTTACTTGGGACTTATTTTCACCAAAAATATTCAAAACATACCTGGGCAAATATTGAAATGAGATGGAGCAAGTCCATGATGCGGAGACGTCACGTACCTCACTATTTAGGACTCGTCCAAACTATCTTTTTATTATTATTTGTTTTTTACTTTGTTTTCGTGAATAACTTATACTATCATAATTATACACTAAAAGAATGGAATTTTAGAAAACTAAACAAATCCATTATAACCTCTAATTAAAATATTTTACACTACCTCACAAGTTTCCTCCCACACATCTCCTAATTTAAAGTCGCGGCACCACTCAGTTGTAGCTTCATTCGTTCTCAAGATTAATTTTTTCTTCCTCACGATCGATGTCTTGCCCAAATTACTGCTTAACACGTTGTCCATTCACCAAGAATATGGTCGATTTAGCGCAATTCCATATTTCCACAACTCCATATGCTGAAATTCGCACCACCTCAAATGGTCTACTCCATTTTGATCGTAGCTTACCTAGAAAAAGATGCAAATGCAAGTTAAAAAGCAAGACTTTTTGGCTTGGCTCAAATGTTCAAGCGAATATATACTTGTCATGCTATCACTTCATCTTCTCTTTATACAACTTTGCATTCTCATAAGAGTGGAATCTGAATTCCTCCAATTCATGGAGCTGATCCATATGCTTTCTACCTTCCAACTCCGGGTCTAGGTTCAAATTTTTGATGGCCCAATATGCTTGGTACTCCAGTTCTATCAGCAGATGGCATATTTTTTCGAATACCATATGGTACGGTAAAATGGCGATTGGTGTTTTGTATGAAGTCCGGTAGGCCAAGACCGATTCATCTAGTTTGATATCCCAATCCATTTTTGTAGTATTGATGTTTTTCTGAAGGATTTGCTTCATTCAAGATTTGATACCTTAATCTGTCCACTAGTTTGGGGGTGATATGCCGTGGTGACCTTGTGCCTGACACAAAATTTAGCTAACAATTTTTTTACCGTTTGATTTATGCAATGCTTACCTCCATCGCTGATGATAACCCTTGGAGTGCCAACCCTTGTGAAAATATGCTTCTTTAGGAAGCAATTTATCACTTTAGAGTTATTGGTTGGCAAAGCAATGGCCTCGAACAATTTAGAAACGTAATCAACTACGACCAATATATATTGATTTCCATATGACGATGGGAAGGGACCCATGAAGTCAATTCCCCACACATCAAAGATCTCTAACTTCAGGATACCATTCAATGGCATCTCGTACATTCTTGATATTGTTCCCAACCTTTGGCATTGATCGCAGATCTTCACAAATCATGCGGCATATTTAAATAAATTAGGCCAAAAGAAACCTAACTACAATACCTTATGGGCTGTTTGTTCACCTCCATGATATCCATTGTATGTAGATGAATGACAACTGTATAGAATTTGTTGAACTTCAGATTTAGACACGCATCTCCTTATCATTTGATCAACACCTCTTTTGAACAAATAAGGTTCATCCCATGTATAGAACTTTTCTTCCTATATTAGCCTTTTCTTTTATTGGGAGTTTGCTCCGAGGGAAATACTCCAGTCACTATGTAGTTCACAATATCTGCATGCCATAGGAGTTCTTGTACCTCTATTATAAATAGTTGCTCATCCAAAAACTCTTCCTTTATAGAATTTTGCTCAACTATATGGGATGAATCCTCTAATCTTAATAGGTGGTTTGCTATTTGATTTTCGCATACCCTCCTATATTTGATTTCAATATCGAATTCTTGGAGTAGTAAGATCAATCTGATTAATCTAGGTTTCACATCCTTCTTATTATACAAGTACTTGAGGGTTGCATGGTCAGTATAAACAATCACTTTTATACCTACCAGGTAGGAGCAAAATTTATCAAATGCATAAACTAATGCTAGTATCTCTTTTTCTATGACAGTCTAGTTTGCCTGAGCTGAGTCAAAAGTCTTGCTGGCATAATAGATAGAGTGGATAGTTTTGTCCTTTCTTTGTCCCATCACTGCTCCAACTGTTGTGTCACTTGCATCGCACATTACCACTAAAGGTAGATCCCAGCCAGGAGCTATCAGAATTGGGGCTTCAATCAACTTCTTCTTTAACAGTTCAAAGGCCTATAAACATTTATCATCAAAAATAAATTTTAACTCCTTTTCTAATAACCTGCAAATGGGTTTGGCGATCTTTGAAAAATCTTTGATGAATCACTTATAGAATTCGACATGACCTAAAAAGCTGCGGACACCTTTCATTGAAATCGGTGGTGGAAGCTTCTCGATTACTTCAAGCTTTGTCTACCTCCAAACCATCTTTTGTTACTTTGTGCCCCAACACAATACCCTCCTTTACTAAGAAATGACATTTTTTCTATCTTAAGACAAGATTTGTTTCCTCATACCTTGCTAGTACTTTCTCTAGATTATGCAAACAAAGATCAAAAGACTCTCCAAATACTGAAAAGTCATCCAAAAAAATCTCTACAAACTCTTCCACCATATCAGGAAATCTAGAAATCATGCACCTTTGAAAAGTTGCAGGAGCATTGCAAAGACCAAATGGCATACGGTTAAATGCATATGTACCATATGAGCATTTGAACGTTTTCTTTTCCTGGTCCTCCGGTGCAATGGTAATCTGGTTGTAACCCGAATACCTATACAATAAATAATAGTACTCTGGACCTGCTAACCTGTTAAGCATTTGGTCAATAAATAGTACATGGTAGTGATCTTTCCTTGTGGCATGATTTAACTTTCTTTAGTCCATCCATATATGCCAAACAGTTACTATTCTTGTGGGGATTAACTCATTCTTCTTATTAGTCACTACAGTCATTCCCTTTTCTTTAGTACACATTAAACTGGCTTACCTACTTACTGTCAGAGATTGGGTATATTATGCCTGCATCTAGACACTTAATTATCTCTTTCTTTACCACCTCTTTCATGATAGGGTTCAACTGGTATTGTATTTGTGCACTAGCCTTATGTCTTTCTTCCATGAAAATCCTATGCATGCACAAAATGGGACTAATACCGTGAAGATCAGCTATTTGCCATCCAATTGCCTTCTTATGCCTTTTTAATACCTCATATGATGTTGTGACCTACATCTTAAACAAAGATGATGAGAGAATTACAGGTAAGGTATTATTCACTCCAAGAAAAGCATACCTGAGGTGTGCTGGAAGTTCCTTCAACTCCAATTTAGTAGCTTCTTGCAGAGATGGCTTGGGTGAAGGACCCAATTCCCTATTCAAAGGTTCCATATTCTTTCTCCATATACTGAAATTTGGCATGTCAAGATCACTAGCTAACTCTGTAGCTTCTATGTCCTCTTCAATATCTTTACCCATCACGACTCTTTCCAAAGGATCTTTTACTAAAATGGATTGAGCTGAGACTTCCTCATCAATGATAGTTATAGAAGACAACTCTTTATAGACTGCAGGGAACTTTAGTTACTGATATACATCGAACACATCCACTTATTCATGTACTCTCATAGTCAATCTACCTACATCTACATCCCTAAGTATATCGCTTGATGCTAAGAGAGGATGCTCGAGGATAAAAAAACATCTGGGTCAGGCTCAAAATCTAATACAATAAAATCAATAGAAAAGATGAGGGATCCCACTTAAACTAACACATCCTCAATAATACCATCAGGTCTAGCTATAGAACGATCATCTAATTATAACAAAATTATGGTTGATTTAAGTTCTCCTAGACCTAATTTCCTAAGCATAGATCTAGGCATCAAGTTTATACTTGCACCTATATCACAGAGACATCTTACATTACTGTACTTACCAATGGTTACCTATACCTTGAAACTACCTGGATCTTTTTGTTTAGCTGAAAGCTTAACTTTGTTCAAGATTCTTGAACTAGACTCTTTAGTGAGTGCCACTGTTTCAAATTCAACTAACTTTCTCTTGTTGGCCATAATATCTTGGACAAACTTGTCATATTTTGGAATGCCCTGCAACACATCAATCAAAGGTAAGATAATGTGTACCTATGTAAGCATGTTTATTAATTTTTCAAAATATTCCTCCTCTTTCTTCTTTTTAAATTTTTGTTGGAATAGGGGAAGTTATTTTATTTTTAGCTCTAGCTCCATCTATGGTCGGCTAGATTCACTAGGTTCAATCTCCACAGCTTTACCTTTGCCTTCACTACCTGTGCTTTATGGCGCTAGCTTAACTAGTGCTCATCCACTTCCTGTACTCACAATATTTACCTACTTGGGGTTTGGATCAGTATTACCTGGTAAACACCTTGTGGGCGAGAATTTTGAGCAATTGCTATTTGTCCCACCTGTTTCTCTAAATTTTGAGTAGTGATATGATACTGATGAACATCTGCAGCTAGCTTAGCTTGGTCATTCATTAGTTCTTTAACAATGTCTTCCATACGCATATTTCCTGCACTACTTGATTGTTGTTACTCTAGTCTTACTGATTATAGTGTTGGCCTCCTCCTTGTGGTCTATATGGACTGTGGCCTTGATTGTTGTACTACTGCTAACTTCCTTGTGGTCTGAATTTTGTCTGCCATTGATGTTGGTTTTGCTGATTTCCACCCCATCAAAAGTTTGGATGGTTTCTCCAATTTGGGATGTAAGTATTTCCATAGTTCTAATTACCTCCACCCTTAGGTGCATTACCTATGAAATTCATCAACTAAGGATTAGCTCTATAATATTCTACCACACTTTGCACCACATGTGTTGTTGTAGAACTATATTCACCGGAGCTTGCTGTTGTCCTTTCGCTAAAGTGTTGAAATACATTGCAGCAATGTGTTCTATCAATTCTTTCAACATATCAACTTCCAACATGCCTGCTTTATTTTGAACCACAAGTCTAGAGTTTCCACCGTTCTACTTAGTATTTTCCTGAGATATGCGATTAAGCAATGTAACCGAGATCATCATCTATTTTCTCTAGTGCATGTCCATCTACCGTAGAGTTAAGAAGAATTTTGGGTTTTGGGTTCCAACCCTTCTATGAAGATGTGAACCAACACCTCATTAGCTTGATAATGGTGAGGACAACTAATGAGTAAAGATTTAAACCTGTCCCAAGATTAGTACAAATTTTCTCTATATTTTTATTTAGAGCTTAAAATTTCATCCATCAACTTAGTTGTCTTCCCAAAGAAAAGAACCTGATAAGAAACTTGTTAGCCAAATCATTCCATGAAGTGATTGAATTTGGTGGTTTTGAATTCAACTACCTCTTAGCTTTCCCTAACAAAGAAAAAGGAAACAATGTTAACCTCACATAGTCATGAGAAACCCCAATAGGCATATAAGTGTTGCTAATCTCCAAGAAGTTCTAAATATAGACTTGGGGATATTCATTAGGCCGACTGGTAAACCACCCATTATAGTACAGCAGCTATATCATGTTCTATTTCAGTTCAAATCTTCCTCCAATTGGTGGTTTCTGAATGATGGAGGTGACATTCGCTGTGAGTGGGTCTGCCACATCATGTACTGTCCTAGCTACCATCTCTACAGGTACCTCTATAGGCACTTCATTAGTATCACCCATATTTACTTATGGTATGGGATATAGGGCAGTTTTTCTCCTTCTTTGCTGATGCAGAAATCTTTCATGCTCAGTTAGCGGCTCGACAATGTTCCCACTTCTATCCAGTGTGCCTTTGTAAATTCTCCTACCATAAGTAAAAGCTAAGATCAAATTACTAACACGAACATAAATTAAAATATTTTCCCCGGCAACGGCGCCAAAAACGCATTGCGTACAAATGCACACGCAAGTGTACGCGGTCTAAATAGTAATATAGTGACCTTTTTAAAGATTTGGATATAGAACCCATAGGAAAATTTTAATTAGGCGTTGGTTAGATTTTCAATAAATCAAATTATTCATGCATGTTTTCAAGGAGTTGAGTTCATTTATGTCTAAAATGATTATACCAAAAACGATATAAGAAAATAATTCAAAGATACTAGAGAAACTTTATCAATTTAAGGAAGAGTAGGCTAGACAATTGCATCTTCTCCGTTTAGCAGTTGGTGAGTCCTCCTCATTCGAGGACTTCATGGAGTAGGTTAGTAGTTTAGATTTATTTCAAACTATTGTTCCATTTTATGGGTAGCTGGGCGCCATTTCCGTCGAATTTATTTCTTTCAGTTATTAGACGCTTAATTCAAACATTAGTTGTTTCAGATCTCCATGGATTTTCAGTTGTTTTATCCTGTTATAAGTTAAAAGGATTATTGCCCATTTAGTCATGTCCAGCTTCCGATCAGTTGTGAGATTTTGTTCCATAAATATGCTATGCCAAGGGTCCACTTGGAGCTACTTGTGGTTCCAAGTGCCGGTCACACCTAGGGTGTAGACTCGGATCGTGACACATAAACACACATGTTTGCTCATAATATAATTCACAACTGATTGCGTAGACAGATTCAAAAATGCTTTATTGCATGCATCAATTTTGAGTGGCATATTATATTTTTTCAATTTGTGTCAATCCTGGGCTGTGGAAGAGTGACGTAGTACCGAAAACAGCTGAAAGAAAATTACTTACCAGAGAAAAGAACTGGCGATTGGGGTATGATACTAAGAGCACTTCGAAGAACTGTCAGTTCAATATTAGCAATATCACAACCATCAATCAATATTCTCCCTCTTTCAAGTTCCACAATTCGAAACAAACCGTTAAGCATGCTCGATTTTCCAGCACCAGTTCTTCCAACAATGCCAACTTTCTGACCTGAAGAAACTTCGAATGACAAACCATGCAAGACAGGAGGAAGTCCAGGTCTGTAACGTAGGACAACATCCTCAAATTTGATGAACCCTGATGATGGCCAGTCTGGAGGAGTCCGGCTGCTAATAACATTTTGAGCCTCTGATGGAAAATCTATATATGTACCAACACGCTCAACAGCATTTAAACTATTTTCAGCTCTGCTTGCTTGTCTCAGAGTATTGCTGAGTAAGGTAGTAATATTCAAAGAATAACTTAGGAGCAGACCCATAGTAGCAGCAACCGCAACCTTGTCGTCTGCTCTCCCATTCTGTATAACGGCAAAAGTTGCAGTCAACCAGATCATTATGCCTCCTAGTGTTTCAAGCCTTATGGTAAGCCAGCGATTTGTACTTGTGTTGGCAAGAGTGAACCTGACATTGTTGTCCATAGACTTTCCATTAATGGAAGCTAACTGGTCATGTGCTTTATATGCACGGATGGTTGATAAACCATTTATGGCTTCACCAAACTGTGCATACACAGGGGACCTGGTAATGGAATCTAGACGTTTCACTTCGCGGGATGTATTCTGTGAAACATACAAAGTATATCATCTGATCCTCAATATAGAATAATGTAAAACCAACAGTTGATAAATTATCATAGATGGTACATATGATTGGGTAATATGCCTAGAAGAATGGGAAGAAGACAGAAGCAGTATCTGCTTAATCAAGAACAACAGCCAGAGGCACACAATCACTTAGAGGTTAAGTATACATACAAACAGGCCCGACCTTTCAGGATGTAGTTCTGAAAGCTGGAAAGGAAATACAAGGGTACAAAAGTATCTGCTTAATCTAAAACAACAGCCAGGGCACACAGGCACGGACGAACTGAAGTATTAAAGTTAAAGAGAAGGAAGACTTTTCACATGTAGTCCTGAAAACCAAATCGGAAATACAAGGGTACAGGACTAATACAAAAACTAATTTTTATAAAAAACTTGGTTCTAAATATGCACTTATCATTGATATTGGAATGACTAAATTTTGCCCCTCAACAATGGGGGGAAAATGGATAGATAATCTATGTAGTTTTTCCTTTAAAAAAATCAATTTTTGTATTTTAGTTTCCCAAATTTGTTTTTCAAAAAATCTACTATAAGTCCTAATAATTATCAAATCAAATATTTAAGAAGTATTTGAAAAAATTATACTTAAAAAAAAACTTAACTGTTCAAATTATAACTAAGACAAATAAATTGAAACAACTAAAGTGTTAAACCTAATCTGAGCATGTTACCCTAAACCTTGAAGTAATGGATGGAGTAGCCTAGTATCATTACAATCCATTTAGAAACCCTTAGGCAGCCAATAAGGGACGATGTAGCATTCTTTAGTACCCTCCTGTACGTGTAACTCGATTATGGGATTTACACGTGAATCTGATTTCGTTTTTCTTTTCCCTTGCCTCCATTTGGTCCTAAAGTAGAGAGACATGAGGCTCAACAGGAGCGGGCCTGGAGTGGAGTAAAAGAGCTAATAAGTGGGCTCAGGGAAATACTAGTGGTTCGATGGGTTTAATTAAAAAAGAAGCCCAGAGAAGCTTATTGTCTCAGTTGACAGGAGAAGCCAAGAATGATAGGCATGAAGAGAGAAAAAGGGCTCATCAAAGTTTGACTCTAATACCATGTGAAAGAATATAAGCATTCAACCCAAAACTTAAGGTAATGAATGGAGTAGCCTAGGACATCATAAACACATTTGGAAACCCTACACAACTGATGAGAGACAAATGTAGTAATATCCTACAATTTCTTAAAGAGACATTGTATCTCTATTTGCTTAATATGCTAATAACTTCATTGTATCTCCAAATTTTTATGTTTTATGTATGTTATTGACTGAATAGAGACTAAAATATGTGGTAAAGGATATGGATCTGATGTGTCAGCCACGTCAATCAAGTGTGAAACATTCATGATCAGAGGAGTTTAAATTACTAGTGTTGAACAGATTCAGGTGTTCAGATGTATACCATAGAGTAAAGATGCAGAATGTCACAACCAAAGAAGTAGAGGTGTCAATTAGGCTATTGACCTTCCTTATATACTAATGATGTTTATAGTTTATTTTTGTATTGGTTCTGTGAAGAGTCCCAGATTGTCCCTTTAAGGGACGGGCTGGTCTCTTTAATATGGTCAGGCAATCCTCACTCTTGAGCTAGCTTTTGGGGTTGACTTAGGACCAATATCCATTTCTTTACCGTCATATCACTTATCAGAGCAGCCCATCCCAATTCACATTTCCAAGGTTGAGCCAGCATATTAAATTGCCCACACATCAGATGTCCAGTCTTGGGCATGACAGGGTGTGTAAAGAGTCCCACATCGGCCCTTTAAGGGATGGGTTGGTCTCTTTAATATGGCCTGGGAAACCATCACCTCTTGAGTTAGCCTTATGGGGTTGAGTGAGGCCCAATGTTCCATTTCTTTAACAGTGTCTAGAATAACAGGATATGAAAAAGCATGAGCTAAACAAGTCTATTTATTTAGGTTAAGTTAAGGGAGGTAGGGGTTCAATAAGTTGATGCCAGTCTCTGCCATTATTGAGAAACAGTTAAAACGCAAAAAAGGACATTCTTCTTCTTACACTTGTCAAGCTTCTAAGTGGTATTGATTCAGTGCAAGACCAGATTTTGCCAGTCCGACCATTCTGACAATAGATTAAGCATTCTCTCGCTTACTATGTCTTACTACTCCTAGTCACACAATGATCTCCCACCATTAATGAATTCTTCTGTTCTACCATCTCAGATTATGGAGATAGGGGATATGGTTAAGGAGATTTTCTTTATACTCTAGTGGTACTTGGGAACTTATTACTCTGCTCCGAGTAAAACTATTGTACACTGCAGGAGTATACGCTGATTCAGATGGTCAGATTGATCCATATGAGGCCCATCTGGTGGCTATATTTGCTTGACTATCATGATACATTCTTTCAATCGTCTTTTCCCGGCTGCTCTTATCCATGACAGTTGTTCATCGCTGTCCCCTTCGTCAATTGGAATAAAAAATGTGCTGCTTCATGGTGCTTTTGATTATGAGGTGTATTGAGAAATTGTGGGCTCTGTTGCTCAAGTAGAGTATAGTGAACTCGAATGCCGATTATGACGATCTTTATAAGGTTTAAAACAGTCTCTTTGAGTATACTTTAGCAAGAGTAGCATACGTACCAAAACTGATCACTATGTCTTTTATTAATACAGCCTTTGATTTGTTCATCCATTTGGTAGTCTATGAAGAAGATATAGTTACATAGATAGTAAACAAGAGAGCATTGATAACTTCAAGTATCTCTTTCAGCATTTTCATAATAAGGGCTTAGGTAGTAGTGGCAAATAAGCGGGTAGGGTCAAAATGGGCAGGGTGAAAATGGGTCAACATAAATTGGCTAATAATTTGACTTGCCATATTTCATATGGGTAAAAGTGGGTTGGTGACAAAATGGGTTGGGGAAAAGACAGGTTGACGCATATTTACCCATATTTTTATGAGTTAATGTTTATATACATTACATTCGAAGTCAAAGTACAATTCCTGTGTCATGTCTATGGTTAGTTCCTGGGTCAGGGTAGGAAATCGGGAGTCAGGTCTGGGGTCAGCTGTTAGGTCGATTCCTAGGTTGGGATTAGGAGCCAATTACTGGATTGGGGTTAGGTCGGGATCAGATCCTGGGTTGGGGCCGAGAGTTGGGACCCAAGGCTCGGGTCAACATTGGATCCCGGGTGGGCTGCTAGGTGGGAGTCGGGAGTCAGTCCTGAGTCGGGTTTCAGGTCAGGGTTAGGTCTCGTTCGTTCCCACGATGGGATCATGATTCAAGTCTAAAACTGTGGTCGAGTCGGGTTGGAGTCAGGTTCCTGGGTCTAGGTTTTGTTTCCTTGGTCGGGGGTTGGCTTCCAAGTCCGAAGTCAAGTCTCGTTTCAAATCTAGGATCAAGGTTGAGAGTTGGGTCCCAAGTCTGAACCTCGAGTTGGGGTTAGGAGTCGAGTCGCGTGTCAAGGGTTATGTTTGGAGTGGGGAGTAAGGTCTCGAATTGATTCTTGGGTCGAGATCAGGAGTCAAATCTCGAGTCGAGAGTCAAATTAGGTCTTGAGTAGGGGTTAAGATTCTAGTCCTGAACTAGGGTCGTGGCCAAATCTCGGGTCTTGAGTCGAATATTGACTCCATAGGTCAGGAGTTGGGATATGGTTCAAGAGTCGAGTCCCGAATTAGGATCGGGACCCATTTTGAGATTAAGGTCTAGTTCGAAGTCGGGTCTTTTATCGAGAGTGGGGCTTGGATCAAGGTTCCAACTTGGGGTTAGAAGTCGGGTCTCGAATCTGTGTTGGGATCAAGGTCAAGATCAAGAGTTAGGTCGCAGTCGAAAGTTCGAGTCTTGATGGAGGGTAAATGAGGGGTTACCCTCAGCAGAGAGGTGGAGGTGTGCAGGGTTAAGTCTAAAGCCGGGGAGGGGGGGTAGAGGGGAGGAGTGAGTGGTGGGTTATGGGAGAGGGTGTGGTCTAGGGGAAGGATAGGGTGGAGGTGGGGAGGTAGGTTGAGAGGTTGCGAGTCAAGGGTCTACGGTCTATAGCATCTGGGTGGTGGTGAGTTTAAAAGAGGGTAAAAGCCATATTAAAAGTGTGATACTTGATAATTTGTTCTTTGTTTTAGATGTCTAATTCAGGTGGTGAGGAGGAAAGGGCTCGTTTAGAAGCCGAGATCAAAGGAAGGAATGACTTCACCCTTCAAGCTATGCACCAACAATTCGAACACGCAATGGAACCGTAGACTTTTAGTTGGTGGTTGTGGGGGTGGTGAGGTTGAAAGAGAGTTTTGAAAAATGTTTTCCTTAATGTAGGAAAGTCATTTTCCTTAAATTGGAGGAAAATAGGTTGATTTGGAAAACATTGACAACCAAACATGAGAAAATTGGAAAGAAAATGTTTTCCTTCGTACCAATGATCCCTCGATTTCTATTTTTTGCCAATATATTACTCATGTGTACTCATATTCTTACCGGTTTAATATGGGTTGAAGCCCAAATTCTACCCATTAAAAGATCACTCCCTAACCCATTAAAATATGGGTGGGTTGTGTGGGTTGATTATATATGCGCTCATTTGACCAGCACTAGGCGTAGGTAAATGACAATAATTCCTAGGTGTTCAGGCAGTTCAGTTCTGATCAAACAACGCCACTTCACGATGGGCATATTTAGACATTGCCATTTCACAGTGGGAGTATTTAAGGAGATAGGGATGACAAATTGTAGATTTCGACATTCCAAATCGTCAAATATTAGTCAGGTCAACAGGAGTATTTCATGACCTCAGGAGGGAACATGACATCAATTGGGAAGTTGAATTATTTATCTTCTATCTATACTACCTTAAAAGAATAAACTCCCTAACTTGAATGTTATATTACTTTAATATAAATTAAAACACTAAATTTAGTATATCTTTTATATTTTATATTATATTATATTTATTCTTTGTAAAACACTCAATTTAGTATCTCTTCTATATTTTAGATTATATTTATTTATATTATATTATATTAAAAGCAGATACCTTTTCAAATTGAAGGGTTGTGACATATCGAATGGTTGTGACTATCCAAAGAGTTGTGATTATTCCGATAAGTTTTGACCTTTTTAAAAGGATTGTGCCTTTTCTGAAAAGGAACAATAAACATATCTTCGTACTATCCTTTATTGTCTATAAATAGAGCAGTTTCCTCATATTTTTAACCTATAATTTTTTAAAAGTTTTTTATTCTTCTTAAAACACCCAATGTAGTATATCTTTATTATTTTATATTTATTTATTGAGATAAGTGTCAAAAACACACCTAAACTATCACTTTTTTTTTGAATTTAATACCTAAACTATTAGGAGTGTGAGTTTCATACCTAAACTATCACTTATTAGTTTGAAAAACACACCTCAGTGTTGTGTGTAATACACTCTCTTTTATTTGAAAAAACCTTGCCACATGGCATTGCACGTGAATAAAACTCCACAATGACAAAATAAAATATACTTTAAAAGTATTACTATCCAAAAAAAAATATTATTTTTTTAAAATAAAATTTAAAATATGATTCTCACCCAACTCTACCACCTCTCCCCCCCCCCCCCCCCCGTGTCCCCCGACAAGACGACAATCCCCAGTCCTTATATTTTTTAAAATTTCTTTTATAAAATATTTTTCAAAAATTCTGACTTCACCTTCTCTCCCACTCCTTCCTAAAAAAATTGATATTATTTTTATTTTAAAAAGAAATAAAACTCTACCCACCCCACCTAACCTCCACTCCTAATTTATTTTTATTTTTTTTATATTTTTCTCATTTTGTGTAAGATATGTACATGTATTTTTAGGAAAATATTTTTTCCTGCTTGCATAACGAATATAACAAAAATAAAATTTTTATTTTAAAAAAAGTCTTGCGGCAAGTGTGTGTATGTGTGTATATATATAACACAAAGTGAGAAAAAAATTGAAAGCGAAGGGTTAGGTGGGTGAGATAGAATTATTTCTTTTAAAAAACTAACAATATCTAAATTATTATATGAAGGGGGAGGAGATGAAGTAAGAATTTCTTTCAAAATTTTTACATAGAAAATTAAAAAATAAACTACAAATTTGGGGGAGTAGGGTAGGGTAAGAGGAAGTGGTGGAGTGGGGGGAAATATTTTATATTTTATTTTATAATTATTTTTTTTGGGATAGTAATACTTTAATATTTAACTTTAACTGATACTAATAATTTATTTAATTTTTGTTAAGGTGAAATGTTTTGTCCATGTGGAGTGTGATGTGGCAATTTTTTTCAAAAATAAAAGAGACAGTATAGTACACACACCATGATGAGAGTGTAATAAAAGAAAGGTATGTTTTTCAAACTAATAAATGATAGTTTAGGTACGAAACTCACACTCCGAATAGTTTAACTATGAAACTCAAAAAAGGTGATAGTTCAAGTGTGTTTTTGACATTTATCTCTTATTTATTTACATTTATATTATAATATATTAATAGCGGACACTTTTTCACATTAATAGGTTGTGGGTTGTGACTGGCTTGTTCATACTACCATTTGTCAGCTATAAATAAAGGGGATTCCTCAGATTTTTAAACTATGAATTTTCGAAGTTTTCTATTATTCTTCTTAAAACACCCAATTTAGTATATCTTCTACTGCCTCTGTCTAAGTTTATATGACTCACTTTCCTTTTTTGTTAGTCCCAAAAGGAATGATACAATTTTATATTAAGTAACAACTTAACTTTAAAATGCTCATTTTACCCTTAATGAAATGTTTTATAGCCACACAAACATCCATCACTTATTTTAGACCACAAATTTCAAAATTATTTTTTTCTCTTAAACTCCGTGCCAAGTCAAACTAACTCAAACAAAATGGGACGGGGAGTATATTTTATACTATATTTATTTATTTATATTATATTATATTAAAAACAGACACTTTTTTCATATTGAAGGGCTGTAACTTTTTCAAAGGGTTGTGATTTTTATAAAGAGTTGTGACTTTTCCAATGAATTGTGACCTTTCCGAATAATTGTGACTTTTCTGAAAGGTTGTGACTTTTCCTATAAGGCATAATAAACACTTGTTCATACTACCCTTAGTTGGTACTAAATAGAGGCGTTTCCTTACATTTTTAAACTACATTTTTTTTTACAATAGAATTTGAACACCCTAACTGGACTATTAAATAACTATAACACCCCCAACTAAAAACACTTAATTAGTATATATTCTATATTTTAAATTTATTTATTTATTTTATTTATATTATACCAAAAGCGTGAACTCCAACAATACAACAATAATTATATCTTCTATATTTTATATTATATTTATTTATTTATATTATATTATATTATATTAAAAGCAGACACATTTTCACATTGAAGTACCGTGACTTTTCCGAAGGGTTATGATTTTCAAATAGTTGTGACTTTTCTGATGTGTTATGACCTTTCTGAAGGGTTATGACTTTTCTAAAGGATTGTGACTTTTCTGCTAAGACACAATAAACACATGTTCATACTACCTTTTGTTATCTATAAATAGAGCAGTTTCCTCACATTTCTAAACTATGATTATTTAAGTTTTATATTCTTCTCTTAAAACACTCAATTTAGTATATTTTTGATATTTCATATTTATTTATATTATAATATATTAAAAGCAAATACCTTTTCACATTAAAGGATTGTGACTTTTCCAAAGGATTGTGACCAGCTTGTTCATATTGAAAGGTTGTGACTTTTTTTCGAAGGGTTGTGACTTTTCATAATGCATAACAAGCACATGTTCATACTACCCTTGGTTGGTTATTAATGGGGGGGCTTCTTCACATTTTTAAACTACGAATTTTCTAAGTTCAGCAAAATTTGAACACCCCTAACTTGAATGTTAAATTACTATAAATCCATATTTTATATTTATTTAATTATTTATTTTTATTTTTATTACATTAAAGCATGAACTCCAACAATACAACAATAATTAAGCAATGAATTATAGGGGAGGGAGGAGAAGGTATATTCAATAGGTGTAATTAAGAGATTTTAAGAGCGACTTTTTTTGTTTTTACATATCACAATAAATTTTAATATGAGAAAAAAATCAAAAAAACGAGAAAAAAGATAAATATAATTGGAAGTCATAAAGAGGTGCCACAACACCTTATTTATATCTAGATATAGATATTTTCGGATATTGTTACATCTAATATTTATAGGAACTTACACTTTATTATTCCATTTATAATCGTTTATTTAAACTTTTGGTTTAATAATATTGACATTATTTTAAAAAATAGTGTGCTACATGATTTGGTATTTATGTGCAATGCACGTGCGTCAAAACTAGTATCACTATAAATGTTGCTTCTCTAAATGGTAGAACTTTCTGCACCCTTTGAGTTTTTTGAAGTTGCAAAGATTAATATTTCCTCCATTCCATTTTATGTGGCACTGTTTGATTTGACACAGTATTTTAAGAAGAAAAGAAAGACTTTTGAAACTTGTGGTCTAAAATAATCCTTAGATATTTGTTTGGTTGTAAATCATTTCATTAAGGATAAAAGGGGAATTTTAAAGTTAAAAATGCTTCTAATTAGGTAGGGTAACATTTTTTTTGGGATGGACTAAAAATGAAAGGATGCCACATAAAATGGGACAGAGAGAGTAAAGAAACGGAACTTAGGCTAACTCAACTCCAAAAATCTAGCTCATGATAGAAGGATTGCTTAAGACCTTATAAAGAGACAGTACCCCACCCCTAATGACTAAAGTGGGACTAAACACTCCCTTCCCCCATATGTCTAAGATTGAACATCTGAAGAGTGGACAAAATATAAGATGAGGTTCCAACATCAGGCAAACAAGAAACAGGGATAAGCATAGCTCTGATTCCATGATAGAAATAGACATTGGGCCTAACTCAACTCCAAAAGATAGCTCATGAGGGAAGCCCAAGAGATTTTCCCACCCCTAAAGCACCAATCTGGGACTCAACATAAATAAAGGAGCTCAAGGCAAGCAAAGAAAACAATATGCAGAGGAAGAGAGAAAACAACGGGTAACAAAACATATGGAGTTTAGCGAACCTGATAATATAAATAGGCAGCATAAAATAGAATTAGAAGTGGCATTATGGCCCACATAGATATAGTGCTGACGACTCCAATTAGAACAAAAGTCGAGAGCAGCTGCCACAATTGGCTGAGACACATATTACCAATATTTGCCACATTGCGATCAATATCTCCAAGATCCTTTGCAAATCTGTTGATTATGCGTCCAGATGGATTAGTGTGGAAGAATACCATTGGTGCTCGAAGTATCGAATGCAGCATGGAGTCATGAATCCTTTTAGCTGCATTTAGGCTTGAGATAATCAACCAGAAGGAATTTGCCAGTGTTACAATCACCTGTAGAAAGTGAATCCAGAATGAGCCTCCTTTAATTTATATTCATGGACTTGAGAGTTGCACAATACTCTCTGAAGAAACATAATGACATTTAGGAAATCTACTGTTTCTTTGTCTTCATTTTCAACTGAAAAGCTAACATACTAAGTTAATGGAGGAGCTCCCTGATGCACAAATATATTATTGGACTTCATGCTTATTGAAATAAATTACGTAGCAGGAAAGTTTCTCCTTTAGATAGGGCTTGGTAACCATCTTTAGATGTAAGGAAGAGAGGAACAAGAAAAGTAGCTATGGCACAGCAATTTGAATAATTAAGGATGATCACCGATGATTGCAATTAATTAAGGTGGAAAAGTGCACTCGCACCTGACTGAATGACAAAATAGCATACACCAAAATATAAAATCCAGCTCCATTGCTCTTTGAGGAACTTGTTTTTGTCCAGACACTTAGCCAGGTGCTACTCAGAACTCGAAGAATTTCACTCAATGTGTAGCAGACAAGCAGTATCAGGACGACCCACAAGCCTCCCAAAGCATCTTTGTATCTGAAAAGGAAATTTGAACAAAAGCACATTTGAAACCATAAGCTAAGGGTTTCTATTAAATATAGTTAAAGAATCTTTTCTTGAGTCTATGATGATGAATGAAACATTGGAGAGTTACTCTGTTACTTTTATATCATCTAAACAAATGAAATGAAAACTTTTACAAGGGTGATATGGTGAAATCTTCCTTAAATCCATTATAAGCATAGTCATAATTGGCCCTTGGTTCAAAGTTGAATGGTATTTGTTAGATATTTAGGTTAGATATGGTTTTTATTTGGAGATGTATTGTTCTTCTATCATACCAGGAAATCAAATCAATCAGATTCATATTGACCAGATTAATTAACTGATCTGAATTAGAGATTGTTCTCCACCAAGTCAGAAAATCAAATCAGCAAGTTAAGACTTTTGTTTTCTGCTTTTTCTCTAGATATAGAGTTGTAACTAGTTTCATAGTTCACGCCTTGATATAAGGTAACTTCCTTCTTTTTTTTTGGTAAAGTAATTAAATTGTATTAGAAAGGCATCAAGGAGATGCAAAGTTACAAGGAAAATAAAGAGCTGTGTCAAAACAAAATCAACATGAAGCTAGCAGAGCAAAATTCTGTAACCAGTTAGGGAACTAACAAAATCCAGAAAGTTATCCACACTGTTTACAGGGGAAAGAAAGTGCCAACTGAAGAGAGTACTTAAGCTTTTAGCCTTGAGGGTACTTAAACCTCGTTGTTATCACTTACATTAGATAAATACCACATCGGAATGGGAGAAGAAACTTGGGGGTTATACAGAGCGAGGTCAGGAATTCAATTCTGGGACACCTTTCGAGCTAAAGATCAAGGGGAGAAAACCGCGAGGCCTCAAAGGTTGCGTTAGGGAATACCTTGGAAGTTGGGCCTAGCTGTTACAGGTGGTATCGGAGCCAATGCGTCCCCTAGTATGGAGGTTGGGAAAACCTCAACTATGACGTTGAGTTCCTAAAGGGGTACAAACCACTAGAAAGGAAATGGAATATTCCATGCTAGAAGCTATTGCACTATAGAAGATAACATTTTCTCTCCACCAGTGTCTAGATGCAATGGGAGAAGCAAGAGAACAGCATAGGGGAATATGTGAGAAAAAGTTTTTGCCTAGAATTTTTCTCTTGATAAGTAAGTGGTGTTGTAACTCTCGGTTTTTAAAATTCTGCAAAAGAAATTAGGATACTCGACTTGCTTAAAATTTCCAAGGATAAATGTCTCGAAGCATATACAATAACTTATTACCTCATCAAAACATTCCAGTTGACAATACCAGTTTCCCGCTCTTCCTGCCTGATAAGAACAGATTTACCAGCCTTCCTTTTGGTTACGGAGGTTACTTCTTTTTGGAGCTCATGCCTTGTGTTCGAAAACTGTGAACTCTCATTGTCAAAGTTTGGGTCACACTCAGTTTCAACACTATGACTTTCCATTTTCCCAGCATTTTCCATTAGCTTTGGAAAAAGTGTGCCATGTTCCAAAAGCTTCTCGAAGGTCCCATCCTCTTTCACCATTCCTTCAGAGACCAAAATGATCCGATCCACTTGAGGTAGAAAATGCAGCTGATTTGTCACAAGCACCCTAGTCTTTCCTTGCAATTCTTCCTTTAAACAGTTCTTAAAAACCTGAAAAACCCATTGCACTGCAAGTTAGATCCAAATTGCATCCAGCGTATGCTTTCAAACTGCAACGAGAAGGATGGAACAATTGCAATCAATGAATTCTGTGAAGAAACCAATTACTGCAAACTAGTCCTGTACATATACAAGAAAGAGGTTGGTCGATTTGGAAAAATCTACAGGTGGTGGATATGAGGATTGGATATTGAAGTCTTCTCTGAATGTTGATATCCCCTTTCCCTTACTGAAATGATTTTGTCCAGGCATTCATATACGATAATTACCTGATGAGCAACATGTGCATCAAGAGCACTTAAGGGATCATCAAATATATAGACATCGGAATTTTTGTAGACAGCCCTAGCCATTGACACTCTTTGCTTTTGTCCTCCGCTAATATTCACTCCTCTTTCGCCGATTTCTGTAAGGTCCCGACCCTGAATGTTTTAGATGCGTGAACATATCAGTTTCATGTAGACTAACTAGTAAATAGAGAATTACACACATCACAAAGATATATTGACACAAATACACTACCATCAAACGTACTTAACTGGAAGTAACTCAAGATCATGGTCCAGTGCAGTGACATCTATTGCCTTCCAATATCTTGTTGGTTCAAAGTTGGAACCAAATAATATATTTTCACGTACCTAAAAACCAGTAAGGTAAAGCTAATTGCATTGTTCCATATAAATTCAGAAACATAATTTATCATATTTTACAAATATCCACAAAATATTATAATGACTGCCCGAAATAACATGTTCATATAAACAGAGTTATGTTACAGGCATAACAACAAATGAGATAAATTGAAGCTCACAGTGGCATTGAAGATCCAGGAAACTTGAGGAACATATGCAATAGAACCTCGGATAGTGACACTTGCATTGCCCAAGGGAGGAAGCTCCCCAAGAATTGCTGAAATCAGAGATGTCTTTCCTTCTCCAGTCCCACCCACAATAGCAACTAGCTCACCAACAGGTATATCCAAATTAATATTTGACAAAGTGGGATGCTCAGACTGAAAAAATAGGAGGTTAAAATTGAATGTATAAAAATTGAAAGAGACACAAAAACCTCCAACCTTGTGACAGTTATCAGGGAAAATGAAAATGTCAGTGTGAACGAACAATTGGAGGAACTCAGATCGAAGTTCTACCCTGAAGTAATCATTTTCAAGTTTTCACAAGGCAATGATATGTAACGGCCCAGCAGGTTGTTTCGAGTACTAGGACCTCATTCCCCTATTTGCGACTTCCAGTGGTACATTTGGTAATTTAAGACTTGAGGTATGGATGGGACAGATCCCGAGAGGTATGGAAGTGTTCTGGAATTATTGATCTTAAACTAGAAGCCTAAAGGTAAGAGAGTTGATCAAAGTCTACGTTTTGAGTAAACAAGCTTAGACTCATCATTTGAAAGTTCCGATAGGTTCGTATGATGATTTTGATATTGTGTGTATGTTTGGATTGCCAAAGGGGCTCTGAGGTGATTTGGTACCACCGGAACTCATTTTGCAATTTCAGATTTTCTGGTCAATGTCTTGTTTTTTTCTTAAAGGTGGTTGGATTTGGGTTTTGATTACACCGTTAAATCTGTCTCGACATTTATAACCTGTAGGAACTGGTCTTATTAAATTCCGAGCCTGTAGACCGGATGGTGATTTTACCCAGAATTGGGAAATGAGTCAAGCCATCGTTTCTCTTCAAGATTTGGTTTTGAGTATATATTCGGACTCCTCTAGGTGAGGACTATTTGGTGGAGTGTGTTTGGGTGGATTCAGGAAGGGTTGATCTGAAGTTGATCTGAAGTTGACCCGAGCGGTAAAGGTTTGACTTTGACCATCCCGAAAATCTGAAAATGGCTATTTAAGGTTTTTGATAGTCTAAGCATTATTTTGAATAGATGTCATTGGAGCAGTTTGAGCATTTCAAGAAAAGAAAAGCTTGTCCTTTTCAAGGCAAGGCTTTTTCTCCAGTTCGCTTGTTTTTCATAAGAAGCATATGTTATGTGATGCTTATGTCTATTTAAACCGATTAGTTCGTGTGAGTACATAAATACGAGCTAAATTGGCTAGTTTCAAGTGTCTAATAAATGACCATGAGAGTCTTATGTGTACTTTCTCATGATTAGAAAGTTGTAGCAGATTCAGAGTTATGACATGATATTGTTTGGATGTTTATTTCACTTTATCATTTTATCAGATGAGCACAATCTGTCTGGCTAAATGAGGTATCTAGCCAGATGTTGGAGTTATAAAGACCAGGGTAAGAGGCGGGCACATCATCCCCAATCCAAAAAAAAAATCGGAGTAATACATGGACATTTACGTACCATGTCCCGTGAGCAGTATAGAGACCCAAGTAAGATGCGGGTTCGATCCCACTATGAATGACGGGACAAGACATGTATATTTATTTTAATTTTTTTGAAATGGTAACTTTTTCATCTGTATATCCACAGGTATACTACAATAATGTAGCCCCCCTTCCAAAACATATTACAACCTAATTGAATCTATCTGTGCTTTTTGTCACAATAGTCTAAATCATCAAAAAGGTCTTCTGTCAGTACTAATACTTCCTGTTTACACCAAAACTAATAAAGATCTAAACAATTCATCTTAAATTTGTAAATTGTTCATCTTGCCCTCAGAACACCTTTGATTCCTTTCTTTCCACATTGTCCACCATATGCAAGCTGGGACAATCTTCATCTCTCCTCCTTTATTGTAGTATTTCCCACATTGATCCAGCAATTTAGTAGTTGTTCTATGTTCCTTGGTTTCACCCAAGTGATCTTCCTAAGACTGCTGAATATTCTTCATAGTTGATCTGCCCACTTGCAATGCAAAAGCAAATGGTTGACTATCTCTACCTGTTCCTCACATAAGTAGCCCCTTGAGCACAGTTGGAACTTCCATGTGAAGCAATTTACCTTGTATGAGATTTTAGTTCTCCAGATCATCTGCCATGGCCATTGCTCCATCCTGTCATTTGAATGATTAAGGTCTTTGTAAGGTGAATTGACACTGAAGACATCTTTGCTGCCAATCTTCCAAACAACCTTATCTTCACTATCAGTCGGATTACTAGATTGTGCCATTGTGTCATGGAAATACACTATATTTCCCATCTCCCAATCATTTAAGTTCCTCTTAAGATCCAAGTTCCACCCCTGTCCTGTCCACATTCCAGACACTCTTGCATTTTATTGGAGGCTTAGTGCATACAAGTCTGGAAATAATTGTTTCGGGGGTCTTTGAGTTATCCATTCGTCCTCCCAGAATAAAACCTTCATGCTATTACCCATCTGGAATCTGATTCTGGAGAGAAGCGAAGTAGTCACCATCTTTGTCATCCACCTATTCTCCATTTCATATATTGCCCTAACCACCTCTTTCCACAGCATATTTTCTCCTGTCATAAACTTCCACAACCATTTTAACATAAGGCTTTTGTTTTCTCTTTTCATGTTCCTGATCCCCATTCCCCCCCCCCCCCTCTTTCTTATTTTTTATGACCTCTTCCCACTTGACTAAATGGAACTTCTTTTTATCTTCATTTCCCTGCCATAAGAAGTTTCTTCTCGAAGCATATTTCTCTTTATGACATTGTCTAGTACTGGGAAAACAGACATCACATAAGCAGGTATTGCATCAAGCACACTGTTAACCATAGTTAGTCTACATCCCATAGACAAGTATTGACTATTCCAGTTGGTTAACTTCTTTTCACACTTTTCTATCACTCCATTCCAAATCCCCTTTGATTTGCTCTTGGCCACCAATGGCAAACCTAGGTATATAGTTGGTAGCTCCCCTACTCTACCACGTAGGACTTCTGCCAAACTATCCACGTCAAACACCTCATTAATGGGATAATTGAAGCTCTTTCCTTAGTTGATGTCTAATCCAGAGACTGCTTCAAATATGATTAATATTGCTCTTGGAATTAACATTTGCTCTCTCACTGCTTCACAAAAGATCAGAGTATCATCTGCATATTGTAGATGAGTGATCTCCAAGCCATTTAGCGCACTGTTGTCCATCTGGAAGTGCCTTACCCAACCCTTCACCTTTGTTGTCTGAATCAGATTACTCAAACCTTCAATGGCTAAGATGAATAAGAAGGGTGACAAGGATCACCCTGTCTCAGTCCGCTCTGGGATGGAAACAAACCACTAGGAGTTCTATTGACTAAAATAGAAAACTTGACTGTGCTTATGCAAAATTTCACCCATCTGATCCACTTGGCTCCAAAACCCATCCTTTGCATCATAAGAGGTAGAAAGTTCCAGGTTAGGTGGTCATAGGCCTTATGTATATCAAGCTTGCATAGAATTCCAGGGCACTGGCTTCTTTGTCTAGATTCTACACATTCATTTGCTATCAGCACTGCATCCATCATCCGTCTACCTTTTATGAAAGTCATTTGTTGTCTGTCTACATGTCTATGTAACACCTTCTTCAGCCTTTCTGCCAAAAGTTTACCTTTAATCTTATACACTCCACCTATTAGACTAATAGATCTAAAGTTTGTCAGTTCCACATCTCCCACTTTCTTAGGAATTAAAGCCACAAAGGTGGCATTAATGCGCTTCTCAAACATTTCTGCCTTATGAAAGTTCTGCATTGTAGCCACCAAATCAAATTTAATGGTGTCCCAACACTGGCTAAAGAAAGTTGTTAGAATAGGAATAGGTGTACGCAATCCTACTTATAATAAGAATAGAAATAGGAATAGTTTATAGTATCTGACTTGGAATATGATTGTTTTATAGTATCTATAAATAGGGTCTTTGTGTAATATCGTTCTCAATAATATTTTTCTTCTATATTTCTCATATGGTATCAGAGCATTGGCGAGAAACTTCAAAGATAGAAACAAGTCACTGTGTGCCAATTTCCGGTGGCTATTGGGACTTATTTGTGTCATCTTTTGTTCTGTGGGTGTTGTGTGAAAATCAACACCACCACAAGACTCGGAAGGCTCAGGCGATCAAACCCCAGCCAGAACCACAGAAAAATGTCACCCCGCGCGCTCTCATGCGCCGATCAAAGGTGACCATCTTCCGATGAGATCTGGCTCACGCACCGGCGAGTGAGGGCTGCTCCGGACGATTTTTTTGAGCAATTTTTTTTAGTTGTGGTCGTCCAACCATTCCAACCAGATCCGTGCAGTTTTTGACCAGATTTGATTGTCGGAATCAGGGTTCTGGTGAATTCCAGGCTGTTTCTGGTGAGATCCAAATTTTCCGGCAACTAAATCTCTGTAATCCGGTGTTTCTTGTTGTTTTCAAGACAAATTTCACACCATGTCATTTGGGTGTGATGTTTTTGGTTCCAAAAATTTGGGGATTGGAAGTTCAACCCCTATAATCACTTTAGAACCATTAATGGGAAGTTCAAACTATTTAGTTTAGGCTTCTTCGATTTAGTTGTGGTGCAAGGGTCAAGGTATTCAAGATCACTTAACAAATAATGCTTGTGTGGTAGATGAAAAGGGAAAGGCTAGTGAGGAAGATGCAAAAGTCAAAGCACAATAAGTGAATGTTGATACTCAATTATTATGTAGTCTCTTATGGTGAACTATAGATTCCAAGTTGATGCCCTTGTTTCGCCCATCCCATACATGTTATTCAGTTTGGGAAAAGGCTCGTGCTTTATACACTAATAACATATCTCGATTCTATGATGTGATATCTCGAATGACCAACTTAAGAAACAAGAATTCAATATGTCTACTTACTTTGGACAGGTACAAGCAGTCATGGAGGAATTTGAAACGTTGATGCCAGTTACAACGAATGTGGAAAAACAACAAGAGCACAGACAGACGTTATTTCTAGTTCTTACACTTGCTGGACTTCCTACTGACCATGATTCAGTGAGTGATCAGATTTTAGCTAGTCCTGTAGTTCCTACAATTGATGAATTATTCTCTCGTCTACTTCGTCTTGCCGCGCTTCCCAATCACAAAATAGTCTCATCACCCACCATTGACTTCTTTGTTCTTGCATCTCAAATCATAGAAAAATGAACATATCAATCTATGGAGAATCAGCGAGGAGGGCATTTTGGAAAACCTCGATACAAGTGTAGTCATTGTCATAAACTTGGGCACACTCATGACATGTTATATTTTTCATGGTCCACCACCCGGTTATGATCCTATTGCTCTAAAGGAATATAATGAGTTCCTTCGAAATCGTGCAAGTAAGCAGACATCTCCACAAGTGGCATATGTGGCTCAACCTAATCAATCATCCAATAATGCTCATATTGCTCATACTGAATATGATGAGTTCCTCCGGTATCGAGCAAGTAAGAAAACGTCACCACAAGTAGCTTTGATTGCACAACGTGATGTTTCTGTTGCAGGTAATAGTTCATGGACTCTGGTCCTTCTGATCATATATGTGGTAATAAATCACTTTTTCTGAAATTGAAACATTCACAATCTCTCCCAGCTATTACTTTAGCTAATGGGAACCAAACAAAACAAAAAGGGGTTGGAAAAGCTAAACCCTTATCTTTTGTCACTCTAGACTCTTTATGTCCCTAGCTCTCCTTGTAATCTGACATCCGTTAGTCGTTTGACGCGTGCCTTATATTGTGGCATGTTCTTTTTTGATGATTTTTACTCATGCAGAACCGCAGTACAAGATAGACGATTGGCACAAGACATGAATCACAAGTCCTTTACTATCTTACCTTTTCAAATTCCTTCACAGCATGCTCCGTTACAGATCCTCCAGACCTAATTCACAAATGTTTGGGACATTCGAGTCTATCCAAGCAACAAAAGATGGTGCCTAGTTTGTCTAGTTTAGACTGTGAGTCGTGTCAACTTGGGAAACACACTCGTGCTACATTTTCACATAATACTGAGGGTCATTCAGAGTCTATTTCTTTATAAGTTCATTCTGATATTTGGGATCCTAGTAGAGTTAGTTCACCCTTAGGATTTTGTTATTTTGTTAGTTTTATTGATGATTATTCAAGATGGACATGTGTTTTCTTAATGAAAGATCGTTCTGAGTTATTTTCTATATTCAAAAGTTTCTTTGCTGAAATACAACATCAATTTGGTGTTTCTATTCGTACTTTTCGTAGTGATAATGCCTTAGAATACTTATCCTCCCAATTTCAAGAATTTATGACTCACCATTGAATTATTCACCAAACATCTTGTCCGTACACCCCTAAACAAAATGGTGTAGAAGAAAGGAAGAATAGGCATTTCATTGAGACCGCTGGCACTCTTCTCATTGAATCTCATGTTCCATTGCATTTTTAGGGAGATGCATTCTTTGCGTCTTGATATTTAATTAATAGAATGCCCTGATCCTCTATTCAGAATCAGGTTCCACATTCCATACTATTTCCTTAGTCACGTCTTTACTCTATCCCCCTTCGTGTCTTTGAGAGCACATGCTTTGTTCATAACTTAGCCCCAGAGAAAGATAAATTAGCCCCTCGTGCCCTCAAATATGTCTTTCTTGGTTACTCTCAAGTTCAAAAAGGGTATCGCTGTTATTCACCTAAACTTCATCGATACCTTATGTCCGCCAATGTCACATTCTTTGAATCTCAACCTTACTATACATCTTCTGATCATCATGATGTATCTGAGGTCTTACCTATACCGACTTTTGAGGAATCTATGGTCTCTCCTACATCTCCAGTTGTAGTGCCACCACTCCTGACTTATCACCGTCGTCCGTGTCCAACTGTAGTCCCATATGATTCATGTCAAGTGCCAGACCCTATTCCTACTACGGACTTGCCTCCTTCCAGCCAATCGATTGCACTTCAAAAAGGTATACGATCCACTCGAAATGCTAACCCACATTATACTTTCTTGAGATATCATCATCTATCCTCGCCACATTATTCCTTTGTATCATCTTTGTCCTTTATTTCTATTTCTAAGACTACAGGTGAAGTACTTTCTCATTCTGGATAGAGGCAGGCTATGATTGATGAGATGTATAATTGACATACGAGTGGTACTTGGGAGATTGTTTTCCCTCCTGCAGGTAAATCAACTGCTGGCTTTCATTGGATTTATGCAGTAAAAATTGGCCCAAATGGTCAGGAACTCAGATATTTGGGCTAGATTATAGTGATACTTTTGCTCCCGTGGCTAAAATAGCATATGTCTGTTTTTTTCTATCTATAAATTGCAATTGATGTAAATTTCTTTATTTTGACTAACACGCCGACAACGGCTATATTCAAGCTTCCTCTTACGCCGACAACGGCACTTCCGTCGGAATCCACCAAGTATCTCCCTCGTCCCGCTCTCTCTCCTCCCCCTCCCTCTTCCTCTCTCCCTTTCCTCTTCCTTGCTCGACGCAACCACAGGTAACAAGCAGGAGAGTGACCGCGGCAACATTATCTATCTCGCCGGCGACCACCATACCGGAACAAAAGCACCCAAGCAGCACCAAGCTCCCTCTCATCTTCAACGGCTTTCCATCTCGACAAACTCTTCCTCATCTCCTAGCATCTTCCGGCGAAACAGGTTGTCCAAATTCCGGCAGCTCCAAGCAGATTCCAGTGACGTCCAGAGATTCAATCAGATTCAGAAGCTCAGATTTCTTCACTGCTAAGTGTTTTCCGACGTGAACAACGTTTTTCAACGGCAACCAGGTTCATTTCAACCGGAGTTGGTACCTCCGGTTTTCATATCTATTCTTTGTCCATACACTTGTAGTACATTTTGTATTTAGTACATTTTACATTTAGTACATTTAGGAAATTTTGTATTTAGACTGCAACGATGCCCGTAGAATGGAGGTCGAGCATCATGATCCCTCTATACAAAAACAAGGGGGATAGCCAGAGTTGCGATAACTATAGAGGTATCAAGCTTCTAAGCCATACTATGAAAGTGTGGGAAAGAGTGGTGGAGATGAGGGTGAGGAGAGGCGTGTCTATTTCAGAGAACCAGTTCGAATTTATGCCGGGACGCTCAACTACGGAAGCCATCCATCTTATGAGGAGACTAATGGAGCAATATAGGGAGAGGAAGAGAGACTTGCATATGGTATTCATCGACTTAGAAAAGGCTTACGATAAAGTCCCATAAGAGATACTATGGAGATGTTTGGAGGCTAAAGGTGTACCTGCGGAATACATTAGGGTGATCAAGGACATGTATAAGGGTGCCAAAACCAGGGTAAGGACAATCGGAGGAGACTCAGAGCATTTTCCAGTTTTGATGGGGTTGCATCAAGGATCAGCTCTTAGTCCATTTTTATTTGCCTTGGTGATGGACGGATTGACGCGACAAATTCAGGGTGAGGTACCATGGTGTATGCTTCTTGCGGATGACATAGTCTTGATCGATGAGACTCGTAGCGGAGTTAACGCTAAGCTGGAAGATTGGAGACGCACCTTGGAGTCTAAAGGGTTTAAGCTGAGTAGGACCAAGACAGAGTACCTAGAGTGCCAGTTCAGTGAGACACCTCAGGAGGTTGGCACGGAAGTTAGGCTCGGGGACCAAGCCATCCAAAAGAAAAGTAGTTTTAAGTACCTTGGTTCTATAATGCAACGCAACGAGGAGATCAACGAGGATGTCACACATCGTATTGGGGCAGATGGAGGAAATGGAGGCTCGCCTCCGGTGTGTTGTGTGACAAGAAGGTGCCACCACAACTTAAGGGCAAGTTCTACAAAGTGGTGGTTAGACCAGCTATGTTATACGGGGCAGAGTGTTGGCCAGTTAAGGTCTCCCACGTGCAAAAGATGAAAGTCGCCGAGATGAGAATGTTGAGATAGATGTGTGGGCATACCAGGAGTGACAGGATTAGAAATGAGGCTATTCGAGACAAGGTAGGAGTGGCCTCGGTGGAAGACAAGATGCGAGAGACGCGACTGAGATGGTTTGGGCATGTGAAGAGGAGAGTCCTAGATGCACCAGTGCGGAGATGTAAGAGGTTGGCCATGGATGGTTTCAGAAGAGGTAGGGGTAGGCCAAAGAAATATTGGAGAGAGGTGATCAGACAGGACATGACGCATTTACGACTTATCGAGGATATGACCTTAGATAGGAGGGTGTGGAGGACACACATTAGGGTAGAAGGCTAGCACATAGTGGCATTTTCCCCCCTTATCCGTAGGCGTATTAATGCACTATGATTTCTTGTACTCAGATCTATGGTATTTAGGTTATTATCTAATAATACATCCTTCTTTTTGTGCTTTGATTATTTCGTTATCTACTTCTCTACTTTTAATACTCTTGTCTGACCTTTTTCTTTGCTTCTATTGAGCCGAGGGTCTTTCGGAAACAGCCGTCCTACATTGGTAGGAGTCAGGTCTGCGTACACTTTACCCTCCCCAGACCCTACAATGTGGGATTTCACTGGGTTGTTGTTGTTGTTGTTGTTGTTGTTGTTGTTGTATTTAGAACTTTGAGGTATTTACAAAACTTTCCTTTTGGTTTCATCCTTTTTTGCAGTTTATTGGTTTTCTGATTTGTGGGGTTTGGTTTTCTTGAAGTTATTTTGTTCTATTTTGATGTATTTGAAGTTTGGTTCTTGGTAGTTAATACTATGTGTATTCAATTGATTTTGTTTTGTTTTCGGCAGTTTATTGCTTTCTAATTTGTGGGGTTTTGTTTTCTGCAATTTACCTCGCATTGGTATTGCTAACCCATCTTCAACAAGTAGAAATAGTAGCTTTCTTTCTTTTGAGGTTTTTCAGGAGAAGGACTATCATTTGCAGATCAAATGTTTGAAGAAAGTACCGACTGGACTTCTTTTTGTTAATCCAAGTTGCAGATCAAGTCATTGCCGCACATTGATTTCCTAAGTAGGCGAAGACACTAGTTTTGTGTCTGGGAACATGGCTGGTCATATCTGGGCACACCGAGGAGCTCACTTTCGGCGGAGGTCAGGTTCATTTTCGATTGGAGTTGGTACCTCCGATTTCCACATCTTTTATCCTTTTTATATCTATTCTTTGCCTATACACTTGTAGTTACATTTTACTAACTTGACCTCTGAATAATTTATTAGTTTATACGCGTCTTCGTGGCTTTGGATAGTGATGGTAGACTAGGGTCATGTTCTCGCTCGGGGATGGGGACAGGGCCGAGGGAAAAGAGGGGTAAGTGGGATAAAGGAGCGTCTAAACTGAGAGTAGGTTCTTGGAACATTGGGACGTTAACGAGAAAATCCATAGAGCTAGTTAAGATTCTAAAGAAAAGGAAGATTAATGTAGCTTGTGTCCAAGAGACCAAATGGATAGGCTCTAAAGCTAAGGAGGTAGACGGGTATAAGCTTTGGTTCTTTGGTAGATCAAAGTACAGGAATGGGGTAGGCATTTTAGTAGACAGTGATTTAAGGGATTAGGTGGTGGAGGTTAGGAGAGTCATTGACAGGATGATGTCGATTAAGCTGGTCGTTGAAGGGATCACGTTGAACATTATTAGCGCTTATGCACCGCATGCGGGTTTAAGCGAGGAGGATAAGAGGCGTTTTGGGGAGGATTTGGATGAGCTAGTGGGAGGCATACCGCCTACTGAGAAGCTTTTCGTAGGAGGGGATTTCAATGGGCACACCGGGTCTATTTCGGGAGGGTACGATGATGTGCATGGAGGCTTTGGCTTCGGGGTCAGAAATGCAGAAGGAGTTTCACTTTTGGATTTCGCAAGAGCTTTTGGGTTGGTGATAGCCAATTCGAGTTTCCCGAAGAAGGAGGACCACTTGGTAACCTTCCGTAGTTCGGTAAGTAAGACTCAGATAGATTATTTACTCCTTAGGAAGGATGACAAAGGTCTGTGCAAAGACTATAAGGTCATCCCGATCGACAACCTTACAACCCGACATAAGCTCTTGGTGATGGATTTAGGGATCAAGATGACGAGGAAGAGGAGGGTCGGGGATGACCGTCCTAGGATCAGATGGGGGAGTTTGACCACGGCTAGTGCCTTGGAGATGGGAGAGAAATTGAATGATATGGGGGCCTGGGATAGTAGCGGGGATACGGACAGTATGTGGGATAGGACGGCTAATTGTATTAGGGTTGTAGCAAGGGAAGTGCTGGGAGTCTCGACAGTTAGTCGTAGTCGGCATCGAGGGGACTAGTGGTGGAATGGAGAAGTGCAAGGGAAGGTGGAAGCAAAGAAGATGGTGTATGCGAAGTTGATGGAAAGCAAGGATGAGGTGGAGAAGTGGACGAATGGGGAACTCTATAAGATAGCAAGGAAGGAGGCAAAGTCGGCGGTTGCGATGGCAAAAACGGCAGCTTTTGAACGCCTTTACGCTGAACTAGAAGAGAAAGGCGGGGATAGGAAATTGTTCAGGCTAGCTAGGGCGCGGGAGAGAAGGGCACGCGATGTGGATCAAGTGAAGTGCATTAAGGACGAGCATGAAAAAGTTTTGGTAGACGAGACCCTCATTAAACAGAGATGGCAGTCCTACTTCCATAAACTCTAGAATGAGGAAGGGGACCGAGAGATTGTTTTGGGAGATTTGGAAAATACAGGGAGGCCTCACGATTTTGGGTGTTGCAAGAGTATTACGGTCAAGGAGGTTAAGGGTGTTATTCGTAGGATGCGCTGGTGAAGAGCGATCGGAACTGACGAGGTTCCTGTGGAATTTTGGAAGAGCGCGAGCTCGGCAGGTTTAGAGTGGCTGACTAGGTTATTTAATATCATCTTTAAGACGGCAGCGATGCCCGAAGAATGGCGGTCGAGCGTAATGATCCCTCTATACAAAAATAAGGGGGATATCCAGAGTTGCAATAACTATAGAGGTATTAAGCTTCTAAGTCATACTATGAAAGTGTGGAAAAGAGTGGTGGAGATGAGGTTAATGAGAGGCGTATCTATTTCAGAGAACCAGTTCGAATTTATGCCGGGACGCTCAACTACAGAAGCCATCCATCTCATGAGGAAACTGGTGGAACAGTATAGGGAGATGAAGAGGGACTTGCATATGGTATTCATCGACCTAGAAAAAGCCTACGATAAAGTGTCACGAGAGATACTATGGAGATGTTTGGAGGCTAAAGGTGTACCTGCGGAATACATTAGGGTGATCAAGGACATGTATAAGGGTGCCAAAACCAGGGTAAGGACAATCGGAGGAGACTCAGAGCATTTTCCAGTTTTGATGGGGTTGCATCAAGGATCAGCTCTTAGTCCATTTTTATTTGCCTTGGTGATGGACGGATTGACGCGACAAATTCAGGGTGAGGTACCATGGTGTATGCTTCTTGCGGATGACATAGTCTTGATCGATGAGACTCGTAGCGGTGTTAACGCTAAGCTAGAGGATTGGAGACAGACCTTGGAGTGTAAAGGGTTTAAGCTGAGTAGGAACAAGACAGAGTACTTAGAGTGCAAGTTCAGTGAGACACCTCAGGAGGTTAGCACGGAAGTTAGGCTTGGTGACCAGGCCATCCAAAAGAAAAGTAGTTTCAAGTACCTTGGGTCTATTATGCAAGGCAGCGAAGAGATTGACGAAGATGTCACACATCGTATTGGGGTAGGGTGGATGAAATGGAGGCTTGCTTCTGGGGTGCTATGTGACAAGAAGGTGCCTCCAAAACTTAAGGGCAAGTTCTACAAAGTGGTGGTTAGACCGGCTATGTTATACGAGGCGGAGTGTTGGCCAATTAAGGTATCTCACATTCAAAAGATGAAAGTTGCTGAAATGAGAATGTTGAGATGGATGTGTGGGCGTACCAGGAGTGATAGAATTAGAAATGAGGCTATTCCGGACAAGGTAGGAGTCGCCTCGGTGGAAGACAAGATGCGGGAAATGCGACTGAGATGGTTTGGACATGTCAAGAGAAGAGACACAGCTGCCCTAGTGCGGAGGTGTGAGAGGTTAGCCATGGATGATTTTAGAAGAGGTAGGGGTAGGCCGAAGAAATATTGGGGAGAGGTGATTAGACAGGGCATGGCGCAGTTACAACTTACCGAGAACATGACCTTAGATAGGAGGGTGTGGAGGACCCACATTAGGGTAGAAGGCTAGTTCATAGTCTCGTTATTCTCTTTTATTAGTAGGCGTATTAGCGCACTATAATTTCCTATGGTTTGATATCTATTATCATTTATTACTTTCATTACTTTCTGTACTTTGATTGCCCTATCTTGCTTTTCTATATCGTTTCTATATCGCTTTGAACTCCTTATTCTTATCTGAATTCTTTCTTATCTGATTTTACTGAGCCGAGGGTCGCTTGGAAACAGCCGTCCTACCTTGGTAGGTGTCAGGTCTGCGTACACTCCACTCTCTCCAGTCCCCACATTGTGGGATTTCACTGGGTCGTTGTTGTTGTTTGTTGTAGTTGTCGTTCTTCATTGGCTTCTTCATCAGTTGGACATTAAGAATGCTTTTTTGCATGGTGATCTTGAGGTTGAAGTCTATATGGAGCAACCACCTTATTTTGTTGCTTAGGGGGAGTCTAGTACCCTTGTATGTTGATTGCGTAGGTCACTCTATGGTCTTAAATAGTCTCCTCGAGCCTGGTTTGGGAAGTTCAGCACAATAATTCAGCAATTTGGCATGACTCGTAGTGGAGCTAATCACTTTGCCTTTTATCGACATTCTGCACCAGATCTGTGTATTTATTTAGTTGTTTACGTTGATGATATCGTTATCACCGGCAATGATCAAGATGGTATCACTAATTTGAAGCAAAATCTCTTTCAGCATTTTCAGACTAAAGACCTCGGCAGACTGAAGTATTTTCTAAGTATTGAGGTTGCTCAGCCTAGATCAGGTATTGTTATTTCTCAACGCAAGTATGCCTTAGACATGAAACGAATGATGGGATGTAGACCCATTGGCACTCCTATAGATCTGAATGTTAAACTCCTAGGACAGGGAGAGTCACTCAGTAATCCTGAAAGGTATAAACGGCTAGTTGGAAAGTTGAATTATCTCACAGTGACTAAACCTGACATCTCTTTTCCACTTCTCCTTGTGATAGTCATTGGGATGCAGTTATTCATATTCTGCGATATATAAAGTCAACTCCCGGTAAAGGACTACTCTTCGAGGATCACGGACATGAGCATATCACCGGATATACAGATGTTGATTGGAGAGGATCACCCTTTGATAGACGTTCTAAATTTGGATATTGTATTTTAGTAGGAGGTAATTTGGTGTTGTGGATGAGTAAGAAACAGAGTCTGGTTACTCGATCTAGTGTAGAAGCAAAATATCGAGTAATGACTGTAGCAGCCTGTGAGCTAGATTGGATCAAACAGTTGCAGAGAGAACTAAAACTTGGAGAAACCAGTCGTATGGAACTTGTGTATGATAATCAAGCAGCCCTTCATATTGCATCAAATCCAGTGTTTCATGAGAGGACTAAGCACATTGAGATTGATTGTCACTTTGTCAGAGAAAAGATACTCTTAGGAGATATTGTTACAAAGTTTGTGAAATCAAGTGATCAACTTGCAGATATCTTCATCAAGTCCCTCACCGATCCTCGTATTAATTATATTTGTAACAAGCTAGGTACAGACACACTAAGAGTGATAAGATTAGGAATGGGGTTATTCGGGAGAAGGTAGGAATGGTATATGTGGAAGACAAGATGAGAGAAGCGAGACTGAGATGGTTTGGGCATGTGCAGAGGAGGGGTGTCGACACCCCAGCTAGGAGGCGTGAGCGATTGGAGTTGGGGGTTATGCGAAGGGGTAGGGGTAGACCGAAAAAGTATTAGAGAGAGATAATTAGACAAGATATAGCGCTACTCCATATCACCAAGGACATGACCTTAGATAGAAATGAGTGGAGGTCGCGGATTAGGGTAGAAAGCTAGTTGGGATAGAATGGTGCCTTGCCAGGTGTCGGTTTAAGGGGGTTGTAGGTCTAGGCATGCCTTCATAGTTGTGTTGTTATTGCCTTTGATTATCACATTACTTTGCTATCGTTATTGTTCTTGCCTTATAAAATTTCACATCGCTTTTTTATTTTGCCATTATGCTATATATATTGTTTTTCTCTCTTACTTGGGACTGTGACTTTTGAACCGAGGGTCTTTCAGAAACAGTCTCTCTATCTCCATGAAGTAGTGGTAAGGTCTGCGTACATCTTACCCTCCACAGACCCCACTTGTGGGATTACACTAGGTATGTTGTTGTTGTTGTTGTTGTTGTTGTTGTTAACAAGCTAGGTACATGTGATTTGTATGCACCAACTTGAAGGGGAGTGTTAGAATAGGAAAAGGTGTACACAATCCTACTTAGAATAGGAATAGAAATAGGAATAGTTTATAGTATCCTACTTGGATAAGGATTGTTTTATAGTGTCTATAAATAGGGTCTTTGTGCAATATTGTTCGTATACAATTCAATAATATTTCTCCTATATTTCTCATAAAAGCCATGGAGTAACCATTTGGCCCTGGTGCTTTAAAGACATGTATATTTATGTACCATGTCCCATGAGCAGATTCCAGATTCAATATTATCATGATTTACTTGTTTGTATTCATGATTTCAGATTCAACACAGTATATGTATATTATTAGCTTTGTTGTGCCTTTATGCAATACCAGTGATTTGTAGGACTTGCCCCAGGGGTAAGGTGAGAATTAGTCGATGATCTCACTGGGTCTTTACACCCATGCTGCTTGTTGTTTAGGTGTGTGCAGGTGGTGACCAAGTAACCAATCATTAACTTCCAGCTTTCATTAGTCCCTTCCACTTGATGTCGCCATTAGATCATGGGGGCTTCTTTATCTTTTAGCAGACTTGGTATCTTATTTCTGAGCTGCAACTCGTATTTTGTATTCAAATATAGTAGCTCCATGACTGCCTTTTTGGGTTGTATTGGCAGAGTTAGTAATGCTTCCGCACTTATCTATATATTGAGACTGTCAGTGGTGTTCTCTCCATTTATTCATTTATTCGCATGTCAGCATAGAATGATTCACCTTATGGGTCGCTCACCTTATTCGTATATTCGCATGTAAGTATACAATGGTTCAACTTATGGCTGATAGTTGGTCCCCCTCTCGTAATACAGCAACTTAACAAGTTTGTTGTGTGCTCTAGCATTGACCATTTGGTCTCTGTTAAACTGAGGAACATAGTCCAAAGCTGAGATGTGACTTTACAATGGAGAAACAGATGGTTATTCGTCTCTCTAGCCTCACTGCATAACATGCATCTGAATACAATTGGCAATCCCTTTTTCTGTAGGATCTCATGGGTGACGCAAGCTTTCCTGCTTACTAACTAAGCAAAACACTTAACTTTAGTAGGAGCCATACTTTCTCAAACATGCTTCCAAGGACCTATTTTGTTCTCAGGCATCCTGGATACCTCTTTCCTATAGATTCTACCTACAGAGAACTTGTCATCTTTATCATGTTTCCATCTAAAAGTTTCATCCTCTATAGTGGTGCCTTTGAACCATCAATCATCTGCAATAGCGCCACGAACCTGCCCACTTCCCAGTCATTAAGATGCCTCCTGAAGAAGAATTCCATCCCTGTGGGGACCAATTATCAGCCACTGTAACCTCAAGGTTAGTGCATCTATTGACCAAATCAGGGAAAGCTCGCATTAAAACTTCCGGTCCAATCCATAAGTCCTCCCAAAATAGTATATTGTTGCCAGCATCCACCTCATAACATGAATTCTTAACTAGTCTAGGCCAAATATTCCTTATAGATCTCCATACCGATGTTTCATAGGTGGTTGATACTGCATTGGTACACCATTGATATGTCTGGCCATACTTATTCAAGATTACCTCCTTCCATAGAGCCTGTTCATTTACATTAAATCTCCATAACCATTTCATAAGCAAGCAATCATTCTGCATTTTTAGATTCATGACTCCTAAACCATCAGCCTCCTTGTGTAATTGTGCAGTCTTCCATTCTATTAAGTGATACCCCTTTCCTTCCTTGTTCCCAAACCAAAGAAAATTCCTTCTTCATCTGTCCAACTTCTTGGCCACATGGAATGGGGAACAGGGACATCACATATGTGGGAAGTAACTGCATTTATCAAAGTGAGCCCACCTCCAAGAGACAAGTATTGTGTCTTCCAGTTAGCCAATCTTTTTTCCGCCTTACCTCAATTCCATCCCAGATAACCAATTCTTTGTGTTTGTTGCCTAATTCATAGGGCTCCTGGTATTCTAAACGAAACAAATGAATTTCTAGATACCAAACTTTTCAAATTACTTCACTTATTAGATTTTCCACACATTTGCTACACTAGAGAGATTCCATGCAGCACACATCATGATAATTAATGATTTGTAAGAGTTTTATAGTAACCATTGGCAAGCATACAATTGAAATGCATTTCAAAGAAAGCCATAGGAATGCATTGCTACAAGCAAGTAGTTTCAAGGTCCTTCGTGCATTAACACAATATTCTAGATCCACATGGACTTGCGCTAGAATAAATACTTTGGCTAGGAAAAATCAAATGATGATAAAGCTGCTTAGAACTATGCAACCACCAGTTTCATGTGTAAAAGAATACTTTTCCAGTGGCTTAGTGCAACTTAACAGATAGAAGAGCTAGACCTTAGAATCCCATGAAAAGAATCCACCACTGATTGAAATCACAGGAAACCCAGGTTCAAGTGGTGGATTAGGTAAGAGCACTCTCTCGTCAGCTAAAAACAACTCCTCCATTCGTTGCAATGACACATTTGAATTTACAACCTGTATGTAAGACAGACGGAACAATATGTGATAACCCAATTTTTAATGAATGACTAATTGGTAATTTTAACCAATTGAAAAGGAAAACAAATTAATAATCTTGTCTACCACGTCCACAACAGTACATAGCAAGTCTGTCAACAAACACTTGCACGCATTCTCAAGAACTTTCTCCTCATTATTATATGACGTTGATATCAAAGAAATAGTTTGGATGATTTATGATTCCATGTAGAATGCTGAGATACTGAGGCCCATATACCTATGTAGTGTATTCCTCAATAAAGGGAAGTATTGTTCTGCAGGATCTTCTACTCACAGTGGTTAATGTTAGTAAATTGATGTAGACAAAGCACAGAGGGAGTAACTAGGAAGTGATGTTTAGGGAGATTCATGAGAGGGATGGAAGAATACACTGCATTAGAATTAACCAGACATATGAAGAATACTATATTAAGGGAAAGAACTCCACACAGCTAAATTATACGAGAGGATAATACTAGTGAGTGAGAAAAAGAACCTGAGTTATTACGTTCGGAAGCATATTCAAAGGGAACCTCAGAATTGCAAAGAGAGAGAGCGATGAAAAAGCTCTGGCAGCTGTCAAATTTCCACCAAGCAAAGTGAAACTTCCAAATGAAATCACTGTCACGAGAACGGGGATGCTGTTCAGCATGAAATTGTTGAACTGTTGATAGAGAGGGAAAGAAAATAAACAATGAGAAAAAGAATGATCCAGATCTTAAGCAAATTATGCAAAGTCATTTGAGTCAAGGTCCCCTATCAGGTCATGTAGACAACATGTCAAACCATCATCGCAAAACCTAATCCTCCATCACTAAAAGATAATTCCGGTTCATTATTCCTCTCCCATGTCCTATTTTCACAATGCTAACCCACTAGAATATTCCAGTTGTTTGGTTTGTGCGGATTCTGTCGCTTTATATAGCTTCAGAAGTGTGTCTAATAAAAAACTCAATGTAAAATTCTAGAAAGTTAAACTTCTCTTAAAGATCAGGATTTCTGGAAAACCTTGACAATTACTGGATCACATAGTTTCAATGAAAAGATGAGGCATACAGGGAACCAAATGCTTAGGTGACACTCCAAAACAAAAAAACTTTCTTCAGGCTAATTTAGTTTGATTCTATGCACAAGGGGGTTATAACATACCGCTGCCAATAGCTGTGCTTTCCTAAACCAAGAAAGTTCACCATTCCTCATTCCTTGGACTTTCGATTGGAAGCTTTTCTCCCATGCATAACATCTATATCAATCCGCAGAAAATCAAACCCATTTTCAAATCTTCTGAAAAAGTAGGGAAACAGAAGGAAAAAAGACAGAGAAGAAAAAACCATACTTCACTATATCCATTGCAGTAACTATTTCATTAGTTAGACCAACCCTTTTGTCAGTAAATTGCAATCCTTCTTTGGATAGTTTTCGCATATAGCTGACGATAATAGTCTGCGTCAAAAGGATAAAACACATATGTTTTAGAGACCAGTTGAAAAAGGAAATTATAGTGCCATAATCGTTGTTAACAGTTTGAAATGACTAAGATTGAGTAAAATAATGAAGCTTTCGATCTTTAGTTTATTAGTAAAATGTGGACTTCTTTATGAAGTGATCAAATTTATTGATTGAAGAGGGAAATTCCTGCATAAATGCATAAAGAAAGTATTGTATCTCGTACAAAAGCATTATTCTCAATGAAAAACACCCTATGATTTATATACTTACAGGTGTTCCAAAAATAAATTAAAAAAATAAAAATTATATCGCCAACCTCTTCTAGTTTCTCGAAGGTAGCATGTCTTTAACATGACTGTTAGATAGTTATTGGTCGTCTCGTTACAGGTTAAGAAGTAACTTATTCATGTATTAAAATCAACATAAATAATACTATGTTTGCTAGCATTTCATTGTTGTGTACGAAATTCAACAGACCAAGCGTGTGTTTGGTTATCGGTTTACAATCCCACATAACTAATACATGTATAAGTGTCTGTTTGGCTTAAATTATTTAGAACAGCTTATAAGCTGAAAGCAGCTTCTTTCAGCTTATAAGCCAAAAAGAAATAAGTTGGGATAACCCAACTTATTGTTTTTTGGCTTATAAGTTGTTTTCAGCGTATAAGTTACTTTAGAGAAGCTAAGTCAAATAAACCCAATTATTTTTTTGGCTTATTTTAAGCACAAAATGGCTTTAAATTGGCTAGTCAAACACTCAAAAAAGCTTAAAACAGCTTATCAGTAACTTATAAGCCAATCCAAATGAGCTCTAAGTCATGAGGGAATCTATGTAATTTTATGTTTGGTGAAGATGGAATAACTAAACCCTGCATAATTAAACTCTCCATAACTAATCTCTTTATAACTTATCTTTGCATTACTAAAAATTGCATAAGTTTAACCAACAACCACACGACCCCTAATGTATATTTGTAGACTTAGTGTCCCAAAATGGAAAAGGTATGTATAATGCACAATGTAGAATATAAGTATAAACAGGGTTCAGTGTTATACAATAGAGAACATACATTAATAATATATTCTCAAGGGTCATTATTACTCACATGGTATTAGAGCTGGAAAATATTATCACTATGAAATTTACAAATGAAATATGGGAGACCATCTCTATTTCCACTGGTGTTGAGAAAAACCCAACACTACCATAAGGTTCATTATCATCCGGCAATAAAAACCCAATCAAACCTCCCAACAAAACTCTCATGTACCCTCACGCGCTGCCTAAAGCTAGAGTTGTGGGGAATGTTTTTCTCCATGGTGACCTTGAGGAAGACATTTTGATGCTAGGGAAGGTGAGGCCTAGTAGTCTTGTATGTCAATAGTACCAATCAATCTTCTGAAAAGTCTCATCAAGCCTGGTTTGAGAAGTTTTTTTTTTTTTTTGAAACTGGTAATTTAGGAGTTTGGCATGACTCATAGTGAAATAAATCATTCTGTTTTATCAGCATTCTGCTCTAGATCTGTGAATTTATTTGGATTTTTGTTGACGAAATTGTTATCACTGACTTTGATCAAGATGGTATCACTAACTTTAAACATCGACCCTTGTGGTCGGGCCCTTCCCTGGACCCTGCGCATAGCTGCAGCTTTAGTGCACCGGGCTACCCCTTTCTTTTCAGCTACCTCGACAGACAGAAGTATTTTTTAAGTATTGAAGTTGCTCAGTCCAGATCAAGTATTGTTATTTCACAATGAAAGTATTCCTTAGATAGCCTTGAGGAGATAGGATCTAAACCCATTGACACACCTATAGATCTGAATGCTAAATTCCTTCCAGAACGGAAGGAGCCACTTAGTTATCCCGGAAGAGATAGATGGTTGGTTGGTAAGTTGAATTATCTCAAAGTGACTAGACCAAACATTTCTTCTCTTGAAAGTGTTGTAAGTCAATCTATGGATTCTCACTGTGATAGTAATTGGGATGCAGTGGTCCGTATTCTGCAATAAGTAAAGTACGCTCTAGGCAAAGGAGTACTCTCTGAGGATCGACATTTGCAGATTGCTCGATATACGAAAGCTTATAGGGCAGGATCACCTTTTGATAGACCTATATCTACATATTGAGTTATGGTAGGAGGTAACTTGGTGTCTTGAAAGAGTAAGACACAGAGTGTGGTTGCTCGATCTAGTGCAGAAGCATAATATTGACCAATGGGTGTAGCAACTTGTAAGCTAGTTTAGGTTAACAATTGCTCAGAGAACTAAAATTTGGAGAAACCAGTTAGATGCAGTTGCAAGACTGTAACAGGAAAATAGTTTTTAAGTAGACTGTAACAAGAAAATAGTTTTTAAGTAGCACTCCACTGCAAAAAGCTATTTTAAGTAAAGATTAGATGATGAAGCTACTAGTGGCAAGTTATAACTCAGACTTGGAGGAAGAATAGACCACCTGCATTGGGATCATCAATACTAGCATAAGAGCACCCAGAAGTGAAGCCAGACCTAGTTGCTGGTAAAGAAGAACCATGGCAATGACAATCCGAAATGGAGCTGACCATAAAACATGAAGTTGCTGGCATACTTGCTGAACAAATTAAAAATCATATTACAATTTCAAAAGAAAAAATTAAGAATCATATTAGCCGTTATCCAACAAAAAGTGATTAACCTCTATGAGAAAACCACAATTTTGGCGGAACCCATCGGCAGCCCCTGAAGTTGACACGATTTTTCACTGAGGCACCTCAAGTAAGCCATGTACATCTTGAACACCTAAGGTAAGGTCGGATTGTGTCATTGACACTTTTGCTGACTTGGCAACTTGTGTGATTTCCACTCCAAATAGGAGCGTGAAGAGCCTAAAAAATCATACTTTTTATTTTTATTTTATTTTATTTTTATTTCCTCCTTTTTCCTCTTCACCTTTCTTCTTCTTTATTCTTTTTCTCTATCTTCTCTATTTAATATTCTACCATTAACGAATCTTTCACAATTAGTATCTTATTCATCGGAAAAAATGAAGACCACCACCATTCTCTAAGAATATGTGACATTTTCTTTTTGTATAAAATCAAAAATATATTTTAAACAAAATGAAACTTCATTTTCTCTTCACGATTTTATCCCAACATGTTACTATATCAATGTAATTATAGATCTGACATATTAATCAAAGTTGATAGAAACAAAAGAAAGAAGAAGAAAAAGTTTATCAAGAGAAGAAATAAGATCTGGGTTTCAAGAAATTTTTGACCAACTCCATTTTTTTCGTCAACGATTATACAAATTTGTTAATCTAATACTCTGTTCATTTCATTTGTAAAAATAAAACGCTACCGTTTTAGTCCATTAATTTCAGATTTTACCCATTCATTTTGTATTTTTTTAATCGCAATTATTTTGGATAACAACTATTAGCATTTTGGTGTATAATATATTGTGTAGCTTCTTGTTCTTGAATTCTATTCATAAACCTGATATGAATTAAAAAAAAATTAAAAAAAAAGGTAAAAATGTGGAGTAGATGATGGTCACTGGTGATGGAGTTTAAATGGCTATGGCATGGGAATTCTTGGGGAAGAAGGGGTTGGGCAGATTGGTGGGGTGGGGGTTTAGAAAATAGCTTTATTTTTTTTATTTTATTTTTATGAAAAATTGTCTTTCTTTTACTTTTTTTTATAATTGTTTTTTCAATTATTATTTTATACCCAAATGCCACATGTCATCTTTTAATTAGTCATCATGCCACGTCATCAGCGAGTGTAATACACATATTTTGTAATTTTAGTTGATTGTCAAGAAGTGTCAAAATGATACAGCGGAGCCTAACATGAGATGTCTACAATGAACAAAGCCTAGTTAAGGTGTCTAAGTGAAAGTTGGTGCCAACTTTAAGGGGCCACCAATGGGTTCAGCCCACAATTTTTGCTAGTCATCTATAATGCATGTAAAACAGTAGCCATACAATCTTGTCTAAGATCCTACACTAGATACCCAAAAGCAAATACTTCACTAAGACCCTTGGGTTCCATTAATTGCTAATAACCGATTTGGAGGCATCTGTTTCATATTTTAGTCCATCATTAAGGATGTTAAATAAAGCCGATATATCATTTTAATAGATTCTTCATATGGAAGATATAATAGCATAGATCATTTTAAGAGTAAGTTAAACACTAGAGATATGAGCATCGGAACATTGACTAGTTACTGAGACTAAACAATTTTTAATACACGTCTCACAAGCTTGCTCCTATTTTGTTTTGGCTGAAGTTTTTGTAAAAACGAAGAACTAAATTTTATTTCCTCTCCTATTTACAACGGCGACGAAGAATATACCTTTTGACTAGCATAAAGAACAATATTGAAATATTTGTTGAATAATATTTGCAAAAGAAAAAAATGTATATCATTTAAAAATATTGAATAGCAAAATGAACTTCAATTCTTGAAACTTGTGAAAGTTGTAGAGAATGCTAGAACTTCAAAAGTGTTGGATATTTGTGATATTCCCAAATAGAAAGCATAACATAATATGGGATATAAGGGAGTACCAGATTCAATTTCAACATAGAACAAAAGTCGAATATGTAAATCTGAACTTATCTCTTCTGTCACTCATATTTTCCACCGCTATTATATGGTCCCACACTTAATTACTAGTAAACTGAACCTTTCTTTCATGCCTTATCTAAATTTTCTATGATGTGGCACCATTGTACACATTGAAAGGAGGGACGAAGACATAAGAGATTGTTGTTCCATGCATACCTGAAGTGCGTTAGCATCTGTTGTGATCATATTAGTAATTTTTCCAGATGGAAACTGATTCCGGTCCTCAAGTGTTAATCTTACAGATTTGCGGAATATGGCAGCGACCTTAACACACGAAAAAATGACTTTTATTAAACCCACTCTCAAGACTTCCAAAAACAGATTATGATGCAATCCTCTATACAACTTAAAGATACAGAAAAATACAGCCCAATATCTTTGCGCCATCAAGTTTACAAAATATGTACACAATGTATAGGTTGTGTATACTTCAAACTAATAAACATATACTATACATACATACATACATACATACATATGCATATACATATACATATACATATACATATACATATCTTACATATCTATACATATAATATACATATTTATACAAACCTATACATATAATATACATATATACACAACATATACAACCGAGTGTATATTTAGCGTATACTTCGGCCATTTTTGGTACACTAGATGGACGAATAGTATATATCCGTAACTATCCCATTAAGATATACAGCTTAATATTTTATAGGCAATTTCTTCAAAGTAAGAAACAGCTTCTAGAATTGTCATAGTTAATATTCATTCAACATTTAAGATGAAAAAAATAGTAGGAAAATAACTACATTGACTGGGGTAATGTGTTTGCACAAAAGGTGGAAGGTGAAGTGGCTTGTCTTTTGTCTCCACAAAAATTATGATTGTCAAACAAAGTATACTAAAGTTTTATTTTTTACTCTGCATTTACCAAAAAGCATAATTTTGTGTCGTAGAGTCATGATGGATGTTTTTATGGTGTTCATAGCCATATTGTCAGAGTTGTTGCAATGGGGGGAATTTAATCGTACATAAAAAAGTAGTGGAAAAAAAAAGGAAATTGGTTACATCATGATTTATCTTGGCAGTTAAAACAAAAATATCATTGAAATCAATCACGTGGGCAGTATGCTCAAGTGTATAGAATTATTTAAAAACTGAAGAGACCGGAGGATAAATCTAAAAATAAGAATAGCACATGCACTGTAGAATTAAGAAAGACATACCAGAGTTGATCTCATCCTGAAACCAACACGCATGACATTCTGAAAGTACTGAGCTTCACATAGTACTCCAAATGACTGGATCAAGTAAAAAATACAATTGAGGAAGTATATATATAAGCAGTTTGATTGCACAAAATTCCTTAAGTAAGCAACGTTAATGGAATTCCCAGATATTCAAGTTCTGAACTATCCAGTGGTGAGCAAGAAGAAAACCATGTGATCACCATCACATAATTTAGATAATATAACTTAGTTCAAGACTGTTTGCTAAAAAAGGGCAGCCCGGTGCACTAAGGCTCCCGCTATGCGCAGGGTCCGGGGAAGGGTCTGACCACAAGGGTCTATTGTACGCAGCCTTACCTTGCATTTCTGCCAGAGGCTGTTTCCAAGGCTTGAACCCGTGACCTCCTAGTTCAAGACTGTTTGCTAAGCATCAAATAAGTTGTTTGGGTTCTACACAGTTGAGTTTGGGAATATCAAATGAATCTATGTGTGTGTGTGTGTGTGTGTGTTTCCTTCCAGAACAAAGAACCAACAACAACATACCCAGTATATAACCCAATGAAGTGGGGTCTACGAAGGGTAGAATGTATGCAGATCTTACCTCTACCTGAGGTAGAGAGTATGTTTCCGATAGACCCTCAGCTCAAGAAAAATAGTCCAAAGCAGTCCAGAAAATAAGTAACAGACGTACAGGAAATAGAAGAGGGTAACAATAATAGCAAATAGTAACAGGACAGTAACTACAACAAAATAATATGATAATCCAAATAAAACAAATAACAAATAATGACAGAATCGAAGGACAAGAAATTACCGAGGGAATACTACAACTACTAGTATAGACGGATAACAAGACGACATACTGCTACCGACTAACTTTCTATCTTAATGTGCATCCTCCACAACCTCCACTATGTAGATATACAATTCAATCACATAAATCAAAGGAAGTATACTATAGAGCTAATTTTAGGAGTTGGAATGAGTGGTGCCAAACCAGCTTCAACACCAATGGAGATGAATGTTAAGCTTACTACAGTGGACTATGATCAACTTGGAGTAAAAAATGATGATCCACTGTTATCAGATATTACAGCTTACCAGAAGCTGGTTGGGAAATTGATCTACCTAACCATCACTAGACCTGACATTTGTTTTGCAGTTCAGGTGCTGAGCCAGTTTATGCAGCATCCGAAGGTGTCACACTGGGAAGTAGCATTGACGGTGGTGAGATATGTGAAAGTTGCATGAGGTCTGCGAATCTTGCTTCAGAAACATAGCATCACTACTTTTGTAGCTTTATGTGACTCAGATTGGGCATCCTGCCCAAATACAAGGAGGTCAATTTCAGGCTATGTAGTACAGTTGGGAGGATCATTGATTTCTAGGAAATCAAAGAAGCAACGCACAGGAGTCGCAACTCAGCAGACAATCCTTGAGCAGACCCCCTATCACTGGCAACCATCATTGGAAACTAATGATGTTGTTTTTTCAGTGCCATCTCCCCATCATGACCTGTTCAGCGTTGATTAGAAGCAAATTCGAAGAGGAATTTTCCATCACCCATGTCAAATATATTCATCCCGTGGACATGTTCCAAGTAGAAGTAGCCCATTTTCTGGTATCTGACAGAGTCGGTCCTTCGGATTTGTTCGCAGAGAATAAACCAACGGCATCTACTCAACACCTCTTTCTAACTAGATTTAAACTCTTCTTTTATGTGAATAACATCTCCCCCCTTTGAAGACTGCCCTCCTTCTACTTCCTTGTTAGACCATCCGGATTTCTCAATGCGTTGACGCATAAGGAATCTCTTTATCTGCCAATCTCTATTCTCTTACATTGTTTGGTCATTGGAGTAGTTAACAAACCTACCAATCTTTTCAGCAATTATGTTCCATCCTGCATTGAATGTATTTTCCAGAATGATTAGGCCTACCCTTCTCCTTCCATGGATACTGATATAACGGCCAAAGCTATTAAAATTCCTAGCACAGATGGTCTCTGAAAAACTCTCTTTGTTTTCACCTTTTAACACCATTGCATCGGTACTTCGAGGCTTCTCTCAGAATCTGTACGATCCATTCCAAGGTTTTCCTGTCCAGAGACACCCTTGAAATGAAATTTCTGCTCCTTTCAGTCCATTCAAACCACGAATCTGCTGTGTTAGCGGATTTCACAATGTGATAAGACTTGAAACTGACCACAAAATAAATGTTAATATCCATCTGAACAAGAAAAGAAAAGGAAAGACCGAGAAAAGATGATTTCGGGTGATCAGAAGACCACCGGAATTCAGTCACTAATTCAAAAAGTAACTTTAATGCATTACCTCGGAACTAGAGCATGGGAGCAAATTTTTAAAATAAAAGCATTGTGAATGCTAGTTAACGCAACACTCTTGATTTATTATTAGTATTGTCACCATCAACCACATCAGGTCAAAATGATGCTTGGCTCTAGATCCATCATCAATTATGAACTTCTCTTCCTCAATCCTCTAGTGACAGTTCGAAAATGTATTTTCTCCTCTCACAATCCTAATCATACTTATACCATGTCGAGTAATCGTCATTTATCATCATCTAATCAAGCATCAATTTAGTTGGAAACGTGTAAAACATCATTGCAAGGGTGTTAGTCATAATAAGGTTGAAAATGATAATCAGAAGTCTCATTTCAAAATCTCAAGATGCCTTTGATAGAGGCAAACAGGTTTTGGGTACAGTTTCTAATTGCTAATGTCATGGTGGATATGGAGCTAAAAGTTAAATGACGAGATAGCTAATGATTAAAACCAACAAATACAAAGGGATCTAGGTAGGGTAGTGTGTACGCAGACCTTACCCCTACCTTGGGAGGTAGAGAGATTGTTTCTGATAGAACCCTCGGCTCAAGAAAAGAACAGGAGTGAAGAAACCAAGGCAAAAATTAGGTAAGAGATTCCATTTTCACAAGTGCTTTTTATTTTAGTCGTTCAAGCTTTTATCAAGCTTATGGAGAGATGTTATTGGAGGGTTTGCCAGTAGATTATAGGTGAAGAATAAATTTGGAATTCATCTCTGTTTCACATCAATTATTCATAGATAGAACACTCATTTTCAGCCCATGTCAAACACTCCTCCTAATTTGGTTTGAGGCCATCTTTTGGGCCACACATTGACATGATAAAGTCTAAATTACTCTCAATAAGGAAGGTTCATAAGGGGCAAATTCAGCCTATATCCTTTAATGTCACAGTGCTTCAGTCTCAACAAAATATTTAGTAATGCTGGAAATGTTCAAATTAAATCAATAGTTAACATACTTGAGAAGAGACTAGGAGGATAGAACAAGCAATATGTATTTAAATTGGGGCTCCGATAAAGTAATTTTTCAACCACACCTATCAATTACCTTTCATTAGAGGCCAAGAAACCAGAGAATTTTTTATTTATTGTTTTGATAACTATGGTGTCTGGGCCAGCTTTCGCGCACCTCGACTGATTCCGAGGGATTCCTATCACCTCTCACTAGCAACAGGTACCAGGTCACTCTATCCACCAAGGCTAGGAAAGATGGAAAGAAATCAACTAGTGTTTTTGTCTCTGATGGGATTTAAACTTGAGACCTCATGGTTCTTACCCAATTCATTGACCACTAGGCCACACCCTTGGGTGCGAAACCAGAGAAATTAATGAGTGAACTCTACGGGAAGGGACCAATGGAGCTCGTTTACCTTGAGTGTGACTGCTTATTTGCAGATTAACCTTGTTTAACCAAGCCCTATTGCATAAGCAGTTGTCGAAGTTTGCTCATGAAGATGTTTTTTTAACCAGAATAGCAAAACGGGGATGTCTCAGAAATGGAAGATTATTAGAATTTAGAGGAAGCCACAAGTTCACATGGGATGAGGAAGATAAGAACAGAATAAGTCCATAAAATTCATGGGTTATGTAGATACCAAACACCAATCATATCCTTTTCTGGTTAGATCTGTAGTATGGTGTTTCACACAGAAGAGGCAGTCATATTCAACTGTTACTGACCCTTTATACGAGATCATTCAGGAATGGTTTGAAATACATGTTTTAGAAACTTCCTCAGTGATAGGAGTATGCAGAAGCTGCAGAATTGTCTGAAGACATACAATCAAACACATTTTAAGATGAACATTTTCAGTCAAATTGTTCTACAGATATCTTTACAAAGGAGGGGACAGGAGTGATTTCCATATGCCCATTGAGAAGGAAAAAAGGGAGGCCTCTTCTTTTTCTTTTTTCTTTTTGGTTGTGTATGACCAAAAGTGCAGTAAAAATTTCTGGCAACTTTTGGAAAAGAAAGTCAATTTATGTGAGTTGCACTTGTCTGCAAAAGACAAGATTGTGGCCTATCTACTTCTTACACTGCCCTTTTCGTGCTGAATTATGAGCTTTTGCTATTCTGTTGTGTTCATGGCATTAGCAAACAAGAGTAGACTCTGGCAAATTGGAAGCTACAAAAGATTAAGGGAAGCAGACAAGAAGTGAATCCACTATGTCATTCTAGGTCGACACAGATTGATAATAGTCGAGCACTAAGTATATCAAGATATATCCTATAGCATAACTTGTTCCTTTATTTTATTTTATGTCTTGATAACTACTTAAATTCTCTGAGTAAATGAACGTTGATATTCTAAGCTCCATGCTAAATCATACACATAGTAATTTGGTACACCTTCTTGGTGCTATTATAATGAAAGCAATGAAATATATGCTTTTAATATGATGAAGATTGAATCTTACCACCCCAACAAAAATCAGAAAAGCATATAAGTGGCCAATCCAAGATGGATCGCCGCGTTCCAAAGACTGTAAGCAATAAAAAGTTAATAATTAGAAGATATAATATCAGAAAACCCAAAAGAGTGCACTACTTCCATGCATAATATGAAAAGAAAAACAACTATGGCATACCAGAATCAGGAAGGTAACAGCTCTGAGAGGAGGAAACATAAACAGGATTAGTCTCTCCTATAGGCTCTCTATCACAAATTTCTTATATATTTAATATTTTTAGCATCACTTATGCTTGTCTATATCTAGTGAAGACATAGTAGATCGAATCTCAATATTAAGATAGATGGTTGATAAGCAAATCCACCGTTAAACAAAATGCAGTCTAACATAATATCATAGGCAAATCCACAATTTGAACTTTATAGGTTCAAGTTCGGGAATACCACAGCCCATCTGTTTTATAAGGTTCAAAATCAATATGTGTAATTATTTTAAATTTTTTAGTACATATACAAAGTCTGAGACAAAGCTATTGGGTTCGGATAAACCCATAACAATTACACTACATCTGCCGCAGTATATTATGTTCTTTAACTTGTAATTACACCATTGTCCCATTTGAAATTCTTTTATTGAATTTCAGATGAACTTGAATATATATTTGAAGATTATGTGCATATTATATTAGCAGTGGTTGAAAAACATTTGGAAGTAAAGATTGATAAGATGATGGATATGACATGTTAAACTAGTTAGACTCCCTCATTGAGAATGTATCACAAATGTAGACTTTTGTATTCCTTATTAATCAGTTATCGACATATATTAACCTTTTTCATACTTGTTACTTGTCAAACAACATAACAATGTTTACAAAATAAGAATCAGCAACTTTTCTTGTGTGTGTTGAGTGTGTACTAGTTATGAGAAAATTGCAAGTTTAAATGCACAAAACACTAGATTAGAGGACATCAATGTAAACAAATCCCAACAACCAAATGTTACCTCTAAGAGACGATTAAGTAGTAGTGGTCCCACAAATTGACAAAGATCACTACCAACCTGAGAATTGGAACAGGAAAAGAAAATATTCACAAGGAATTTAAAAATCAGAAATTACAGAGGATTAAAAGATGACTCAAATAAAGAATTTCAGTTCCAAATGGGAAAATGTAAGCCTCAAATATCTTGTCATGGTGATAGAAGTAACCAGAGAGAAGATTCCAGCATGCATTTTCTTAGATGGAGTGATGGAGAGGAGCCTGAATGTCAGGATGAATTCAAAACAAGGAAGAAAGAAAATCAGTTATCAGAGAAAAGATTATCGTCCCTATTACTATATTGCCCACTGCATCTCCAGTTAAAAAGAATAAGAACCATTTGATTAGTTCTGTTATCACATTTTATCTTTACCCTTAACATTGACAGTCATCTCCCTCAATACACAATACTCTATCTTGTCAGATTAGTTTATAGCTACCCTGCTGTTTTATATCTGAAAAGGGAGCTTTGTAAGACTCCATGAATTCAAACCTTGAAACCCAAACCAAAACCGGAGCATGGGGACCACCAATGTAAGACCGTGAATTGAACCTTGAAAACCACACCAAAACAGGAAGGTGGGGACCACCCAATGATTATGAGGTCAAAAAGTAATTAAACGGACTAGGAAGGGTGCGGAACTACTTTGCAGAGAAGGATGAAAGCCCAAAACGATTTAAAAATTTTAAGAGTGACATCAACGATTAGAAACAATATTTTTGTATGCCAACGGAGGCTACAGACTGGTACAATATCAAATGGGAATGACAACAAGCGTAGAGGTGTGTTGGAAGTAAATTAAGGTCTAAGGGAAGCTCTAGTACAAGGTCGATTGGAAGCTATGCCGCGGATTAAGTTTTCGAATGAACTGGGATAAGGTCCAACTTCTAACAAGCATATTTTCCAGAGTGTAAAGTTTTATGTGCTGAATTACCTATCCAATTAAAGGTCTTCCAGTCTATTTTCCATCTAAGCTCTGTACAATATTATATGTACAAGCGTAGAGCAGGGCAAACTTCACGAAGTCGATTTTTTTTCATTCAGTGTTGGTGCACAGCGCCACGCCTCGCGGTAGGCCAAAAATATACCTATTTCTTTCATTTCAAGGGCTATGAAATAAGAGAAAGAGGGCATATACTTATATTCTCAATGTTTCCAGTTCAATAAACTTTTAGATGTCCCTCACGATATCCTACTATCTGTGTATTGACAAAATCAATGATTTTACTTAAAAGTTTGCATGATGACCTAAGATTTTTCCTTCTTACATTATGACTCATGAAATTATGCTAAAGGGATACAATAAGCCAAAAGGGCCATATTATTTACTGTTTATGAAAAAGGGGCCAATGAGCCAAATATATTATTAAATGTTTTGGGAGTACTACTTGGTTAGCCGAAAAGGTGTTACTCTACGTGTCAAACGCTCGAAACTACGTAGGACAAGGTCGAACTATTGGTTTGGGTGATACCTTAATGTTAGAGGGTTTCATGATGTGGATCCAATGATAGAAAAAGTTATGAATGTCTAAGCATCCCGGAAAGGTGGGATGGCGTAGTGGATCGGGCCGAGATCAGACACCATGTATATTACATTGAGGTGTTGATGACTAGATAACTCCCACTAAATTACTTATGTTCATTTATGTTTATTGAATCTTATTTTTGATGATAAAGGTTCTCTTATTTCTCACGATACACTTACAGAATTATGGTATGTCCTTTCCTTTAATATGCCCTCACATTCCTTTATTGTGTTAATTGTGCTTTATCATACAAGTGTTATTTGATGGTTCTCGCATCCCTTTTGTCGGCGGCGCTACATTTCATTATGCAAGTTTCGAGACTTCGGGCAACAAGATTCCACATTAGGCATCTCTCTCACCTTCAACTGCTATTCGTGAGCCTCATTCATCATCTGGGGTATTTGTCAAGTCATATGTATATTTAGCTATTTTGGGTACGTTAGAGCCTAGTCCTAACACTTTTATGATTGATGTTACGTCTTTTGTGTGTGTGCGTGTGTTGTATAGATGATTGAAGTATCTTTTGTAGAGAACCATGTTGTGTTGTAGGTTCTTTACTTTTTGGTATGCTTCTTGCATACGGCCGCTTTTTGGCCCTATGATTAATGAAATTGTTTACTTGATCAAAAAGAAGAAAAAAAAAATATATATATAGAGAGAGAGAGAGAGAAAGATGGTTTTGTCTCTTCGAATTATGGTCTTTTGCTCAAATTGATCTTTGAACTACATGCTCCACATTTATGAAGTAGTACTTTATAATGATATTTATATCTATCATTTCTTCTGTACGACAATTTCATGAACATATCATGTTCATGTGGAGCTGATCCACTCGATCAAGTACGGTACCGAGTGCTGGTCCAACCCATATGGTTTAGGGGCATGACAAAAATCTATCCCAAAAAAGGTTCTAACCTAACACATAGCCAAAAAAAAAAGAAAAGGAAACTCCTCCTATGCATTCACTCGACGATAAAAGGGATTCACAGCCTGTGGAATCGATTTTTACAGGTCTAGCCAGCAGGTTATACGTTTCTCTTCACTCCCCTCACTGAACCACAAATATCTTGCTCTGTGCAATTTTCCTCTTTTTCCATTTATCTTTTCGTCTTGCGAGCATAAACGTCCTCATCCTCTTCCTGTTTCATTTTTTTGTCAAACCATATAAGGACAGCATCCTTACCTTTATGTAGGATTCTAAAGTCTTCTTCACACCAGAAACGTCACTTTCCAATTAGTGGAATATGTCATGCACTTGTAGCAAAACATGACATGTGCAGATAAAATATTGTGGCAGTGAGATAACTTTGCTAATAACACACAAGTGAGGATTGGAGAGGCTAGGGTGTACGCAAACCTTACCACTACCTCGTGGAGGTAGAGAGGTTGTTTCACCCTTAGCTCAAGTGTAGCAAATGCAAGTATAAAGGGAAAAAACAGTGAAGAAAATGTAGCAACTAACCAGGGAAACAGTGCAAAGTCTATAAGAAAGACAAGCCTAAACCCTCGAAAAGCAAGACAACCCTCCTGCCCTACTAACCTTCTATCGTAATACACATCCTCCACACCCTTCTATCTAATCACTTTGCTAAATGCTTCAATTGTTACTAACAGCCCAAACTTAAAAAAGAAAAATAACCAAAGTTACAATTATCATCGTAGAAAACAAGTCAGCACCCTTTTGATTCAGCACCTTACATGAAAATTGATAATATGAAGAAAGACTAGTGACTAGTCAACTACACTAAGGGGTCGTTTGGTAGAGTGTATTAACAAAAATAATGCATGCATTAGCTCTGTGTATTAGTAATACCTTGTTTGGTATACTTTTTTATGCTATATATAACTAATGCTTGCATTAATTATACACTCTATTATGTATTAAGGTGTGTATTACAAATATCATGGATTTATAGGTATTAGTAATGCAAGGGAATTTAATGCATGCATTAGCATGGCTAAAGACTCAATTACCCCTCAAAACCCTTTTTACATCTTTTCCATCATAATTGTGGAGGATATCTTTGTAAATAAATATTTTTATGCAATGCATGCTATTTTTAATACACCAAACCAAACAATGTATAAGAAATAATCAATGTATAATTAATGCAAGTATAACACTAATACACTCTAGCATTATTTTGGAAGGTGATAATGGTCTCTCAAAGTAACTTTTAACATCTGGTAGAAAAACTAAACATTAAAGGAAAAGCTAACTAGATTTTATGACAATCCAGGGAATAAGCACATTACTTTGAAGAGACCTCCATACCAGAACCTGTAGAGAATTGCAGAGAGATATAAGAGAACACGCGGAGGTTGAAAAAGAAACACAGATATAGTTTCCTCTCACAAAATAGGCAAAAGAAGACTGTTGGGAATAGAATTTAGAAAAAATCATACCTGCCTCCAAGACTGGAATTCAAAGCGCGCAGAAGCCAGGGTTTTTTCCTCTGAGATTCTTCAGCCCAACATCTTTGGAATCTGAAAGAGTTGAAATGGATAACGTGTGACAACACTTTCTTACAGCTGATTATGCAAATATTGAGGGAGAAAGATACACCGATTACAACCTTGCACTCAATGTCTCTGTCTTATCCCATGAGTCTAACTTCCAGACATCCTTTTCAGTGATTGGTCTGTTTAAGCCTCGTCGCAAGAGGGGAGTTATCCATCCAAAAGATATCCCTACCACAGTTAAGAAACTCCAATTATCATTTATCAATGTCCCACAGGACCTGCCAGTTTTAACGAAAAGTCATTAAGAAAATTAGATTCAAGTTCATTAAATACAGAAAGCATAAAGTCATTGTATTCTGAAAGAATGAACAAGAGATGTATGCAAAGCCCATTAGTGCAAATCATCATATAGTTTCTATAAACTTTCTTATAGTACAACAAACCAAATGAAAGTATGAAACCATTTTAGGATTACGTGGCCAGGGCTAAAATTAATAAGCAGAATTCACTGACTTGACAAAATGCTTGCATATCTCTCAGGGCAAATATGGTCTTCTCCAAGGATTGTTTCACCATTTTTATCATCAATGGACTCACTCCTTAATGGAACATAGCCAGGGAAAGGATTCAAATGAGGAAGATGGACAAGAAGTAGGACCCCAAATAAAATCTGCATAAAACATTTCAGATTTTGTAGTTCAATCTCTAATGGAACAAAATGTAGGTAGTTAAGATATAAATTTGGGTTTGTTCTGTTAAGTTCTGTGAAACTCAAACATACATCTGCTAATTTCCATACATTTCAGAATAAGAGATAAACTTGGGTACCAGAATTTTGTTCCAACTACAGCCTGATACAAGGCACAATTTCCTCTACAACCAATATGGTTAAGATTTTCTGTTTCTTCGACTATGCAAATTCATTTTACAAATGATCAATCTACTTGAATGTAGTCTTACATAGACTGATATTCAGGGCACAATATATTACAGTCAAGAAATACTTGTAGACCTCATCCAAAATCAATATATCCTTGCATCAAGATAAATCAGCTCTAATCCTGCGTAAATCCCCTTGAAGAATTATATGACTGATTAATATTTAAAACTATAAAAACATGCAAAACCGCCCCCACTAAAATCTAACAGATGATAAGGACATGATAAGTACCTGACAGATGACTGAACCGTAATAGATGTACAAAGTAAACCTGCACAATTTAGTAAAAGCTACGAGTAAAGTGCAGATACATTAGATAGCATAAGTCCACATACAGAAAAGAATCTTTCGATGCAATCAAAAAGGTTTTTTTATACATGAATGAATGAAAACAAGTCTCGAGACTACAAATCCTCCAGTACACAGAACAGTCTAATTCTTATAAACAAAAAAAAGGCTTTCTTATAAATCTACTGAATGAATGCCATTAGGAAAACAATTAGGGTTAGAAAGGGTGTGTCTATTACGAGAACCAATTTGGATTCATGTTGGCGCATTCAACTACAGAAGTCATTCATCTCATAAGGAGATTGGTGGAGCAAAATAGAAAGAGGAAGAGAGACTTACACATGGTGTTCACTGACCTAGAAAAAATCATACGACAAAGTCTCTGGGGGCTTCTATGGAGATGTTTGGAGACTAGAAGTATATTGTAGCTTACATTAGGATGATTAAGGACATATATGATGGAGCCAAGACATGGGTGAGGATGGAAGAGGCGACTCGGAGCACTTCCCAATCGTGATAACATTGCACTAGGGCTCAACTCATAGTATTGATTGACAAGACACATAGTGGCTTTAACAATAAGCTGGAGATTTGGAGACAGAACCTGAAATCTAAAGGGTTCAGGTTGAGCAAGACTAAGACAGAGCAAGTAAAGTGCAGTGACGTAACTCATGAGGCGGATGTGGAAGTGAGGATCGGGACTGAGGCAATCTCCAAGAGAGGAAGTTTCAAGTATCTTAGGTGAACTATCCAAGATAATGGAGAGATAGACGAGGACGTTACATATAGTATTAGAGAGGGGGATGAAATGGAGGCTTGTAGTGTTTTGTGTGATAAGAATGTGTCACCAAGACTTAACGATAAGTTTTATAAAGTGGTGTTGGAGTAGCTATGTTGTATGAGGGGAAGTGTTCGTCAGTCAAGAACTCACACATTCAGAAGATGAAAGTAAAGGAAATGATGATGTTAAAGATGGATGTGTGGGCATACTATGAGGTATAGGATTAGGAACAAGGATATTCGGGACAAGGTGGGAGTGGCTTCCATGGTGAACAAGATGAGGAAAGTGAGGTTGAGATAGTTCGAGCATGTGAAGAGGAGATGCATAGATGTCACCAGTAAGAAGGTGTGAGAGGTTGGCTATTGTATGTATAAGAAAAGGTAGAGATATGCCAAAAAAGAATTAAGGAGAAACATGTAGCCCATTACCGAGGATAGGGAAGTAAGGTTAGTAAGTAATATTTCGCTATTTTTCCCTTATTAGTAGTATTAGTATTATTCTCCTACTTTCTTATTCTTCGATTGTGTGAGAAATATTGGAGAAGAATATTATTGAATTTTTATATCTACATTATTACATTAAAACCCTATTTACATACACTACATTAGACTCCTTTTTCAACTATGACACTATAATACAATCCTTTTCCACGTAGGATTCTATATACTATTCCTATAGTCCTATTCCTATTCTAAGTAGAATTGTATATATTATTTTTGTTTTTATTCCTATTCTAACACTCCCCCTCAAGCTAGTGCATACAAGTCATATGATTCTAGCTTGTTACAAATGTAATTAATACGAGGACCTATGAGGAGCATGGTGAAGATATTTGCAAGTTGATCAGTCGAGAAAACGGAGATCTCCGCAGCTATTTGCACAGATCAGATGCCAGCTTTTCTGTCAATAGATTCTTCCCACGCCGAGCATGTGCACCACTTCTGGACTTGTTTCGGCGAGAAAACTTGGTTCTCTCCTCATTCTGACTCAACCCATCTGGGATTTTGCAGGCTCCGACCACTGGATTAAGGTTCTGACAAGAGCAATCAGCAATTCTGACCACTTCCACTGAAGATCTTGGTTCTTCAGAGGTTGTCTTCTCAATTCTGAGTTTCTGACCCAATCCAACGGAAAATCTCAAAATGCAGCCTGGTACCTAAGGTTTCTGGATTGTTTCAAATTCTGCTAGAAGTAATCTTGAGACCAGGCAAAAAAAATTCAGTTTTCCAATCTTTTCTACGTCTGATTTGACATTCCAAAGTTCCATATAAGTTTCATCCTGGAATGTGGGAAATTGGTTGTAGAAAAATGGGATCCAACACTTTGAATAAGCGTATGGTTTTTTTACCTGATTATATTTAGCTCCTTCCACTCAAAATATGTAAGCAGACATCCTTTGAGATAGCTTCTGTTGTTCAAGTAGCCAATATCATAGCTTTTGTCATTCAATCTTCTTCTCTCAATCTTTGTGCCATTGATTCAAGTGCATCAAATCAAATATCTATTCTATTTCATATTCTCAATCTCTTCTGACGGTTATAATGGCCAATGGATCTCAGGTGGTTGCTAGAATAGGTCAAGCTAGCCCACTTCCTTTCTTAACTTTGATTTCAGTTCTTCATATTCTTGGTTGTCATCTTAATCTCACATCTTTTAGTCGCTCATCCCAAAATTCTTGACTGCTAAGTGACATTCTTCAATTACTTTCTTGTCATACAAAAATGCAGTAACAGAGGCATAATTGGCACCAAGCGTGAAGCACATGGACTTCATTAACTTATCCTTCCTAAATCGCTTACAGATTGTCCTCCCTCCACAGCTTCTCCTGTTACTGTTTCACATGATCTATTACATAGACAATTGGGATATCCTAGTTTATCAAAGGCTGGTTTGTCACACTTGCCTACTTTAGAGTGTCGTGTCAACTCAGTAAGCATACTCATTATCCTTTCCCTCGAGATTTGGTAATCGTACAGAATCTCGTTATCCATCTGATTTCTTAGTTGCTGCTTCCTAGAATATAATGCCAAGGATTCACATGCTTCAGCTCTTTCTAGTTTTTTTTCTCCACAGAACTATCTGATAAGAAGCAGAGTTCTCTTGCATATACAGGATCTCTTTTTCATACCATGAGATTCATCTCCTGAGTGTTCTTTTCATTATAGGTTTGGAGTGCAACCCTTGTTTTCTCTTGGGGGAAGATTGGAGGAGAGTTTTGTTGATTGCTCAAACTCATTAGGTCTTTGAAATTGTAGGGGGGGATCCTTCGTATTTTACTTCTTACTGCCACTTTCATTAATCAAATTCTCAAAATCAATGGGGAGTATAATATTATCCAACCGCAGTTATTTTTTCTGACATGTTGGCATCTAATTTCTTTTTCCTGAATAGGAAAGCCCTTGCATGGGTCATCCAACATTCATGAAGTTGACCAGATGACTTGACAGCAATAATAAGCCTTGAGAAGGGAAATTACTTCAAATAGTTATTGACCAAAAATAAAAATTATCAAACTCACCTTGAGTAGAGACTCTGCATTGAAAGAACGAAGTTGAAGATCACAAGCTCACCTACCAAAACATAGATTACTCCAAATCTGACATACCATCGGAACTCTTTGATATAGACTTTAGTTTCCACTAGATTCATAACAATAATGGAAATCCAAGCAAGTGCCTCAATGCTCAAAGAAACCATCTGGAAGAAAAGAGTACATATATCAGTTGACTAGATATATGAAGCAAAAATCTCATTAGACTGGTCCACAAGTAGGAGTAATCAAAATTGCTGCTGCTATGTATAACTAAATGCAAAGAACTGATCAGATCTTGGATGAGCATGTAGGCTATCATGCTACTCTTTTCTTCTCCACGGTCCAGACCTACTAATCATATTTCCAAGAGGTATGAGCACCAACACTTGAATACCCAGTAAAAGATGATCCAAGCATCTTTGTATCAACATTATCAAAAGAATGTGCATACTTCATCAAAAAAATGTGCATAGCCTAAAGCTACTCAATGACCTACAAAATTTTCTCGCAAAGTGATAAATCTTTCTTTAGTAACCTTTACTCGATACCTATTCCAAACATAAGTCTATGATTTACTAAAGGAGACGGGGAAATTGGGAAGTACACCTATCGAGTACAATCACAGGTTGAGTGAAGCATCAGATGATCTAGTAGTGGATAAAAGGTCATAACAACGACTTGTTGGAAGGTTAATTTACCTATTCCACACTAGACTCAATACAGTCTATGTCATGAGCATGGTGAGGTAGTTTATGCACAATCCAAAGGTAGTCCACCTAAGAGCAGCACACAAAATAAAGAGAATCTGAAAAGGATCCCTTAAGAGGACTTCAATTCAAAAGGGGAGGCACCTTAACTTTAGTAAATTATACGGATGCGGACTATGCCGGGTCCTATTTAACAAGAAGTCAACCTCAGGGTATTGCACTTTCTTGAGTGGAAATCTGGTGGCAAGGAGTAATAAAAAGAAGAATGTTGTGCCAAGGTCAAGTGTTGAATCAGAGTCCAGAGCGATGACATGGTTTGTTTGTGAGATACTGTGGCTAAAATTAAATCTTGAAGACCTGAAAGTAAAGTGGGAGGCACCTACAAAGCTATCATGTGATACTAAGTCAGCAATAAGTATAGCCCTGTAGCATGAACGAACAAATTGATTGACACTTCATCAAAGGAAAATTGGATAGTGGGCTGATTTGTACTCCATTCATGTCGTCCAGGCATAACTAGCGGACATTCTCACAAAAGGACAAGCCCTTTTGACGGACTTGTTACCAACTTGACAATTGAAGATATTCACCGGCTTGAAGTGGAGTATTAGATTAGGACAGATTTGTTACAGTTGTCCAACAACAACATACCTAGTGTAATTCCACGGGTGGGGGTCTCGGGAGGGTAGAGTGTACATAGACAATTTTTTAAATAGCTGAGATACTTTTTCCATGGTTATCCTAAGATAAGATCTGATTAGTATCCCATATTTGTAGAGATTTACCCCTAACTGGCTTTATTAGTTTCAGGTATATAAGCACCTAAGTTGTACATTGTGATGATAAGAAATACAGAATACTTTTATCTCTCCTTTAAACAGTTACTTCAGAAGGTCAAAAGAAAACTTGATAATTACTTCACAAAATAGAAGAAAAAATGAAAAAGAAACGTCTGCACAATATACAACTACCAAGAGAGTCTTCTTCTGGCCTTTACACTTGAAAATATTTAAAAGAGTGTTATGAACTAAAGATCATAATTCATAAAAACCTTCACTTCACAAGGAACTTTGCTTTGCAATTTTTTTTAAGAAAAGACAAATTCAGTTGAATTCTAGACTTTTTTTATTGAAACTGGTAACTTGTGACTAATTCTATAAATGAGCAAAACAGTTTACAATAAGACTCTAAGAAACTGGAGCTATTTTGATCATTTAAATGGAATCAGCACATCCAGAATTCCGACAGTTTCTCCTGAGTAGGACTGTTTACACCAAACACAACAGTAACATACCCAGTGTAATAGCACAAGTGGAATCTGGGAAGGGTGAGTGTATGCAAACCTTACCTCTACCTTGGGAGGTAGAGAGCCAGCTCAAAGAAAAGCTTAGCCAAAAAAAATCGAAAAAGAAATAATGAAAGTGAAGAAATTATGGCAAATAACTATAGAAAGCATGATAAAGCATACTAGAAAAAAGAACAATAACTACAACAACATAGAGTGATACTAAAAGTACAAGCGACATTAGATAGTAGCAGAAATTGAAGCGTAAGAAACTACAGAAGTACTATGACTACTAGTATGTAAGGATAAGGACAACGCTCTACTACCTACTAGCATTCTTCCCTAATTCGTGTCCTGCACATCCTCTTATCATTTCCTCGACCACTCCAACAGCTATAGAACTGGATAATGTCGGGGACTCAAATCTAGGGTTTCTCTCAACCCAAATAGGAATAAAAAACTTGACTCCTTCTTAAACAATGACTACTTTGTAGGGGATAATTTCAGACGTCTCCATTGATCAAGATCCTAGCCCATTTGAGGTGATTTTTCAACTTGGTCTCCTCCTCTGTAGCAATCCATCCTCCACACTTTTCTCATTATGGTTGGACTAGAGGTGGAGAGGAACTCCAATAGCCCTCTGAGTTATTGGGGTGCATCCTGCTATGGGACTCCACCATTCCAATTGAACTGGATTTTTTTGAGATAAGGTTTCCTTGAAGAATCTTCTTTGTCATATTTCCATGAGAGAATTCTATATGAAATAGATTACCCTTCATCTCAAAACTGTTTACTCCAAAACTTGTTTTCCAGTATTCCAACTCCTGAGGTCTGCTAGAGAAGCTTTCTCCACATCTTCCCTACCAAAGTGGCCAACCAAATATCTCTTTAGCAACCCATCAACCTTTGTTCGTGAGGATTCAGAAATAAGAATATTCCCCTTCTTAATCTCTATGTCTGCTTCCCAAAGCTTTTTGGGTTGCCATTTACATTCTTGTACCGCTTTAGCATATGGATAGTGGGCTTCAGTCAATATAGGGGGATGGGGATCTACCTAATCAATAGGTGGAGAGAAAGAATCTCTCTACCTTAAATGCAACATCAAGCCAACCAGCATTTAAGGCTTTTTCTTGAATGATTAGGAACAACCTTTGATCTCCTTTTAAGGATATAATGCTCATATATCTGCAATGTGCATTGAATTTCCTCATTTAAAAGTAGTATGTGACTATGTATTCAATTCTTTGGTTCTCCATCTCTCATACCACATCCTTTTGGTCCTTCGAGACTTCCTTGAGAATATGACAAATCCATTCCATGGCTTTACTGCTCATTGAAGAGCTTCTCATCATATGACCACTTCTCTCCACCCATTCATACCAAATAGCTCAATCCGTAGTCCATCTTGCAATATCAAATGATTTAAAGCCTGCATTGAAATATATCCTATTCTCCCCCATATTTGTGATCAGAACTTGATAAGAAAGAAACAAAAAAGGCTGGAGTGCTGCCATTGAAGGTGATAGCTGAGAAGAAGGTGATGAAAGAAGAGGGGTTCCGGCGAGGAAGTCAGTCGCTCTCCACTCCTAGAAAGTAAGAGAAAGGAAGTTCTTGGGAAGGGTGCCTAGGAGCATTTCTAGGCTGAGGAATTCTGAAAAAAGATTTCAGAAAATCTGAAATCAAAATAGTAGGTGAGTTGTAGGGGAGAAAAAATTTCGCCAGAAAACATCTGTAGGTGTTAAAGAAGTCGCGGAACAGATCTAAGATCACAAACAATAGGTGAGTTGCAGGGGAGAAAAACTTTCACCAGAAAACACCTGTAGGTATTAAAGGAAGGCCATTTCCTGTGAAGATAGTCGGAAAAGGCTCACATTGGGATGTGTGTCTAGGAGTGTTTATAAAATATTTCTCTGAGGTTATCTCTACCTTCAGTTGGATAATGAAGCAAGAGAAGAAAGTTTTGCAAAGTGAAGACTTAAGCCTTGTTTTGAGAAAGCTATAGTATTAGGAGATGTAGACATCTTAAATTTGTGAAGCAAATCTATAGAGTATATCAAGATTAAAAGCCTCTCCAAACATCAAGGTTATGGAAAAGATAAAAGTTTCAAGAAAATGATTTACCTTCAGAGATACAAAAATGATGAGAGTAGAGAATCATGTAAATAAGAAACATCTAAGAAACAGTGAGAGGAATGTCACCTATCCACCTATCGCCCTAAACCAAACTTCGCTACTGTCACCTACTCCAGCTTGCCCCGATACAACAAGAAGGAAAGGAGAGTAAAATTGCAAGTTGAACTTCAAAAGACTACACTTATGCCTTTTTATGTGGTCAAATATGCAATTACAGAACTGAATAAATCATAGCGACTTAATTGACACTTTCCACTGTGTAATGAATATGAAACTCAGTCACCTATGCAGAATCTATCTGGTACACAAAGTGAACTACCCGACAAATGGTATGAAATGTAGAGAATTCTGGCTTCAGGAACCCCTGACCTGCTTTAGAAAACAAATTACTTTATCACTCTGGAATTAGAAAGGACTGAATAGAGTAGTATAAATAGGGAACTCATATATCCGACTCCAACTACACTGAGATTCACACAAAATGGATTAATTCATAGTTCATGTAGCTTTAATTTCCAATATTAGTCCTTTGGGGTGATTCCGATCGATAGAGAAATTGAAGAATCACTAGGACAAGTACTTAAAAGTAAATTATTGAAGACAGTTAAATTACACAGTCTGACAATAATTCATCCATCATATACCTAAGAAATGAACAATGAAGATTATTTAATTTCTTTGAAAGGAAAGTGGTGCATAATTTTGAGCCAAGATTTTACATGCCAACTGCAAGTTTCTTTATTTCTGATAGGTACATGCAATAGCAGATAAACAGGTTGGCAAGATTTTTAGTATTTTTTTATATGTGCTAAGAGAATGAAAACAAGATGAATTTTGTATAAACAAAAGGAAATGCTGATGTCAGAAATGCATGGGAGAAATAAGAAAACAAATAAATTATAACACGAAGCAGATAAAACCTCAAAAGGAGCAAGGTCAGTTTCTGCATCCAGATTGAAGATTGAAATGCCCATAAACAATCTGAGCAAGGGCTCAGCAGCACAACAACTTCCCAAGAGGATCAATATGTAATTGTAGTATTTCGACCGTAACTGGAATCTGCGAACTTTGTGGTCCATCCTGACCAGCCATAAGCGATACACACACAACACAAAAAGAACCACATTAGATATGCACTCAGCTGATTCAATAGCACAAGGTGTATAAGCACCAAAAGCGCTGCCACTGTCAGTGTCTTTGGCCCATATCCCATTTGCCACCGGCTTGCAATACCAAACTAGTGCATCGAAAATCATTTTCTGAAACTACTCTACCAAAATTTCACCACATTAGAGGTCCACTGTACTGTACAACAAAAACAACACGCCTCAATCCCAAGGAAGTAGGGTTAGCTATAAATAGTGGTCCTCTGTATGCCAATGAAATAATCTGGAGTGCACTTAGGTCTGTGCATATTCAAAACTTCATCCTTTTCAATCAACCAAGAATTGATCGCAGTTGTGCGTAACAAATTTACTGCAATCAGAGAAAAAACATATGCAGCCATTAGCTAGATGCGGAGCAATCAAGGCGTGAGCTTTCTAAAATATGGAAATGATGAGAAAGTTAACATCCAGAAAGTAGACAATGACCAAAGAAACAGCACAAGACACAAAAAGTTTCACATCCGGATGAGAATAAATGGAAACAAAGGCATCCATATTCAGATGATTTAATAATGAGAGGAAGAATTAAATATTTAGGATCTAACAAAACCAGACAGTTAAACTGAATATTTATAATGAAGTCAAGATACATAAACAGACACTCAAACTTGGCCTGGGCTGATAAGTAAGCACTCCAACTTTGAGAGTGCAAACGTAGACACTTCAACTTGGTCTCAACTGCAACTACACAATCCAACTCGTCTCCACTATATCTCATGGACCCAATGTTGACATGGCACATAAAGTTTCTAGATGATCATTATATAAGTTTGAGTGTTCAACTGTTACAATGGAGACAAATTGGGGTGTATAGATATGTATATTCATAATTGGAGTATTTACTAGACAGCTGAAGCCAAGTTTGAGTTGCATTAAGCGGGAAAGGGAGAGAGTGGAGTTAAATAGCATGACATTGACTTAGGCTTACGAACACTAACCATTTAACAGCTTAGATAAAGCCCTTAGCCCCAAAGTTGTTCAAATTTTCAAGTAAATAACTTCAAATTGAGATGATTAAGCACTGTCAAAATCCTGAACTATGAGGAGTTTTTATTTTAATTATAAGAATTTTCAAACAACAGAAAGAATGAAATGAGGGTAGTACCTCTACAACTGAAACACTGAACTCGGCAAATGAGCATCTGCAGCCAGTGGGAAGCAATATATGAAAGACAGAAATAGTGAAATTGATTAAAAAGGAAAAAAGGTTGAGAACAATCTGAAAAGGGTCCAGATAACAACAATGTTGGAATTGCTAGCGTCATGGCTTACGGAGGAGAAGATGTCACTTTAAAATAAAAATAAAAATATTAGTATTAGTATACCTAATAAGTTTGGAAGCATATGGTCGGGTCAGAGGGATTGGGACGAAGCCAGCGGCTTTCTGTAGACCATCCATTTTATTTATATTAAAAATTTTAATAAATATGTACCTTAACGTGTGAACCTCTTAACAAAACAAGTTGACTGCTTAGCGATAAAACGCCTTGAGGGAAGAGTGTCACAATTATAAACTAATCGAATAAGTTTCGGAGAAAATAATTTATTTTAATAGATTGTAATAATCTCAATTAAACTAGGAATGAATTGCATTAATGAAAAGAAAAGATATAAAAAGAAAAGAAAAGAAAAGGTCCAGCTACTGGTCAGGGAAAAAAAAAGACGCACGAACTTCTGAAACACAGAAATTGAAAAAGAAAATGGAAAAGGGTCAAAACTACCATTCAACTATCCGAAATAGAGCATATATATCTTTAAACTATATTCTGGCTCAAAAATACCTTTCTCGTCATATTGTTGGCTTACTTCTATCCCTCCGTTTGATAAAATAAAATGTGGCATCCAATATATATTAATTTACGTCATATAGGATCTCCACAAGAAGCCCATCCCACTCCATCAATTAAAAGACCCAAACCAACTCATTAAAAGACCTAAACCCATCTTTGACTCCCCGTAGTTATGGTTTCCTTGACTCTCGTAATTATGGTTTCCTTGACTCCTGTAGTTATGGCTGCCGTAATTAATTTACAGCAATCTGACTTTCCGAGCACTATTGATCACGTTGAATGTACGATTATGTTGCTCTACAGCTCACTCCAGGCCTGATCGCACCATCTGCTTCCTAGAAAAGCACCTGCTTGATTAGGCACCACATTTGATTAATTGCCATTTTAGAAAATTAAATTTATCACCCTTTGTTAGCTATGTCTGCTGGATGAAAACTATAGTTTACCAAATTAAATAGTCAATAAATGTTTACTTAAAAATTGCTGCAAATTAATTATGGCAGTCATAACTATGGGAGTCAAAGAAACCATAACCACGGGAGTCAAGAATGGGGTTTGTGTCTTTTAATGGGTGGGTTTGAGTCTTTTAATTGATGAAGAGGGGTGGGGGTGATTAGTGGAGATCCTCTGTGACGTAAATTAATACACATGGGATGCAATATTTCATTTCGTTAAACGAAGTGGTAGAAGTGAGCCAATAGTATCAAGGGAAGTTTTGAGCTAGAATATAACCTAAGGGTATATGTGCTCTATTTCAAATAGTTGAAGGATAGTTTTAGCCCTTTTTCAAAAAGAAAATACGGAAGAAGAAAAGTAAGGGAGAAAAGAAAAAGAAATAGGAAAAGAAAAATAGGAATTTTCATCCCAAAGCATCAAGGTAGTAATTCTTATTTTTTCTATGAGATTTCTATGCAGTTATGAGTAGATTTTTAGGGTAAATTCGTAGAGAAATAATGCTGAAATAAGAAAATATAGTTTTAGGGTTCTTAGCATAAAAATTTGATTTAGGGATCAAATAATGATCTGTTTTAGCTGAAATTCGACATGTAAGTTTGTTTTATTGTGAGTGGACATAATTTTAAAGAAAATTTTAAATTTAACTTCAATGGCTCGGCTAACTTTTTGACCCCGATTTTTGAGTCGAAAATAAATATAGCAATATGGGTGTCGCTAGATTCATATTAATATGAAGATAATATATTTGAACAGATTATGAACATTTGAAAGTGTTATAGAAGGAAAAGGTTAAGCTAAGACTTCGTTCGCAGTCGATTCGGTAATAGGAAAAGAAAAGACAATAGCTAGTGCTTTGAAGATTCGTTGAACAGAGTTCAACTCATTCGAAGAGGTACGAAGTTGCTAGACCAACCTTAAGGTGGAGCCCTAAGTTACCGAAAGCGATCAATCTTTCTTCTGGTGGGTGGGAGTCTTGTAAAGGGGGAGCCACTTGACTGATGTTGATGAGATTGCAAGATTGAAGGCTTACCTGAGCCGCACAAAATTCATAATTTGAAGTTTGAGCTTCAGTTTGAGGCAAGTAGAGATTCCTTACTTCTTTGAAGTGTTAATTTTATATATATATATATATATATATATCAAATTAAAAGGATGTTTCAATAAGGTAAATATTTCAATAAGAAAGTTTATGGTATCAATTAATTGTTAATAACTTTTAAGGTTGTTGACTGATTGTTGTAAAATCCTACTTAGTACTCCCTCTCTCAACGTGTATTGTCATGTTTATCTCTTAGTTTTACTATAATTTTCCCTTTTTTTTCTTTTTTTTTAAACTGAAGTACGTGGCGTTGTTACACCAGATCTACGAGTCTCCCGAAGGACTCTTTCGGTTGATAGTTCTGATTTCCAGCCGATATACTTTAGTTCTGATTTACCCTGTTCATCTCTTCTTCTTAACTTATTTTTAACAACTTCATCTTTAACCCCACCCCGGATATATCTGGCCACAATTTTGTCCTTTGTTTAAATGGACTGTCAAGGCCAATTCAACTTCCTAGGAATTTATAGGTTAATCCATAGTTGTTGTTAAAAATTAAGAAGCTAATCATATACTAAGGGTATCAAAATTAAATATGTACAGACATTTACATGATAAAGCATAATATTAACATAAACATAGATATAAAGACATATTTTTGGGGGAGAATTAATTTGTAAAACTTAATAAGACACTTACATGACTTAGACTGAGAGAGGTTTCCCTTTCGGGAACCCCGAAGGTCTCTGAGATAGAACTTAAAGCACAACCACACTCACACACTTCTTATTATATAAACTTCTTTAATACAACTTATAGAAAGGTTTTTGGGAAAGGGATTCTGGTATTTTTACAAGAGAAGGGGAATATGTTGGAGTGTTTTTTCTTAAACTTAGAGCATCTCTCTCTAGAATTCTGCCTTTCTAATTCACTCAATTATCTCTTATATAGAGTTAGAGATAGCAAAATGAAAGGATTGAAACATCACTACGTGGCCTTCTTCTAAATGGCCGACACTTGTTGATAAGGTTAATAATGAGCGTCGGGTGCTCATTGGGCCCCATCGTCACATGCATTATTAATTTATCTTTTGGACTGACTATCTACAGATGCGTGCTTTGTCAACAGTTTTTCTCTCTTTTGGAGGGTAGTGATAAAGTGACAGCACTCACCTAATATTTGTGGGCATACCCACATGACACACTTAATTCACTTATCTTTATGTTTTTGTCATCTATCTTTGTGTCTTTGTCATCTCTCTTTATGTCTTTGTCTTTTCTCCGTCTTTATCTTCTTGGATGCCTTTTCTTCTAAGTATCAAGATTATGAAGGGCAATAGAGTCAAAACTCATGCCCGAGTCATCGTCTTCATACGGGTCTTGGGCGTCTTGGTAATTATTATTTCCATAGCCTTCTTCTGAGTTGGGTGTTCTTATTGGACTTGTATTTGTGTCTTCGTCTGATTGAACTCTTCCATTTTCTGGATATGGACTGTCTTTACTAATAATATGCTTGTCACATCCCTGGTCTTTGAAGAATTGTTCTAGGGTCTGCTTAATTATGGCTTAAATTTTATTATTTTTTTTCTTTTTTATGGCCATATTTCTTTTAGAACTGTCTTGGTAAAAAGTTTTAGGTAATCTTCTTCGTGAGGAAGAAGATTCCTCTTCTTCACTTTTGGGCAAAGTGACAGCCATTAACGGATTTGATTTGTCTTTACCGGCTACCGTTTGAGCCAGACTAGCTATACCTTGATCTGGTATAGTAGATTTCTGAGCATTTAGAAGAGAATGCACACCCTTCTCATCCATTTTTGGTTGAGATGGAGAACTCAAGTCTTCTGTTTAAGTACCTGTATTAGATTTAGAAATAAACTTACCTTGGATTGTCTCCAGTTGTTTCCGAAGTTTTATATTCTCTTGTATGAGAGCCTCATTTTTTGCATTTAGTCTTTTGAAGGCTTCGGTCATGGTAGAACAATGGTCGCAAAATATGATTTTGTCTGTGTCTTTTTGGATGTTGTATTGGGGTATTTGGGCTTGGCTTTGTCTGAGGGCTGGAGAAATGTAATAGTTTGGGCCTAAAATACCTCTGGCATAGTCTAAGGCTTCTGTAAAATTATTAAAACCTTTAAAAAGAGGGGTTTTATCCCATTTATAGAGTCTACTACTTCTAACTAAGTCTGAAAAACTCCATTTGTTTTTCCATGTATGACTACATAGTATTTAAATTTATTTTCTTTATTTTTGTCTGAAAAATATTGACATAAAGCATTGTTAGCTGCAATAAAATGTTTAGTATCTTGTTTATTGTATGCTATCCATAAGTTGTCTACTAGATATTTTTGAGTCTTATCTATATTACATTCTGGGAGTATTCTAAAAGATAGGTTACATTGAGGATAAGATATTAAATTAAATTTACCGAAGTAAATTCGTTCCATCATCTCAATGGTTCCCTGAGGTCTATAATTAATCTTACCAAGCAATGTCTGGGCGTATGAGTCTGTTGGGGCTATTCCCTTGCCTTTGTCTGCTGGCTGTTGCCCAGTTAGTCTCATGCTGAAACACAGTTATTTAATTAGTTTTTAGTTGGAACCTACTTAACTGATCAGCTAAATCATTATCTTTTCCCTTTACATATTCAAAAACTATATTATTGTATATAGATATAACATCTATAAAATTTAGCCATCTCCTTTTACTACTTGCTTTACTATTGATTGTCTGGTGAAACTTTACTATCGCTTCACAATCCGTTCTTACTAATACTTCTGGTTTATTTAATATGTATAATTTAAAATTGTTTAATCCATATGTTATTGCTAAAACTTCTGCGTCTATACTACTCATATTTCCTTTTTCTTTATATTTACCGCTTTGATATGCACTTATTTTTTCTTCATTTTTACTACTGTATTTATTTGGTCTAGTTTTTAAAACAGCTCCCCATCCTAACCGACTTCCATCAGTTTGTACTATTAAATAGTCTGTTTCGAGGGAGATTTGTAAATCTGGTATATGTTTAACCTTTTCTTTTATTTGCTGAATTAGTTTAATATCTTCTATATTAAAATGTTTTTGTCCTTTACTACCTGTTTTAGCATATAGTGGTCCTGTTATTTTTCCTAAATCTTTAATAAAATTTCTAGCATAATTTACTAATCCTAAAATTTTTTGAAGTTCTTTGGTTGTTTCTAGTCTATCTGGCATATCTAGTACCTTTTTAGCTATATGTGGTTGTGACTTAATTTTACCTTCTCCTATTGTTACTCCTAAAAAATTAATATGAGTCTTACATAGTTCCATTTTCTTTTTACTAATTATGATTCCATTTTTAACAAATAATCGAAACACTATTTGTAAGTGTCCTAGATGTTCTTGTATGTCTTTACTAAATACTAATACATCATCTACATATACTAATACAAAGTTTTTATATTCTCCGAATATAGTATCCATTTTTCTTTGAAATATAGGTGGTGCAGTCTTTAACCCGAAAGGCATGTCTAGCCATTCAAAATGTCCTTCTGGACATGTGAATGCTGTCCATTTTATACTTTCTGGGTGCATTTTTACCTGTCAATATCCTGATTTACAGTCAAATTTACTAAAGAACTTTTTACCTTGTATTCTATTTATTAATTCATTTTTGTCTAGTAATTTGTATGCATCTGTTTTAGTGTTATCATTTAATCTTTTATAATTAATTACCATTCTTGTTTTTCCTCTTACTTGTTCACTATGGTTTCTAACCATGAATGCAGCTGATCTATGTTTAGAAGTGGATCGTCTTATTACTTCTAGTTTTAGTAATTCTTTAATTTGTTTACTAAATTCTTCTGTATCTTCGTTATTAGCTTCGATAGCAGCAGTCTTTATGGTATATTCTGGGTTAATTATTTCTAATTTACACATGATCTTGTTATTATCCCAATGTACTAGGGGTCTTTCTCCAATTATTTCCATTTCATCTAGTATTGAAATTATTTTATCTAAGTCTTTAGGGTTGTTTATTTTTCCTAGTGCATTTATTCCTTTTTGGAAATTATAGAATTCTGTTTCTATATTTATTAATGTATAATCTTTTTCTATGTCTTCTAAGTATGTATCTTCTAGGTATTCTTCTTGTTCTTCATACAGATTTTTTGTAGTACATGTATTGCCTCTTTTGCAATCTGTACAACAGGCATTTTCTTCTATTGATTCTATATTTATTTTAGATCTTCCCTTTGTAAGAAACTTTTTAGTTTGTACTGGGGTATAAGTGGTATTTTTAAATAACATTATTCCGTCTTTAGAAAACAAACAGCTTCCATTATTCTGTATGAGGAAATGTAAATCTATTACTAGGTCGGTTTTTATATCTAAGTCTTTTGCTAGTATTTTATACATATTGTAAGTAGGTTTATAGAATTCATTACAAGTATTAATGAAGCTTATTTGGGCTTTTTCTATGTAATGATTGTAAAAATTATAAGTTCCATCCATTTGTATTGCTGATATAGGTTCTTTAAAAGTTTTTAATACTTTTTCTGGCAATATCTTTTTATTTATAAGACAACTTGTACATCCCGTGTCTACCAATGCTAAGGTTTCTATTTCTATATCTTTAATTTTAATTCTAGCTAACACTTTAACTGTTCCAAATTGTTTGTCTTCATTACAGATGAGGCTAGTATTATTTTCTTTTATATTCATTAATTCTGTTTCAATATTATCTAAATGTATTGTTTCTAACGTTTCGTCTTCTTCTTCTATCTTTAGTTTACCTTTTTCTAAATATATTAGTCTTTGTTCCATTTTATTTATTCTGGTTTCTAGGATTATTAGTCTTAAATCTGTTACTGAGTCTTTTGTAATTGCTTTATTTTGTTGTTGTTCCTTTTGCTTTCCTATTTTTATTTCTAATTTATTTTCTATACACGTAATGCATGCTTCCATATAACAATTATTACATTTAGCTCTGTTTATTCTACTGGGGTACCATTTACATATGTTACATTGGTTACTGTCTATACCTTTATGTCTTTCAAAATTATGGTTACATTCTATCCCTATGTTCATCATGGTACTTAATTGTAGGTCTTCTAAATTTAGCATTCCTCTATCTAATCCTATTTCGTTTACTAGGTTGTCTTCTTCTGAATCAGAGGATTCGGATTGGGTCTGTTCTGCTACTTCAACACTTACAATGGAATATATACTTTCAGTATCTGACATACATTCATCTACATTTAAAAGTGTCTCTTTCAGTTCTTCTATTAATTGAGAGTTTCTAGTTCTAATATTATTTCTTTTAGGGCATATATTAGCTAGATGGTCTATACTTCCACATGTATAACATTCTAATTTATTTTTGTAGTTTCTATCACTTCTATATTTTCTGACATGTCTAACTCTATTTAGATAGGGTTTTCTTGCTGATGATCTTTTTAGGTAATATTTTTTACGTTTATATGGTTTTGGGTTATAATACGCATGTCATTTATGCTTTTTTGATTTTTGTGGTCTTTTGTCATAACTTTGAGTTGTATAAATAACTGATTTATAGTAATTCATTTCATTTTGTTTTAGCTGCTTTTGGATTTGTATATTGGTACATTTTTCTTGTAGTATTTCCATTACATGTTGTATCTTTTGTCCTATTGACCATAAAGCATTTGGGTCTTGTATTACTCCTGCCCTTTTGTACCATCTTTCTTCTATTTCTCTTTCTAAAGCTCCAGGTAATTTATGAAATAAATTTTTACCTAGTTCGTCATCAAAAGTATTACCACTAACTGTACAATAATATAAATAATCCTTTAAAAAGTCTTTAATATGCATCCAATTTGTGATGCTTAATTGTTCTAATTTTATCACTGCATTTCTTTGTATGGCTAATAATCCACTATCTGGATCTTCTCCTGTTAACAAAACATGTATTTTATTAGCAAAATTGTATGGATTTGGTCCTAACTCTATTAATCCTTGGAATTCTTGAGGGTAAGTCTGTTTATATGCTTCCCAAACTGCTTTGCATGATTCTCCTAAAAAGGTTTCTAAGTATTTATACATTGTTTCTGCATCTGTTTCTTGGTAGATTTTTATAAAATCTGCTACTATTATTCCTTTCCATACGTCTATTACTGTATTCCACATTTGTGGATCATGAGCTGCTGTATTAAGTATTTTTCTTTTATTTCCTCCTTCTTGTAATTTAATTGGTTCTTCTAAAGGCATTCGTCTACCTGCTGGTTTAATGTTATCTCTTATTTCTAGGTCTTGTGTTGTATGCCATGCTTTTCTTGGAAGATTTCCTGAAGTATGTGTAACATTTGCTGCTGGACTAGTTCTTTGGAAAGGGCTCGCACTATGAGCACTAGTTGCTTCATTCATTAATTCTTTGTAACTGATTAGGGATTCTATATCATTAAAGTATTCTAAGTTTTCTATGGTTGAGGTCTTTTCTATACTTTCTTTTGTATCTTGTATTCGGTATATCAAGTTATCGTTTCTTTCTGGGCATGATCTAAAGTGTTCTATGGTTTCTAAAATGTCCATTTTTCCTTTTTTTCAACCTTTGCATTTAAACACACTATATTTATTTTCTTTGTATAATTCTTTTGCTATTTCTATGACATTATCTACTTCGCATCCTGTTTGTATAATTCTTTTGCTATTTCTATGACATTATCTACTTTGCATCCTGTTTGGAGTAGCTCTATATTCAAAAATTTTAGTTACTTTTTCCAGCAAGGTTCTAATATTTTAAAGTTTTCTTAGCTATTTAATCTAGAAGAACTACGCATACTTGATTCTCACCTTGATAAGATACGTAGGCAACCCTCCTTTGGTTCGGTGATCTTTATTCAAGAAATTCAAAAAAAAGTTTTATTCCTTATTGAAAATGTCCAAATCTTTTATTACTTGTTCATAAAAATAAAAGAAAATATTATTTCTTATAATAAAAAAACATGATATTTTCTTATGATCTTTAACTAACTACACACACCTGATTTTCACCTCGATGAGATACGTAGGCAATCCTTCTTGGGTTCGGTGATTTTTATTCAATAAATTAAAAAAAAAGTTATTATTCCTTTATCAAAATTGTCAAAAAAAGGAAGGAAAGTTTTATTCCTTGTTCATAAAAATAAAAGAAAATGTTTATTTCTTATAATAGAAAAAAAAAACGGAGTTTGCTTATATGATCTTCATGAACTAAGCACACCTGGCTCTCACCTTGATGAGATACGTAGGCATCCCTCCTCGGGTTCGGTGGTCTTTATTCAAAATTTTGAAAAAAATAAAAAAAAGTTTTCTTCTTTTTTCAAGAAATTCAAAAAAAGAAAAGGTTTATCCTCATTTAAAAATCCAAAAAGAAAAAGTTTTCTTACTTCACATATCAAGCATTGTGACCTACACATGCCTAATTTTCATCGCCTCGGTGAGATACATAGGCATCCTTTTATGGGTACGATATTCCTAAAAAAAGATCATTTTTTCTTCTTAAAAAAGTCTCTTGACTTGGTTGATACCATCATAATTAGGAGTGTGCATAAGGTGAGAAAGTGTTAAAATATTTGACATGATAAATTTGACCAACTTTATTGTGATCCATAGTTTTCTTTTAGTACCTCTTGATTATACTTACATAACACTTGAGAAATTTCTTTTGCTCAAAATTAGGGTTTAAATAATTCTGACCTCATTATTTCATGTGCATTATGTCTTGAGCTTTAGGTCTAAAATTCAATGACATTATTTTGTTGATCTGGAACTTGGCCTGAATTTTGTTGATGCAAATTTTTGAGCAGCACTGAATTTGGGAAATAATTGTATTCTTTATTTGACCCGATTGTGCCTTTGAAGCCTACTAAATGTCATGTAATCCATAAAAATCTACATTTGAGCTGAACTTTTTTTTATTTGAATAACCACATCTTAACCTATATCACTATCAGTGTATAAATGTACTACCCCTTGATCCTACCTCTCTGACTGCACTGACAAAGATTTGAGTTGGATGACATAGTGAAGGATAAAAAATTTGGAAAAATTCAAAAAGAAAAAAATAGAAAAGTAAAACTTCAATAAAAGGAGAAAAACTTGAAAAAAAGAGGAGAAAGTCAAAGAAAAAAGAAAAAATAAGCAACCAAGCAAACAAAGATCAAGTGCGGAAATGAAAAAAATAAATTGAGAGCATAATGCAATGCTTAGGGTGTTAATAGTCATTTTAGCCAAAAAGCATATACTATCCATTCCAATCCTACATTATAAGCCAATAACAAGTCATACTTGATCCAAATTTTGGTGTTCTCACATTAGTGGGCGCTTACATGAGGGTCAAACATATGGTATCTCAATTTCGTGCATTGAAGATCTCTCGGAGTGTGAGTGGCTTTCAAAATATCCTATGATCTAAATTCTTTTACTTTGTGTGAATTAGGAATTTATTTCAATAAGGAAACTTGAAATATGAGGATATAAATAATTGTAACCCCTTATTTGATGCAAGATGGACAGATCTTGTCAATACTTAAGTATGTCTGAGGTACCATTTGAAATTATAGGGATTACTTCCAAGTTGACTTCATATTTGCTTGAAAGTAGTTGAAGTTGATTCATATGCACAATACTAATTTATGGTACCAACTAAAGTCAAGACAAAATATTTTTTAAAAAAATTAAAAAAAGTGGGAAAACAATATTTGATATATAGGAACAACGTTTGATCTTATTCTTCATATGTTAAGATACGCAAATAGTCCTACTATAATGACCCTCCAGGTCATTTTAGAAACAAAGCATTCATTTTATTATTTAAAGCATTTCTGTTGTGACCCTAGTCATTTATGACTTGCTGGCACTTACGGTTCGGTCACTAGGTCATTTATTTGGATTTTAGGCACGTTTCCCTTTTTGGGAGCTTTTATAACTTGAAAAGTTGACTTCGGTCATAACTTTAGAAAAATGACCTTATAACGGAATTATGATGGTTTCATTATCTTTGGAATGGTCAAATTAGGCTAGTAGCATGGTTGACATGACTATCGAGGCAATCGGTACAAGGTTGGGACCATTTGGCATTTTTGCCTTTGAAACTTGGCCTATGATTGACTTTGGCCAAGATTCTCTAAAAATGCGCTCGGATAAATATTCTGACAGCGTGGATAATTCTGAAATATCAATTTGGTCTAGAACGGCCCTTCGTTCGCTCTCAAGGCTATAGGTCTACTCCCGAGGCTCATTGTTGAATTAGGCTCAAAATGGCACATGGGTGTGAGACCCACTTTTTGTTAAAATGACCTTGTATAAGAATTTTGGATACATCATTGAGGCCAAAAAGTTGAATTTAGTGGGGTAGCATATCTCGTTTGCACGCACGGGGTTTCGAACGAATCTTGAGCACCCCGTTGGAGAATTTGGCATGCTAAGTTCATTTTTGCACCAGTTGGGTCTGGTTCCATCACTAAAGTGACTTTTTTGGTCTCTAAAGAGACCACCTCTCATGGGCGGGTGTCGCTAAAGCGATGCCTGCCTCTTTGAGGTGGTTGCTTAAGCAACCAGCGGGTGTTCGCTTTTGCGACACCTGAGGCTCATTTAAGTCCATTTTCTAGAATTATTCTTAGAACTTTAAATTTCACTGTACCCTCTCCAGACCCCACACTATGGGATTTCACTGGGTTGTTGTTGTTGTTGTTGTTGTATGGTGTTCCAATTATCGACCAAAATGATATAACTTTTGTATTTTGGGCATAACCTTTTATAGGATGGTTCAAATTAGGTAATTCAAATTTTGGAATAACCCCAACATCATTTCTTACAACTTTTGTGATACCATATCTTAATCTTCGGAGGCTAAGTAGGTCAAATAAAGTAATCTTATTTAGACATAGTGTTATGATGAAATGGAGTATTTGTAGAAGAAAAATCATCTCTCACTGTAAGTTGCTCCAAATTAGTTGATTTTTGAACGACATGAAATTAGACTTCTAGAGAAATAATTCATATGAAGACATCAAATACTAATTAGGAAGTTATCGTGTTCAAACATAGGTCCGAAAAAGGGTATTACGTAAAAAGAAGATTCATCTCACTAACCATAGAAGATATAGATGCATTTGACATCATCCATGACATCAATAGTCCTCCATTTGACATCACCCATGGCATCACAATCCTCCATTAAATTTTTACATTTTATTTATAATTATTTTAATTATTGTTAGGTCGCTCCTTCACACTTATAAATACCCACCTTATTTCATCATTTTGTTCATCAAGCTTTCTCAAGCAACTCTTCTATGTATACACTTCTTTAATCATTCTAAAAATATAATTTTAGTTCTTAGTAGTTTAGAAATAGTATTCTGGTGATTCATATACTCCGGGTAGTACACAAAATGCTCCGGCGAGGAGAAAGGGCTAGGATTCAAGAGTGTTCATTAAGTCCTTTTATTCTGAATAAAGCTTCGGATTCCAGGTATGCAAGGCTTCAGTGAGAGTATTACTTCCACTCTCATGCCTAAAGTATTTTGAATATATGAAAAATTATGTTTATTTTCCCCATTCTTTTCAAGCTTTACTCTAAGGTATGTGGGTGTTGATTCATGGATCCTTTCATCAATGAAGCCTAAGTGAATAAGGCTGCGTACAACAGACCCTTGTGGTTGGGCCCTTCCCCGGACCCTCCGCATAGCGGGAGCTTAAGTGCACCGGGCTGCTCTTTTTTTTCTATTTAATTCAAGTATGAAACTTTATGGGTTTTCATATCATGATTCCAAATGCATATATTATTAAATATTTAAAGTTTAATTACCTATATTATATTAGCATATGTAAGGCTTCAATGAGAGTATTACTTCCACTTTCACGCCTAAAGTATTTTGAATATATGAAAAATTATATTCATTTTCTTTAAGCTTTACTCTAAGGTATGTGAGTGTTTATCCATGGGTTCTTCCACCCACGGAGTCTAAAACTCTTTCAACTAAATCTCTTTATTTCAAATAACCTCCCCATGTCAGGATTGGGTAATTTGTGTTGTTTGTAGTCCTATTTGACTACACTTGATTTATATGCATTGCATATTTAAAATTCAACGTGACCACAGCTGATAGATATATATATGGGATGAGGTAAGTAAAGTCATGAGAAAATCATATTAACCAAAGCATTTTAAAAAAATTAAAATCATAGCATACATAAGAGATCATACATACGTGGGATAGGAACCATAACCGACAATAAGACCATGAGAGCTATAACATGGAATTCTGTTGTTTCCCCATAAAGAAAACCTTTGCTTAATGATTGATGGTGGAACAAATTGTAAGTTGTGTTTTGTGTATCAAGTCTTTTATTTTGAGTCTTTTATTTTTTATTTTTTTGAGTGATAGCATCCACGATGGCATACCTCCATTGTAGAAGAAATTCCAAAGATGAGCCCAATATGAAGACCGAAGGAATAATGGGGTCCAAAGTCAACAATAATAGGCTTTTAGATGAAGGAATTTCGTGCTAACTAGGTCAAGAAGATTCCAAGAATCAGTCACAACAAAAGATTGCTTTCTGCCCAAGTTTTGAGAGAAGACTAGTCAAACTTTCCAAGATTGTCAAGATTCATTTCCTAGATTGATTTTACCTTGGTCTTTATTTAATTACAGGTTAGTTAATATTTTCCTAGGTCTATTTATGGACTCCTAAGTACTATTTAATGTTTTTCAAGAACTACTTAATTTGTTCCTAGTTAGGTTACTATATTTCCTTTCTAGTGTAGGATTTACCTTGTAATTTTCTTTCTAGGTTTTGGCTGATACTTTAGCTTAACCTAAAGGGTCTTGGACGTCCTTCCCCATCTCCTTTAAATAGGATTCTTTTTTCATTCATTAAAATGCATTATACTGATATTAATATTAATTAAGACAGTTCTTTGAAATTTTGTGACTTGTTCATTGAGAAATTATCCGTAAGACCCTGGAAGTCGGAAAGGTTGAATGAAGAAAGAATCTTAAGAAAAGGAAATTGACCTCAGGTCTACGACTACATCTATAGATCATAGTCATCCCTACGACTCGTATGGATGAGTCATAAAGTAAGCCTTTAGGCTTGTGCAGAACCAATCCCAGGATAGACCTTATGACTCAACAGGACGAGTTGTAGGTGTGTTAATGGTTCATAATATAAAGTCGTAATGGAACTTAGAGACTTAAGAATTTGAAGGTTTTCGGACCTGTAGGATGCGTGGGATTTATGAATCGTAGACTCAGTAATAATTCATAGACACAACTAGTGGAAAAGAATCAGACACTCCAAAATTGCAGGGTTTCAAGGACCAGCAGGACGACGACTCATCAACATTTATATGACTCGTAGAGTCCAATTCATAGGCCTAAAATCCAAAATTTAATGAAGGGTTTAAGGGTCTTTTCCCAATTTTGATTTAGTGAACCTAGACACTTTTATGGCCTAGTTCAATGTTTATAATTGCCCAATCCTTCACATTCCCCTCCTGTTCTATTCATTCTCCTAAATTCCCTAAGGCAAGACTATCAAATCTGTCTCAAATTTCTCCTACAATTTCAATCAGGATTTTAAATTCCTCAGGGTTCCTCTTCCATTCTGAGTTAATTTCAACAAGGTATGTGGGGTTTGATCCATATGTTCCTTTCACCCATGGATTCCCAAGGATTTCCTCAAAGAGCTCTTTAAATTTCATTGGATTTCTAACCCTAGTTTTGATGAATTGGATTGGCTATTTTAATTATATTTTAAATTATTATCAATGATTATTATAAGCATGATTCCATATCCATTGTATGATTTCAAGTCGAATTATGAATTCCCATGCATGAATCTATTTTCAATGTTGATTTACATGAAATATAATTAGGAAGTTCAATGATATTCAAGTATTTCATGGTTTTCAAATTAAATTGACTATGCATTCAAGTATTACCCCAAATTAAAACATGAACTATGATTACAAATTTCAATTATGTTCAAGACATGAATTTTATGCAAGTTATGAAGAAAGGTGACTTAGGATCCAAATTGGTGACCTAGGAACCTAATGACATAAATTTTGCAAGTATGATATGAAAATGCACTAAGCTATGAATTATGAAGTTTATGAGCAAGTCTATGATTTATGAAGTTTATGAGCAGGTCTATGATTTATGTTAAGTATGATTTCTATGTTACATATTCTATGGGATTTGACTTAGCATCGAATGAACTACGTGCCACGATAGGATTTTGCCTTTATGGCCTAGCTAGTGTATCCATATATAGTGTACGTATATGACACACCTAGCGGGTTAGAGTCTACCTTGGAAAGTAGATTCTCCTTTCTTCTATTGTATGGGGAGACATCATGATTCCGTGTTATAGCTTACATGTTCTTATTGTCGGTTATAGTACTATCCCACATATTATGTTCTCTTTATATCCCTTTATGATTTCAACTATGTCTCTTAATGCTTTGATCAATATGGTTTTTCCTCATGCCTTTACTTATCTTCTTTTATCATATACGTTATTTAATCATTGCATCTTATGTTTTAATTTGGATGGCATGCCCATATACTTAGTGCATTCAAACATACTAACACATATTGTTGCCTACATTGTATTATGATGTAGGGGTCGAGGATCACATTCCTTACAGAGGTGGCTAATTGAGTTGATATCCTATCCTACAAAGATTGGTGAGTCCCCTTATATCGAGGGTGAGTTATGAGTTTTTTCCTTTTTAAGACTTTTGTTATATTCATATTGAGGGTGAGCTAGGGACATATTTTAGCCCCTGCCCCACTTGATTAGTAGAGGCATTTGTTGGATAAATTATGTTGAGTCTATGTCATCGTAATCCAATTCTTTTATGATTCATGTTTTGAGACTCATTCCTATGTTACTTCCGCTTTACTTTACCTTATGTATGCTACAATATGTTAAGAGGATTGGTTGGAGCCCTATTAGGGTTTCGATTGCCTTGTTATAACTAGGCCCTAGGTTGAGACGTGACAAAGTTTGTATCATAGCACAAGGTTTAAGATGTCCTAGAGAATCTAACATGCCACGTCTAGTGCAGTGTATTCATGGGTGAGAAGCATGCCACATCAATGAATAGGAAGCTATAAGGCGTTTTATGAAATTCTCCCTTTTTTCAAGATCTATGTCGTGCAATAGAGTATTGTCTAAGACTTCCTTTCCTTAACGATTGTCCTTTGCAATTTTTAGAAATGCCTCTAAGAAGAGCACCTCTGCAAATGGGGGTCAATTCTAATGAATACCAAGCTCCTTCGACCCCTTAAGGCAATGGTCCCCTACCTGACTAAGTGACAAATATAGAGTTCCAGACTACTCTTACCATGCCAGCCAAAGTTGTGGCCAACAAAGGAGTTGTTGCTCCTCCAAATATTCCCACTCTACCTTCTAGAGTGAGGGACTTTGCAAGGATGAACCCTCTTGAGTTCCATGGTTCAAAGGTTGATGAGGATCCCCAAGAGTTCATTGATGAGGTTTATAAGATAGTGACTATTATGGGGGTGACTTCAGAATATCAAGTGAAACCCTCATTAATCAGAAAAATTAAAATCAATGGAATCATGCACACTACAAATGGGTACAAATACATAATTATCATACAAACTATTCACCGAGCATAATAACATGGGCAGAGAAAAATAAACAATGAAAGATAACATATTGAATGGAATTAGAGAAAAGAGACAATGGAGTGAGAACAATGAAACAATCCACACAAATGCACAAGAAATTAAAGGAATGCTAAAAGATCTACGTAAAGTAAAAAAAACAGAGAGGGTGAACAATGTATGGAAGAAGAAGGAGTGAAACTTGAAGAATAAGAAATTTAAATGAACTTTGACCCTTAAGTTCCCTTTAGGCAATTCCACTTGGTAAATTGGTACTAACTTCGCCAAAATTTTGGCGGGTCACCGACTATGAGCCAAAATGTACGACTGAGCAAAGGTAGGTGTAGGTTGGGTTGGCGAGCCCATTGGAGCTCACCAACTAAACTTGGCGGATCACCGATTTAGTTGAAGCTCGCCTTTTTCATCAATGTTTTTATACCTCTATTGTCTTTCCAGAATGTGCGGTGAGGTCACCCAGAATAATGTTTTAGCGAGTCACAGTTGTTCAACTTAGCTCGCGTAATCTTCCAAATATTATTGGGTCTTCAGAGCACCTAAAGGCGAGCTAAAGGTAGCTCGCGGAGGTGATTTGGCGGTTCGCCAAATGTGGCAGAGCTCTCCTAATCCCACATAAAGTTTTTTCTTTAGGGAACCTGAGGAGTGAAAATTTTAGGTGACCTAGACCGGGCTTGCCAGCTGTATTAGGCTGGTCGCCGAGTGTAGTGGTAGCTCGCTCATTTCTCTTCTTTAGTGAATGCAAACTTCAACCTACACAATGAATACACGTTATTCTAAAACCACTAAAAGCTTGGGTTTCTTGTCACGAAGAGCCTTAGTTTATATTGCGGCACGATGTGGATACGAGTTCAAGCATCCTCCAAATACACCACATCAATGTTCCACAAACTTGGGCCTTCACCAGAGTGCAACTTTAGTCTTTGCCCATTAACTTTGAATTTCGAACATTTTTACTATAAACTTCAATGGCCCCATTCTCAAACACATAAGTCACCCTAAAGGGACTAGACCATTTGGATTTTAGCTTTTTTGGAAAAAGTCGGAGGCGAGAATTGAAGGGCAATACAAAATCACCAATGCTAAAGTCCCATTTGAGAATTCGACAATCGTGCTATTTATTCATTCTTGCCTTGTAAATTGCTGAACTATCTTAGGCTCAAAGTCGAAACTCCTCCAAAGGGTAAAGTTGGTGAACTCAACCCTTCGAAGCCGCTTCCCAATTCAGATTCATACCATTCAACACTCACAAGGCCTTATGTTCCAACTCAATCGGTAAGTGACAAGCCTTACCAAACTCCAATTAATATGTAGACATGCCAATTGGTGTCTTGTAAGCAGTTCGATAGACCATAAGGCATCTTCCAATGTTTTGGACCAATCATACCTATTGCTATTCACCCTCTTGGCCAAAATCTCCTTAATCTCTCGATTAGACGCTTCAACTTGCCCACTAGTTTGTGCGTTATAGGGCTTCACAATTCTATGAGTGACACCATACTTTCTCAGTAGCGACTCACACGTACGATAACAAAAGTGAGACCTATCATCAGTAATAATAGCACGTAGAGTGCCAAACTTTATGAATATATACCTCTTTAGGACTTGAACCACAATTCGCCCCTCATTGTTAGGTAAGGACACCGCATCTACCCATTTTGACACATAATCAACCTCAACCAAAATATACTTGTTCCTGTAAGAACTCATAAAAGGACCAATAAAATCAATCCCCCACATCAAACAACTTAACCTCAAACATCAGAGTGAGAGGTAACTCATGTCACCTAGATACTCTTCCTTGTTTCTAACATTTTTCACACTTTTTGATGAAAACATTGGCGTCTTGATACAAGGAAGGCCAATAGTAGTCTCTTTGAAGAACCTTAGTTGCAGTTTGAACCCTAATATAGTGACCATTGACCAGGGACGAATGACAAGCCCGAAGGATCGCTTTAACCTCCACTCCAGAACACATCTCTGGATCACATGGTTTTCGTATTCTCTAAAAAAATAAGGTTTATCCCAATAGTATTTCTTTTCATCAAAAAGGAACCTTTTGCGTTTGTGAAATTCAAACCATCGGGGAGAGTCCCACATGCTATAAAGTTGGAGAAATCTGCATACCATGGGGTGAGTTATGAGATACCTCCATCACTGACTCAACAGGAAAGGGCTAATCAATCTCCTTTTCTCTAGATACCACTACATCAGATTCAAGTCTCGATAAATGATTGGCCACCTACTTTTTACGACCCTTACGATTCTTGACCTCAAAGTTAAATTCTTACAACAATATTACCCATTGAATCAAATGTGGTTTTGCATCTTTCTTTTCCATAATGTATTGGATCGTGGCATGATTTGTATGAACCACTACCTTTTTACATAAAATATAGACACGAAACTTTTTGAATGCATAAACAACCACCAATAATTCTTGATCAGTAATCATGTAGTTTTTTTGGGCTACGTTCAACATCTTACTAGCATAATAGATGGGGTGGAACAAGTTTTCCTTTCTTTGGCCAAGAACAACCCCCAAATCTACACCGCATATATCACACATGAGTTTAAAGGGAATGCTTGTCATGCCCCAACCTAGGGTCTAGTTGTAACACGGTGATTGAAACCCCGAAGGGGCTCCAACCAAGTCTCTTATATATATCATAAGCATATATAAGGTAAAGTAAAAGCGGAAACATCATAAGAGAGTCTAAATCATGAATAGTAAATGAAGAATGTCACATGACAACATAGACTCAAAACATTTGTCCAACTAGGTCCCTCTACTCATGAACATGGGCGGGGGATAAGACATGTCCCTAGCTTACCCTCAATATGAAATATAACAAAAGCCTTTGGAAACAATAACCAACTTGATGAGTAGTCCCCGATAAATGATGACTCACCACAAACACCGCCGGATAGGAAAGCTTAACTAGCCATGTGGACGAATATGATCTTCCACCTCAACCCTTACATTATGAGACAATGTAGGCACAAAGTATGTATTAGTACATTAGAATGTACTAAGTATGAGGGCATGAAATGCAACATAAATCATGGGATGCAATGATCAAGTAAAATACATGATAAGATGAGATAAGTAAAGTCATGAGAAAATCATAATGACCAAAGCATTAGAAAAGTATAATTTAGATTATGAGAATACATATAAGGTCGTACATATGTGGGATAGTAATCATAACCAACAATAAGAAAGTGCGAGCTATAACATGGAATCCTAATGTCTCCCTATACAACGAAGAAAAAGGGGAATCTATTTGCCAAGGTAGACTCTACCCTGCTAGGCGGGTTGTACATATGCTATATGTGGATCCAATAGCTAGGCCATGAAGGCAACCTATGGTGGCGCATAGTTTAAGAGACATGAGGTTGCTACTAGGGCTTTTGGTAGGGCCCCTACTTCAAGTCCACTCGGTGCTAAGTTAAATCCCACAGAATACATACATAGCATAGAAATCATAATTACATATATCATTGTCATGATCATAAGTTTGAAATCATAGAGTAGCTCATTTTTATAACATCTTGTAATGTTAGAATTGTCCTTTCATCATTACAATCATATTTGCATAATTCATATAGTTAGTTCCTAGGTATCCACTTAGGTCCCTAAGTCACCTTACTTCATAACTTGCATAAAATTCATACCTTGAACTTAGAGTAAAACTCAAATACATAATCAATTAACTAGAAAATCTTGTAATTGACTTAAAACATGCATGATCATGTACTTTTTATCATCCCATACATAATTCACAAAGATGATATCATTAGGAAGTATAATTGAATATACCTATAATTTATATCATGAACTCTAGAGATCAATATAGGAGAATTCATGAAAAAACTCTCCAATTCAATGCAATAACCATCAATTTATATCAAAATAGACTCATAATCATAATTTGAATCATTATTCATGCAATTGGACTCGAGCGCATAATACCCATAAAATACCGTACTTTAATTTAATAGAAAACTTGAGAAATTAATTGAGCTTCATAGATGAAAGAATCCATAAATCAATACCCACATACCTTAAGTGAGAAAATCAAATAATTTGGAAGAACTTGAGAGTTTTGAGTGAATTTACTTGAAGTCTTCAATGGAGTCCTTGAGAGTCTTTTGTAGAGAAAGAAATATTTGAATAGGTGAATTGTAGAAGAATGAATAAAATTAGAGGTTTAGGTTAATTTATAGAGCTAAATTAGGTCCTAAAAAGGTCTAGGTTCATTAACTAACAATTAGAGAAAATTCTAAAGTGCCCTTACTTAAAAACTAAATTCGGACAAAACCCATCGCCCAGTTCCCCGACGCGAAGGTATTCCCTGATAGGCAAATTTTGAGCGAATGAGATTTATGGATAGATTTTGACTCAGGAAAAATTGCACTGAGCGGGAGAAAGTCCGCGATGCAGACTTGCCGCGCAATTTGCTGTTTTGCATAGTTTCTTTGAAAAATCTATCTTTCGATATACGGGTCCTAAAAATCCACCGAGACCCTTTTTCTGTAGGTTTTGACCCCCTAATCAATTTTCTGGACTCGGATTTTCTAGAAAGGTTAAGGTTAGTGCATTACATGAGCTGCCTATTCACAAGGCATTCTTAAGGCGCTTGTGAGCATTTTGAGAAATATTACAATGCTCCAATATGGAGCAACAATGATTGGAGCCGATATTAGCTACCCTTTAAGACAAAATAATGCATTGACACAAGCCTCATCTAACTCAAATACACTTTCATTTTCAAGAAACTTGCATCATCGATAGGCTACCTTGGAGAAGTCTTCAGTAAACCTCTGATAAAACCTGGTATGTTCCAAGAAACTCTAGACACTCTTTACCAAAATAGGAAAAGGTAACCGAGCAATCACTTCAACTTTTGCTTGATCCACTTAAATACCATCTCCTAAAATTTTGTGACCCTAGACTATAACCTCTTTCACCACGAAGTGACATTTCTCCCAATTAAGCACAAGGTTAGTTTCCACACATGTTTGCAAAACCCAACTAAGAGCTCCAGACACGCATCAAATGCACCCCCCACAAACAAAAAATGATCCATAAAGACCCCCATCCTATCCTCAACCATGTCGGAAAAAATAGAGAGCATACATCTTTAAAAAGTCCTGGGAGCATTGCATAAATTGAAAAACATCCGCCTTAAAACAAACGTTCCAGATGGGCATATGAAAGTAGTATTCTCTTGGTCCTCAGGAGCAATAGAAATTTGATTATACGCAAAATACCCATCAAAAAGAAGAACCAACAATAATCTACAAGACAATTTAACATTTGATCCATAAAAGGCATAGGAAAGTAGCTGTTTCTGTGCAAGCATTAAGTTTTCGATAATCCATGCATACCCTCCAACTAGTCACCGGCCGTATCAATACATGTTCATTTTCTTCATTCACTACAACAGTCATGCCACCTTTCTTAGAAACATATTGCACCAGACTCACCCATTTACTATCCGTGATAGGATAGACAACACCCGCATCCAGCTAGTTGATGACTCTTTAATCACCACCTCTTGCATTGGAGGGTTCAACCTCCATTGGTGTTCAATTCAATTCTTGGCTTGCTATCACTAGCTAATTGTATTTTATGAGTGCACACATCGGGAGAAATACCCACAATATCGTCAATTGTCCACCTGATGGCCTTGATAAATTTCTTCAATACACTCACATGATCCTTTACTTGCTCATCAACCAAATAAACAACAACAATGATGGGAAATATATCAACGCTCCCCAAAAATACATATTTAAGGTGAGATAGAAGTTCCTTGAGTTCAAGATTGGGCGCCTTATCTATAAACGACTTGGCAGGTGGTGTGCCTCTATTTTTCAAGTCAATCTCCAGACTCACAGTGTTCTTGGGGTAGGACCCAATGCCCGAAAGTGCATCCACCACTTCATCATAATCGGGAATTTCTTATCTATCAAAATTCAATAACACAAATAATTCCCCAACACTAGATACTTTTTGCACACTTGCCATTGTATCATCAATGATATCAATAACCGAGATTACATGAAAATCACTAGGCTGCTTCATCTACTTATACATATTAAAACTGACTTCCTCACCATTCACCTAAAATTTTAGTTCACCACTCTCCCCATCGACCAATGCTCTTCCAATAGCCAAGAAAGGCCTACCAAGAATAATGGGCACCTCCACATCAATCTCACAGTCAAGAATAATGAAATCTACTAGAAATATGAATGTATCAACTTTCACTAAGTTGTTATAGAGAATGCTGATGGGACATTTGATAGATTGATCGGTCATGAGTAGCCGCATTGTAGTTGGCTTGGGCTCACCCAAACCAAGCCTTTTGAAAATGGCATAGGGCATCAACTTTATACTCGCACCTAGATCACAAAGTGCCTTGGTGAATTGGTATAGCCCTATAGCACATGGAATGGAAAATGCCCTGGGGTCATATTTCTTCACCACAGTATTACTCGACATAATTGTAATACAGCTGTGAGACACTTTAATAGTTTCGAAGTCCATACTATGCTTTTTCGTCACTAACTCTTTTATAAACTTGGCATACCCAGAAATCTCTAATAACACTTTAACCAATGGCAAGTTAATAAAAAGAGTCTTGAAGATGGAGAGGAACTTTTAGAATTTAATGTTCTCATTATTCTTTTTCAAATGTGGAGGGAAAGGAGGCTTCACTTTAGGAAGTAGCTTTGTAGAACCCACCGGTGGGACAATTGCCATATTGCACTTTTAAGACGCACCAAACTTAATCATCGTGGGTGCTTCATTCACTTCATTGGATTGCTTATTATTTAGCTCTTCGGCTTACTCATCACTTTCAAATACCATGGTTTTACCTTGCTCGAACTCGCTCCAGCATCATTTGGTGCTTCATTACCGACAACTTTTCTACTCCTTGTCAAAATAGTAATACATTGTGTATTTATTTTCTTAGTATTTGCCACAGCATCACTTGGGCGACCACCTTTAAGCCATATATTTAAATGGGATGAAATCTGACCCATTTGAGCCTCCAGCTATTTAATTGACACCGAATGAGAAATGACTATTTGGTTTAAGAAAGAAAAATTAACTTTCATCTCCTCCAACACCTTGTACGAGCCCTCAACCTATTTAGAATTCTAGAAAGCATATATTTCATTCATAAATTTTTAGGATCGGCATTCGCCTGCATGGGCCTTTGATGAGGAGGGACATATCTTTTACGGTCACCATGACCTTTTCTCCAAGTATTACCTCGGTCATGCCAATCCCTCTCTCTCCAATTGCTTTCTCAGTCCTTGTTCTAACCTTGGTTCCCACTCGGCCTTGGATAGGTCGAACGAGAATCTCTCGACTGATTTGCTAAAAATTGGACTTTCTCATTGTACATGGCATCAAACTTGGCATCTTCTAGGTTCAACCCAAAATTTGTATCTACCGCATTCACCACTTTCTATCCTTCACCCATAACATGTTTGGAGAACAAACCAAGTTAAGTCATAATTTTTGCCATGTTCTTATCTCATTTATGGTTCTTCTCAAGTTCCTTAGTCATACCAACATGAAGAGGAGACAAATGGTTCTCTCGAATATACCAAGCACGATTGATTTTCATCATTTTATCAGGCAACGTCGAAGCAACAACACAAGGTTGTCACCTGATTCCACTTCTAATAAGCTAATCCACTTATACCTTTATTCATCGTATCAAGACTATGGTGGAAATACTGTAGCAATACATTGTGCCATATCCCATGAGATGGACATTGCAAAACCAACTTCTGGAACCTAGGTTAGGTCTCATGAATCAGTTCTCCATCGACCCTCTTGAAGTTTTGGTTACTATATCTCAATATATCATCTTGGAAGGTGGTAAAAACCTCTCATAAAATGATTTTGTAAGCTCATCCAAAGTGCTAATAGAATCCCTCAGTAGCTCTGCTAATAACTTGGTTGCCTCCCCCATAAGACAGAAGGAAAACAATCTTAGCGGAATAGACTCGTGCGATATGTTCATAAAAAAGAAAGGGCTGCATATATCAAAGAAGTTCCAGATATGGTCATAAGGATCCTCATGAGTGAGGTCTCTAAAGAACCCCTCATTTGAAAAAATTGCAACATGGTACCTGTTAAGTGAAAGATTGCATTACTCACAGTTGAGGGTTACCTTATAGCTCCAGCACTACCCATTTGGTCAACATTGACATCATTCATGTTTCTGATGTCATCATTTAGGAACCCAGCGTTACTTCGATGAACGCTCATTTTTTCACCTAGCAAATACAAAAGAAAACAAACGATAGTAGATTAGTCCCACTACAAATAACTAGATCACAAACAACTTTAATATAAGAAATCTAATCACCATTCCTCGGCAACGATCCCATTTTTGATAATGCTCAAACTACATTTCTTACGATTCAAACTGTAGGTGATCATTAGCAAAATAAACCCAAGGTATAAGGTCGGTGTCGAATCCTACAGGGGTTAGGAATATAATTCGATCAAAATGTAAGAACGTGTTCTATGCTTTTGTAGCGTAAAAACAATTAAATTATGGCACAAAATAAATCTATAAGTTTCATTATCAAATTTGGAGAGTTAAGAAGATTCAATAGTAACATAATTACACCAATTTTAGTTTTAACAAGGTAAAAAGGAACTTCTGGGGGAGGTGCAAAGTTAAAGTCGTTATTCAGATAAGGTAAATACGCCATTTTTGAGAATGCTCAAACTACACTTCTTATGATTCAGAGTACACAATCTTTAGCAATATAAACCCAACATATAAGGTCAGTGTGGAATCCCACAAGGAATGGATAGGATTAGAATTTGATCAAGAAGTAAGAGTGTATTTTAGACTTTTGTTGTGAAAAATAAGTGAATTGTAACATAAATTCAATCAATAGTTTTAGGATATCAAATTAGAAGAGTTAACTATATTCAAAATCAACATGATCAACAATAATTAGGTTGTAACAAGGTAGAGGAGGCTTCAAGGGTAGGTGCATAGTTAAACATGTTTTTAAGATAAGGGTAAATGCACAGTTCAATTTCATTAATGATCAATGGACATGCAAAGGATAATCAAATGTACGAAAAGAATCTTTAGATCACTATTTGTCTATCCATGCTAGCACTTTCGAGCCTAAAAATATGTACTAACAAACCTGACTCGATTCTTTATAAAACTTCCTTTCGGGAGAGATTACAACTGATAAATTCAAATTAATAACTATTTGTTAATTTAGCCACTTCACATCACCCTTTTGAGCTATGAAGAAGATCTAACATAGAATATATTTGCTACCATAAATCATAAATAAATACATGCCAAATTAACAAAACTGATACCAAGTTAACAATTTTTGAGTTGATACAAAAATCTAAATCCAAAACAATAAATCAAATACATAAGAACCCCATAGAAGGATGGGGTTTAGCTACACATTGAAAAATTAAAAAGAGTTTTAACAAAACAATTGTCTTCCATTCAATTCAGTAAAGTATCACCTCCAAATTCCAATGCCCAAGTCTAAAATCATACTAATTTCCCAAAGAACAAAATTCCAAGCTAGCTGTAATGTTCTATTCTCAGGTTCTTAGCAATGTAAAATATGTCCTGTTTCGACTTTGAAAATCAATTTATACTTTCTCAAAACACAGGCCAAAATTCTCTATGCAGACCACTTCGGTAATATTAGTCGTTCTTGTCGAAGTGGTCGATGAGTCCCCATCAACATGAACTTCTCATATTTTTGCACCTCACTTCTTAAGTTCCTCCACTTGTAATTGGCGATATCCATCAAGCTTACATATTGATTTGGCAAGTCATCGTTTTGACCTTTTGCTTCTATCTTTAGTTGCCTAGTTTTAAGAAGTTTCGGATCTGGCTCGCCTTTCCAATCGACATGTTGCCTTCTTCCTTTTTTTATCTCCCTTTTGGGCCTTCAATCAAACCAATCATTCAGACATTTAGGCAAACACTATGTGCCTCACATTTTGCACTAAGCAAATCTCCACGGCACCTTTATCTCGCCGAGTTGCCTTGGTAGTTAGCTGTGGTTTCAGGTCTCTTGGGTGAGCTTTAGGGTCCTCTTGGCGAGTCTCCAAGTGATGTTTGTGATATCCAGAATGTATTTTGCCCATTTGTTTTCCAATTTTTCATTCTTTTCTTTGACATTATGCTCATGCCTTATCCGTAAAACCTCACATCTGCAAAACGACCACTTTAAGATTAGTATTGGACATAATATAGGCAAACAGGACACAATTTCATTGAGTTTTGAGCTTTAAATGAGTCCAAATTCTAGACTCATCACATATTCTTCTCAATCTTGATTGAGAAAGAAGATTTGAGTGTAGGAAAGATTGACTAGCACAATTTGGGAAGTGGTTGGTCTATTTGACTAGATCTTGGGATATTCTAAATCTAGGTCTAAACTCTCATCTAATGGATTAAGCTAGGAATAAAATATCCTAGTGGTGCAATATTGTTTGTTTATTTTGCTATGCTTGCTTGGTTTGGAAAAACTAGTTTGGATATACTTACTTGGGATCGAGAGAAACAAGTAGGTGCTAGAGAAACCAATAAAAAGTTGACTTACCCATAATAATCTTGATAATGTTTGATTATTTGTAATGGTTCGTTTGAACATGCTTTGAACCCCCAATCCCAAATCTTTTTGCTATCCTCGGGCTAAGAGGACTTTTACCAACCTATCCTTTATTTTTGATTATCTTAGCTTAGTGTATTGTCTTTTATTGAAAACCCCTAAAAATTAATTGTATCCATTGTTCAAATTAAATTCGTGGCTTGTAACTCTTTATTTTTTGATCACCCCTACATTGTTCCTTTTGGGATTCCACCCCGACCTCATAAGTTGGGTTATTTTACATACGACCGCCTACTTTCCTAGTTTGTGGAGGTAGTTGAGTGCTATAAAATATGGTGTCATTGCCGGACAACAATTTGATGTATTGAATTGGTTTAGCATTTATAGTTCACTTGTTTATATCCATCTTTGTGCATATTTATTTTGTTGGTTTTGCTGTTTCTATTCTTTTATTCTTGTTGTATAATCTTGCGGTTAACCCAATCTTGAGGGTTGTAACCTCCTACCTTGACAACTCTTTCTCCTATTATGGATGAACTCATAACGAGGAAATCTGTACGAAAAATTCTCTAAATAAGAAAATGGGCGACACAATGGGAGTGGTAACTGAAACTTTGCTTTTGGGCGTACGCATCAACCTTGAGCTTTGAAAGGCACTATGGAATAACTTGGTCCAAGAAAGGGATAAACTCATTGACTTTTATTGGAAATAGTGCCAAGATGTGATCCAACTTGGGTTTGACATTGCATACTTGTGGTCCAACTGAAGAGAAAAGCTTCAAGCATATGATGCTCTATCTCAAAAGATCCACAATGATGGAGTAAAGTTGAAAATTTAAGAAGAAAGGGTTGTGCTAAACATGGAAGAAATCTTGGGAATTTGCACACCTTCCATGCTAAAGATTATCCATGATGGTGAAATAAAGGGAATGATAGTAAAGGTGCAAACGAAGGAAAACAACATCCTCTCTAGTTCATTCAAAAGAGAGGGAATTCATCACTCAAGTTCCAAACAATGTATAATTCATTACCAAAGAATTGGCCCATTACTTACTTCCTCTTGGCCTAAGGTTTCTCAACAAAAATTCAACGTGAATTTAAACAAGAGATTCAAATTTTCAAAATGGAGAGATAGAGTGGAACGTGTGGTATGAACACTTTTATCTCCCAATCGTTAGCAAAATCTCGATTTGAAGTTGGTGAGGTGATTCACTGCTTTAAAATAGAAGCATCCATGGTGATGCAACTGGTGTCGCGCCGCGACGGTGAATTGAGCTCTTCTTGGGAGGCAATCCATCATTTTTAAAGTTTTTAAAATATAATTGATTTTTATTCTTAGTTTTATTTTTAATTGCACTACCATAACCTTCTTGTGTGTTAAGTTGAATATTTTAGATAAATTTGCAACTCTAGTGTAAGGGAACCGCACCTGTGGAACTTTTTCTGCCGGTGCACTGACACAGGCCTAAATTCCATCCACACCAGCGAGGTGAACTGATTCAAATATCAAAGGAGCGACTAATGTTTACTCAAACATGGTGCTAGAGCTGCGACATCGGGAATGCTGGAGTGAGACGCAACTAGAATTCCATTCATATCAGGGTCATAAATGAGTTTTTTTTTATAATTCCTCATTATCCGATCTTTAAGAGAATTTTATCACCCCTCTCTACGAGTGTGCTAAAATTCCAAAAATTACCCACACTACACGTCCTATAAAAAGCTAAAAATTAGTCTCCTCCAAAGAACAAAAAGTATTTTTAAGGGATCTTAAATAATTAAAATTTTTCCCTTTCTTAAATCTCTCCAAAAAGAATGTATGATCTTTAAATTTATTGCATTTGCAAGGTGTTTTCCCGCTTTAACTTTGTTGTGAATCAAATATGCTTGAAACTATCTTTTAATTGGAGATCTGGGCATTAGGAAATTTTTATGATTTTGAGTTTAAGTCTTTGGTTTATTATATATGAGCATGATTATATATTTAAAATATGGAGTTGGAAGACTGAGTACAATTTCCTATGGCCAAAAGTAAAAAATTTGGTGTTTTGGGTTGTGTTGAATCGGCGGGTTTCAATGGTAGAACCAATAAAACACCACTTACATGTTGAATTCATGATATATTTTTGGAGGGTATCTGCATTTTGAGATTAGTGCTTCATAATGGTTAATCGGCTACCACCAATGGCTAAAAACCTTAAAAGCCAACTGATGAAGACGAGGCCATAGGAGCAGAACTTTTTCTAAACCTACAATCCTCTCCTTTGACTATAAGTCAGCAGGAGTGAAGCTACACTATAGGGAGAGTCCACCGTTGTGATGATTTATATACAAGTATGACTCTGCTATTGCGGATGAATCCTTCGTAGGAGTGAAACCACTGTGGCACTATCCAAAAATAGTTGCTTCACACAGCCCCCGTGTTAAACTTTTTGGCTAATTGTTTTGCTCATTTTCAATGAATTAAGATACTTTATATGTTCCCATTCCCATTTTAATGTTATTGATCATTTTAGGTACTCTCCAATTAAAAAATATGTCTCTACGAAGATGGAACCACCCTATTGGTGGACTATAAAAATGAGGAAGTGTAGGAAAATCCATATGATCAAGAAAGGTTCATCATGGATTATTGTGCGTAATGGTATTTCAATAACCTCTTCGATAAGAAGATAAAGTTGGAGAGAGGAATCGAAGAAAAATAAGTTGGTGGAACTTCTTCCAGACTTCTATGATAGGTTAGAAGCTAGGGGCTTGACATGTTTTGTGCCTATATTGTGCAAACCCAATGAAGAATGGGTGAGAGAGTTCTATGATAATTTCAAGCAGACAGACTTCAATGACACCAATTTAACCAATCGAGAGAATGTAGTGCATTTCATCTCGGAGAACATCAACTCTTTTTATGGACTTCCAAACCATCCACTTGATACCAATGCAAAGCTGTGACATAAGCTCTTAGAAATGGTTGACACCATTGTTGTGTCCTTCGGGGAAAAGCATCAAATGATCATAAGGATAATAGGGAATAATGTGTAGTAATTTCACAGTTGAAGAAAAGATGTGGCTCAATATCATTTGTAGCCGTGTGTCCCTTTCTTTAAATGTTATCGATACACACTTACTCCGAGCTAAGATGATAGCTTTTTTACATAAAGGCATTCTAGTGAATGTCGATCACTATATAGTGAATGATCTCAAAGGGTATTTGCATCAAGATAGCCAACTTTGATATTTCTATCATTGATTATGAAGCTATATCAATTGGCTGGTGTGGAGATGAAGTCTAACAATCATTGGCTCCAACCGGAGAAACCTTACCATCCTTTGAAAATGAAAAGAGAAAGAGGTGCATTAAAGAGAAAAAAAAGAAAGTTAGACATAAATCTTGAACAAACCATCTCTTCCCAAAACCCACCACTGGAAGAGCCATTTTGATATTTCTCTTCTCAATTAGACATCATCATAATTTTTGTGTCTAATTTTCCTAGCGTGCCTTCATAAAGGAAGCACTTCACTAAAGAGGAAATAAAGAGGTTTCTTGAAAATCAAAAGAAGAATAGGGATGCCATCACCAAAATTAAAGCTTCCTTAAGCATGCTTGGAATGACCTCATGAATTCATCCAAATCACATGCTACTCTTCAACAAGATTTTAAATCGAAGAAGGAACAAAAGAAGAAGAGAGGAAAGTTTATGGCAAAGATTTGGCGGGGAATCAAGGCAATATTTAAGTGGGGACAACCAAGTAAGAATATTTCCACTGCTGACACTAACGACTGTGAGGAGTATTCCTTCCTATATGAGGAATATAATGATGATGATGATGATGAGGAGGACGAGGCACACTCTGCAGCCTAGATGTACACCACATTCCAAGTTTGCTAGTCTAATGTAGACATCAGGGAGCCCGTTTTCTATTTTTTCTTTCTTTTTGCTTGATGTATTGGGGATAATGCTTTAGTTTAAGTGTGGTGTGGTTGCATTTTGGTTATTTTATTTATGCTATGAATTATTGTGCCCGTGTCGGGATATTTTAATGATTTTATTGGATGTTGTTCCCCTATCGAGATGTTTTATGATAATGGATGTGTTGGATTAGTGTTGTTTTTGTTATTTTAATTTTTCTTTAGTTTTGTTTTTGTTTAATAGCTTCTAATTTTATTTTATCATAATGTTGAGTGGCGATGCCCAATGATAGACAAAGTGAAAACATTCTTAAGGACATAATTGTCTTGTGGGTGAGAAAATATCCATCGGGTGTATGTGTGGTGAAGTCCAAGTTGCCACATCTCGAAAGGATGCATGGACTTGCCCAATGATGGAGAAGGTTAAAACATTCCTAAGCATAAATCATCATCTTTTTGAGAGGATATGACTTTATTAGTACTATTAAAGTATCCATGCAATGTGATTAAAATGAGTGTAATATGAATACCCCTCAAATTTTGGCAAAATAAATGCATTGAGAATGATTTTGTGATAACTCTTCGAATTGTTTTTGTGACTCATGACCTATTGGGAGTTATAAAAGTGATGTTTTGTGCTCTTGAGAAAGGATGCGGAAATTGAACCATCTTGATTAGTTTGCATGCTATGTGTGGTGAGGTTCTACAATAAATTCTTATGTTTACTTGTTCCATCTAGAACTTTCCCAGTTAGCCTTCTAATATTGTCTTGAGTACTTTTCATTGTGAAAATAAACTTAGACCTATTTTATGAATTTCAAAAACCCACTTGACCAAAAAAACTCTACCATTGCAGTAAAATATATCCCTAGTATCCCTTTTAAGACTACTACTATTTTCTGCAACCAAGTTACAAGCCTTACCCTTTTTAGAAAATGAATCCTCTCTTGAACAATTCCCTCTTTGAACTCTAAAAAAATAAAAATGAGGCTAAATAATTAAGTTGGGAGTGATAATAATGGTGAAGAGAAGAAGCTAACCATTATGTGGCTTGAAGTAAGTAATTAACAAATAAGTCAAAGAAATGAGGAATATGTGCTAAAGCAAGAAATGAAAAAGAAATTAATGAAAAATAAAGAAAGAAAAAGATGCTTGACTAAGAAAAGAAAAGAATTCCTCTAAGAATATGAAATTGTTACATGTGGGGAATCTAGTGAAAATTAAAAAGAAAAGAGTGTGATTTGAAAAGTGAAGAAAAATGGTGAAAAAGGCAAGTGAAAAGTCTATGGAGTACAAGGAAGTTGTAATCACTTATACCTGATGAGTCAAGAATTTTTAACTCATTTATATCTTTTTCTTATGATTTTGTGTTATTAATATAAAGATAGAGGCTAATTATCATTTGAATTATGTGCATTTCAAGTGTTTGTAGTTTACAAGGAGTTCTGATGAAAAATACAAGAAATAAAGAGAAAAGAGTTGAAAAATATAGGAAAAATTAAAGAACTGATGTCGCAATCGCGACAACTATGTCGCCTTTGCGACAAGTCAACTGAGGGTCATTGTCACTTTAGCGACTAAAACCTCTTCTTTAGCTATTACTAAGAAAAAATGGGTTTCTCTTTTGCCACATCTTTGTCGCTTTAGTGGTGGTCGCTTTTGTGACAACCCTTTCTCTTTAGCGATGTCCAATTAAATTATCAAAGGGCAATGAAGGAATTTTACACATTTAGACCCCAAATTCTCAAAAAAGCTGATGAAGATCTATGGAAAAAAATATATTTTGATACCTTTGGCACCTTGGAAAATTGAAGAACATTCCATAGCTTGGGTTTAGGTTTTGATACCAAGTTTCTGTACATTTCCCCATTGGATTGAAGATTGAATTCTCGATTGTAATTATTTTTATTTTTTTTTCATTCCCTTGCTTTGTTTTGCATGAATTATAGGTATAATTTATCATACAAGGATCGAGGTTTTATGCTAGAAATAGATAATTGATTGGGTTGTTAACTTTATTCTTTTTTTTTATAATTAATTGAATGTTTTCTCATTTATGAAATGGGTTTTTGATTATCCAATCAACTTAATGATTTAATTGCTTTCTTAATAAAATTGATCACTCCTTGGACTTGCCCATTTACTTTGATTGAACTAGAGAGAGCCAATTGAGCTTGGAAAACATTGACAGGTGCATTTGAGGTGTAGCAACTCATATATCGGATTATGGATAGAAATAGTGAATTCATGCAATGCCGATAATTGGAATATTTGTGCTGTCACTTAACTAGATTCGAGAGAACTAGTTAAAAAATATTTGCTTGCATTCGAGAGAAGTAGGTGGATAATTTCGATTCCTAGGCATATATGATTCTACCTATGATTGATTGAGTCTATATGAGATTAAGGTGCAATGTATCATGTGAATATTAATTAACTTCTCATCCCCCAAGTCCCTTTAGTTCCTTGCTAGAAAAGATGTTTGCCCTCATATCATTATTCCCTTTCTCTTATCATTTATTGTTATCGATATCTTTATATTAAAGTTGTACTTCTCATTTTATATTCAAATGAGTAGCTTATAATTCTTTATTTCTTCATAGCCTACACATTATTTCTTGTACGATTCAACCTCGACTCTTTGTTGGGTTTATATTCCTAGCGACCGCCTACATTTTGATTCATAATAGGTGATGTTGAGTGTTATAAAAAATGGCGCCATTTTTGGAGAACAATTTGGCGTATTAAATTAATTTAGAATTTATAATTTACTAGTTTCAATCAAAATTATGAAAATTTGTTTTTCCTTTGTGTTGTTTAGTTCAATGGCTTCTTGTGACAGAATAATGTTTGCTGGTTTTAATCCCTATGATGATGACCCATGGACTTGTTGTGGAGAACTTCATGTTAGGGACAATTATGTGAAGGCTTCTCTAGATGAAGAAATGTGTGAAGAATTGGGTGTGGTGAGTCAATCTTGGCTCATAAACATGGCCAACGAGTTTGGATATGGTGAGAAGATACAACATCTAATGCTCAAAATGAGGGATGATTTCCAAAATTTTCACCTAACTTGATTCCATAAAATGATCCAACCTGAGTTTAAAATTGCAACTTTGAAGAATAATGTAAGAACAAGAATTGGAGCATGTCATGCTCTTCATCAAGTGGTTAGAAATAGCGAATTTGAGTAGGAATCTCAAGAAAATTCGGTTGTGATAAACATGAAAGAAATCTTGTATATTTGCAACCGAACCAAGCTAATAAAATTCCAAGATATTGAATCAAAGAAATGATACTAGAGTTGCAAGAAAAAGCAAAAAAGATCATATATGGCAAATCTAGCTCATCTGAAAGTGTTGGTTTTATTCACTTGAAGGCCAAGGATAAAGTTTGATATTTGAATTGCCTAGCGACTATATTAAAATTGCCCAATGCTCCTCTAGGAAAAAATGATATGAAGTTCGGTAAGAAATTGAAGTCTTCGAAGTGGAGAGATTGAATAGAATTCTTGATGCTCTCATATTGTCCCCATGCTCTTTGAAGAGAAATTCATTTAAAGTTGGGGATAAGATTCATTGCCCTGAAGTGGAAACACAAAGGGTGCTGAAATAGCGTCATGCCGCGACACTAAATTATACACCTAACAGGGGGCCACCCATCGATATCCATAAATTTTATTTTTTTAGTTTAATTTTGAGTTTTTGATTTTTAGAATAGATTAGCATTTTTGTTTTGACTAATCCTCATAATTTCAAATGTTTGGAGCTAATTTGAATAGGTTTGGAGGCTAGAATGTTGAGGGAAATACCTTTAAAATAAGGTTTGTAGCACTGTTTGGGCACTCAAGCATGCAAAAATTGACTGGGCGAATGAACTGACCTAGGCAAAATATTCAGAAAACTTGCCTGAATCCAGCAGACTCTTTTACTAAAGAGACAATTGGGCTACAAAAAGAGGCAATCGCTAAAGCAACAAGAACGTTGCAAAAGTGAACCCCGTATTTACTTAAATGTCACAGAAGTGACAAAGCAACTACTTAAGTAGCAAAGGGCAAAGTTGAAAAGGTGCGACAAAAGACCAAATGGTCTAAAAATAAAACACGAAGGTTCTACATTGCTTTCCTCTCATACTAACCAAACTTGTTGTTCTTCCCTTTGGAAAAACAAATCTGATATGTCTTCTACTCTTTTGCACTCTTTAGATGCTAAAATTTATTAATCTCTTTCTCTTGCTTTGCTTGAATACTGTCGCTATTGTTTGGGTTAAACATTTTAGAACTTGAGGGGAGTGTATGGTTTAAATGTATCAAAATTGGCTTGTTACTTATAAATAGAATGAATTTGGGATGAAATATAACAAGTGGGGAAGTATTGAGGACCCATTTGTGTTCAAATGATGTGATAATAGTAGACCCACCTTGTGTTTGATAAATGATTTGTGAGAAATTGTAATCGATTGGTGGAGGTTTTGTGATGAAATGTTTCATGTAGAGTTAAATATTTTGTGCAAATTTGAGTGATTAAGTTGATCTTCATGATGGGGATGATGGGTCGTTTAAGCGAGTACGCTGCTACTCAAGTGATGCTTGTTCTCTTTCGTGACCTGTACTCATTTTAGCGACGTCCACATGTATGACCTCTTTCGATTTTGTGACATCAAAAATGTGGTTGTCAGTTTTCTGATTTTTCTCAAATAATCAGTAAATGGCCCCTAATTGATATCTAATGCTTTTCTTTGAGTTCCACCAATAGTACTACATTGTTTAAGACATGTCTCTTATGTTTTCATGCTATTTTCATATTTGTAGGTTTTCTAAACATTAAGAATGGTATGCCAACTTATTGATGAGGTGGAAATAGATGAAGAACTTTGAGAGAAATAGACTCATTTCTACTTGAGGGAAAACATCTATTACCAAGACATAGTGAGGAAGAAGTTGTTCCTCGAAAGAGGGATTTCACTTGACAAGGTCTCCGAAAATCTCCTCGAATTCTATCAAAGACTCAAAAACATGAGTTGCATATGCCAACCTCATGGTGACGAACATGGCCACCAAAGTGATAATTATTTGAGGAATGGTGGTGAACTATGGACCGAAAGCAATAAATGAGGTGCATGAGTTACCTAATCATGACATTGAACCCTTGACAATAAAATATTGTGCACCCGATAGTTGGTTAGTCTCAAAGTTGTGCCTAGGAAACAATGTCCCTTGGACTATTTCAAAAGCCTAAATCACACCCACCGAGTTCACAGCCGAAGCTAGGAATTAGATATCTATTATTTGTAGCTGATTCTCTACTAGTGGAAATACTAGTTACATTCTGATGTTGAGAGCGCAAATTGTTTCTTGCTTACTCAATTACATACCATTGAATGTGGGTTATTTGATCATTAATAAGATCCGATAGTTAAAGCTCTATGATAGTCCCTTCTGCATATTTCCTTCCCTTATCAAAGAGCTATGCTAGCAGGCCGAAGTGGAGGAGGCACCAAATGATAATTGGGTAGGTCCCCAGGCTCTAATTTTTCCTTTAAAACTGTGAGATGAAGGGACCGCCACAAAAAGCAAGAGGTAGAAGATAGGCTACAAAAATTTGGTGAGCATTAGGGAGAGTTCTACCAGACCATCATCGGTAGGGCAGTTTTACTCATTGACCGAAGAGTTGAGGGTGGTCTGAGACTTAGTAAAAAGCCTGCTTGAAGGGTCGGGTGAGTCATCTGGTGGACCTCATTCATTAGTCCCACAAAAAGAATTTGATGCTTACTTGGAGGACCAAAGAAAGCATAAGGCTCAACTATCTAGTTTGGAAAAGGCTTACGCTGACTTGGCTAGGTCATATAGTGAGTTGAGTCGGTCCCATGAAAAGAAAAAGAAGAGGGAAAAAAGGAGAAATATTTTTCATCGAATGTTGGAAGGGGTGAAAGAGCTATGGAAGGTCTTGAAGGGAAAAAGGCCACTTCCTTCATCGAGATCATATGCAAATGCAGACATACCAATAGTGTGGTCTAATGATGCTGATGCTGATGCTGAGGACAGTGAGACCATTGAAAGTGAGGACAGTAAGTGATGCACTCTAGGGAGACCTTGATATTCGCTTTATGATTTTCATGTTTGTAATGTATCATTTTCAGTTGCAGGTGCCTCCCTTGTGATCATTTATTATTGATGCATACTTTGATTGTGCCCTTATTGGGTTTATTTTGTTTTGTATGGATTCAATTGGGCTCTTGTTGGACTTATTTTACTTTGTATTGAATTAGTGTGCCCTTTTTGGGCCTTGATGATTATGTGGATGATGCTCCCTTGTCGGGCTTTTGATTTTAATATAATGGATTAGACATTTAAATTTTAGTTTGTTAGTTTTTCTTATGTCCTTTGGTAGCTTCTTTGTTTTTATTTTTTGTTGAGATGGTGTTGTTGAATGGTGATGCCCTATGATGGATAGAGTGATGACTTTCTTAAAGTTAAATCATCGTTATTGTGTGATGTTCTTGTATGCATGGTGAAGTATGAGTAATCATTGTGTTCCTTTGAGAAGGGAAAGTTTGAGTCCCCGTAGCTAATGTGAATTGGGGTTTTCCTCGGTGAAGTATGAGTAGCAGGTAAATATTGCTCATGGTGAAGTCTGAGTAGCCGATTGTGGTGTCAAGGTGAAGTCTAAGTAACCATGACATTGTTGACCTTGTTGGTGCTCTAATGGGAGATTGTGTTTTTTTGTTACTAATAACATAGTCTTTTATACCTATCTTTTATGAAAGTTGAGCATGTTTTGAATGATTTTGTGACAACTCTTATGACTCTTTTTATAACTTTTGATTCGTTAGTAGTTTGAATGTTCAATGCCGCTTGTATATTAAAATGGAAATAAGATTTTGAACTATTTTGATTTATTTACGTAACAAGTGTGGTGATTTGTTGAATAATGCCATATGTTCACTTGTGCGATCTAGAACTTGCCCGGTTGGTCTTGAAATATTTGTCTTAATTGAGTTTTGTTGGAAAATTATCGTATGCTTTCTTTAATTGTTATTGAAGTCAACTTAGCCTAAAGGAATCCCAACTTTGCACTAAATATATCCTTAGTTGTCCTCTTTGAGCCTAATCCCTTTATTGATAACCTTATAATAAGCCATAGAGATTTTGAAAAGAAATTCCTCTTTTGAACCTTTTCCCTCCTTAAACTTGAAATTGTGAAAGTAGAGACTAAAAACATAGTTGGGGGTATTATGGAAAACTCATTAAAGGGATACCTATCATATAAGAGCTTGATATATATATATATATATCTATAAAGAATGATGAATGGAGAAAAAAGTCATAAAGAAAGAAAAAGAAGTTGAAAACGAAGAAAAGAAAGTGAATAAATGAGACTTGAATTCTCTAAAATTTGAATATGGTTTCATGTGGGGCATCTAGAGTGGAAATGAAAATGTGAAATGTGAAGTGGTTTTAAAAGTGAAGTAAAAGTGGAAAAGTTGGAAAATGATGAGTTGTTGAGTAGTTCAAGGAGGGTGTAGTCACTTATACATAAATGATCTCTTAACATTCCCTAAGTCTATATTAAAAGCTTAACAAAGTCCATTGATATTTCTAAACAAATGAAGTTTAGTCAATGTTGATTGAAAATATGGGCAAGCCTATGGTGTGGCATTTGTGTTCATAAGATATTCTGTTGTGAGTGTGAGTGTTTGTTCTTTTGACCCATGTTCGTAGATACTTTGTGAGTTTTTTTGGATATTTCTCTTATTGTGAGGGAATGTAAGTTGATAAAGTGGTGATTATAAAAATTTCTAATTGAATCAATTGAACATGTAAAAGAACTAAAGAGTTGAGTCACTTCTTGAGTTTGAGTTGTAGTCACTTAATGATTCTTGGTTCTTGAAAAATGTACCATGAGAATGAGGAAGTTTCTTTTGTGAAAAGTTTACATGTGAACTATTTGTTAGTACCAATAAAAGTCATGATCATGATCCATAGTTGAAATGAAAGTGTGTTGTGCTTAACATGTTTTTCGTATGTTGTGCTTAACTTGATTACCTCTTGTGGAATTGGTTTTTATTTGATTGAGGGAAATATAGTTTTTAAGTAGGGGTGTTAATGAGTCGGTAAATTTCGACTCATTTATATCTTTTTCTTATGATCTTGTGTTGTCAATCGCGATAACAGTGTCTCTTTGGTGACAATTCAATGGAGGGTCAATATCTCTTTAGCGACTAAAACCTCCACTTTAGCGATAACTGAGAAACAAAACGGGCTTCACTTCTGCGACACACTTGTCGCTGTAGTGACTGTCGCTTTTCCAACAACCCTATTACATTGGTGATGGTATGTTAAAATACCAAAGGGAAATGATAGAATTTCATAGTTTGGACCACAAATTTTCACAAAAGCTGATGAAGAGCTGAGGGAACAATATCTTTTGACTTTTTTGGCACCTTGGAACATTGAAGAACACTCCATAGCCTGGGTTTAGGTTTTGACAACAAGTATCCTTACAATTCACCATTGGATTTAAAATTGAAGTCTCAATTTTAACTATTTTATCCTTTCTTCATTCCCTTGCATTGTATTGCATGAATTGTAGGTATAATTGATTATAGTAGGATTGAAGTTTTGTGCTAGAAATAGACAATTGATTAGGTTGTTGACTCAATTTTTTTGCTTTTGTAATTAATTGAATATTTTCTCATTTATGAGATTGATTTTTAATTATCTAATCAATTTCATGATTTAATTTCTTTCCTAATGGAATTGATCACTCCTCGGACTTGTCTGCTTAATTTGATTGAACTTGAGAGAGTCAATTAAGGTTGAGAAATATTTATTGGTAAATAATTTGAGGTGTAACAACTCATATATCATAGTTTGGCTAGAAATGGTGAATTCATGCAATGTCTATAATTTAAATATTTGTGTTATCACTTAAATAGATTCGAGAGAACTAGTTGAGAAATATTTGCTTGCATTCAAGAGAAGTAGGTTGATAATTTAGATTCCAGGCATATATAATTTTACTGATAATTGATTGAGTCTATATGAGATTAAGGTGCAATGGATCATGTGTATATGAATGGACTTTCCATTCCCTAAGTCCCTTTGGTTCATTGCTTAAAAGACGTTTGCCCTCGTGTCTTTGTTCCCTTTCTCTTATCATTAATTGTTAGAGATATCTTCATATTAAAATTATACTTCTCATTTCGGATTCAAAAACGTTGCGTGTAATTTTTTTCTTATTCAATAGCATACATATTGTTCCTTGTGGAATTCGACCCCAAGTCTACATTTGGTTTATATTGCTAGCGATCGCCTACACTTTTATTTATAAGAGGTGTAGTTGAGAGTTATCAATACCAAATGCTATGCTAACCTCCCCTAAACCTACATTACAAGTTTGAGAAAAGACTTTTGTGATTCCTGATTGATTTTTTTAAAGTCATTTTTGATTGAAAATAAGGAAAAGCCTATGGTTTGATATTGTAACACCTCGGAAGATGAAAAACCAAGAAGGAGAGAAAAGAGTTTAGAACTATTGCTAGTGCAATGTTCCATAAGGCTACATATGGACCGTACAAGGTTCTACGGTCCATAGAAGGCCATCATAGGTAAGGTCCTAAGTTGGATAATTCTCCTAGTCTCAAAATATTTTACGAGCTCACAAAGATGGGCCGTTGAAGGAGATACGATCCATAGAAGGTCTCATAGAAAGAGTTCCAGATACTATGTTTTGCGGCTCAATAGGATGAGTGAAGTCTACAGACCGTAGGCCCATGTGCGACCCATAGAATGTAGTCGTAGACCAAAGTACAAAACCTTGTTTATCCCCTTAAGTTCCACAACCTTTTAAACGACCCATAGAGGGACCTACGACCCGTTGGGTCCCTTCAACAGATTACTTTTAGGGATATTATGTTATCTTTTATTCTTTTAATGCCTAATCTAGGTCGTTTTGGATAAAATCCTAAGACCTATATCTACCCTTATTTTTCAAACTTTCCCCATTCCCTCTCTTTCACGCAAAACTCCCAACGCTGTCAAGAAATTCTCCCTCAAAGGTCTTCTTTTCCAATCAAACTAGGGTTTCAAGGATTCAAGTCTCCTCTTCAACTTTCAAGGCTAGAATTCATTGAGATATGTGAGAATTTCATCCATGGATGCCTTTTCATCCATGAAGTCCAAAGAATATCCTATTTAACTTTATGATTCCTTCCTAAAACATAGGGTTTTAATGATTTTATATTGGGTGCAACCAATTCTGGTTTATTGCACTTGTATTAACCTTATTAGGCATGATTTAATCTTAATGACATGTTTTCAATAATTTTGTCATGAACCCATGCATTATGTATATTTTATGGTTATTAACTATGTTAGAGAATAATGCATTCATCATCAATTGATGAAATTATGATTTTAAGGATGTTTTTAGACAAAGTATCAATATGATTTCTATGAAAATAAGGTGTTATACCCCGTACATTTATACCTTGGAAGGTTCTTAAACTTCTTAAGTTCTTGAAAGGTTCTTAAGCTCCTTACAAAGAACCATGTGAGCCGGATAATCTACAACGCTATCAAATAACTCTAAGGAAGGGAGAATGAGATACCCTATGATAGAGAAGAATGGAAATAGGGTCATACGAATTCGGAAGAAGTTGGAGACCAAATAATGAGTTGTTGGACTCGACTTACTTACTTAAGCTACCAACTTGGAAATCTTACATAATTAAGCTACTTGAGTACATACCAATCTTACGTATCAAGGATTACATAGGTTCCTAAAGTAAGATGAGATTATGAACCCATGAGGAGGAAAATAAAGTGACACATGGCAGTAAGAGAGAGTGAGACATGGAAGCAGTTGGAAGTGCCACATGGCAGAAGTTGAATCAAGGGGGTGGAACCCACCTTCCATGTGGCAGCCCATGAGTGGAGGATTGATGCATTGGCCCAATAAGGGCTTGACATGTGTCACCACTTAGGGATTAGCATGTGTTACCCCCTAAAGTAGCATATATATATGTTTTATGAATTTTAGTTCATCTTTATCCTTTAGTCATTCTTATCCAAGAAAAGTCTAGAAAAAAAGAGAAGAGAAGAGAAACGTTGAGCTAGAGAGAGAGAGCCCCGAATTTGGAGCAAAAAAAGGTAAGCTCTACGATTTTGTTCCGTGAATTAATTATATAGGGTATACCATGAGGGTATGAAGGTTTTAGTAATGTAAATTTATGGTTTGGAGAAGAACCAAAAGGATAACAAATAACCACGAAGTTTTAGCCGCGCTAGGAGAACTACCGAGGTGGGTTTTGGCAAGTTTTGGCGAGTTTTGGGCAAGGTAAGGTTTTCCATTTCAAATTGAAGTTTATGATGTTGTTATGCAGTATATTAAATGTCTTAAATGAGGCTGAAAGTGGAAAAATTGTATAAGGATACTTGACATTAGAAACAAACTAAATTGAAGTTGTTATAGTCAAATCGAAGTCGAGTAGTGTGTTGTGATTGTGGTGCTGTGGTTGAAGCTGGTTGGATTGCATGTTGCAGGGATGGAAAGTTTTCTAAAAGGGGTTTGGGTACTTCTGGTTTCAGCCACACGACCCTCTATTTTGTATTGTTAAAGATTTTACGAAATAAAGGTTAAAAACTCTATGTTGGTATCGTAGTTTTGAGCTAGTTGTTTAGAGTTGTGTTGAGTAATGTTGAGGTGATTTGATTGTATATATAGATTCTGGTTGTTTTTGGTAATATGGATTCTAATATTAGCAGTTGGATAGGGCAAGTTATAGGGGAGATGCTGCTCAATTTTCGGTAACTTCGGAACTAGTAATGAACTAGTCGAGGGAATGGATAGGGAAACGATTCCTAAGGATACTTGGTTGTAGAGTTAGAAATTGTAAAGTGAAAGGTTATTAACCTTAGTATTACTTTCATGTTAAATAGGTTCAAAAGACGACGAGGTGAACGTGGTGAAGGGTAATCCATAAGAGGTATGTGAAGCTACCTTCTTTCTCTTGGCATGTTTTTGGCATAAGTACGTAAAACTACCCTTCTTTTCTATTGATATGTCTTTGACATAAGGTATGATGTTATGATGAGATGTTTATAGTATCGATTCCCTTGATGGTCCAGGTATAATATTTGTATATAAGGATCAGGTTAAACATTCCTCGGTATATGTTACTATATAAGGATCTGGCCGAATGTTCCTCGGCATATGTTACTATCTAAGAATCGGGCCGTATGTTCCTCGGCACATATGTATATGATGGCTACATGAAGAAAAGTAGAGAGTATGTAAAGACGCACCTTCTTTCTTTTGGCATGTATTAGAATTAAGTAAGGATGAATATGAGCTTTGGGGGTAATTCTATTCATAAGTCTTGAGGGTGATTCATGATTTCTGTTCTTAAAGATGCTCTGATAGTTAATGTCCTTGACTTTTATGAGTTATTTTGTATCGTCTTGATTCATGCCTATGATTTCTAAGGATCTTTTGATATGATCAATAGTGATATTTGAGGGATGATTGATATGACTATCGTCTTGATTTTCAAATGACAATTTATGTTTATTACTTCATTAAGTCTTTGACATGTTTTAAATTGTATATGGTTACTCACTCCTCTATTCATGTATATTATAAACGTTCTTTCACCGAGTCCTAGACCAGGTATGCAATCATGTACAGTTTACTGCATTATCCACCGAGTCCCTCATCAAAGGGGCTGGGTACGCTATATGAAGACATGATACTGCAATGACATGATCAACTCACCGAGTCCCTCACTAGAGGGCCGGGTACGTATGTATATATATATATATATATATATGATGATGTGATGTGATATGATAAGGTGGTGATGGCGCTGGGCCCTATGATGGTCCTACAGTTATGATTCACCGAGTCCCAGAAAGGGTCGACTATATTATATAATATGAGCATGCATGTTTTCATAATCCACAAGGTATAGGTACAGTGTTTTCTTAAGTAACATGTTTATCCCCCTGACTCTCTCTATTTAAGATATGGTTCCAGTTATGCTTTGCATACTCAATACATATGTCGTACTGAACCCCCTTCCTCGAGGGGATGCGTTTCATTCCCGTATGTATAGGAATACACTTTGGGGATCCGCCAGCGTAGGAGTCCCACTCAGCAATTAAGAAGTTTTCCATTGTGCTGGACCTAGATTTTGGTACCAACCCTTGATGTATATATTTATCTATTTACGAGTACGGCGGGGGCCCTGTCCTGCCTTATGTTACTATTCTTACTCTTAGAGGTCGATGGACATGTGTGTGAGTTGTATATGTATATGTGTACGGTTGTTCCTATATATTACGATAGCCTCATCGGCTTATATGTTATCATGCCTGTTGATACATTATAACTCAAATAGGGGACAGGTTTACGTATAGTTAACAGGGGATACGTGAGTGTCCAGTTCAGGCACCCGTCATGGCCTACGGGGTTGGATCATGACATAAGTGGTATTAGAGCGGTCCTTCCTTAGAATATCCATAGACCGTGTTTAGTAGAGTCTTTTTAATCGGTGTGTGGTGCACTACATCTATAAACGGGAGGCTATAGGACATTTAGGATGCTATGTTTCTTTCTTGTCTTAGATCGTGTGATAGAGCTATGTTCTTAGGATGACCTTTAACTAACCTACCCTTATGCTTGCAGTAATTCCTCCGAGGAAAGAAACAACTACCAAGAAGGGCAAGTCGGCAACAGGGGAAACTAGTTAGGCCCCGAGAGTTACTAGGGCTCATGCCCAGCCTATGCTGAGGATTGTGTCTCAGTCGGTGAGTTCTACTATGCCACCACCTCCAGAGGAGTTTAAGGCAGCAATTGTACGTCCTGAAACCCCAGTACTGGAGCCTCTAGGCCCATAGCAAGGGGCGGAGGATAGAGCTATGAGAGACGCAGTGGAGTTGCTGACCGGACTGATAGTAGGATAGGCTCAAAGTCATGTCCTAGATGATGCAAACAGATAAGACAGCTTGAGGGTTCGTGACTTTCTATCCTGCAATCCCCCGAAATTTCATGGGTCAAGACTTACAGAAGATCCACAAGAGTTCACTCGCCAGATGCAGCGCACACTGCAAATCAATAGAGCCTCGGAGACTGAGTCGGTTGAATTGGCTTCATATCATCTGTGTGATGTGGCCGCTAATTGGTATGAGTCTTAGGAATTATCGAGGGGAGAGGGTTCTCCTCTAGCCGAATGGGATAAGTTTGTAGAAGCCTTTCTTGGCCATTTTCTGCCTCCAGAAATGAAATAAGCTAGAGTTGATAAATTCTTAGAGTTGAAACAGAATGGTATGAGCATTATAGATTATAGCCTTGAGTTTGACTTGGTTGTAAGACATGCGCCCACTATTATGGCCGATATGGCTGATAGGGTGCATCATTATGTGATGGGGCTAGATCGTTACCTGATTGATAGCTGTATGGCCATGGCTTCTCAGCCAGGCATGGATATTGCTTGGGTACAAGCATATGCACAAGAAGTGGAGGATCGGCATAGAGGGCATCAGCCAGAGAGAGATTCTGACAGAGGCCAGCATAAGAAAACTAAATCTACTGGTTATTATGGTGGATTTCGAGGCGGGCAACTTCAACAACATGGTAGATATCCCTCCCAGCTAGCTCTAAGTGCACCCCTATAGTTTTTAGGTGGAATATTTGAGAGCACCGGGTATTCGGGAGCCGGGTAAAGCTCTAGGGTTTTTGGTACATAGGTGAACCGGGGTTCTTGACAATCTAGAACACCATTGCCCAGTGTCCCCATTGTGGTAGAACTTATTTTGGAGAATGTAATTGGAATACAGGTGCCTATTTTTCTTGTGGCCGCCAAGGACATGTTGCGAGGGAATGTCCACTCAAGGGTACTCTAGGTGGTGCGGCTCAGCCAATTGGTTCAGTTGAGGGTTCTTCTTCTTTGGTAGCTATGCACCCTATAGGGTGAGGTATGCAGACACCAGCAGGCCGTGGCAGAGGCCGTGAGGGAGCTTTCAGTTTTAGTAGTCCTTCCAACTGCATATATGCCTTAGCAAGCAGATAGGATCAAGAAGCGTCACCCAACGTGGTTACAGGTATATTATCAATCTTTTCCCGGGACGTGTATGCATTGATAGAACCAGGCTCTACGTTATCATATATATCCCCCTTTGTTGCTAGTAGAGTTGGAATAAAGCCCGAGTTAATGGAGTCATTTAAGGTGGCCAAATTGGTGGGAGATTCGGTTATAGTAAACCAAATATATAATAATTGTTTGGTAGATGTATGTGATCATCATACCTTGGCTAACTTGATAGAGTTAGATATGACGGAATTTGATGTTATTATGGGTATGGACTGGTTGGCTTCTTGTCATGCCAACATAGATTGTAGAAATAAAGTGGTTCGGTTCCAGTTCCTAGGTGAACCAATTGTCGAGTGGTTAGGTAACACAACATCGCTGAAGGGTAAATTTATTTCATATCTCAAGGCAAGGAAGACGATTAGAAAAGGGGTATATCTATTATCTGGTCCGTGTGTATAACCTGGAAGTGGAGGTGCCAACTCTCCAATCGGTGCCCGTGGTCAATAAATATCCAGATGTGTTCCCAAATGAACTCCTAGGTCTTCCTCCTAAATGGAAGCTATAGATGTGCTACCAAATACTCAGCCCATCTCTATCCCTCCATATAGAATGGCACCTGCAAAGTTAAAGGAGCTAAAGGAGCAGCTGAAAGACTTGATGGAAAAGGGCTTCATTAGGCCCAGCATATCCCCATGCGGAGCACCAGTACTATTTGTAAAAAAGAAAGATAGGTCGTTGCGAATGTGCATCGACTACAGGAAGCTAAACAAGGTAATAATTAAAAATAGATATCCCTTCCCCAGGATTGATGATTTGTTTGACCAATTGTAGGGTGCTAAGTGCTTTTCAAGATAGACCTGTAGTCGTGCTATCATCAGGTGCAGGTAAGGGAAACAGATATCCCAAAATATGCATTCAGAACCCGATACAGACATTATGAGTTTAGAGTGATGTCTTTTGGAATGACAAATGCTCCAGCAATGTTTATGGATCTGATGAACCGAGTATTCAAACCGTTTCTAGATTTGTTCGTGATTGTATTTATTGATGATATTCTGGTTTATTCACGATCAGAAAAGGATCACGCAGATCATTTGCGGGTGGTACTGGGAGTACTACAAGACCAGAAGTTATACGCTAAGTTCTCTAAATGTGAATTCTGGCTGACTTCAGTGGCATTCTTGGGGCACGCTATTGGGGCAGATGGTATTCGCATAGACACAAAGAAGATTGAGGCCTTGAAGGCCTGGCCAAGACCTATAATCCCTATGGAGATACGTAGTTTTTTGGGGCTAGCAGGATACTACAGGAGGTTCATAGAAAAGTTTGCTTCTATTTTGGCACCTTTAACCAGGCTAACTCATAAGGCGGCTAAGTTCAATTGGACTGATGCTTATGAGCGAAGCTTCCAGTTGCTAAAAAATAAATTGACTACGACTCCTGTTATAACCCTTCTTGAAGGACCAAATGACTATGTTATTTATTGTGATGCTTTCGGTGTTGGGCTAGGATGTGTAGTAATGTAACATGGTAGAGTTATAGCTTATGCCTCCTAGCTGCTCAGGAAGCACGAACGGAATTACCCAACTCATGATTTGGAATTAGCAGCGGTGATTCATGATTTAAAAATATGGAGGCACTATCTGTATGGCATACATGTTGATATTTGTATGGACCACACAAGCCTCCAGTATATTTTTAAATAAAAAAAGCTAAATCTATGATAGAGAAGGTGGCTAGAATTGCTGAAGGACTACGATGTTGACATTCTATACCACCCAGGGAAAGAAAATGTGGTGGCAGATGCACTCAGCCATAAAACAGTGGGTAGCTTGGCAGGTGTACAACCAGAACAAAGGGAGATAGTCCATGAGATTTGCCAATTAGCTAGCCTTGGAGTCCACTTAGCTGATTCAGATGATGGTGGGGTTTCTGTTCGAGGAGTTGCTGAATCCTCAATCATGGAAGAGATAAAGCTATGCCAGTACAAGGACCTTGTTCTGACATAATATAGGGACATAGCTCTCCAGAAGGAAAATATGCCATTCAAGATCATGCCTGGTGGGCTACTACGATATAAAGACAGAGTCTGTATGTCGAAAGTTGTAGGACTATGGCATCAAGTGCTGGGAGAGACACACCATGCCCGTTATTTTGTTCATCCGAGGTCAAGCAAGATGTATCATGACCTCAGATGTTTATATTGGTGGGATGGTATGAAGAAGGATATAGCAGAGTTCGTAGCCCAATGCCTGAACTGCCAACAGGTTAAAATTAAACATCAGAAACTGGGTGGGTTACTACAGGAAATAGAGATCCCAACTTGGAAATGAGAAGTGATCAATATGCACTTCATTACAGGATTACCTCGTACTCTCCAAAAATAGGATTCTATATGGGTTATTGTGGATAGGCTAATAAAATTAGCCCACTTCCTTCCAGTCAGGACCACATACTCAGCATAGGACTATACGAAGCTATATATCAAGGAGGTAGTAAGACTTCACGGAGTTCCCACATCTATTATCTCCGACAGAGGAGCTCAGTTCACAACCAACTTTTGGAGATCATTCCAAGAAGGCTTGGGAATGCAGGTGAATTTTAGTACAATATTTCATCCTCAGACTGACAGACAGGCCGAGCGTACTATTCAAACACTAGAAGATATGTTATGCGCCTGCATTATTGACTTCAAAGGTAGCTGGGATGATCATTTACCACTTATTGAGTTTGCCTACAATAACAACTATCACTCCAGTATCTAGATGACGCCATATGAGGCTTTATATAGCAGAAAGTGTAGATCCCTTATTGGTTAGTTTGATATTAGCAAAACTCAACTAATAGTCCCCGGCATGGTCCAACAAGCTGTGGAGAAGGTGAAGCTTATTCAGGAAAGATATTAGCTGCCCGGAGTCGGCAAAAGTCATATACGGATAATCGACGTTAACCTTTGGAATTTTAAGTGAGTGAATGGGTATTTTTGAAGGTGTCGCCCATGAAAGGAGTAATGAGGTTTGGAAAGAAAGGGAAGCTGAGTCTGAGATATATTGGTCCTTACTAGATCCTTCGCCGAATAGGAAAGGTTGCCTACGAGCTAGACCTACTGGCGGATCTGGAAGCAGTACATCTAGTCTTTCATGTATCAATGCTTCGCAAGTGCGTGGGTGATCCATCCCGAGTATATCCCATAGATGATATCTAGGTCACAGAGGAGTTATCCTATGAAGAGCAACCTATCGCCATCCTGGATCAGCATATTAGAAGATTGTGGACTAAGGATATAGCTTCCATCAAGGTGTTGTGGCGAAATGAGAATCACGAAGAAATGACTTAGGAAGCTGAAGAGGAAATAAAACACAAGTATCCATACCTATTCCCTACATCCACAGGTAATCCCAACTTCTGAAATCTTATATTGGTTACGTGATGAAAGTATGTGTTATTGCAATAGAAAGAAATTTCCCTGTAATCTGTATAAGATCTTGAGGAAGGTTTTTGGTTCACATTCGAGGACGAATGTTCTAAAAGGGGAAGGATGATATACCCCATACATTTGTACCTTGGAAGCTTCTTAAGCTTCTTAGAAGGCACCACATGAGTTGGATAATCTACAATGCTATCAAATAACTATAAGGAAGGGAGAATGAGATACCCTATAATAGAGAAGAATGGAAATAGGGTCGTAAGAATCCGAAAGAAGTTGCAGACCAAATAATGAGTCATAGTACTCGACTTACGTAATTAAGCTACCTACTAGGAAATCTTACATACTTAAGCTACTTGAGTATATACCAAGCTTACGTAGCAAGGATTACATAGGTTCGTAAAGTAAGATGAGATTATGAACCCATGAGGAGGAAAAGAAAGTGACACATGGTAGAAAAAGAGAGTACCACGTGGAAGCAGCTGGAAGTGCCATGTGGCAGAAGATGAATCAAGGGGTGGACCCCACCTGCCATGTGGCAGCCCATAAGTGAAGGCTTGATGTATTGGCTCAATAAGGGCTTGACACATGTCACCACTTAGGGGTTGACACGTGTCATACCCTAAAGATATATATATATATATATGTGTATATATATATATGTATATATATATATGTTTTATGAATTTTATTTCATCTTTATCCTTTAGTTATTCTAATCCAAGAAAAGTCTAGAAAGAAAGAGAATAGTAGAGAAACCTTGAGCTAGAGAGAGAGCGCCACAGATTTGGAGCAAAAAAGGTAAGCTCTCCGATTTCGTCTCATAAATTAATTATATAGGGTATACCTAGAGGGTATTAAGGTGTTAGTAATGTAAATTTATGGTTTGGAGCAGCACGAAAAGGATAACAAACAGCCATGAAGTTTCAACCACGCTAGAAGAACTTCCGAGGCGAGTTTTGGTAAGTTTTGGCGAGTTTTGGAAAAGGTAAGGTTTCCCTTTGAAATTGGAGTTTATGATGTTTTTATGCTGTATATTATATGTATTAAATGAGTATAGAAGTGGAAAAATTGTATAAGGATGCTTGACGTTAGAAACAAAATAAATTGAAGTTGTTATAGTTAAATCGAAGTCGAGTAGTCTGTTGTGATTATGGTGCTGTGGTTGAAGCTGGTTGGATTGCATGTTTCATGGATGTAAATTGTTCTAAATTGGGTGTGTTTACTTCTGGTTGCAGCCACATGACCCTATGTTTTTTTATTGTTAAAGGTTTTATGAAATAAAGGTTAAAAACTCTATTTTGGTATCGTAGTTTTGAGCTAGTTGTTTGGAGTTGTATTGAGTAATGTTGAAGTGATTTGATTGTATATATATCTGCTGGTTGTTGTTAGTAATATGGCTGCTAAGATTAGCAGTTGAATAGGGAAAGTTATAAGGGAGATGCTGCCTGATTTTCGGTAACTTCGGAACTAGTAATGAACTAGTCAAGGGAAATGGATAGGGAAATGATTCCTAGGGATACTTGGTTGTAGAGTTAGAAATTGAAAAGTGAAAGGTTATTAACCTTATTATTACTTTCATGTCAAATTGGTTCAAAAGACGACGAGGTGAACGTGGTGAAGGGTAATCCATAAGAGGTATGTGAAGCTACCTTCTTTCTCTTGGTATGTTTTTGGCATAAGTATGTAAAGCAACCCTTATTTTCTCTTTATATGTCTTTGACATAAGGTATTATGTTATGATGATATGTTTATGGTACCGAGTCCCTTAATGGGTCGGGTATAATATATGTATATAAGAATCGGGCCAAACGTTCATCGGCATATGTTACTATATAAGGATCAGGTCGAATGTTCCTTGACATATGTTACTATCTAAGGATCGGGTCGTACGTTCCTCGGCACATATGTATATGAAAACTACATGAGGAAAAGTAGAGAGTATGTAAAGCCGTCCCTTCTTTGTTTTGACATTTCTTAGAATTAAGTAAGGATTAATATGAGCTTTGGGGGTAATTCTATTTATAAGTCTTGAGGTTGATTCATGATTTCTATTCTTAAAGATGCTTCGATAGTTAATGTCCTTGAATTTTTGAGTTATTTTGTATTATCTTGATTCATGCCTATGATTTCTAAGGCTCTTTTTATATGATCAATAGTGATATTTGAGGGATGATTGATATGACTATCATCCTAATTTTCAAATGACAATTCATCTTTATTACTTCATTAAGTCTTTGACAACTTTTTAAATTGCATATGGTTACTCACTACTCTACTCGTGTTTACTATAACCCTTCTTTCATCGAGTCTCAGGCTGGGTACGTAATCGTGTTCAGTTCACTACATTATCCACCGAGTCCCTCATTAAAGGGATGGGTGTGCTGTATGAAGATATGATAATGCAATGACATGATCAACTCACTGAATCCCTCACTAGAGGGCCGGGTACGTATATATATATATATGTGATAATGATGTAATGTGATGTGATAAGGTGGTGATGGCACCGGGCCCTATAATGGTCCTACAGTTATGATTCACTGAATCCCAGAAAGGGTAGGCTATATTGTATAATATGAGCATGCATGTTTTCTTGATCCACAAGGTACATGTATAGTGTTTTCTTAAGTAACGTGTTTATCCCCTGACTCTCTTTATTTCAGATATGGTTCCAGTTATGCTTTCCATACTCAATACATATGTCGTACTGAACCCCTTCCTCGAGGGGATGCGTTTCATGCCCGCATGTATAGGAACACACTTTGGGGATCCGCCAGCGTAGGAGTCCCACTCAGCAATTAAGAAGTTTTACATTGTGCTGGACCTAGATTTTGGTACCAACCCTTGATGTGTATATTTATCTGTTTACGGGTACGGCGAGGGCCCTGTCCCGCCTTATGTTACTGTTCTTACTCTTATAGGTTAGTAGAAATGTGTGTGGGTTGTGTATGTATGTGTGTATAGTTGTTCCTATATGTTACAATGGCCTCATAGGCTTATATGTTAGCGTTCCTGTTGATACATTATTACTCAAATAGGGGACATATTTACTTATAGTTAGTAGGGGTATATGCGAGTGTCCAGTTCAGGCACCCATCACAGCCTACGGGGTTGGATCATGACATAAGGTTTCTTCAAAAGTGAAGTATTCTCATCATGAAAGATTTTTAGAATTTTTATGAACAAGGTTATCGAGATTTAGATGCATATATAAGTATCTTATATGAATATGTCAAGTATGCCATGATGAATTTGGTATAACTAAACTCTTAACACTTTCAAAGGCTATGTTATGATTATGACTATTGTTGTATAGAGTATACCTACCATCGATTTGGACTAGTTGTGATTACTCAAGTTCCAGAACTACATGCCTCTATAAGGATTTTCCTTAGTAGGCCCTAGCTATGTAAGACCCCATAAATTGAAAGAGTCAAAAAATGAAGTTTAAAAGGTGGTTTCCTGAAATTTTCAGCTTTTGCACCAGATGAAGTCCACAGGCTCACTTCACAAGCTGTGAACATGAGTATGGGATGTATAGGCCATCGTGGGGAAGTCTTGGAATCAAGTGATCAGGGGAGGGGTTCACGAGAGGAGGACCACTATCTATGGTGACTATGACTACGACTTGTATTGGGCTTCACGAACCATGGTGGGTCACCCGTTCAGATGAGATTTCAGTTTTAAGAGTAGGGTATTTTGGTTATTCCATATGTTTTTATTAACGAATATGGACCCTTTTGTAGTTTATTCTAACCTATTAACTAACCTAAGACCTCCTAACCCTCTCATTCTCACCCAAGCACTCTAAATAAAATTCTTCTCTCTAAAAAGTCTTCTCTCAAGAAGTCTTCTTCTTCCTCAAGTAATTCAAGGAATTTATTCAAGGTTTATGCTTTAATTCCTTAAATATAGGACTTATAAAGGTCAAGGTATGTGGGAATTCTTCCTTGGTCCCTTTCACCAACAGAATCCCTAGTTTTGTCTAAAAATCTGTGATGATTTCTTCTTCTAAAAGCCCTAAATTTATGATGTTTCATTGGGTATTCTTACTCATGTTATATCTTATGATTACTGATTAAATTATACATAATTCACATCATGTTGCATTATTTCAAGATGAGTTTTATTGATCCATGCTACATATTAGTTGCAAGTATGTTTTCAATAAATTATAATCACGATTTTCAAGTGATTTCAATGAAAGCTTTATGAATGACTACCAAGGTTTATTAATGACTCATGAACATTTATGAATTATGTTTCAAAGATGCTTTTAGCAGAAGTTACGGTTTTATAAGGTATTTCTTACATAATCATGTTAAAGAGGTGAAAGGGCAATCCTCACTAACTCATGGATTCTTCTGAATCAATCATATTAATAACTTATTCCACGATTGTTCTTATGATGAGGATTGATATCTATTATTTTCCTTCCTATATGATGTTAATGACTATGTTTTCATGAAGTTTCATTTGGAAAATGACTAAGCACTGAGAGGACTTTAATATGGAGTTCGGTTTGGTAGCCATTGTAGCTACCCAAGGAAATCCTAGTAGAAACCTTTAGTCCCTACTACATTGCCCACGTAGGTTTATGATGACAATATAGCGAAGCTAGAGGTTCCATATATAGCATAGTTAGAGAAAGTACCATCATAGAGTCTACCCTAACAATGTTGCCTCCCCCTTCTCGATGTGGGGATCATCAGATTCCATGTAATAACTCGCATGGTCTTATTTGTCGGATAAAGGTCCTATCCCACACTAATTTATATGAAAAGGTATAAAGTTTTCATAATGATATTTTGATACATTGACCAATAGTTATGATGTTTTCAAGGATTTCATGGTTTTACTCATCTTTTAAGATCTTGGTCTTGTATCTTATAATTCATATTGACTATGTCCTATATTCATTGTTCATGCATACTTCTCACATACTTAGTGCATTACATCTACTAACACATATTTTTTACCTATATTGTATCATAATGTAGGGTTCGACGATCACGCTCATTCTCCTGTTCGTGGCTAGAGCTTATTATATTTATACTTATGGTGAGTTCTCATATTCCAAGGAGGTGACCGTTTACTTTCTTATGAGTTTATGACTTTATTTCATATCTTATATTGGATGAGCTAGGAGCTTGTCTTATTCCCCCATTTAGTTAGTAAAGTCATGTTAAATGTTATTAAGTGTATGCTATCTTTCATTCTGAATTTTGAGACTTATGCTCTTTATTGAGATTATGCTTCTGTGTCTATTCTTTACCTTATTTGCTTTACTTATCTTATGTATTCCCATGAATCACATTCTATTAGTTTTGGTTGGGTCCTTCGGGATTCTAATTGCTGTGTCTCACTAGGGTCTAGCTTGGGTCATGACAAATATGACATCAGAGCACAAGGTTCAAATGTCCTAAGGAGTCCAACATTCTGTATCGAATAGAGTCTTATTCAAGAGTGTGAAGCGCGCCACATTTATGAATAGGAGGCTATGAAGTGTTTTAGGAAAAGAATCACTTATTTCATGATCTCATCATGAAATAGAGTAAACTGTAAGGTTTTATTCTCTAACACTTTTTCTTTCCGAATATATAATCATACCTGTATGAAGATACCCCATCCAAAGGAATGTTGATGAGGAGCAACAATCTCCAAATGAAAACTTGAATGAGCAAGTGTCTCATGTAGATTTTTGATCCACTTTCAAATTTCTTCCTCACGCCATGGTAGCTCAAGTGAATCAACAGGTGGCAACTCCCATGAACCCACCCGAGTTTCATGGTTCGAAGGTGGACAAGGATACACAAGAGTTCATGGAGGGTATTGGTAAGATTGTTGACATCATGTGTTTTAGCCCAGTTGAAAAAAATGGATTTTGCAGCATATCAACTCAAAAGGGTTTCTCAAGTATGGTACGATCAATTGAAAGGTGAGAGCGGTGGAGATGATGGTCCCATTGAGTAGGAGGAATTTAAGGTTGATTTTCTTTATCGGTTCTTTCCTTTGGACTTAAGGGAGTCTAAGGTGCCAGAGTTCATAAATTTGCACTAAGGTAACATGTGTGAGGGATTATGCTCTAAAGTTTACAATGTTGTCTAAATATATTCCCTTCATGGCTTCATATCTAAGGGCTCGTATGATCAAGTTTGTTTTGGGTGTGTCCGATTTGGTGGTCAAATAATGTAAAATTTCCATACTCATCAAGAAGATGAATATTTTGAGTCTTATTACATATGTTGAGTAATTCGAGGAGGAAAAGCTAAAGGAGAGGTCTAATAGGGAGTCCAAGAGGGCTCGAACTGATGGTTGTAATTTCTCTCATGTTAAGTCCGAGAATGGTGGTTGTTCTCACTTTCGTCAAAAGTATTCCGGAAAAGATTCATATAACAATACGGATCCAAAATTTTATAAGGATAAGGTACCTAATCCTAAGGCACAAGGATGAGTTCTGAGTGTTCAAGTCATTCCTCTATGCAAGAAGTGTGGGAAAAATCACAAAGGAGAGCTCTTAAAGGGATCAGATGCATGCTGTAAGTGTGGATATCCAGGAGATTATGTGAAGGTGTGTAGGAATGGTACTAAGCCCCAGACTCAGACTTAGGATACAAGTCATCAGAATTAGCATGCTACTACTTAGAGTAGTGGTCAGTGCTAAAATAGATTCCATGCTCTTCAGATTCTTCAAGAGTTAGAGGATTCCCTTGATGTTGTGACAGGTATGTTGAAAGTCTTTGACTTTGAGGTTTATGGATTTTTAGATCCGGGTGCTACTCTATCATCTATTACTCCTTACCTTTCTATGAAATTCAGTTTTAGTCCCGAGACCTTGGTAGAGCCTTTTTCAGTCTATACTCATATTGGTGATTCAGTTGTGGCTAAAGGAGTCTATCGAAATTGCCCAGTTTTAGTTTTTCATAAAATCACCTTAGTTGTTCATATAGAGCTTGATATGACCAATTTCGATGTTATTCTGAGTATGGATTAGTTTCATGCATGTTATGCTTTTGTATGTTATAGGACCCGTGTGGTCAAATTTTAATTTCCAAATAACCTAGTCCAAGAATAGAAAGGTAGTGATTTTATGGTTAAAGGTCAATTCACCTCATGTGTTAAAGCTCAAAAAATGATTTCCAAGGATTGCATTTATCAGCTAGTCCAAGTTAGTGTCACAACCCAACCTAGGTTCTAGTCATACCACGACGATCAAAATCCCGAAGTGCTCCAATCAATCCACTTGACATATCATTAAGCATGCATAAGGTAAGTAAATGTAGAAATAACATAGAAGGAGTCTAAATCATGAACCATAAAAGATAAATGTAACTTGATTACATAGACTTGATAACATTTGTTCAATAAATGCCTCTACTAAACAAGAAGGGCGGTGTCTAAGACATTTCCCTAACTAACCCTTAACATGAATCAAGTAAGAATTTTTTAGGATAGAACAAAGTCATAACTCGCCCTCGACAAGATGAGGACTTAACAACACTTCACCAAAAGGAACTCAACTAGCCATGTGTAAGAGTGTGATCCTCAATGTAGGGAATGTAGGGAACAAATATGAATTTTTTTATGAGACAATGTAGGGAACAAATATGAATTAGTATGTTCGAATGTACTAAGTATGAGGGCATAACATGCAATATAGATAATAGGGTGTCATGATCAATTAACGTACATGATAAAAGATTATGAATAAAGTCAATGAGAAAACCATAATGATCAAAGAATTCAGTGACATAGTTAAAATCATAAGATAAAATAAGGAAAGTATACATAAGTGTGGGATAGAATCATAATCGACAATAAGATCGTGCGAGGTATAACATGGAATCCCGATGTCTCGCCATACAATGGAAGAAAGGGGAATTTACTTGCCAAGGTAGACTCTACCCTATTCGGCGGGTCATGTACATATGCTTTATGTGGATCTACTAGCTAGGCCATAAAGGCAATCCTACGGTGACACATAGTTATGAGACAAGAGACTTTATATAAGGTCCCCATAGGTTGAGCCCCCACCTCAAGTCATTATTTGGTGCTAAGTCAAATTCCATGGAATACATAACATAGTAATCATGTTTAGCATATATCATATACTTGTCCATAAACTTCATAATTCGTAGAGTAGCTCATTTTAATATCATACTTGCAATGTGAGTATAAGCCTTTCAACATTACAATATCATGCTTGCATAATTCATGTCATTAGGTTCCTTGGTCACCACGTAGAGCTCTAAGTCACCTTTTGCATAAATTGCATGTAATTAATAATTTGAATATACTTGTAATTCATGATCATAATTCATACTTGAATTTAGAGTAAAACTCATATACATAATCAATTTAGATGAAAACCATGAGAATGCTTGAAATCATTGAACCTTCATAATCATACTTCATATATATTATCATTGAAAATAGCTTCATGCATGGGCATTCATAATTCAACTTTTAATGATTCAATTAATGTAGAAACATACTTATAATTATCATTGATAATAACTAAAAAAGTAATGGAAATAGCCCAATACAATTCATCAAAATTATAGTTTAAAGACAATAAAATTTCATAAGATTTTTTGAGGAAACCCTAGGGACTCTGTAGGTGAATAAAACCTATGGATCAATCCTCACATACCTTGGTAAATTTGCCTTATAATTGAAGAAAAAATCTTGATGAACTTGAAACCCTAGCCTGAATTTGTAGGGGAAGATTGAGGGAGAATTCAGAGTCTTGCCTTAGAGGAATTTGAAGAATGAATTGACTACAAGGGGAATTTGGAGAATCGAATATATATAGAATTTGAACTTGGCCAGCAAAGTGTCTAGATTCATTGGATTGAAATTAGGAAAAGACAGGATTACCCTTCATTAAATTATGAATTTTGACCTTACAAATTGAGCTCTATGATTCATAGAAGTGGTGACAAGTCATAGGAATGACTCGTCATGTATGTATTGGGAAAACACCATAAAATTGAGTCTCTAAAATTTACCTATGCTTCGTTATTATGACTTATAATGATATCTACAGGTCATACATCCAACCGTCTTGTAGGGTTAAAACCTGTAATTTTCTAGTCTCTGAGGTTTTTTTGTACAAATTGACTCTACGAGTCATAATATTCTCTACTACTCATGCTGTTGAGTCATAGATAGGGTCTTGAGGCTCAGTAGTTGTAGGTGTTCAAACCCTACACTATGAATGGTGTCTACAAGTCGTGGACTTCTTTACGAGTCATCAAACAACTCATAGACCTACACACTTCCTTTATTAAATTTCCCAGCTTCACCTTGACTTCCACGAGTCATCTTTATGACTCGTAAAAGTCTCTACGAGTTATAGACTAACTAGTAGACCTAGGACTATCCTAATTCTTTGATTTCACTTTTGTTCAACTTTTCAACTTCTGGGGTCTTATAATACCTTCCCTTTGGGAACGTTCGTCCTCAAATGAGATTAAGTTAGCATAGAAAGGACATGGAACAAGGACTAGCAGCTAACATGAATGAAATGGCACATAGAAAAACATAAACCATGGGATTTTCAATCTTAACATCAAACTATTAAAACATACTTCATGAACATGCATGCATTTGAAATACACATAAAACTTAAATATAGGAGTTTAATTAATTTGATCATGAACAACTTAGTACCTTAGGCTTGAGTGGAAGGAAAGAGACACAGATAATGCTTTATCATGTCCGTTTTTGCTTCCCACATAGCACTCTCTAGTTGTTGATTTCTCTATAATATCTTAACGGACGAGACCTCTTTATTTCTCAGTCTATGCACTTGCCGGTCTAAAATTTCCACTAGAACCTCCACATAAGTCAATTTCTCTTCAACGTTCAAGTTCTCCAATGGTACAATAGAGTTTGGATCACCCACAAACTTCCTCAACATCAATACATGAAATACCATTGAACCATAGTCAACAAAAAATTGGCAAATTTAACTCATATGCCACTTTGCCGATATATTTCAATATTCTATAAGTTCCTACATATCTCGGACTCAACTTCCCCTTCTTACCAAAATGCATTACTTCCTTCATAGGCGAAACCTTCAAATACACCCAATCATCCACATCAAATTCAAGTTCTCTTCTTCTAATATCAGAATCGGACTTTTGACGACTTTGAGTTGTATTAAATCCTTCCTTTATTAGCCTTACTTTCTCCATTTCATCAATTACTAAATTGGGACCAATGAATGCCATGTCACCTACTTCAAATCATCCCACCGGAGATCTACATCTTTTCCCATACAAGTCTTCAAAAGTATCCATTTGGATGTTAGAGTGATAACTATTATTGTAGGCAAACTCAATCAATAACAAATACTCACCCCAACTTTCTTTAAAATAAATAACACAAGCCCTCAACATATCCTCCAAAGTTTGGATTGTTCTTTCAGCTTTTCATTGATTTGAGGATGGAAAGCGGTACATAACTTGACTTTCATACCAAGACCTTTTTGGAACAACTTCCAAAAATATGAAGTGAATTGAGTACCTCTATCCAATATAATGGACATGGGAATACCATGAAGCTTTACCAATTCTCAAATATACAACTTATCATAGTCTTCGGCATTGTAAGAAGTATTAATTGGTAGAAAATATGTTGACTTCATCATTTAGTCCACACAACCCAAATAGAAACATATTGCCTTTTCGTACAAGGCAAACCCATCGCAAAGTCCATATTTACATCTTCCCACTTCCAAGTAAGAATCTCATGCCTTGAGTTAAACCTCCCAACTTTTGATGGACAACTTTAATTTATTGACAATTTGGACACCTAGCCACGAATTTATATATGTCCTTTTTCATAGCATTCCACCAATACACTTCACTCAAGTCGCGATACATCTTGGTGGATCCTGAATGGATCAAATACCAAGAACTATGGGCCTTTTTTAACATCAACTCCCTTAGTCCATCCATATTAGACACACACAAATGATGTTGCTAACGTAGTACCCCATCTCCCCCTAGAAGAAAGACTCAATTGATTTCTCGATAACGAACTTCTTCAATTCAACCAAAATCGTATCATGGTCTAGTTTGTCCTTAAAATCCAACACAAGGAACGATTCTGAGCCATTATACACAAGAACACCCCCATAATTAGAGTCAGTTAAAAATACTCCTAAATGTACGAATCTATGGACATCCTTTACCAAGTCCTTCTTACCTTCCTCAACATATGCAATACTATCCATGGACAACTAACTAAGAGCATTGACTACAATATTTTCCTTACCCGTATGGTACAACACACTCATGTCATAATCCCTTAGGAGTTTAAACCACCTCCATTTCCTAAGTTTCAAGTCCTTTTGGCTAAACACATATTCCAAGATTTTGTGGTCGGTGAACACATCAATATGCACCCCCTAAACATAATGACTCCAAATTTTCAAAGCAAACACAACTGCCGCAAGTTCAAGATCATGAGTTGGATAGTTCCTTTCATGGACTTTTAGTTTCCTAGGGGCATATGCTATAACCTTACCTTATTGCATCAAAACACAATCCAAACCAATATGTGAGGCATCACAATAAACAAAAAACCCATCTACACCATCGGGCAACATCTAAATAGGAGCCGACATAAGACAATCCTTCAATATATGGAAACTATTCTCACATTCATCCGAGCATTGAAATTTTACTTTCTTTTGGGTCAACCTTGTCAAAGGTGAAGAAATAGATGAAAACCCTTCAAAAAATCTTATCTAGTATCCAACCAAGACCAAAAAGTATCTAATATCCCAAAGAGACAATGGTCTAGGACAATTCTTTACCGCCTCCATTTACTTTGGATTAACTTTAATCGCATCACCGGACATCACATGGCCAAGAAATGCAACTTTCCTTAGCCAAAATTCACAGGTACTAAACTTGGGAAATAGTTTCTTATCTCTCAACGTTTGTAAAATAATCCTCAAGTAACCCATATGATCTTCCCTAGTTTGAGATTAAATCAAAATGTCATCATTGAACACAACCAAAAACATGTTTAATTATGGCTTGAAAATATGATTCATTAAATCCATGAAGATAGCGGGAGCATTAGTCAATTAAAATAAAATAACTACAAATTCAAAATAAACATACCTTGTTTGGAATGCCATTTTGGGAATATCACACTCCCCAACTCTTAGTTGATGAAAACTGGAATGGAAGTCAATCTATGATAAATAACTTGTTCCTTGCAATTTATCAAAGGAATCATCTATCCTTGGAATTGGATACTTATATTTTTTGGTAACCTTATTCAATTATCGATAGTCTATACACATTCGGAGTGATCCATGCTTCTTCTTAACAAACAACACTAGAGCACCCCATGAAGAAATAATTGGTCTTATAAAACCCTTGTCCAACAAATCCTTTAATTGCTCTTTCAACTCCTTATGTTCTACCGGAGCCATACAATAACGTCACGACCCAAGCCTAGGGCCTAGACATGACACAATGAATGAGAAACCTGAAAGTACCTCAAACAAGGCTCTTAGCATTCATTTAGCCTTTCATAGATAATGGAAAAAAATAAGCATAAACTATAATAGTAATCTTCAACTTACATATGTCTAACAATGCCTCTAACTTTTAGATTTATTGAGGGCTAAGACAAGTCCCTAGCTCACTCTCAATCAAATTAGAATGAATTGACATAGTAAGTGTCTAGAGATCTCAACAAATCATAAGCTAGAATGACAAGGGAGTATTATTCCTGAATCATGGGAACTCACTAAAAGTAGGCTTCAAATAAAATCTTAACTAGTCAAATGGGGGAGAACGAGGAGGAGCACCGATCCCTACAAGGTGATATCATGTAGGCAAAAGAGTATACGTTAGTACTTTCAATGTACTAAGTATGTAAGCATGAATGAACATTGAGGAAACATTAAAACATTTATGTAATATGAAACATAATGCAATGCATGCATAATCCATCATATAGATATGCTTTAAAATATTTATTTTGTGGGAAAATGATCACAACCGACATTTAAGACCATGCGAGCTATTATATAGAATCCAAAATAACCCCCTATGTTGGCCGGAGAGACTACTTGGCGGGTAGAACTCGGTCAACTTCATTCATTTCTTTAACTTTAACTTTAAAGGCTATTAGTGGATCCATTAGCCTAAGCCTACAAGGGTTCCTATGTTGACACATAGTTAATGAGACAAAGGGTCGCTACTAGGATTTCCTTACCGAATCCCACTTCAATGACCCATTCGGTGCTAAGTCAATCCCACAGAGTAGTTTAATACTTCAAAATAGTCATAGAATATAGTTTGAGAATTCAATACATCATATTCGATAGAATAGCTCATTAAAACCTTTGGTAATTCAAATATGCAAGAATTGACCTTATTTCATAAAGAATCCATCATTCATATCATTTCATCATTTTTTCATTTCATAAGACTCTCTTTTGGTCAAATATATTGCTTTCATAAACATTCATTTAGAGTCAAAGTTTTTAAATCAAACTTCATTGAAAATATAGTAAAACTAGGTGGGTTCAAATCACTTCAACTTGAAAATATGTATGTAAATGAATATGCATAAATACTTTGAAATCCATTAGTTAAAAATTATGCATTAAACAACCCACCATGAATTTTATGGACCTTTAAAGAGATAAATAGAGAAATTACTTGCAAACTATCAATTCATACACATGAAATATTGTTGCATCAAAATACACCAATAATCATTAGTTTAACAATGATTTATGCTATTAAATAAAAATAAGAATTATCCATTAGAAAATATTACTTGAAATCAAGAGATTTAGTTGAAAGAGTTTTGGACTACATGGGTGGAAGGACCCATGGGTAAACACCCACATAACTTAGTGTAAAGCTTAAAGAAAATAAACATAATTTTTATATAATCAAAATACTTTAGGCATGAGAGTGGAAGGAATACTGTCATTGAAGCCTTAGATACCTGGAATCCGAAGCGTTACTCAGAATCGAAGGACTTAATGAACACTCTTGAATCCTAGATTTTTTTTCTCATTAGAGTGTTTTGTGTACTACCCGGAGTATATGAATCGCTAGAATAGTATTTCTACACTACTAAGAACTAAAACTATATTTTGAGAATGAGTAAACAAATGTATAGAGAGAAGAGTTGCTTGAGAAAGCTTGATGAAAAATATGATAAAATAAGGTGGGTATTTATTGGTGTGAAGGAGGGACCTAACAATAATTAAAATATTTATAAAAAAAATCTGAAAATTTAATGAAAAATTATGATGTCAAATGGATCTAGATTTTTCAATGGTTGGTGAGATGAACCTTCTTTTAACAGAATATCCTTTTTTGGAGTTGTGTTTGAACAAGATAACTTCCTCATTAGGATTTGGTGTCTTATATGAATTGTTTCTCTAGAAGTCTAATTTCAGGTAATTCAAGAATCAACCAATTCGGAGCAGCCTATAGTGAGATATGATTTTTCTTCTACAAACTCTCTATTTTATCACAGCACCATGTCTTACAACAATTAATTTATTTGACCTTCATAACCTCTGAAACATAAAATATGGTCCACAAAAGTTGTAAGTAATGTTGTTGGGGTTATTCAGAAATTTGAATCACCTAATTTGAACAATCCTATGAAACTTTATACCCAAACTACAGAAGCTATATCATTTTCATCAAGAATTCAAATATCATATACAATGTTTTTAGGGTGATTTACATTATCTCCCCCTTGGGAACATGCTTCCTCAAATGAGGAAAGACTTAGATTGAGTAGAGTAGAGTGTAAAACAACCCATCACTAATGTAATAATACAATTTAAAATATCGTTCGAAATATATTTCATAATTTTGCGAGCATATGACAAGAAAAGTTGAAATGCAAGGATTTCAAGTAATTGAGCAAGAACAAATTAATACCTTAGGTTTGGGTAGAGGAAAAAATATGAGGATATCTCTTAATCATATCCGCTTCCGCTTTCCATGTAGTACTTTCGATTTGTTGATTCCCTTAAAGGACTTTAACATATGCAACTTCTTTGTTCTTCAATCTCTTAACTTGCCAGTCCAAAATTTTATCCGGAACTTCTTCATAAGTCAAGTTTTCTTCAATATTCACTACTCCCAAAGGTATAATGGAACTAGGATCACCACCACATTTTCTCAAACATAGACACATGGAACACCAGATGAACCATGGTCATTTCTGATGGCAACTCTAACTCACATGCAACCTTGCTAACACATCTCACGATTCTATAAGGCCCTACATACCTAGGGCTCAATTTCCCTTTCTTACCAAACCAAAACACACCCTTCATGGGTGAAACCTTCAGATACATCTAATTCTCCATATTAAAATCAAGATCCCTTCTTCTAGTGTCGAAATAGGATTTTAGATGACTTTGAGCTGTCTTCAACCTTTCTTTAATGGTCTTCACCTTCTCTAAAGCATTAAGTACCAAATCGGGGCCCAATAAGGTCATCTCACCTACTTCAAACTAATCACCTAGGGATCTACATCGTCTCTCATACAAAGCCTCAAAGGATGCCATCTCAATACTTGAGTGGTAATTATTATTATAGGCAAACTCGATGAGCGGTAGATGATCATCCCAATTTCCTTTAAACTCCAACACACAAGCCCTTAACATATCCTCTAGTGTTTGAATTGTCCTTTCGTCTTGCCTATCTATTTGAGGATGGAATGCGGTGATCAATTTTACCTTAGTACCGAGGCCCTTTTGAAATAATCTCCAAAGGTAAGTAGTGAATTGGGTACCACTATCCGAAATAATAGATAAGGTCACACCATGCAACCTTACCAACGCCCGAATATACAACTTGGCATAGTCTTCAGCACTATAAGAAGTCTTAACAGATAGAAAGTGAGCCAGCTTAGTCATTCTATCAACAATTACCCATATCAAATCATGACACTTCCAGATATGAGGGAAACCCACTACAAAATCCATATTCACATCTTTCCACTTCCAAGTAGGGATTTCAATATCTTGGGATAGGCCACCCGACCTTTGATGTTCGGCCTTCACTTGTTGGAAATTTGAACATTTGGACACAAACCTTGCTATGTCCTTCTTCATGCCACCCCACCAATAGAACTCTTTTAAGTCTTGGTACATTTTCGTCGAACCGGGATGAATGGAGTATGTAGAATTATGAGCCTCCATCAAGATTAAACTCCTTAGTCTATCAACATCCGGAACACATAGCCGACCTTGGTAGTATAAAACCCCATCTCCCCCCTTGGGAAAAGACCTCTATCTTCTTTTTCTTCACCAACTTCTTTAACTCGATAAATGTCGGGTCAAGATATTGCTTTGATTTAACATCTACCACCAAAGAGGATTTGGACCTATTTTGAACAACCACACCACTATCATAAGTACCACAAAACTTCACCCCTAATCTAGCCAACCAGTGAACATCTTTCACCAACTCCCTCTTTCCTTCATCCACATGGGACACACTCCCTATAGACATTCTACTAAGTACATCGACAACCACATTGACTTTACCTTGATGATAGTACACACTTATGGCATAGTCTGTAAGGAGTTCTAGCCACCTTCTTTGCCTTAGATTAAGGTCCTTTTGGGTGAACACATATTTAATACTTTTATGATCAGTATACATATCTACATGCACCCCATAGAGGTAATGCCTCCAAATTTTCAGAGCAAAAGCAACGGCCGCCAATTTAAGGTCATAGGTGGGGTAGTTACACTCATGCACCTTAATTTTCTAGAATCATAGGCTATGACCTTGCCATTTTGCATTAAGAAACAACCTAAAACAATCTTTGAAGAATCACAATAAACTCTAAACCCTTCTAATCCTTCTAGTATAGTCAAAATAGGAGTAGAGGTAAGTCGATGTTTTAAGGTCTGGAAACTCTTCTCACACTCATCCATCCAAATTAATTTGGCTTTCTTTTGGGTCAATTTTGTCATAGGATATGAGATGGAAGAAAATCCTTCGATGAACCTTCTATAGTACCTGGCTAGACCCAAGAAGCTCTTAATGTCTAAAGGAGACAACGGTCTAGGCCAATTCTTAACTGCCTCCATTTTCAAAGGATAACCTTGCTCCCATCACTGAACACTACGTGAACAAGAAATGCCACCTCTTTCAACCAAAATTCACACTTACTAAAGTTTGCAAACAATTGCATATCTCTCAATGTTTGCCGCACAACTCAAAAGTGATTTTTATGTTCCTCCTCACCCCAAGAGTAAATCAAAATATCATCAATGAAGACCACCATAAAAGTATCAAGGTAAGGTTTGAACACCCTATTCATCAAGTCCATGAAAGCCGCCAGTACATTCATCAACTCAAAACTCATCACCACAAAATCGAAGTGAGCATACCATGATTGGAAAACTGTTTTGGGAATGTCACACTCCCTCACCCATAGTTGATGATAGCCGGAATGAAGGTTGATCTTGGAGAAGTGACTTGCCCCTTGCAATTGATCAAACAAGTCATCTATTCTTGGGAGTGGGTACTTGTTTTTAATGGTCATCTTATTTAATTACCGTTAGTCTATACACATTCGAAGAGACCCATCCTTCTTTCTCACAAATAGCACGAGAGCACCCCATGGAGAAATACTTGGTCTTATGAATCCTTTTTCTAACAAGTAATTTAATTGTTCCTTCGACTATTTCAATTCTGTCGGGGTGATCCGGTAAGGAAGAATAGATATAGATTAGGTATCGGGGAGGAGATCGATATCAAAATAACCTTCCCTTATGGGAGGGACACCGAGAAAGTCATTAGGGAACTCATTGACTATAAGAATTGACTCAAAAGGAGGACTTTTGGAGTCGACATTCCTAACCCTCATAATGTGGTAAATACAACCCATAGAAATCAGTTTTTAGGACTTAAGATAAGAAATAAACTTACCCTTCACCACCCTTATTAATATCAATTCCCCTTTGGATTGGAACTCTTCTTGAAGGCATCTTCTGAAAATTGCAAAGAACAACTGTTGGGGGAAAAGACCGAGAGTATGCTCTAACCCACGATATGGATCATAAAAGAAGGGAAACTTTCCTAAATGCGTATAGTTTCCTATTCATAATTATGATGCATTTCACAACATAAACAAGACCCTATTTGACGTGGTATATTGGACTCCGAGGACCATTCAACACCTCAGACTCTGATACCAAGTTTGTCACGACCTAAGCCTCGGGCCTAGATATGACACGGCGAATGAGGAACCTGAAAGTACCTCAAACAAACCTCTTAGCATTCGTTATGGAAAAAAAACAATCAGAAACCATAATAATAATCTTCAACTTACATATGTCCAATAATACCTCTAACTTTTAGATTTACCGGGGGCTAAAACAAGTCCCTAACTCACCCTCAATCAAAATAAAATGAATTTCCATAGTAAGTGTCTAGAGGTATCAACATATCATAAGCTAGAAAGACAAAGGAGTATTATTCCTAAAACATGGGAACTCAACAAAAGTAGCCTTCAAATGAAATCTCAACTAGCCAAGTAGAGGAGAACGAGGAGGAGACCGATCCCTACAAGGTGATATCATGTATGCAAAAGAGTATGCGTTATTACTTTAAATGTACTAAGTATGTAAGCATGCATGAACATTGAGGAAACATTAAAATATTTATGTAATATGAAATATAATGAAATGCATGCATAATAAATCATATAGATATCCTTTAAAACATTCATTTTATGGGAAAATGACCATAACCAACATTTAAGAACATACAAGCTATTACATGAAATCCAACATAACCCCCTACAGTGGCCGGAGAGGCTACTTGGCGGGTAGAATTCCGTCATATTCAATCCTTTCTTTAACTTTAACTAACCTTAAGGGCTATTAGTGGATCCATTAGCCTAAGCCTACAAGGGCTCCTATGTTGGCACATAGTTAATGAGACAAAGGGTTGCTATTAGAATTCCCTCATCATATCCCACCTCAATGACCCATTCTGTGCTAACTAAATCCCATAGAATAATTTAATACTTTAAAATAGTCATAGCATATAGCTTGAGAATTCAAAACATCATATGTGGTAGATTAGCTCATTAAAACCTTTGGTAATTCAAATATGCAAGAATTGTCCTTATTGCATAAAGAATCCATCATTCATATCATTTCATCATTCTTTCATTTCATAAGACTCCCTTTTGGTCATAAGTATTGCTTTCATAAACATTCATTTGGAGTCAAAGTTTTTAAGTCAAACTTCATTGAAAATATAGTAAAACTAGGTGGGTTCAAATCAATTCAACTTACAAATATGTATGTAAATGAATATGCATAAATACTTTGAAATTCATTAATTAAAAATCATACTTTAAACAACCCACCATATATTTCAAGAACTTTTAAAGAGATAAATAGAGAAATTACTTGTAAACCATTAATTCATACACATGAAATCATGTTGCATTAAAATAGACCAATAATCATTAGTTTAACCATGATTTATGCTATTAAGTAAAAATAAGAATTACCCATAAGAAAATATTACTTGAAATTAAGAGATTTAGTTGAAAGAGTTTTTGACTACATGGGTGGAAGAACCCATGGATAAATACCCAGATAACTTAGAGTAAAGCTTAAAGAAAATAAACATAATTTATTATATAATCAAAATACTTTAGGCATGAGAGTGGAAGGAATACTCTCATTGAAACCTTAGATACCTGGAATCCGAAGCATTACTCAGAATTGAAGGATTTAATGAACACTCTTGAATCCTAACCTTTTTTCCTCGCCAGAGCATTTTGTGTACTACCTGGAGTATATGAATAACCACAATAGTATTTTTACACTACTAAGAACTAAAACTATATTTTGAGAATGAGTAAAGAAGTGTATAGAGATAAGAGTTACTTGAGAAAGCTTGATGATCAAAATGATGAAATAAGATGGTTATTTATAGGTGTGAAGGAGGGACCTAACAACAATTAAAATAATTATAAAGAAAAATCTGAAAATTTAATGGAAGATTGTGATGTCATGGATTATGTCAAATGGAGGACTATTGATATCATGGGTGACGTCAAATGGATCTAATCTTTTCAATGGTTAGTGAGATGAACCTTCTTTTAACAGAATACCCTTTTTCGGAGATGCGTTTGAACAAGATAACTTCCTCAGTAGGATTTGGTGTTTTCATATGAATTGTTGCTCTAGAAGTCTAATTTCAGTTGTTCAAGTATCAATTGGTTTGGGGTACCCTATAGTGACATATGATTTTTCTTCTACAAATACTCTATTTTATCACAACACCATGTCTTGCAACAATTACTTTTTTTGACATACTTAACCTCCAAAACATAAAATAGGGTCTACACAAAAGTTATAGGTAATGATGTTGGGGTTATTCAGAAATTTGAATCACCTAATTTGGACCTACTTATGAAAAGTTATTCTTAAAATACACAAGCTGTATTATTTTCATCGAGAATTGGAACATCATATACAATGTTTTTAGGGGGTGTTACAAGTAAGGAGAAATAGAAATAAGTTGAATATTGGGAAGGAGATCTATGCAAAAGTCAATTTCCCTTTTGAAAGGAATACCGGGAAAATTATCGGGAAACACATTAACAATAGGGACCAATTCAAGAGTAGGAATTTCAGAATCACATACCTAACTCGTACTATGTGATAGAAGCACCCTTTGGAAATTATTTTTTTTTCCTTAAGACATTAGATGAATCGACCCCTAACTACTAAATTATTACCCTTCCATTCAAGAATAGGATCAATAGGGAATTCAAATTTGACCTTACTGGTTCTACAATCAATGGATTCATAAGAGGCATGTTACCAATCCATACCAAGAATAATATCAAAATCTATCATGTCTAGTTCAACAACATAACAAGGGATAACTTTATGCAAGGCCAACATGAGATAATTTCTTTAGACTCTCTTGGATAATAGTGAATCACCAATGGGAGTATAAACCAAAAAAAGGTTCTAACAATACTTTGGGACACACATCAAATCTCATAGCAAGGTAGGGAGTAATAAAATGACAAGTTGGCACCCGGATCAAGCAATGTGTAAACATTAAAGTTAAAGGCCCATAACATACCTGTGACTACATTAGGAATCTCATCCACATTTTCCCTAACATGAAAAACATATAATCAGTTGTTGCGTTGGCTATCCTTTGGTTGAGCTTTGGCACGTTATTGCACTTGGCCTCTTTGAGGATGACCTTCTAAACCTTGGTTGACAATATGAAGGCACTCAAATTTATTATGGCCCATCTTGCCATATCCATAGAAAATACCTATTTTCATCTAAACACCTTCCTCCATGATTATTTCCATATTTAGCACATTTGGAAAATAAAGGCTACTAGCATTCAAACCTCCTCTTTGAACTTTAGGGTATGACATCCTATCTTTAACGAATTTATTTCCTGATCCTTAAACTTGATGAGAATGGCCACTACCATTGGTCCTAGTATTTGAGAGCCCACCTTAATACTAGGCACTCTTAAAATCCCTTATTCTCATCTCTTTGAGTTTTTCTCCCTCAATTTGTACGGCAAAAGTCATGAGCTGAGATATTTCCATCTCTTAAAAAATATAACGGTATGACATTCCTTCGCAACCAAATCGGACACCCCTAATATTAATTGGCTCATTTGAGCACGAGGATCGGCAACCAAATAAGGAGCATACTTGGATAACTTAGTGAACTTGAGGGCATTGTCGCTCATACCCATGTTGCCTTGCCTAAAATGGATAAGCTCCAACACCTTTTCTTCTATTAGCTCAAGAGGGAAGAAAAAATCAAGGAAATCAAGCTTAAAGGCTTCCCAATAAATAGGTCCCTAAACTATCTCTATCTTCCATTGAGTATACCAAACTTGAGCAACACTCTTGAGTTGGTAAGTTACATCTCCTCTTTCTCTTACAAAGTTACCCACATAATACTCACTATATTATACAACTCATTAATGAATTTTTGAGGATCCTCATCAACTTTTGAACTATGAAATTTGGGAAAGTTCATTGTTGCAAAGTCACTCATCTTTGAAGCTAGAGTAGAAATCATAGGAGGAGATGCAACCCCTTGGTTGGCCGCAACTTGGGCTAGCAAAGTAATAATAGTTCGGAACACTGCATTAGTCACTTGATCGGGTAGGGGACCATTGTCTTGAGTATTCGGAAGAGCTTGGTCCACATTAGCATGGACACCTCTTGGTATAGGTTCTCTTGTCAAAGGAATTTTCTAAAAATCTCAAAGGACAATCATAACGTAAAAGAAGTCTTAGAGTAAACTTTATAGCATGACTTAGATCACGAAGGAAGTGAGGATTTTCTAAAATATGTTATAGCCTCCTATTCATAGATGTGACGCACTTCACAACCATGAATAAGACTCTACTTGATGTGCCTTGTTGGACTCCCTAGGATATTTTAAATCTTGTGCTCTGATTCCAAGTTTGTCACCACCTAACTTAGGGCCTAGTTGTAACACAATAATCGAAAACCCAAAGGGATCCAACCAAGCTTCTTGACACATCATTAAGCATGTATAAGGTAAGTAATTGAGGAAATAATATAGAAGAAGTCTAAATCATGAACTATAAATGATGAATGTAACTTGACTACATAGATTTGATAACATTTGTCCAATGAATTCTTGTAATACTCATTTCTATGATTCGTCATTTGATCTACGAGTCATCATTTGACTCATCAACCTGCCCTCCTGCCTTGGATAATTTTCCCACCTTAACCCTACTTTTGCGAGTTATCTTTACGACTTGTAATAGTCTCTATGAGTCATAAACTGACTCGTAGACTTGGGGTCAGTCCACTTTTCCTCAAATTTTCTTTTGTTTGACCTTTCATCTTTCGAGGACTTACAATATCTGCCCCTTAGGAATATTTTTCATCAAATTCTATTAACTTAGCATTGAAAAGACATGGAATGAGGACTAGCAACCCAACATTAATACAATGACACATAGTAAAGCATAAACCATGAGATTTTCAATCTTAACATAAATGATGACTTTAAAACCAACTTCATGAACATGCATGCATATGGAAGACATATGAAACTGAAACATAGGGTTTAATCTATTTAATCATGAAAACAGATATGGATAAAACTTCATCTTGTCCACTTCCACTTCTCATGTATCACTCTCTACTTGTTGATGTTATACCCCACATTTTTTATACATGGGAACATCTATTTGGCTTCTCTACAACTACCATGTGATCCATGTGATTCATAACATTATCAAATAATCATAAGGAAGGGAGGATGAGGCCATCCTAAATTTTGTATAAGCTAGCTCTATATGAGTAGGGATGGTTGGAAATAGGTTTGGAAGGATTGGAAATGAGTTGGAGGCCAAGTAATGAGTCATGGTAATTGACCTACTTGCGTAAGGTACCGACTTGGATGTCTTACATAATTAAGCTCGTGGAGTTCATGTTAAGATTAAGTATCGAGGATTACATAGGTTCTTGAAATAAGATGAGATTACGACCCCGCGAAAAAGGAGTGAGTAGGTGATAAGGAGGTGATGCACCTACTTGGACCAAGTAGGTAACACACCTACTAAGGTGGACCCCACCCTACCACGTGGAAGCCATGGGGTGGATGCATGGATAAAATGGCTGAATAAGGGTAGGACATATGTCACCCTTAGGGGATTCCACGTGTCACCCTCTAAGAAAGTATATATATAAGTTATGACTAAGCTTAGCTTTTATTTTCAGCATCTTTACACTTAGAAATTGAGAGAAAAAAACTAGAGAGCAAAGAGAAGGAGCTACGGCTATGGGTGCTGCAAGGTCAGCCCTTTGATTTCGATCCATAAATTAATTATCTAAGGTATTCTTCAATTAAGTAACAGTGTTTAACAACATAAATTAATAGTTGGAGCAGCAAGGAGGTTCAACGTGAACCTACAACTTTCGGTAAGTTTCGGAAGCTCGTTTGTTAAGGTATGGCTTGATTCCCTTTTCACATGTTTGAGTAAGGGTTTAAACATGTTATGGATATGTAAATATTGACTGAAAATATAAAATTAGGCACGTTACTATTGAAGGGTGTTGAAAATCGTGTAGGGGTTATTTTAAAGCTATTCTAGTAAATTAAAGTTTGGTTAGTATTGTCATTATTATGGTGTTGTATTTGAAGGTGGTTTGTATATATATTAAGGGGATGGAAACATGGTTAAAAATTTGTATAAGTTCTTCCGTGTGCATACATGTTGTGCTCCTTTCCGTATGGCTGTAATTTTATGAAATAAAGATCGAAAACCGTATTTTAAGGTCGTAGTTTTGAGCGGGCTGTTTGGAACTTGTTTTGAATAGTTTTGAAGTAGTTTATTATATATGAATGGTGGTTTTTTGTTGTTGGTATGTCTGCATTAAATGGAGATTAATTAGATTTCAGATAGGACGAGTTATAGAGGAGATGCTGCCCAATTTCCATTAATTTCTTAACTACCCGGTATACTAATCGAGAAGCGTGAACAAGAAAATGATTCCTATAGATAATTGGTTGTAGATTTGAAAGTAGAAATTCGAAGGTTATTAATAATAATGTTACCTTCGTGTTAAATAGGTTAAAGAGATAACAAAGCAAATGTGGTTGCGATTCATCTATAAAAGGTATGTAAATCTATCCTTCTTTTCTCTTGGCATGTCTTAGCCATAAGTGGTTTGTATATGAAATGTGGGGATAATTCAATTCATAAAGTTCCGAGTATGATTCATGCCTCTTATCTACTTCTTGATATTAGAACTCTTATAATAATTGAGTTATTGCCTCTCAAGTCTTCTATATGATAGAAAGTAGTAAGTATGTAAAGCCTATCCTTTCTTTTCTTTTGGAATGACCTAGATATAAGTGATATGTAATGTGATCTTTGGGGGTTATTCCATTCATAAGTTTTGAACACGGTTCATGACTCTTATTCACTTCTGGATGTTAAAACTCTTAAAGTAGTTAATCTACTAACCTCGAGCCTTCTGTATGTTGAACAGTAATTAGAGACATAAGCTCCTATCCCTAAGGACTCTATGATGAAAGATGTATTTAATCCCATAAGCTGTTTAGGACCATCTTGATATATCTCTATGATTAATGAGGCTCTATTTGATACAGTCCTTACTGACATCTAGAGGGTACTTCAGATAATTCCTACCCTGACCTTCAAGTGATGGTTCACTTGGTTACTTCATTGAGTCTTAGATAATGATTTAAATTATGTATTTTTACCCACTACTCTGCTCGTGTATACTGTAATATATCTTCCACTGAGTCTTGGGCCGGATATGTTATCGTGCGCAGTTTTACTATATTGTTCACCGAGTCCCATAATAGGCCAGGTATGTTACCGAGTCCCTTACTGGAGGGTTGGGTACAGTATATGATGATATGATGATATGAACTTGATTATGGCACCGAGTCCCAGAATGGGCCGGGTATGTTATCGTGCTCAGTTTTTCTACATTGTTCACCGAGTTCCTCACTAAATGGTTGGGTATGATATGTATATGTATATGGATCGGGCCGTACGTTCCTTGGCATAGATGTATATGATGATATAATATGATGACATGATGATATGATGATGGCGCCGGGCCCCAAGATGGGTCCTATATGAATCACTGAGTCCATAATGGGTCGGATATGATATATGATATGAGCATGCATAATTTTACTTCATAGAGCAAGGGTACAGTGATTTCTTGAGTATCATACTTGTCTCTTGAACCTCTATTTCAGATGTAAACCTATTTATGATATGTTATGCTTTATATACTCAGTACATATGTCGTACTGACCCTTTCTCTTTATAGGGGGGAGGGGGCTGCATTTCATGCTTGCAGGAATAGAAACGGGATTTGGGGATCCACCAACTTAGGATTTCCACTCAACAAATTTTTGAAGTGCTCCAGTGTACCGGAGCCTAAACTTTTGGTATTGTTCTTTTGATGTATATATTCGTGTATTCAAGGGTATGATGGGGGCCCTGTCTGCCATATAATACTGTGATACTCTTAGAGGTCTGTAGACATGTGTGTGTGGGTTGTATGTGTAACTTCTATTCAGTTGTGTCTACATGATGTATTGTAAATATTAATATGCTATGGCAGCCTTGTTAGCTTGCACGCCATTTCATGATATGACTAGTAGTAACTCCTTAAGAGACAAATAAAAGAGGCTATATGTATATGAAGACGTTATCACCCACTGGGGTTCTTATGTATAGTTCTTATATATGTTATTACATCTGATAGTTATGTATATGGGGATCCAGGTAGGATCCCAGTCACGGCCTACGGGATTGGGTCTTGATAGTTGATTTCTTCACAACACCTTGAAAGACACAATCTCTTTGTTTCCTAACCTCTTCGCTTGCTGGTCTAAACTTTCCACTAGTACCTCCTCAAAAGTCAAATTCCCTTCAACATTCACATTTTTCAATGGCACAATCAAATTCGGATCACCCAAAATTTTTCTCAACATGGACACATAAAATACCGGGTGAACCATATCCAACTCAAATGGCATGTCTAACTCATATGGTACCTTTCAAAGACGTCACAAGATTTTATAAGGTCCTACATATCTAGAACTCAATTTCCCTTTTTTACCAAAACACATAACACTCTTCATGGGTGAAACCTTCAAATAGACCCAATCCTCCACCTCAAAAACAAGCTCTCTTCTTCTAGCATCCGAACAGGACTTTTGATGAATTTGATCCATCTTCAACCTTTCTCTTATAAGTCTTACCTTCTTCATTTCATATACTATCAAATTCAGACCAATCAATGCTATCTCACTTACTTTAAACCATCCCACCAAGAACCTACATCTTCATCCATATAAGGCTTCAAAATGAGCCATTTGGATTCTAGAGTGATAACTATTATTATAGGCAAATTCAATCAAGGGAAAATGCTCATCCCAACTTCACTTAAAATCAATCACACATGCTATCAACATATCTTCCAAAGTTTAGATCATTCTTTCAGTTTTTCCATCAGTTTGAGGATGAAACGAAGTACGTAGCTTGACTTTTGCATCAAGGCCTTTTTGAAATGACATCCAAAAATGTGAATTAAATTGAGTACCTCTATCCAATATAATAGGCATGTGCACATCATGAAGTTTTACCAATTAAAGAATATACAACTTAGCATAATGTTCGGCACCATAAGAAGTCTTGACCCATAGAAAATGTGCCACCTTAGTCATCTGGTCCACTACAATCCAAGTATATTCATGTTTCCTTCTAGTATGAGGCAAACCTGTCACAAATTCCATAATGACATATTTCCACTTTCAAGTAGGAATTTCAATGTCTTGAGCTAAATCTCATGGCTTTTGATGCTCAATTTTAATTTGTTGAAAATTAGGATGCCTAGCCACAAATTCCGCTATGTCATTCCTCATATCATTCCACTAATACAGTTCCCTCAAATCACAATACATCATGGTGGATACCGGATGGATCAAATACCGAACTATGGGCCTCAATTAATATTAACTCTCTTAACTCATCAACATTAGGAACAAACAAATGACCTTGTTAGTGAAGTACCCCATCTCCCCCTTGGGAGAAAGCCTCAATTGCATTTTTGGAAACCGACTTCTTCAATTCAACCAAAACCGGATCATGGTCTTGTTTGTCCTTAACATCCGCCACAAGATATGGTTCTAAATCATTATTCACAAGGACACCCCCATCATTGGAATCAACCAAATGCATAACTAAACGTGCCATTCTATGAATATATTTAACCAACTCCTTCTGAGCTTCCTCAATGAGAACAACACTATTTATTAACAACCGACTAAGAGCATTGGACACAATATTTTCCTTACCCAGATGGTACAATACACTCATATCATAGTCTTTTAGAAGTCCAAGACACCTCCTTTGCCTAAGGTTCAAGTCCCTTTGGCTAAACATATATTGCAAGCTTTGGTGGTTGGTGAATATATCAACATGCACCCTATAAATATAGTGACGCCAAATTTTCAAAGAAAACACTATCACCACCAGGTTCCTCAGGTCATGAGGGATCCACTATAACCCGCAAGTAGGTAAGACAACCCGCAAACCTGGAATGACAAGTAATTATTTCGAGGCAGAAATTGACCATGAATGGAAAATTCTAACCTATACAAAATAAATAAGCGGAAGCAAATCCAAAACATGATATATAAAACAAAAGATCCCTCCCAGAACCTGGAAGTCACAAGTATAGAACAACTATAGAATAAAAGACAAGTACAATTCCCAAAAGTGGATCGAAAATATAGGCGAAAATTGGCTAGTCTCAAAAAGGAAAAAGATAGGCCATCCATATTGAGGGAAAAAAATGAACCCAAAATATCAAGCGCTCACCCAGTCTCTAAAGATGATTGCAATAGGCTCGATCTATCCATGGCGGTAGCTGGTGCTTGGTCCTTCATCATGAAAATAGATGCAGATTATAGTATGAGTACTAAGACATTAGGTACCCAGTAGGTATCATAGGCTGATTGAGCAGAAAAGGTAAAAACAATATGAAAAGGAGGAATAAGCCTAAATAGGAATCATAATAAGCATCTAAGGTGAAAAGGTACTATCTAAGAGAATTACCTCTAATTACACCCAACTGGGCCCCTATAAACCCAGCTGGGACACTCGTGCACAAATTTAAATAAAAACCCAAACAAACCCCTATAAGTTTGTCGAGTACACAAAATAGCTACAACTATCAAGGCTAGGAACCAAGAATCTGTGATGCAAAGAACTGAAGAACCATGTCAATTTATGAACCTAAAATCTCTAAGAATCGATGAACCAGGAATGATTTAGGAATCGAGTCTAGAATTAGGGCCCAGATGCTCTCCCTAAAACATTGGTACTTCCAAGGTTGGGGTTGGGTACTCGGATAGTCACCGTAATGCATCAATATGATCGAGATCAGGCCTGGGTACCTAGATACAACAACAACAACCCAGTGAAATCCCACAATGTGGGGTCTGGGGAGGGTAAATTGTAAGCAGATTTTACTCCTACTAAGGTAGGACGGATGTTTCTGGGAGACTCTCGGCTCAATAAATCATCAAAAGGCGTTAGATAAGGCTAAGCAGTTAAGAGGTTAATAATTTCAAGGAGACATGATAAGGAAAATGGCTGGGTACCTAGATGCTCTCCATAATACATTGGTACGGCTGAGACCAGGGATTGGTACCCAAACGCTTGACATACTAGCAAAGTCGGCAGAGGGCAGGGTTGGGTACCCGAATGCTACCCGATGGAATTTCATATCATAGGCCGGGACTGGGTACCTAAATGGTCATAGATAATTTATCCCCTTGAGCTGAATATTCTCCTTTCCAACTAGACGTTAATACTTACTGATGATCTCCTCCTAATAACTCAACCAATATACCGCCAAGCTTGAATCAGATCCGAAACAGAACAATAATAAAATATAGTATCACCGATGCATCTCGAAGGTCGTAATCATACTGAGTTATGTATTAGGGTATCCTTAAGAGAAAGATTACCTCCTAGGTAAGGCCAAACTATTAGGAACTAGCCTTCTACACTATTCTATAAGGATCTAAGTCCACCAGAGTTACGCCGGAGAAACTAAGGCAAGTTTACAACCTAAGCTATGGACGACATACTCCACAATATCAACAACATAATCATCCAACTTCTCTTACAATACTAACAAATATCAGAAATGGTCACATACTTTCAATTACCTAAAAACCCAATAAAAGCCTAATACATAATTTCTAACACCTAAGATATAAAAAGAAGCTACCTAACCAAAATTCCAACAATCTCAACATGCTTTCACACAATTCAATTCAATCTAAAGAAAAAAAATCGTAGCCTACATAGAGGCTGAACACGCGCTCTCTAAATTACTGTGCTAGAGCTTTTCCTTTCCAAACGACCTTAGAATATTGCCACACTATCAAAAATAGAGTCACAACATCATTACGATCGTTTAGACACTAATTTCATAATTTTCAGAGATAGACAGATTTCGAGGTCTAAAACGAGAAATATGGGACCCACATTGGGAAATTCTAAAAGTGACCTAAAAAATAGTTTCTAACCAGTACCCCAAGCTCAAAGATCAATTTACATCAAAATGTAGGGTTGGAGAAATAAAATGAGTCGATCATGCAATGCATTCCAAAATTTTAAGCTAAAAAGATGAATATGGCAGCATGTTTGATCAATAATTTCTCATAAATGAAACCCCTACAACTCAAACCAATCATACTACGATGTTTCTTGAGAAACACTTCATAGCGTAGACTCAAAAATCACAAACAACAGAGCTAAAATAGCCAAGATACAATCCTCCAAAATTCATCATAAATTAAATTAGAAAATGACTAAAGGCAGCAACTAGTTTCATAAATTTACCTCACATGAAGCCTCCCCTTAGGTTTCCAAGAACATCAACGGATTCCGCACAAAATTCTCTTAAAATTAGACCTTTGAATCACTAAAATCGGATTTATATAGACCAAGAAATAAAATTTCAAATTTCTTAAAAAATTCACTCTAAAATGGACATTGCAGCAACTAGAATCAAGATTTTACCTCAATCAAATGCCCTAAATCAAATTTCCTGGCTCCCTAATACATTCATCTCAAAATATCTAACAAGTTTGCCTTTTGAATCACCCAATTTGGAGCTCTAGAACTCAAGTTATGGTGTTTTAAAGTTAGAGAAGTCACCTTTAAATGGGGTACCAGCATTGCTGCAACCCTATTTTTGCCACAGTTCAAAAATCTCCGATAAGGTGCTCGAAATTCATTCAGAATTCAATAAAAAAATAAGGTAGCTACCCCACTAAATTTGACGTTCTAGGCTCAATGACACATTTAAAATTTCCATACGAGGTCATTTTAATAAAAAGTGGGTTCCACACCTAAGCGTCATTTAAAGACAAATTCCACAACGGTCCTCGAGATTAGACCGTAAGCCTTGAAAAGCGAACCAAGGGTCTATATCCAAACACATTTTCCAAAAATGCTGACTAAAGTCAATCATAGGCTAACTTTCAAAGTCAAAAGAGTCAAATGACCTCAAACTCATGTTGATTGTCTTGATACTCATGCAAACCATGATTATAGCCTAATTTGGCCATTTTGGAGATGATGGAACAATCAAAATTTGAATTTGAGGTCTCATTGACTTGAAAATCGAAAAGTCACAACTACACCAACTTAGGCCATCAACATACCAAAATGCCTCGAGACCTCTAAAAATTCAACAAACACTTTTCTAGACCAAAACTCATCCCCTAAATACAACGGAGTCATCAATATTCTATCTTGAGCTTCGGATCTTCAAAAGTTGACCAAAGTCAAACCTTGGCCTAAAATTCCTTAAATTCCCAATTCAAGACCTCAAATCTTTGTTACAACTCCAAAACTAATTCTTTAAACTTTCTTAGGACAATTTCCATATTCCGGAGTTGTTGGAATCAATGATATGGCTCTCTTATTAAGCACACACAGCTCTACTAAATTGTGTGTGCTTAATAAGAGAGCCATATCAGATGACTTGGAGGATGAATATAGACCTATTCAATCTGAAGATGAAGAGGACCTAGATCAAAGGGAACAAACTCATGATGAGGATGAGGAAACTAGTGCCTCTCCCATTAGAGCAATAGATGATATCAGAGATTCTACAACTCAGGATGAAGTGTTGCAAGTCACTGAGAAGCAGGGTTTATCACCCAGGGGTCAGCAAGCAAAGAAGAAGAAGAAAAAACAGAAACAAGACATCTCCACCAGTTCAGATAATGCTACTTGTAAGAGTGACATCAACACAAGGTCCAAATCCCTGAAACTTTGATGATGAATACAATATGCTGGAATGCAAGGAGTATTGATACTCAAGGTGCCTTGGATAGACTCCAAAAACTCAAGGATTATCACAAATTAACTATGTTGGCAATCCTGGAACCATTTGCTAATCAATCAGCTGCCTTAAACCTAAAGAGAGGGCCTTTAGTAATTTGGATCCTCCAACTTGAGAAACAAGCCTTCAAACTTTGCATGGCTAAAGGAGAGGATATATATGCTAACTTCATAAAGTTTCAGCTCAAATGGATAATTGGAGACGTTAGTCGAGCGACTTGGAAAATGATAACACCCTCCAAAGCTCTTATTGAGGTCCCTTCTTTATTGCTAGTCTGTGTATATTATGTTTTGTTTGGGTTTGCTTGCTGTATTATTGCAGGTGTCTGGAGTGATATATCAGCATTCTTCAACAACAAATACATAGAGAAGAGCACAAGTACAACTTCCAAACACCCTGCAACCTCTAAGCTTCAGCAGGGCAGCAGGTGCAGGGTGAGAAGTCACTTGTGGACCTGTCCAAAGGCCCCCAAACTTTGCAGGATTGCAGCATATATTATTTTGACAAGGCCCAAGAAATTTCAGCCTAAACGGATAATTGGAGACATTAGGCGAGCGAGATTGAAACAATCAACTGTCTTAAGCTTAAAAAGGAAGAATTTTGCTAAATAGAAGCTCCAACTTGGGAAACAAGCCTTCAAACTTTGCATGGCCAAAGGAAAGGATATATATGCAAACTTCAAAAAGTTTCAGCTCAAATGGATAAGTGGAGACGTTAGTCGAGCGACATGGAAAATGCTAACAGGCTCCAAAATTCTCTTTGAGACCCATTCTTTTCTATTAACCTGTACAGGTCTTTGCTTGTCTTTAGTTAGTTGCTGTGTATTTACAGCTGCAGATGTTAGGATGGACTCATCAACATGTTTTCTCAACACCTACATAGAGCACATCATAGATACAACCACCAAAACAAATACCTTCACTAAGAGGCCTACACAAGGACTGTGCAGAATTGCAATTCCCTCCTGGTTTTTGTGTTTGTTTGGTAGCTTGTCTTTGTTTGATTGTTTTTGCTTAGGCCCTCTTTGGAACTGCTATAAGGGCTGCAATATCCTGGGGCTTCTATGGAGCAGCACACTCAGCTTTCCATCCACATTCTCTAACATCAACACACCCCAACAACAACTCCACCAACTTGAAGCACACAAGGAACACCTACAAGTCATTAGTTACTATAACTTGCAAAATTATTTGTATGTGTGTTTTTCTATTTCTGTTGGTGGGTGCAGGTACCCTAAGGAGATGATCCTGATCACAACTAAGGGTCCCCTCTTGGAAGTAGCTTGCAACAACATGCATCTTAACCTCCTTTACTATGGAAGTAACTTGGAGCTACAAAAGAACCTGCAGCAGCCTGTGCATCTATCCTCCTTGTTTGTCTTCTTGTCACTTGTCTTTACAGGTTCAAGTTACTTCAACAAAAGAGAAACAACAACCTGGCATGCTAGGACTTCACCAAATAGTCAGCCTCTCATTCATGCCAACACCCTCCCTGTAACATCTGTAACTAAGCTGCAGCAGCCCCATTGCATTTATTATGTGTAGGCACATAAGATACCTTCAAAGGAGCTGCTCATCTCTCCATTGGAGGCAACAAGAAGCTGCCTACAGGTGGCAACTTTAAGTCCATTAAGTATAGGATTGATGATGAGCATTGGTACACCAAATGAGCTCCAACAATCTGCAGTACACAAGGAGCACTTATAAGTCCAAAATGCAAGCTCCAGCAACCTGCAGATTGGCAGGTTTGTATGCTTTCCTTTTAGTTGCTTGTGCAGGTATACTAAAGAACTCCTACACATGGAAGCTGCTGAACTGACACACTACAACAACCAACAACATCAAACAACATATGGGAGTCTCTCAATATTGCAAATACAGAATTTGAGGAAGCCAGCTGTAACAGAGGAATGGCACCACATTCAGAACTGTTGGAACTGCTCTTGGAATTGTGTGTTTGCTTGTTTGTTAGCTTGTTTGTTTGTGCAGGTTGTTGGAGATACAGGCAACAGTGGAACTCAGATGGAACTCCAACAACCTCATAGACAACATCCAAGAACCAACAACAATATCATGAGTAGCTGTAACATGTTACATCTCCATCAACTTCATATACATACTGTGGGAACACAACACCAAACAACTGCTCAACCACACACCAAACAACAACTCAACCACAGAGCTGAAGCTGAAAGTGCAGACTTGAAAGATGAAGTTCAACAGCATCAGCAACAACAGATGCCAAAAGCAACACACTCCCATGTACAAAACTACAACAACCATGTTTGTTTGCTGCCTTGGCTACTTGTAGGTGCAGGTCTGCAGCAACCATACATTTGGACCCCCATGCAGGTGTTCGAATGCAGCCACACTTTTCTCCACAACAACTCCAAGGCTGTTGGCTACTATAGCTCCATATACTTCCTCTCCTTTCAGCCTCCTTAGCTGGTAATCATGATACTGATACAAAGGCACACTTCACCTGGATTTACTTGGTACGACAAGACTAAAAAGAGCAAAGATGAAAAGAATTTCCTATCCCATGCGAGATAGAAGTTTCGTATACTTGTTCTTCTTCAATGTAGCTATGTCTGGTATGTAGCATAGTTGGAATAAGACTAGTGTAGGTTACTTTCCTTTTTTCTCATGGAAGGGGAGAGTCTCCCTCATTTATGCTTTCATAGTTGAATTGTACCGGGAGGAGTCCTCTCACAGGTTTACTGCTTTCTAGTTATAGTTAGTCTCTTTTTTGTATCGGGGATGAGTTAGCCGACCTTAATAGGTTAGCCGACTTATGAACCACCATAGGATCGGAGGTAAGGTTTATGTCCCCCTCCTTGTATTTTATTTTGATTATTTATGTTAAGGCTTGGGGGTGTTGCTTAACCCCTGACTGTGCACGAGAGGTGGGAGCCTCGTGTAGGGTCTGTTCCCATAAAAAAAAAAAAAAAAAAAAAACCTTTTAAAAACTCAAAATTTTCAAGGACTCAACTTTTCATAGGGTTGTTTAAATCCAACACCCTATACCAATCAGAAAGGACTCGGGGCAACTAAAGGGAGAGGTAAAATGTTCATTTTTACAAAAAATACAAAACTGACCTTCAGGGTCATTATAAACACAACCGCTGTAGGTTCAAGATCAGGGGTTGGATAGTTCCGTTCATGCACTTTAAGTTTCCTTGGGGCATATATGATAACCATACTATGTTGCATCAAAACATAACCCAAACAAACACGTGAGGCATCACAATAAATAACAAACCCATCCACACCTTCGGGCAATGTCAAAATAGAAGACAACGTAAGACGATCGTTCAATATTTAGAAGCTTTGCTCACATTTTTCTGACCATTGAAAATTCACTTTCTTTTGGATAAACTTAGTCACAGGTGAAGCTATAGAGAATAACCCTTCAACATACCTTCTATAATATCTGGCCAAGCCCAAAAAACTTTTAATATCCGAAGAAGACAATGTCTAGGCCAATTCTTCACCACCTTCATTTTCTTTGGATCAACCCTAATCCCATCATGGGACAACTAAGAAATGCTACTTCCCTTATCTAAAATTTGCACTTACTAAAATTAGCAAATAGATGCTTATCTCTCAATATTTGCAATATAATCCTCTAATGAACCATATGATCTTCCTCATTCTGAGAGTAAATCAAAATGTCATCAATAAACACTACCACAAACAGTCCAAGTATGGCTTGAAAATATGATTCATCAAATCCATGATGATAGTGGGAGCATTAGTCAAACCAAACGACATTACTACAAATTCAAAATGATCGTACCTTATTTGAGACACCGCTTTGGGAATAGCACACTCGCTTACCTTTGTTGATGATAACTGAAACAAAGATCAATCTTAGAGAAGTAATTTGCCCCTAGCAATTAGTCAAACGAATCATCTATCCTCGGCATTGGATACTTGTTATTTACCGTGACCTTATTCAATCGCTTGTAGTCTATATACATTCAATGTGACCTACCTTTCTTCCAAATAAATAACACGGGAGCACCTTATGGTGAAATACTGGCCTTATAAAACCCTTATCTAACAACTCCTTCAAATGCACTTTCAACTCCTTAAGTTTTGACAGAGCCATACGGTAAGGAGGAATAGAAATAGGTTAAGTATCGGGAAGGAGATCTATGCCAAAGTCAATCTCCCTTTCGGGAGGAACACCAGCCAAATCATCAGGAAACTCATTAACTATAGGGACCGACTCAAGAGTAGGAGTTTTGGAATCAACATCCCTAACTCGAACTATGTGATAAATGTACCCTTTGTAAATCATTTTCTGGACCTTAAGATATGAGATGAATCGACCCTTAATTACCGAATCATTACCCTTCCATTCAACAATAGGCTTATTAGGAATTGAAATTTGACCCTATGGGTCCTAAAATCAATTGATGCACAAGAGGCATGTAACCAATCTATACCAAGAATAATATCAAAATCAGTTATTTCTAGTTCAACAAGATCGCAAGAGATAAATTTTAGCAAAATTGACACAGGACAATTTCTATAGACTCTCTTGGCTAACACCAAATCTTCAATGAGAAGTATACACCAAAAAAGGCTCTAACAACACTTTGGGGCACATATAAAATCTCATATCAAGGTAAGGAGTAATAAAATAAAAATTGGCATCCGAATGAAGCAATGAATAAAAAATAAAGATAAAGACCCAAAATATACCCGTAACTACATCGGGAGTCTCATCCATATCTTGCCTAGCATGAAGAGAATAGAATCAATTGTTGTGTTGGCCATCATTTTTTTTATCTTGGGAACATTTTTGCACTTGGTCTCCTTGAGGATGACCTTTTCCACCTTTGTTGGTAACACAAGGACACTCGGATTGGTTATGGTCCACCTTACTACATCCAAAGCAAGAACCCATTCCTATCAAACACCTTTCTCCATGATTCTTTCCATATTTAGCACATTTGGGAAATGAAGGGCTACTAGCATTCACACCTCCTCCTTGAGCTTTAGGTTATAACACCCTATCTTTAAAAAAATTCTTTCCCAATCCTTGGCCTTTTTGAGAATGGCTACTACCACCACCACCGGTCCTAGAATTTGAGAACCCATCTTCATATTAGGCCCTATTGGAGTATCTCATTCTCCCCTTTTTATGTTTCTCTCCCTCAATTTTTTCGACAAAAGACATCAGCTGAGATATGTCTATCACTTTAACAAATATAGCAGTACGACATTCCTTGGCAACCAAATCGGACACCCCTGATATAAATTGGATTATTTGAGCATGAGGATCGACAGTCAATGAAGGAGCATACTTGGATAGCTTAGGGAAATTGAGGGAATAGTCCCTCATACCCATTTTTCCTTGCCTAAGAGTTTTGAACTCCAAAATCTTTACCTCCCTTAGCTTAAGAGGGAAAAAGCGATCAAGGAAAGCAAGCTTGAAGGATTCTCAATCAATAAGACCTTCATCAACTCTCTCCAACTTCCATTGAGTGTACCAAAATTGAGAAACAGTATTAAGTTGGTAGGCCGCCAACTCCGCTTTCTCTTCTGAAGTCACCCCCATAATACTCATTATCTTATTTACATTATCAATAAATTCTTAAGGATCCTCATCAAATTTTAAACTATGTAATTTAAGAGGATTCATTCTTGCAAAGACCCTCACTCTAGAGGACAAAGTAGGAGCATTAGGAGGAACCACAACCCCTTGGTTGGCCACTACTTGGGATAACATAGTGATGGTTGTCCGAAACTTCGCATTGGTTATTTAGTTGGGTAAGGGAACATTGACTTGAATGACCGAAGGAGCTTGGTACTCATTAGAATTGACTCCTCTTTGCGTAGGTGCTCTTCTTGGAGTTATTTTCTGAAAATTGCAAAGGACAATTGTTAGGGAAATGAAGTCTTAGAGTAAAATCTGTAGCACGGCATAGATCATGAAAGAACTGAGGATTTCCTAAAACATCTTATAGATTTCTAAACATAGATGTGGCATGCTTCATATTCATGAATAAGACTCTACTTGATGCGGTATGTTGGACTTTTTAATACATCTTAAACCTTTTGCTCTAATACCAAGTTTTTCACCACCTGACCAATGGCCTAGTTGTAACACAGTGATTGAAACCCTGAAGGGCTCCAACCAAGCCTCTTGACCTATCATTAAGAATATATAAGGTAAAGTAAATACGAAAATAACATCGAGAGAGTCTGACTCATGAATCATAAAAGAGAAATGTAACTTGACTATGTAGACTCTATAACATTTGTCCAACAATGCTTGTAATATTTTAAGATGGGTGGGGGCTAAGACATGTCCCTAACTCACTCTCAATAAGGATATAACAAATTCTTTTGAAAAAACAACAACTCATAATTAGTCCTTGATAAATGAGGACTCTCCAAAACTCCACCGATGAGAAAGCTCAACTAGCCACATGTAGAAATGTGATCCTCAACCCATACATTATGAGAAAATATGGGAAACAATATATGTAAGTGTATTTTAATGTACTAAGTATGTGGGCATGACATGTAATGTAAATCATAGGATGTAATGTCAATTAACATATAATAAAAAAGGACGAGTAAAGTCATGAGAAAACCATAATGATCAAAGCATTTGAAAGAAATATTGAGATAATAAGAGAACATAGGGAAAGTATACATATATGTGTGAATGATACCATAACCGAATAAGACCATCCGAGATATAACATGGAATCCCTATTTCTCCCCATACAATGGAAGAAAGGGGAATCTACTTTCCAAGCTAGACTATACCCCGCTAGGCGGATCATGTACATATGCTATATGTGGATCCACTAGCTAGTTCAAAAAGTTCAAACCTACGGTGGCACGTAGTTATGAGATAAGAGACTTAATATAAGGACCCTGTAGGTCAAGCCCCCACTTCAAGTCATCATTTGGTGCTAAGTAAATCCCATGGAGTACATAACATAGTAATCATACTTAACATACCATAACTTGTTCATAAAATTCATAATTCGTGCTCATTTTCATATCATACTTGAAATGTGAGTATGAGGCTAGCAACACTACAATATCCTATTTGCATAATTTATGTTATTAGGTTCCTACGTCACCAATTAAGGGTTCTCAATCATCCTTCTTCATAACTTGCATGGAATTCATAGCTTTAACATAATTATAATCCATGATCAAAATTCATACTATAATTTAAAGTAAAACTCATATACATAGTCAATTTGGATGAAAAATATAAGAATACTTAAAATTATTAAACTCCATAATCATGTTTTATGTATATCATGATTGAAAATAGGTTCATGCATGGGAATGCACAATTTCACTTGAAATCATGCAATTAATGTATAAAAGTACTTATAATGATCATTAATAATAACTAAAAGTGTAATTGAACTAGTCCAACACATTTCATCAAAATTAGAGTTTAAAGATAATGAAATTTCATGAGATTTTTGAGGAAAGATTTAGGACTCCATTGGTGAAAGGAACACGCAAATCAATCCCACATACCTTGGTAAAATTGACTTAGAATTGAAGAAGAAACTTTGATGAACTTGAAACCCAAGCCTAAATTTGTAGGAGAAAGTTGAGAGAGAATTTAGAGTCTTGCATTAGTGAAATTTGAATAATGAATTGCATAGGAGAGGAATTTGAAGAATTGGGTTAATATAGACTTTGAACTTGGCCATAAAAGTTTCTAGGTTCATTGAACCAAACTTGGAAAAAGAATACCCTTTAATAAAACTAAACTTTGGACTTACGGAATGGACTCTATGAGTCATAAAAGTTGTGACGCATAGTCAAAATGACTCATCCTGTAGGTTTGAGAAAAACCTAAAAAATTAGGTCTTTGAAGTTTTTATATGACTCTTTTTAATAAGTCATCAACTCCTTGATGACTTATCATGTTGAGTGGTAGATAGGTTCTGAGGGTGGGCATATGCAGGTTATCAGACCTGACAAGGACAACTCATTTCTACGATTCATCATTTTCTCTACTAGTCATCATTTGTCTTGTCATCCTGCCCTTTTACCTTAGACAATTTTCCCACCTTAAAACCATTTCTGCGAGTTATCTTTACAACCCATAATAGCCTGTACAAGTCATAGACTGACTAGTAGACTTGGGGTTAGTCTACTTTTCCTTGAATTTTCTTTTGTTCGACCTTCTATATTTTCGAGTATTACAGGTATACCTCAATCGATAGTAGAACTTGAGTTGTCAAATTCCAATTTCCAAATGAGCATTCATAGAGTGGAAGGGTAGTCTAATGGTGCTTAAGGGTCAATTCATTTCATACCTTAAGACCAAAAAGTTAGTTTCTAAAGGGTGTATCTATCATATTGTTCGAGTCAGAGTTGATAGTGTTGAGACACCATCACTTCAGTTAGTTCCAGTCGTTAATGAGTTTCCTGAAGTATATTCTAAGGATTTACCAAGAGTCCCTCCCGATTGGGCTTCAGAATGGATATTTTCCTGATACATAGTCTATCTCTATTCCGCCATATAAAATACCTCCAACCAAGTTGAAAGACTTGAAAGAACATTTAAAATATTTTCTTAATAAGGTCTTTATTAGACCGAGTGTCTCACCAAGGGGCACTCCTATCCTATTCAACCGAATGAAAGATAGTTTCCTTAGAATGTGCATTGACTACCATTAGTTGAATTAGGTCACCATTAATAATAAGTACCTTCTCCCTATAATTGATGACCTATTCAACCAATTTTAAGGTTCCATTTATTTCTCTAAGATAGACCTCAAATAAGGCTATTATCAGTTGAAAGTGAGAAAAAGTTACATTCCAAGACAGCCTTCTGAACCTGATGTGGTCATTATGAGTTTCTTGTCATGTCCTTTGATTTGACAAACACTTCTGCAACATTCATAGACCTCGTGAAGAGAGTGTTAAATAATATCTATATATGCTTGCTATCATGTTCGCCGATGACATTTTGATCTATTCTAGAAACAAGGAGGAGCATACCAACCATCTCTATATTGTTCTCCAAATTCTCAAGGATAGGGAGTTGTGTGAGAAATTTTCTAAGTGTGAGTTTTAGCTTGCATTTGTGGCATTCCTAGTCTACATTGTTTCTTGTGACGGTATCCTAGTAGATTAGTAGCAAATCGAGGTAGTAAAGAATTGGCTGAAACCCACATCCCTGACTGACATAAGAAGTTTGTTGTGTTTGGCCGGTTACTACAAAAGTTTTGTAGAGGAATTATCAATCATATCATGTAATACCTCGTATATTTTAAGGAAACTAGCTCACTAAGCTAAATATGTACGCGCCAAAAAGTTGTATTTTTTACCTTATGTAGTTGGTTGACGAGCTGTCGAGATTTTATTAATTTAAATAGGTGGTCATATTGAGTATTATAGTATTTCACAATAAGTTTTATACCAACATTAGAGGCCAAAGTAAATCTTGGAACAATTATACAAGTTCACAGTCACGTCATGATAGATTATTTCATATGATCTCATACATAGTCTGACTTGGGATAGACATATCTCCCTGTATATAAGGAGTTTGAAGGCCTAATTTTTATGTAATTAAAGATAATTTATTCTAGTTTCTACTGAACAAAATCTCTCATCAATTTGACTTTGGAGTAAAAAAATATACGTGTTTTACTTTGAACACGTGTTAAGTCATTCTAATGTTTATATATCAAAATTTTGAATTTTTAATTTATTGAACAATGATACTAAGACAACTTAGATGCTTTTCCTTGATGTTTCTTGAACCCCTCTCCTCTCCTAAAGCCCTAGTCAAGAATGAACAATGAAACAAATGTTGTTCTTCAACAAAGCCTAGAATTCACTTAGGTTTCTCATTGAATCGAAGAGAAAACCTTTATCCTTGGTAATATGAGCTTAAGGGACTGTATTTTCTTAAATTAAGGCATGACCATTGTAAGACTCTGGAAGTTGGAAAGGCAATAAATGAGGAGCAAAAGATGAATCTCCAGAAAATTTCAGTTTTTGACACCAAGTGATGACCACGAAGGCCATCACATGCCATGGTCCTCACCACGTGTCGTGGTGCACCACCGTGGTAATGATTCAAAAACTAGAAACCTATAGGGTTAGGTTTACGAGAGGGACCATGATTCATGGTGCCCTTCGTTGTGACCTCTCCCCTAAGGCCCTTGGAAAATTCTCTAAGGCAAAGACCATGCTTGACCACCATGGACCATGTTTTCATTCACAGACTGTAGTGGGTTCCATTGTGAGTACTCTCATATACCCTTATGTCAGTCTCCTCACCACGACCCTCCCCACGGGGCTGTTGTGATCTTCATGGACTATCATGGTCTCCTTGAAGGAGGTACTGAATATTTTCCTTTTTACCAAGTTCAAGGATCCGACCACTGATACCACCACGACCCTTGGTGAAGTCAATGGACCATGGTGGATCATCCATGAATCCTAGTTTCCAGATTTAATGAGGCTTATTTTATTCATTCCTTATACTTTCATTAATGAATGTGGACGGTTTCTGGGATAAGTTCCGACTTATTAACTTCTCTAAATCCTTCTAACACTCTCATTCTCTCCATAACCCCTAAATCAAAAAACCATCTCTCCCAAGTTTGATCTCAAGGTCTTTTTCTCCTCAGGCAATTCAAAATGGGTTCTCCAAGGTCAAGTTTCCATTCTTTTCAATTATGATTATGAAAAGTTTATGATTATTACAAGTATGATTTATGATTATGACATGATATATATTCCATGGGATGATGTACTAAGAACTAAGTGTACTTTGAGTTGGGGGCTTGACCTAAGCCCTTGTAGCAACCTCTAGTCTTTTAATCTACGTTGCCGCTGTAGCTTTGCCAATATGGCTTAGATAGTAGATCCACATATAGCACATGATAACGACAATGATTAGACAAAGCCTACCATGGCAAGTAGTCTCCCCCCTTCTCGATGTGGGGATTATTGGATTCCATGTAATATCTCGCATAGTCTTATGGTCAATTACGGTTATCTCCCATATCATATGTTAGTTTTGATGATGATTATGATGTTTTAATGCATTTACCAATGAGATTAATGTTTTAAGGTTTTCATGCTTACTCATCATTTTTAAAGATATTGGTCTTGCATCATGATTCATATTGATTATGTCCCATATTTATTGTTCATGCATATTATCACATACTTAGTGCATTCCATGTACTAATGCATAATTTTGCCTAAATTGTCTCATAATGTATGGACCGACGCTTACATTTATCCTATACCCGCTTGTGGCTAGAGTTTTGTGATTAGCTCCTTATTATGGTGAGTCCTCACTGTTTGAGGACTTGACATTTATTATCGTATCTTGACAGTTGTTGCTTCATTATTTTATATTGTCTATATGGGTGAGCTAGGAGCTTGTCTTATGCCTCAATCGAGTCATTAGAGGCATATTAGAACGTAAAAGAAGTGTATGTTGTCGTGTTATTATTTTGAGAATTATGTTATATTTGAGACTATTCTTCCGTATCTTTATCTTATTTATTTAATACCCCTTTTAAAATATGGCCGGAAAGGACTTCACCGGGACTCTTCATAGTCTGTGGTACTCACCACGGCCCATAGTCGGGTTCCATGATGAGGGACCTAGAAAATATCTTGGAAAAGTTCCTGTAGGGTAGTCTTTGAAGTTTCATCATGGGGCCTCTTCAAGGTCCGTGAAGCACATGATGGAACGTGAAATGTGTCTGTGGTGTAGGTTGACTTGCAGGGTGCCCACCATGAGGACATACCATGGTCGTGGAGAGCTCCTCAATCCATGGTGATCGTCCATGGACCCTGCCTTTGAAAAATTTCTGAGGGGCTTGGGGAGGGGTCACCATAGAGGGCTTCACAGTCCGTGGTGCTCACCATGGTCTATGGTCCTCCCTCATGGTTAGTCACCTGTAGTATGAGTATCTAAATATCTACCACAGTTGCTCACCACAGTCCGTGATACACACAACGACCCGTGATGGCCTCCATGGTCAGCCTTTTATGCCAGTTTCTGCAACTTTCTCAAATTTTATTCTTTGTTTCTTGGTTTTGGACCTTTAACATTTCTGAGACCTTACAATATCTCCCCCTTGGGAATATTCATCCTTGAATGAGAATAATTAGTATCGATGGGACATGGAACGAGGACTACGAACCCAACATATATATATAATGACATTTTAAATGTATCGAACATGAAATCTTTAAACTTTAGCATAAATCATAACATTAAAATTCCACTTCATGAATATGCATGCATATGAAGACTTGGGAAAACTGAAATATAAGAGGCATAAATACTTGAGAATGAATGAATTAGCACCTTAGGCTTGAGTAGAATGAAAGAGATGAAGGTAACGTTTCATCATATCCGCTTCCGCTTCCCATGTAGTAATTTCAACTTGTTGATTTTTCCAAAGGACTTTAACTGATGCAACTTCCTTGTTTCTCACTATCCTGACTTGCCAGTCTAAAATTTCAATCAAAACCACTTCATAGGTTAAATTTTCCTCAATGTTCACTATCTCCAAGGGCACTATGGAAATTGGATCTCCCACACATGTCCTAAACATAGACACATAGAACACCGGATGAACCATGGATATTTCCGAAGGTAATTCAACCTCATAGACAAACCTTTCAACCTGCCTTAGGATTCTATAAGGCCCTACATACGTATGGCTCAATTTCCCTTTCTTACCAAACCGAACTACACCCTTCATGGGTGAAACCTTCAAATACACCCAATCATCCACATTGAACTCAAGATCCCTTCTCCTAGTATCAGAATAGGACTTTTGACAACTTTGAGCCATCTTCAACCTTTTTCCAATGGCCTTCACCTTCTATAAAGCATCAAATACCAAATCGAGGCCTCACAAGGCCATCTCACCTACCTCGAGCTAACCAACCAAATATCTACATTGTCTTCCATACAAAGCCTTAAACGGTACCATCTCAATACTTGAGTGGTAGCTATTATGATAGGCAAATTCGATAAGCGGTAGATGATCATCCCAACTCCCCTTAAACTCCAATACACAAGCCATTAACATATCCTCTAGTGTTTGAATTTTTCTTTCGGCTTGCTCTTTGAATTTAGGATGGAATGCGGTTGCTTAACTTTACCTTAGTTTCGAGGTCCCTTTGAAATAAACTCCCAAAGTGAGAAGTGAATTGGGTGCCATAATCCAAAATGATTGACAACGGCACACCATGAAACCTCACCAACCCCCGAATATACAACTTGGCATAATCCTCGGCACTATAGAAAGTCTTGATCGATAATAAGTTATCTGACTTAGTCATTCTATAAACAATTACTCAAATAAAATCATGCCACTAACGGGCATGAGGAAAACCCATTACAATATCCATATTCACATCTTCCCACTGCCAAGTAGAGATTTCAACTTCTTGAGATAGGCCACCTGGCATTTGATGTTCGGCCATCACTTTTTGGCATTCGGACACAAACCTTGGTATGTCCTATTTCATGCGACTCCACCAATAGAATTATTTTAAGTCTTGGTACATTTTCATCGAACCGAGATGAATTAGTATAAAGAATTATGAGCCTTCATAAAGATCAAACTCCTAAGGCCATCCACATCCGAAACACACAACCGACCTTGGTAGTATAACACCTTATCTCCCCCTTATAAAAAGACCTCTACCTTCTTTTCCTTTACTAGTTCCTTTAACTCAACAAGTGTCAGTCAAGGTGTTTTTTTGAATTGATATCTACAACCAAGGAGGATTCGGACCGATTTTGAACAACCATACCACCATCATTGGTACCACACAACTTCACCCCTAATCAAGCCAACCGATGAACATCTTTAACCAACTCCCTCTTCCCTTCATCAATATGGCCAACACTCTCCATAAACACTCTACTAAGTACATCAACAACCACATTGGCTTTACCCAGATGATAATGCACACATATATCATAGTCCTTGAGGAGCTCTAGCCACCTTCTTATCTGAGATTGAGGTAATTTTGGGTAAACACATATTAAAGACTTTTATGATCGATATACACATCCACATACACTCCATAGAGGTAGTGACATAAAATTTTCAAAGTAAAATCAATGGTCGTCAACTCAAGATCATGAGTAGGGTAGTTATGCTCATCCACTTTAAATTGCCTAGAAGAATAGGCTATAACTTTACCATTTTGCATCAAGACATAGCCCAAACCAATCTTTGAAGCATTGCAATAAATCACAAACCCTTTTAGTCCTTCTGGTAGAGTAAGAATATAAGCGGAGGTAAGCCGATGTTTCAAAGTTTGGAAACTCTTTTCATACCTGTCTTTCCATATGAATTTACTTTCTTTTGGGTCAATTTCATCATAGGACATGAGATGAAATAAAACCCTTCTATGAACCTTCTAAGTACTCGGCTAGACCCAAGAAACTCCTAATGTCCAAAGGAGTTAATGGTCTAGGCCAATTCTTGATCGTCTGTATTTTCTTAGGATCAACCTTAATCCCATCTCCTGACACTATGTGACCAAGAAATGCCACCTCCTTCAACCAAAATTTGCACTTGCTAAATTTTGCAAACAATTGCCTATCCCTCAGTGTTTAAAGTATAACCCTCAAGTAATTCTTATGTTCTTCCTCAACCCGAGAGTAGATCAAAACGCTATCGATAAAGACCACAAAAAAAGTAACAAGGTCGGGTTTGAACACCCTATTCATTAGGTTCATAAACACCATCGGTGCATTCGTCAACCCAAAACTCATCAATACAAACTCAAAGTGACCATACCTTGTTTGGAAAGTCATTTTGGGAATGTCACACTCCCTCACCCTTAATTGGTGATAATTGGAATAAAGTTCGATCTTGGAGAAATAAATCACCCCTTGAAATTGATCAAACAAGTCATCTATTCTAGGGATCAGGTACTTGTTCTTAATGTAAACCTTATTAAATTATCGATAGTCTAGGTACATTCAAAGAAACCTGTTCTTCTTCCTTACAAATAACATAGGAGTACCCCATGAAGAGATGCTCGGCCTTATGAAACCCTTCTCTAACATGTCTTTTAATTATTCCTTCAACTCTTTTAATTACACCGGGGCTATTTGGTAAGGATGAATAGAGATAGGTTATGTATCTAGGAGGAGATCGATACCAAAATCACTTCCATTTCGGGAGGGACACCGGGAAGGTCATCAAAAAATACATCGAGAAACTCATTGACTATGGAAACTGATTAAAAAGAAAGAATCTCAGAGTCGACATCCCTAACCCTCATAATGTGGTAATTATAACCTTAAAGATTAATTTTTGGTCCTTAAGACAAGAAATAAACTTACCCTTCACCACCAAACCATTCAAGAATGAACTTATTTGGAAAGTGAAACTTGACTCGATGAGTCCTACAATCTATTGAAGTGTAAGATACATGTAACCAATCCATCCCAAGTATAACATCAAAATTTACTATGTCAAGCTCTTGAGATCATAAGGGGCAACCTTATGCAACATGGACACGGGGCAACCCTTATATATTTTCCTAGCCACAACTAACTCAACTACGGGGATAGACATTAAATAAAGCTCTACTAATATTTTAGGCAAAATATCAAACTAATAAGAATGGAGTGATAAAAGACAAGTTTGTACCCTGGTCCAACAATGCATATATATTAAAAGTAAAGATCTTTAATATACCGGTAATAACATTTGGTGCTTCCTCAACCCCTTACCACCCATGCAAGGAAAAAAACGGTTAGTATATTGGCCACCTCTTTTAGCTTGTTGTCCATGAGCAACTTGTCCTTGAGGTCTACCACCACCACCACCACCTGTACAATCCCTAGAAAGATGACTTGGTTTGGCGCATTTGAAGCATGTATTTGAGCTCTCCAAGAACTCCTCTTTGTGGGTCCTACACACTTTTTTCATGGGGGAAAGGCTTGGGCACCAACATTATCTCTTGGAATCATTTGATTAGTAACCTTGTACTTGCTAAATTTGGGAAGAGAAGTATTAGTGGAACCTTGTCCCACATACAGTTTCCCACTTTGGCCTTTGTCATTGTTACCTTAACCGAACCTTTGAGGGTTGAACCCTCCACTATCCACTCTAGCTTTTTTGAACCTTCTAGACCTCTCCCTCAACTTCTCTTCTTCAATTTATTCGGCATAAGTCATTAATCGGAAGATGTCCATCTCCTTGAACAACATGGCCATTTTACACTCCTTGGACACCAAGCTTGAGACACCAGAAATAAACTTAATCATCCTTGTTTGGGGGTCGGAGACATAAATGAAGCATAATTGGATAATTTCTTGAATTTGAGGGCACACTCCCTCACACTCTACTCCCTTGACACAGGTTGATGAACTTTTATATTTTGGCCTCCCTTAGCTCAAATGGGAAGAAGCAGTCTAGGAAGGAACCTTTGAACACTTCCCATCCTATTGGCCCCATTCCTTTATCCCTCTCAATAACCCATTTCTCATACTATACTCAAGCCACACCTTTGAGTTGATAGGCCACTAGCTCGGCCTTATCATTCGGTGGCACACCCATGATAGCCACAATTTGTTACACCTCATCGATGAACTCCATAGGATCCTCATTTAGTTTAGAGACATCAAACTCTGGCAGATTCATCATTTGGAAATCCCAAATCCTAGTAGCCAGATTTTGCACCTAAGAAAGATTGCACCTTGATGCACTTGGATGGTTACAACTTGAGAAAAAAATGTAATGATATTGCAAATCTTTGCATGGGTTACCCCTTTTTTATTATGTAGGACATCGGGAACTAGAGGAGCTTGGTCCTCATTGTCAACCCTTTCTTTTAGAGGGGCTCTTCCATGAGGCATGATCTAAAGAACACAAAATAGATCGTTAGTTAAAGGAAGGCTTAGGCCACTGTAAGGCACGATATGAATTTGAAAGAAGTGAAAACTTTCCTAAATATCCCATAGTCTTCTATTCATAGTTGTGGCATGCTACACAACCATGAACAAGAACCTATTTGATAAGGTATGTTTTACTTTGAGGATGATTTCAAACCCTCGAGCTCAAATGCCACCTAGATGTGACATGATGAATGAATCATCGAGAGGTACCCCACCCAAGTCTCTTAGCATTCATCAAGTATTTCATTGGTAATGACAAACAACAACAAGCGGAAACATATAGGAAATCAAAATTAAGGGATTTTACGTTCAATAAGAGTCAAAGTCAACATATCATCCATTACTATGTTTAATAATACCTTCTACATTAAGACTTAGTAGGGTCTAATACATGTCCATAGCTCACCCTCAAGATTAGGTAAAAAATCAAAAATATATCTCAAAAGTCTAAACATAATATATAATAGATAGGTTAGGAGTGTTTTTACCAGAATATGAGAACTCACCAAAAGTGGTAGCCCTCAATGATTAACTTAGCTATAGGAGAAGAGTGTGGAGAAATACCGATTCATACATGGTGATATCAGGTAGGTGAAAGTATGTGTTACTACTTTGAATGTATTAAGTATAAAAGTATGCTATAATGAAGAACATCAAGTCATATATATATACATAATATGTAATAATGAATGCATATATGAAAAACATCATATTGAACCTTCCATGCAAGATATTACATGGAATCCGACATAACCCCATTATATTGGCACATAGTTAATGAATCATGAGACTTTACTTAAGCACCCCTTTGGTCGAGCCCCCATCCACATGCTACATTCGGTGCTAGGTATATCCCATAGAACAAAATTTAAACATCATAGCATAGCATTTATAATCTTTAACATAAAATTGTCATTCGGTAGAATATCTCATTAAAACCTTTCATTTGATTCAATGCGAGAATTGTCCTTTCACATTGAAACCTTACTTTGGCTAAGAAGTTTTTTTTCATAAATCAATCATTTCATAAGACTTCCACTACATAAATACTTGCTTCATATCATTTATTTGGAATCAAGCTTTCATTTAAAATTTACTTTAACCTAAGAAAATTGGGTAGGTTCATTTCATAAAAACCTTCAAATGCATTCAGACAATAATTGCATACATGAAAGTGATGAAAATGTATTAAAATACATGTCTTAAAACCACCCACCATGTATGCGTTAAAACCCTTTTCAAGTCTTCATATATTCACTTTAGCAAATCATTCATTTCATGAAATTGACAGTCAAAATACATCAATATATGTAAACAAACTTGAAATATATCATAATCTATGCATTTAGAGTCATTTTGTAAAGGCCCATAAAAATTCAATATTAGAATTAATATATCAAATTGAGAAGAACTTTTGGGCTCCATGGGTGGAAGGATCCATGGATGGAAAAACTCACATACCTTGGGGACACAAAATCCCTATGGAAACTTGAAGAAGAAAGGAGACTTAAAATGCATTGAGATGAAAACCCTAGCCTTGCCTTAGAGTCCTAAAGAGAGTTTGAGAGGAAGAAATTTGAGTTTATTGAGTCTAAGTATGGATAATGAGGGTTTTAGAGGTTTTAGGGTCTTTAGATGGAATAATTCAGTCTCCAAGACGACACCATTTAGAATTAAAATATAGGAAAAGACTAAAATACCTCTTTTAAAATCTGGCTGGAAAGGATTTCATGGGGACCCTTCATGGTCCGTGGTTCTCACCACGACCCGTGGTGGGGTTCCATAATAAGGTACCTAGAAAATAGATTGGAAAAGGGCCCGCAAGGTAGTCTCTAAAGTTTCATCACGAGGCCTCTTCACGATCTATGAAGCACATGATGGGCCGTGAAAGGTGACCACGGTGCAGGTCTTGCAGGTGGACTTATAGGGTGCCCACCATGAGGAAACACCATGGTCTTTGGAGAGTTCCACAATTTATGGTGGTCGTCCATGGACCTTGCCTTTGTAAAATTTTGAAGGGTCTTAGGGAGGGGTCACCACAAAGGGCTTTATTACCCGTGGTTCTCACCATAGTCCGTGGTCCTCCTTCATGGTTAGTCCCCTATAGTTTGAATCTCCGAATTTCTACCAAGTTGCTTACCAAGGTCGGTGGTATACACCACGGCCCGTGATGGCCTTCATGGTCAACCCTTAGTGCCAGTTTCTATAATTTTCTAAAAGTTTATTATTTTCTCCTGTGTTTTGGACCTTTCACATTTTTGGGACCTTAAATGTTTTTTTCAAGTTTTAAAAGCCCAGACATCATGCTAGTGAGTTTAGGGGTGGGGCTAGGCCCTAAGTTTAGACTCAATCTACTAGTAGTTCAGACCAGTGAACTACTACTTTGGGTGTTAGTTAGGGCCAAAATAAATTTTATACCCTTCAGAATCATCAGGAGTTAGAGGATTTCCACGATGTTGTGACTGATATATTAAAAGTCTTTGACTTTGATGTTTATGAATTATTAGATCTGGTGCTACTCTATCATTTGTTACTCATAATCTTGCTATGAGGTTCATTGTTAGTCTCGAGGTCTTGCTAGAGCCTTTTTTGGTCTATACTTCAGTTGGTGATTCAATTGTGGCTAAAAGAGTCTACAAAAAATATCATTCAATTTTTCATGAAGTCACCTCCGTAAATCTAGTGAGCGTGATATGTTTGATTTTGATATTATTCTCAATATGGATTGGATTCATGCATGTTATGCCTCTACAGGTTGTAGAACACGTGAGGTTAAATTTCATTATTCAAATGAGCCAGTCCTATAATGAAAGGTAGTAATTCTATTTTTAAGGGTCAATTCATCTTATGCCTTAAAGCTGGGAAAATGATATCCAAAGGTTGCGTTTGTCATTTAGTTCAGGTTAGAGATACTAATTTGGAAAATCCTACTCATGAGTCAGTGTCAGTTATTAATGAGTTTCCAGAAGTTTTTCTCGATGATATCCCGATTATTCCTCCCAAAAGGGAAATAGATTTTTGTATCGATCTTCTTCCCGCTACTCAACATATATCTATTCCTCCTTACTGGATGGATTCGGCATAATTGAAAGAGTTAAATGATCAGTTGAAGGATTTGCTAGAGAAGGATTTCATTAGACTGAGTGTCTCTTCATGGGGTGCTCCGATTCTCTTTTTCAGAAAGAAGGATGGTTCTCTTTATATGTGAATTGATTATCGGCAGTTGAAAAAGGTTACAATTAAGAATAAGTATCCCATCCCATGGATTGATGACTTTTTCAATAAACTTCAAGGAGTAAGATACTTTTCAAAGATCAATCTTCGATTGGGTTATCATCAACTTTGAGTGAGGGAATGTGCCATTTCAAAGACGGCCTTTAGAACTCGATATGGTTTTTTGACTAACAAATGCCCCTGCAACTTTAATGGATTTGATGACCAGGGTGTTCAAGTAATACTTGGATATGTTTGAAATTATCTTCATTGATGATATTTTAATCTACTCTCGGAGTGAGGATAGCATGCCGAACATTTGAGGATTGTGTTGCAAATTCTTAAGGACCATCAATTGTATGCTAAGTTTAGTAAATATGAATTTGTTTAAGGTTAGGTGCGTTTCTTGGTCACATTATTTCTGAAGAAGGAATTATGGTTGATCTAAAGAAGACCGGGGCAGTTAAGAATTGGCCTAGACCATTGTATCCTTCTAATATTAAGAGTTTCTTAGGCTTAGCCAGTTATTATAGGCGGTTTGTGAAAGGTTTCCCTTCCAATGCATTGCCCTTGACTACTTTGACTCAAAAAAGGTAAAATTCCAATAGTCCAAGGCATGTGAGAAAAGCTTCCAAGAGTTGAAGGATAGGATTACCTATGCTCTAGTGTTGACTTTAAATGTTTCAATGGGTTCATTGTGTATTTTGATACCTCACTAGTTGGTCTTGATTGTGTGCTAATGCAAAATGGTAAAGTGATAGCTTATAATTTAAGGCAGCTCAAGGTTCGCGAGAAAAATTACCCAACTCATGACTTGGAGTTGGTGGTGGTGGTATTTGCTTTAAAATTATGGAGAAACTATCTCAATGGTGTCCATGTAGATGTTTTAAATAATCACAAGAGTTTGCAATACATGTTCACTAAAAAGGACTTGAACCTTTGAAAAAGGAGATGGCTTGAGTTGTTGAACGATTATGACATGAGTGTGATATACCATCCGGGTAAGGAAAATGTTATTTTTTACACTCTTAGTAGGTTGTCCATGAACAGTGTTACCCATATTGAGTATGAGAAGAAAGAGCTAGTTTGGGATGTGCATAGATTAGTCCATTTGGTTGTCCGATTGGTTGATTCTGACGATGGTGTTATTATTATGCACAATAGTTTTGAATCATATCTTGTGGAAGATGTAAAGGCAAAATAATATAGTGATCCTGCCTTTGTTGAATTGAAAAAAATGGTTGTTGAAAAAGTCATTAAGGCTTGTCCCATGGGGGAGATGGTGTTTGGAGATATCAAGACCAATTGTGTGTTTTGAATGTTGATGGCTTGAAAGATATGACATTTTTTGAAGCTCACTATTTATGGTATTATAGAATTTGTGGCTAAGTGTCCAAGTTGCCAACAAGTGAAAGTTGAGCACCAAAAATGGAAGGTTTGGGTCAAGACATTGAGATTCCTACTTGGAACTAGGAAGCTTTGAATATGTACTTTGTTACTAGTTTTCATCCTAATATGAGGCAACATGTGTTACTGGTTTTCCTCATACTAGTAGGCAACATGACTCTACCAAATGACTAAGTCAGCTCATTTTCTTCCATTTAAGACTTCATATACACCCGAGGATTATGCTAGATTATATATTAGAGAGTTGGTTAAGCTTCATGTGTTTTATTGTCTATCATCTCAGATCGAGGTACTTAGTTTACATCTTAGTTTTGGAGATCCTTCCAAAAGGGTCTTGGTACCCAAGTAAAACTTAGTACATCTTTTCATTTACAAATAGATGGTCATGCTGAGCATACCATTCAAACATTAGAGGATATGCTGAGAGCATGTGTCATTGATTTTAAAGGAAATTGGGATAATCATTTTCTATTGACAGAGTTTGCTTATAATAATAGTTGTCATTCAAGCACTGAGATGACTCTATTTGATGTGTTGTATGGTAGGCAGTGTAGATATCCTATCGGTTGGTTCGAGGAAGGTGAATTTGATTTGATAGGACCCGACTTGGTATTTGAGTCTATGGAGAAGGTTAGACTCATTAGAGAGACATTGAAAACAACCCAAAGCCGATAATAGTCCTATTCGGATGTCAAAACAAGGAAACTTGAATTTGAGGTTAATGATTAGATTTAGTTTAAAATTTTACCCATGAAGGGTGTAATGCTCTTTGGTAACAAAGGGAAGCTAATACCCTGCTATGTTGGCCCACATCATATTTTGAGGCAAATTGGTAAGATGTCTTATGAGTTAGATTTGTCTTCAGAATTAGAATCGGTGCATCAAGTGATCCATGTGTCATTATTGAGGAAGTTTGTTGGTGATCATATCTCCATTGTTCTATTGGACAACATCGAGGTTTAAGATTGTCTTTCATATGAATAGGTTCCAGATGAGATCTTAGACCGCCAAGTTAGAAAGTTGAGAAATAAAGAAATAGCTTTAGTTAAAGTGTTTTGGAGGAACGAAGAGGTTGAGGGTGCTACATGGGAAGCCGAAGCCAATATGATGTACCAATATCCTTATCACTTTCTTTCAGTGCCTATTTGATATATTTAATTACTTTATGATTCACCCAGTCTAAATAATATGTTCAGTTATTTTGATGGTTTAATATGCATTCATGTTCCTGAAATGAATTTTAAATTCATGTTTTAGCTTGAGATTAAAGATTTCATGTTTTATCACTATCGAGATATTTTATATTCATGTTGGGCTGTTATGTTCCTTTCCTACTCTATTCATGCTAGTTTGAGTCCTATTTGCGGATGAATGTTCCCAAAGAGGAGATATTATAAGACCCCAAAAATTGGAAAGATTGAAAATGAGGAACAAAAGATGAATCTTTAGAAAATTTCAATTTTTGAAAGCAAGTAATGACCACAAAGAACTTTATGGGTCATGGTCCACACCACGTGTCATGGTCTTCCACCGTGATAATGATTCAGAAACCAAAAACCTATAAGGTTTGATTTACGATAAGGACCATAGGCTGTGGTGAGAACCACGACCCTTGGTACCCTCCGTGGTGACCCCTCCCCTATGTCCCTCAGAAAAATTTCTAAGGAAAAGACCATGTTTGACCACCACAGGTCGTGTTGCCCTTCACAGACTATAGCGGGTTCCGTGGTGAGAACTCCTTTAGACCCTTATGTCAGGTTTCTCACCACGACCCTCCCCATGGGCTGCGGTAACCTTCACAGACCTTTATGGTCTCCGTGAAGGACGTATTGAATATTTTCCTTTTCACAAAGTTCAAGGCTCCAACCACGGACACCACCATGGCCCGTGGTGAATTTAATAGACCTTGGTGGGTCTTCTATGAACCCAGTTTCCAGATTTAATAAGGGTTATTTTAGTCATTCCCTATACTTTTATTAATGAATGTGGATGGTTTTTGGAGAATAATTTCCTACTTATTAACTACCCTAGTGCCTTTTAACCCTCTTATTCTCTCCATAACCCATAAATCATAAAACCTTCTCTCCCAAGTTTGTTCTCAAGGTCTTCTTCTCCATCAAGCAATTTAGAAAGGGTTATTCAAGGTCAAGCTTCCATTATTTTAAATTTCGGGCTCATCAAGGTTAAGGTATGTGCGACTTCATCAATGGTTTCCTTTCACCCATTGAATCCCAAAAGATCTATTCTTAATTCTCTTATGATTTCTTTAATTAAATACCCTAATCTCATGAATATCATTGGTTCTTATCCATTATGATATATTCCAATGTTATTATTCTATTTATGCATAATTCACATAATATTGCATGATTTAAAGTTGAATTTTAATGAACCATACTATATGCGAGTTTCAAGTATAATTTATGATCTATGATCATGATTTTCAATGTTATTTCAATGCAAGCTTTGTGAATGAGTTTTGAGATGGTTTATGCAAGAAAGTTTATTAATGTTTGATGAAAGGTTATGAACAACTTTTTTGTGATGTTTTCAAGAAAGCTTAATGAAAGAGTGACTTGAGAACCTTGAAGGTGATGTAATACTATAATGAAAGAGTGACTTAAGTTCCTAGAAGGTGACTCAAGACTCTAATGAAAGAGGGGCTTGAGATCCTTGAAGGTGATTTAAGATCCTAAAAATGTTTTGTGGAAGTCCTACACCCACATTACGCGAATTACTTGATAATGAGATATTCCTATGAACAAGTTTATGAATTATGATTATGAAAAGTTTATGATTATTGCAAGTATAATTTATGATTATGATATGATATGTATTTCGTGGGGTGATGTACTTAGAAATGAGTGGACTTTGTGGTGGGGGCTCAATCTAAGCCCTAGTAGCAACCTCTAGTCTCTTAAACTACATCGCCATCGTAGGTTTGCCAATATATCTTAGCTAGTGGATCCACATATAGCACATGATAAAAATCATGATTGGATGGAGCCTACCTTGGCAGTAGTCTCCCCCTTTCTAGATGTGGGGATCATCGAATTCCATGTAATATCTCGCATTACCTTACTATAGGATTATGGTTATCTCCCACAAATGTAAGTTCTCATGATGATTATGATATTTTGATGCATTGACCAATGAGATAAATATTTTAAGGCTTTCATGCTTACTCATGCTTTTTAAGGATATTGGTCTTGCATTCATGATTTATATCGATTATTTCCCTTGTATATTATTCATGCATATTCTCACATACTTAGTGCATTTTATGTACTAATACACTTTTGCCTACATTGTATCATAATTTAGGGATCGATGCTCACGTTCATCCTACACCCACTCGTGGCTAGAGTTTTGCGATTAGCTCCTTATTGTGGGGAGTCTTCATAGTTTGAGTACATATCATTTATTTTCATATCTTGACAGTGGTTACTTTATTCTTTTATATTGTCTATATGGGTGATCTGGGAGCTTGTCTTATGCCCCCATCAAGTCACTAGAGGCATGTTAGATAGTAAAAGAAGTCTATATTATTGTGTTCTTATTTTGTGACTTATGCTCTATTTGAGACAATGTTTCCGTATCTTGAGCTTGTTTATCTAATTCATTAATCTTTTGTATGCTCATGTATGTTATGCTAAGAGGATTGGTTGGTGTCCTTCTGGATTATAATTGTTGTGTTACGACGAGGCCCTAGGTCGGGTCATGACAACTATATTTTCAATTCTCTTGTATTATGTATTCTTGATGTTATAGCAATATTCTAAGAGTAGGACTCATGGGACGGCGGTAGAAAGCTGTGAGCCCAAGTTTCCTCCCATTGTGATTGATGTATTTTGTGAGCAGGCAGTATGTGGAGTGATCCAGTAGATGTTAGCTAATATTTTAGAGTAATATAAGTGTTTTATACAATTGGTAGGGATGCAAAAAAATGAATACTAACGACACCGATTAATTTGAATGACTTTTAAGTTTATGCCAAACATGTGTTTATTGAATTAGGGACATGACTTAAATTGTTGTGTAACAATTTAAAGTTAGATTGTCATTGGTTTTTTTATATTGAAGGAGCAAGGGATAATTCATTCGCAGTAGTACGTTAAAGTACCGGAATCAAGGTATGTAAAGGCACCCCTTTCCTTCATTTTCAAGAACGAATCTACATCATTAGTAGGAATAGCATTCCTATATTTAAAAATTATATTGAGGTATGGTATGGTTCTATTAGACGGTCGAAAAGTGTAACATCCCTTAAAATTTTCATAAGTGCCTTAAGAATGCCTTGGGAATAGGCGCCCAAGCTTAACCCAAGGGTGGCCAATGCAACAACTGATTCTATGCTCTTCATGCTAGGCAAGAGGTTGATGAGGCTCCCGATGTGGTCACAGGTATGTTATGAGTCTTTAACTTTAATGTTTATCCATTGCTTGATCCGGGTGCTAACTTGTCCTTTGTTACTCCTTACATTGCTATGAGATTTGATATGTGCCCTGAGGTGTTAATAGAACCTTTTTTGGTTTATACTCCTGTTGGTGATTTGGTATTAGCCAAGAGAGCTTATAGAAATTGTCTAATATGGGTCTTACACAGAGTTATCCCGTGTGACCTTGTGGAACTTCATATGACTGATTTTGACATCATTCTTGGTATGGATTAGTTACATACTGCTTACGCATCTATATGTTTTAGGAATCGTGTGGTTAAGTTTCACTTTCCTAATTAGTCTATTCTTGAATGGAAGGGCAATGATTCAGTGGTTAAGGGTCGATTTATCTCATGTATTAAGGCCCAAAAAATGATTTCTGAAGGGTGCATTTATCACATTGTGCGAGTTAGGGACATCAATTCTAAAACTCCCACTCTTGATTCATCCCTATAGTTAATGAATTCTTCGATGTTTTTCGCGATGATTTGCCTGGTATTCCTCTCGAAAGGGAAATTGACTTTGGCATAGATCTCCTTCCCTATACCTAACCTGTTTATACACCTCCTTATCGTATGGCTCCGGCGAAACTTAAGGAGTTAAAGGAACAATTGAAGAATTTGTTGGATAAGGGTTTTATAAGACTGAGTATTTCACTATGGGGTTCTCCCGTGTTATTTGTTAGGAAGAAAGATGGGTCACTCTGAATGTGTATAGACTACCGGAAATTGAGTAAGATCACCATAAAGAAGAAATATCCAATTCCAAGGATAGATGACTTGTTTGATCAATTACAAGGAGCAGGCTACTTCTCTAAGATTGACCTCCATTTCGAATATCATCAATTGAGGGTAAGGGAGTGCGATATTCTCAAAATGACTTTTTGAATGAGGTATGGTTATCTTGAATTTATAGTAATGTCATTTGATTTGACTAATGATTTCTCTATATTCATGGATTTGATGAATCATATTTTCAATCCATATTTGGACATGCTTGTAGTGGTGTTGATTGATGTTATCTTGATTTATTCTCGAAATGAGGAAGACCACATTGGTCACTTGAGGTTTGTGTTGCAAATATTGAGAGAAAAGAAATTATTTGCTAAATTTAGTAAGTGCGAATTTTGGCTAAGGGAGGTTGCATTTCTTGGCCATGTGGTATCCGGAGATGCGATTAAAGTAGACCCAAAGAAGACAGAGGTTGTTAAGAATTGGCCTAAGCTATTATCTCCTTCGAAAATTAGAAGCTTTTTGGGCTTAGCCAGCTACTACAGAAAGTTTGTTGAAGGGTTCTCATGTATTACTTCGCCTTAACTAAGTTGACACAAAAGAATGCAAAATTCCAATGGTCGGAAGAAAGTGAGAAGAGTTTCCAAATATTAAAGGATCATCTTACATTGGCTCCTATTTTGACATTGCTCGAAAGTTCAAGTGGGTTTGTTGTTTATTGTGATGCTTCGCGTGTTGGTTTGGGTTGTGTCTTGATGCAACACGGTAAGTTTATAACCTATGCCTCTAAAAAACTTAAGGTACATGAAAGAAACTATCCAACTCATGATCTTGAACTTGCGGCGGTCATGTTTGCATTGAAAATTTGGCACCATTATCTTTATGGGGTGCATGTTGATGTATTTACCAACCACAAAAGCTTATAATATATGTTTAGTCAAATAGACTTGAACCTTAGGAGAATGAGGTGGCTTGAACTTCTAAAAGACTATGATATGAGTGTATTATACCATCTGAGTTAGGAAAATATTGTAGCTGATGCCCTTAGTCGGTTGTCTATGGGTAGTGTTGCACATGTTGAGGAAGATAAAATGAAATTGGTTAAAAAGGTCCATAGATTGGCACGTTTAGGTGTGCGTTTGGTTGATTCTAATGATGCAGGCCTTCTTATATTTAATAGTTCGTAATCGTCTCTTATGACAGACGTTAAGGCCAAATAAGACAATGATTTAATTTTGGTCGAATTGAAGAAATCAGTTTTCGAAAAATCCATTAAGGCTTTCTCCCTAGGAGAAGATGGGTTACTACGTTATTAAGGTCATTTGTGTGTTCCAAATGTTGATGTATTAAGAGAGTTAATATTGAATGAGGCCCATAGGTCTCGATATTTAATTCATTCGGGATCCACCCAGATGTATCATAACTTGAGGGAAGTGTATTTATGGAATGACATGAAGAAGGACATAGTGAAGTTTGTGGCTAAGTGTCCAAATTATCAACAAGTGAAAGTTGAGCATCAAAGGCCGGGAGGTCTAGCTCAAGAAATCAAAATTCCTACATGGAAGTGGGAAGATGTGAATATGGACTTTGTCACGGGTTTGCCTCATACTAGAAGACAACATGATTCTATTTGGGTCATTGTGGACCGAATGACCAAATCGACATATTTTCTACCGGTCAAGACTTCTTATGGTGCCAAAGACTATGTTAAGATGTACATTCGTGAACTTGTAAAACTTTATGGTGTCCCTTTATCAATCATATCGGATAGAGGTACTCAATTTAGTTCACATTTTTGAAGTCATTTAAAAATGGTCTTGGTACTAACGTCAAGCTAAGTACTGCTTTCAATACTTCAAACCTTGGAGGATATGTTAAGGGCATGTGTGATTGATCTTAGAGAATGTTGGGACGACCATTTGCCATTGATTGAGTTCGCCTGCAATAATAGTTATTCCTCTAGCATCCAAATGGCTCCTTCTGAAGCCTTGTATGAGAGAAGATGTAGGTCTCTGATGGGATGGTTTGCAGTAGGTAAGATAGCATTGATTGGTCCAAATTTGGTAATTTATGCGATATAGAAAGTAAGACTCATAAGAAAAGATTGAAAATGGCTCAAAGTTGTCAAAAGTCCTATTGGGACACTAGGAAGAGAGAGCTTAAATTTGATGTGGATGATATGGTGTATTTGAAGATTTTACCTATGAAAGGGGTAATGTGTTTTGGTAAGAAAGGGAAGTTGAGTCCTAGATATGTAGGACCTTATAGGATATTGAAGCTCATTGGCAAAGTAGCATATGAGTTAGACTTGCCACTTGAGTTGGTTTTGGTTCATCCGGTATTTCATGTATCAATATTTAGGAAGTTTGTAGGTGATCCAAATTCTATCGTGCCAATGGAGAATATAAGTATTGAAGAGAATTTGACCTATGAGCAGGTCCCGATTGAGATTTTAGACCGATAAGTGAAGAGGTTAAGAAATAAATACTTGCATCCGTCAAAGTGTTATGGAGGAATCAACAAGTAGAGAGTGCTATGTGGGAAGAGAAATCAGACATGATGAAGCGTTATCCATATCTCTTTCCTTCCACTCAAGCCTAAAGGTACTAATTCCTAATGATCAAATCGACTAAACTCCTACGTTTCAGTTCCTTATGTCATTCATATGCATTTATGATTAATGAAAAGGATTCTCTCAAAGACTATGTTTTATGTTAAGTATGAAGTTTAGATGTTCTATGCATTTTTTTCGAAGTGTCCTCATGTTCATGTTGGGTTGTTTGTTCCTTTTCCATGTCCTTCCCATATTAGTTGAATCTCATTTAAAGATGAATGTTTCCAAGGGGGAGATATTGTAACATCCCTCAAAATGCTCATAAGTTCCTTAAGAATGCCTTGGGGATAGGCCGCTCAAGTAATGCATCATTCTTAATCTTTTTGGAAAATCAGAGTTCGGAATATTGATCAGGAGGTCAAAACCTGTGGGAAAATAGTTTTGGGGGATTTTTAGGACCCGCATATCAAAAGATATATTTTTGAAGAATTTGCGCAAAATAGTACGGTGCTAGACAAGTCCGCTTTGCGGACTTGCTCGCCTCCGCGTAGCGGACCTGGCGATGATTTTTTCATGGACAAAAATTATTTTTAGTAAGGGCGTTTTAGACTTTTCTCAAATTATTAGCTAATGAACCTAGATATTTTTAGGACCTAATTCAACTCTATAAATTAACATAAATCTCTAATTCTATTCATTCTTCTACAATCCACCTATTCAAATATTTCTCTCTGTACAAAAGACTCTCAAGGACTCCATTGAAGACTTCAAGTAAATTCACTCAAGCTCTCCATCAAAACTCTCAAGTTCTTCTAAATTAATTGGTGTTCTCACTTAAGGTATGTGGGTATTGATTCATGGATTCTTTCATCCATGAAGTCCAATCAATTTCTCAAGGTTTTCTATCAAATTAAAGTTTGGTATTTTATGGGTTTTATGATCTCTATTCCTATTGTATGAATTTTGATCCAAATTATGATCATAAGTCTATTTTGATTTAAATTGATGGTTATTACATTAAATTAAAGAGTTTTTCCATGAATTCTCCTATCTTGATCTCTAGGGTTCATGATGAAGATTATGAGCATTTTCAATTATACTTTCTAATGATATTATGTATATGAATTATGTATGGGCTGATATAAAGTTTATGATCATTCATGTTTTCAAGTCAAGTACATAATTTTCAAATCAATTGATCATGCATTCATGCTTTACCTAAACTTCAACTATAAGCTATGATCATGAATTTCCAAATATGAATTATGATTATGTATTTCATTTATGATCATGGACTATAAGTACATTTCGAAGGATGATTTTTATGCAAGTTATAAAGAAAGGTGACTTAGGTCCCTATGTGATGACCTAAGGCCAAACGATATGAATTATGCAAATATGATTGTAATGATGAAAGGAAAATTTCCACATTACAAGTATGGTATGAAAATGAGATACTCCATGATTTCAAACCTATGATAATGACTATGATAATTTAAATTCCGTGGGATTTTAAATTATGCTTTTGAATGCTTGGGTCAATATGATTTTCTCATGACTTTACTTATCTCATCATACCATGTGATTTACTTTACCATTGAACTCCATGATTTATGTTGCATGTCCTGCCTACATACTTAGTATATTCGAACGTACTAATGCATACTTTTTGCCCACATTATTTCATAATGTAGGGGTTAAGGTTGAAGATCACACTCATCTATGTGGCTAGTTAAGCTTCCCTATCAAGCGATTGTGGTGAGTCCTCATTCTTCGGGGACTAGTTATCGAGTTAGTCATTCTTTTCAAAGACTTTTTCTATGTTTCATATTGAGGGTGAGCTAGGGACTGTCTTAGCTCCGCCCATATTCATGAGTAGAGGCATCTAATTGGATAAATATTTTGAGTCTATATTGTAATGTGTCGCTCTTAAATTTCTATTCATGATTTAGACTCTCTTATGATATTTTCACTTTTACTTTACCTTATGTATGCTTATGATATGTACAAGAGACTTGGTTAGAGCCCTTCAGAGTTTTGATTGTCGTGTTACGACTAGGACCTAGGTCGGGTAGTGATAAAAAGACATGGTAATGGTCTATTGTTATTTAAATTTTTAAGATATATGAATACAATGCAAATGATGATATATATAATTGTTGTTGTAGTTTCAAATTTAGTTTGGAGACACTTTATCATGCACACTATGAGCTGGCTTATATGTGTTTTTTATTAATAAGTGGTTGTGTATATGAGTTCCATATTTCCATGAGAGTAACACCAAATAATTAAGAACTATTTGTGATTTTTGACATGATAAATTAATAACGAAAGTCCAATTGTATAATTATCAGAATATAAAAAGGAAGCACTTTATGAGCAAGATATATATGTAAATATGTAGATCCTAAATTTTAGTGGATTATGTAGAAATAGAAATATACGTGCTCTTGTTTAAGCTATATGATGAGGTGGTAAAAATATCTTTAGTACATTATTCTTAAGCCTGATAGATTCCTTGAGATATCTAAACCTTTTTAAAGTTGTTCAAGTACTGAGTAAGTGTACTTATATTCTATTTTACAGCTTTATATGTTACCTGTACATATTTGAAATTCACGAGTCTTTAAGAGGCCTATTGAGGCCTCAATCTTAGAGTTAACTTGCATATGTTGTATATTTACTAAAATGCACTCGATATGAGCATGGTTGACTTATTAAGTGATAATGGTTATGAATTTATGTTACTCTAGTGATGGGATAATGTCGGTAGGAAAATACAGTAATAGCTGCAACTATAGTTCAGTACCACTACAACAGACATGTCTAGTGGGCAGATGTTTACACCGTTATTACACCACCACGGAAGGGATGTCTGGTGGGCAGATGTATATTTAGTTACTGCATCACTAAAATTGCCACTCGAGTGGGTAGGGACACCATTATGACTAGATTATTATATAATTCACTATTAGGGCAATATGATTTGTAGATGGGCTTATTTGATTGTATTCAAACAGAAAGGTTAGGTTATCAAACCTCAGCTCCTAGAGTCACTGGTTGTTTCTATCCACACCTTTTAGTATCTTTGATAAACTTATATTTACATCTTTCAGCCTTACATACTTGGTATATGTTTTTTTGTACTGATATCCCTTTGCTTAGGATGCTTCTTCATATTGCAGGTAGAGGCTATGATTGTCAATTGTAATAGGAGTCTGACTTCAGTTGAGAGTTGGTATGCTCCTTTCTTTTAAGAGTCATGTTCTAGTTTGGGAGTATTATGTTATGATGTTTTGTATGGGTAGGTTAGGGCCTTTTCTTGTGCACTATTTTAGTTATTCTTTATAGGCTTTTTAGGATGTTTCTGTACTATTTAGTTAAGTTTTTTTATAGTCATTTTAGCTTTTATTGTGCAGTTCAGTTGTGTTATGGCCTATCTGACCTTATATTGTTTACAAAATTCTAGGTAGTTGCGACCTTGTTGGTCTAACTTATTGTGATAGGTGGCCTGATTGGCCTAAGTGTTAGAGTTTTAGATGTTATATTGGTGACTTCTTAATTCAGTTAATATCGAGGCTAGTTTCTCCCTCCCACAATATTGGAGCATGACAAACATGGTATAAAAGAAAAGTTGTGTCCTAGGGAGTCCACAAAGCTAAGTCTAGTAGAGTGTTACTTATGGGTATAGTGTGCACAATACTTATAATCATGAGGCTACATGACATTGAGGAGTTTTTTCATATCTTTCATTGACAGTTTGTTCCATAGAGCAAAGTCATTAGGTTATAAGATATCTAATTCATGGTATTATTTAAGAATATGCCAGTGTTGAGGCAGATGACTACATGTTTGAGAGAAAGGTCTTTAGGATAGGGAACTAGTCACCCTCCAGATGAACATGGATATGGGTAAAAGGCTCATAATAAGTCTCTCTCTCAAGGTATTACAACACCTCCAACACTAGTAAGAGCTACTTTAGATAGGCATCCATCATAGCGATACATGAGGGTGACATAGTTGTTGAACCTCTAGCACCTCTTGGACCTCCAACAGCCCTAGAGGGATAGGGCATTGATGGAGCTATTCAGTTGATGGATCATATAGCTACTGGAAAGGAACGACGGTTGGAAGTATTGGAAGAGACTAGAGGTCTTACGATTGAGAGTTTCAAAGCATATGAGTTTCTGAGCCTAAGTCCTCCAGTTTTCACCAGATCTGATCAAAACAAGTACCCCTAAGATTTTATTGAGTAGACTTATAGAGTATTGAAAGTGTTGTAGTATATAGTTACGGGGGAAGTAAAGTTAGCAGTACTCAGGCTACGTGACGTAGATATATTATGTATGAGGCATGGGATAAATATAGGGGAACTAATTCACCTCCAGCTTAATGGAAGGAGTTATCCCAGGCCTTTATATATCAGTACTTACCACGAGACCTTCGATATGCCCGAGCTGAGCAGTTCTTACATTTGTAGCAGGGTAGTATGAGTATGCCTGTGTGTAGCCTCAAGTATAATTCCTTGGCTAGATATGCTCTCTATTTGGTCCAAATAATGGAGGACATAGTGTATTGATTTGTGTAAGGTTTAAGGTTTCACGTGTCTCACGAATGCTTGGGGGTGTCTACTCAGGTAGATATAGATATTGCACAGAAGTAGGCTTTTGCACCAATGGCAAAGAATTTATTTCATCAACTACAGTTTACACACAGAATGAAGGAACAGAGGAAGAGATTTAGACTCATAGGTTCCTGTAGAGAATCTTGAGGAGACCCCGAGGTTTAGTCATCTAGGAAATTTTTGTATGTAGTAGATCTACCCTTGTTGATCTAGTAAAGCTTGAAATTGTTTATTTTAATATTATTCAGGGCATGGATTGGCTAGCAGCATGTTATGCTAGTGTTGATTATTGAGCCAAAATTGTAAGATTTCACATTCCAAATGAGCCAGTCATGGAATGGAAGGGCAATGCTACTTTGCCTAAATGTAAGTTTATTCATATCTTGGGGCCTAGAAGTTGATATCCAAAGGTTGTATTTATCATTTAGTTTGGTTTAGAGACTGCGAGAGTGAATCTTCTCCTCTTCAATAAATTTCGGTGGTGAATGAGTTTCCAGAAGTTTTCCTAGAAGATCTACCAGGAGTCCCTCCTGAAAGGGAAATAGATTTTACCATCGATCTACTTCCAAGATTGAGGTCTCTATCATTTCTCTACCGTTGACGAAGTTGACTCATAAAGTATTTAAGTTCCAGTTGTCACAGGTATGTGAGCAAAGTTACTAGAAGCTAAAGGATAAGTTAACTTCAGCACCTGTCTTGACCCTTTCTGAAGGTACATATGGTTATGTTGTTTATTATGATGCTTCTAGAGTTTCATTGGGTTGTGTTATCATAACACACAACAAAGTTATATCTTATCCTTCTATACAGTTAAGGAAGCATGAGCAGAATTACCATACCCACAATCTAGAATTAACAGTTGTAGCATTTGCATTAAAAATATGGTGTCACTACTTGTATAGGGTACATGTTGATATCTTCACGGATCATAAGAGTCTAGTACTTGTTTCAGCAAAAAGAGTTGAATTTAAGGCATAAAAGGTGGTTAAAATTTCTAAAAGATTATTATATGAGCATTCTATACCATCCAGGTACAACAAATGTTGTAGCATATGCTTCAAGTCGTAAGTCTATGAGAAGTTTGAGTTATGTAGAGACTAAAAAAATTGAAATTGTAAATGGCTTGCAATAGTTAGTGAATTTACAGATTTGGTTACTTGATACCAAAGATGGAGGTGTAGTTGTTCAGAATACAACAGAGTCATCCTTGGTAGAAGAAGTTAAGTAGCAATAGTATGAAAATGTAGCGCTGGTGTTGCTAAGGGACAACTTTTTGTAGCAAAAGCAGAACTAATTTTCTTGTGGACTTGATAAAGTTCTTAAATATCAGTCATCTATGTATGCAAAGTATGATCAATCTATGAGATCAGATTATGAGTGAAGGTCATTACTCCTTGTATTAGTACATCTAGGTTCTACGAAGATGTATCGTGACCTGAGGTAGTTATACTCTAAGTAGATTGGGGAGGAAAACCGAGCAAATTAGAGACTAGACCTAGAGAGATAGAGCAAGGTATAAGCAGGTAAAAGTATAAGTACCCTCTAAAGGGGGGGAAGTAAGTGAGAGAACTGCAAAGGTAAGATGGAGGCAATTGATGGGCCAACATGCTTGAGTTGGATGTTTAAACTAAAATAAGATCCCTTGCTGAACAAGTTAAAAGGATATGGAATCCACCAGTAATTGGATATAAGTTAAAATGGTATGTAAGACAGCGTTAAAAAGTTTTGACGAGACCCTGAATGATATAACACTAGAAGGTGGGTGAGCACAAAAGCAAAAGAAGATAACAATAAGAGGATATTGACTAAATCAAGGGACACTACGAAGGATAATGACAGCATGCTAGATCAAAAGCCAAATATTGGTTGTAAAGTTGGTCACAAATAAAATAACAATAGATAAATAACCAAGGAAAAGAAATAGCAAGACTTCTATGGTAGGAGATAAGATGAGCAAGGAGTAAATAAGGAAATAGAGAGAAGTGCGATAAAGTATTTCGTGCACTCTCTCATATTCTCATAAAGGTAAAGAATGACACGAGAATGTATCAAGAAGGCTACAAGCAGGGGTAAGGAAAAATTGTGAAATAGTTTAAATAAGACGGACAGGACTAACTGGTTACTATAGGATTGGCAAGCTTATATATCAAATTCCTTTAAGACTATGCCAGCTAAGGAAAGACAGAACTCAAAGTGGCTCTAAAGGTCACTATATGAACGAATTTTAGTGCTACTCGATAGCCAATTTTAATGAATGGGTGCGTACAAAAAGGGGTGAATACAATAGGAGGAGTTAAACAAAAATGACGAAAAAAGGAACATGGTCGTAGTGGACTAAAGATCTACCCCTATACTGGTTGCAAGTTAACAGAGGAAAGGGCAAGGCAACACATAAAGATTGGTGAGACGAATCTAAGATAAATCTTGGGCTAAGTTGAGTGCCCCGCATATTATGGCAAGGATTATAATGAAAAGCGACATGAAGACTTCTCAGGAAGGTCACCCATCGCAGTATTACTGTCACTGAAGCACACTTAACTTCTAAATTCTGGTGGAATTTAGTGCGATAGTGTGGGTATGATCGCGCGAGATGGAAGAATCTGAACTAGCGGCAGAGAAATAATATGAGATTATGTACCTGGAGTACTATAAGTTACATTGAGGGTATTGTAAAAAGGATTTAAGCAAGACAAGAAGGATTAGCTAATTGCTAACTGACGATGCACTCGAATGCCATAGTTTATCAACATAGTACCAGTTAATGAGAGGGAAACCATAAAATGGCTATATGAGCCAGTAGGTGAGAAAATTTCGACACCACTTGGCAGCCAACTTTAAGGATTGAAAAGCAAAAATCTAAAGGATGGAGTGCCAGTTAAAGTTTGGAAAAAAATGAGAAGGACTATACAAGGTTAAGGATTTTCAAATTATCAATGTCATTACACACCTATGCTATACTCTTCAAGAGTAGGGTGCTATACGGGTTATTGCGAGAAGGCTAACAAATCAGCCCATTTGCCTTCAAGCAAGACCACCTATGCAACTGGAACTAGGTGAAGTTATAGGACAAGGAGGTAGTAAGGTTCTGTAAGGCTTCTTCAGCTAATATCTCAGATAGAGGGACTTCAATTATAATTAACATCTTGAGATCAGTCCAAGAAGAGATCAGGAGCCTAGATAGGTCTTTGTACCGCATTTTCCCCCCGAGCTGTTAAACAGATTGAGCGTACTATTAGATGCTAGAGGATATGTAGCAAGCTGGGAGATTAACTTCAAAGGTAGCTGGGATGATTATCCATCACTCATCGAGTTGCCTACCATAATGGCTACTACTCTAGTATCCCAATGGCCCCATACAAGACTAGTAGAGCAAGATGTGTAAGTCCCCTACTGGATGGGGCGATGTTAGAGAGACTAAGCTAAAGGTCCCCAACATGATTGAGAAAGCTAAGGATTATCATCCTAGAGTCGAAGAAACAATATACAGATAATCGCCACGACATACAAAGTTCAAATTAATGTTCATAATAGGGTCACCCAAAAAAAGAAACTTAACCCAAAATAAATTAGATAGTATCAAGTTGCTCATAAGGTAGACAGTATCAAGTTGCCGGTAAGTTGAGCTTACAACCTTATTTGAAAACTATACGCCCAGTGCATCAGATAGGGATATTTCACAAGGGTACTAACGGGACACCCAGGGTATATTCCATAGATGATGTCCAAGAAATGGAATCCAGTGAGGAACAACCTATCGCCATCTTAGATCAGCAAACTAGAAAATTGTAGACTAAAGACGTGCCTTCCGTCAAGATACTATGGAAAAACCAAAACTAGAAAGAGGATGACCAGGGAAGCTAAAGAGAACATGAAATACAAGTATTCACACCTATTCCCAATGTATACAGGTAACCCCAACTCTTGAAACTCGTATATTAAGTACTTGGATAGAAGTATGTGTTATGGAGACAGTAAAGAATCTCCCTATGATTTGTATAAAGTGCTAAGGGAAGTTTTGTTTAACATTCGAGGACAAATGTTCTAAAGGAGGGAAGGATATTACACCCCACACATTTATACTCAGAATGTCTTATAAGTTCCTTAGAAATTATGATATGAGTCGGATATGCTACGACACTATCAAATGACTCTAAGGAAGGGAGAATGTGATACCCCATAGTAGAGAAGGTTGGAAATAGAGTCATAAGAATTTAGAGGAATTGGAGGACAAGTGATGACTCGTAGGACTCGACTTACCTACATAAGCTACTAACTTCGAAGTCTTACATACCAAGCTTACATAGCATGGATTACATAGGCTCCTAAAATAGGACGAGATTACAAACCCATGAGGAAGGGAAAAAGACGACATATGGCAGCCAATAGAGGATTGACATGTGGAAGCACCTCAAGCAAGCAGGTGACCCACCTGCTTGAGGTAAAGTAGGTGACCCACCTACTTGGGGGAGGTGGACCCTACGCCATGTGGCAGCCCCTTATTGGCAGCATATATGTGTTGGCCCATTAGGGGCCGCCGAACATGTGTTACCCTTAGGGGCTGACACATGTCACCCCCTAAGGCGACATATATCTATATGTTAAGTGACTCTTAGTCACATTTTCTATCCAAAACAGCAGCCAAAAAGAAAGGAAAAATGTGAGAAGAGCAAAGGAGGCAGCCATGGTTTAGAAGAAACTAAGGTAGGTTTCTAACTTTCTCTCTACAAATTTATTATCTACGATGTTCCTAAATCACGTGGATATGTACATATGTATCTTACGATGTCTATGGAACTATTAATTAAGCTTTACACTTGGAACAAACAAGAGAAAGCTGAAGGAAAATGTTGGAGACAAAGAAAGGAGGGCTACGGGTTTGGGGGCTGCCAAGGTAAGCCTCCGAGTTTCATTCTATTAATTAATTATTTGAGGTGTCCCATGGTTATATAATAGTGTTTTATAAAAAAACATTCCAATTTGGGGCAGCAGAGAAGGGACATAAACATCCCATTTCATTTTAGCACGTTTGGAGAAGTTCCAAGTTGCAATTTCGCAGTTTTGGCTAATTTCGGGTAAGGTAAGGTTTCTCCTATTAATTTGGAGTTTATGGTATTTTTAATAAATGTATTATATGTTGTTTAAGTTTATATAAATGTGAAAACATCATAGATATGCTTGACGTTCGAAATAAATTAAGTTGGAGTCGTTATAGTTGAATTGTCATTGAACTAAAGGGTTGTGCTTGTGAGGTGCTGCTATAGGGGTTTGGTATTTTGTTGCAGGGCCTAAATTTGTTCTAAAAGGGGTACGGGTTCTGCTGGTTTCAGCCACATGACCCCTCATTTCGTATAATTAAAGGTGTTACAAAATAAAAGCTAGACACCCTATTTTGATATCGTAATATTGAGTGAGTTGTTTGGAGCTTATGTTTTATATTGTTGGTGTGAATTGCTTAAACATATGCTGTAGGTTGTGGTTGTTGGTTGGCTGTAGTTTTTAGGGATCTAATTGGAAATTTGTATAGGGCATATTATAAGGGAGGTGCTGCCCAATATTTGTTAACGCCTTAACTAATTAAAGAACTAGTTGAGGAGACGAACAAGGAAATAGGTTCCATGAATACTAAGGTGCAACCTAAGATGCTGGAAAGTTAAGAGTGGTTGATATTCGTATTACATTAATGTTGAATAGGTTCAAAGGACGACCAGGCGAATGGGATAAAGAGTAAATCATAAGAGGTATGTGAAGTTCTCTCTTGGCATGTTTTTGACATAGGTATGTAATGCCTATTCTTTCTCTTCTTTTTGGAATGTCTTAGATGTAGGCTATGAAAGATGAAAGCTTTGGGGAAACTTCACTCTTAGGTTCTAAATATGACTTCAGGACTCTTGATCACTTCTGGATGCTAAGACTTTTAAAGTAGTTAAACTCCTACTCCTCGAGTCTTCTATATGACTATATAATAATTGATTCGACTAAGCTCTTTTTGTAAAAAAAAGAAAGGCTTTGAGGCAACCAATGCTCAGACTGCTATAAGATATTTCATACTGGTATAAGTCTAAGATTTGCAAAACTCTTTTTTACATAGTCCTTAGTGACATTTAGAAGGTATACATCGGATACTTTCTGCCCTGATCTCCAGGGATGATTCACTTGATGACTTCATTAAGTCTCCGATAATGATTTAAACTGTGTTTTGTTTCTTACTACTCTACTCGTGTATACTGTAACACTTCTTTCATCATGCTCGGGCTAGGAATAGTAATCATGCACAATTCCACTGCATTGTTCATCGCTCCCTTACTAGAGGGATAGAGATGTATGTATATATATGATCATGTGATGATGTGTTTTAATAAGGATATGATGGTACTATAGATATGATTCACTGGATCCCTGATAGGGCCGGCTATATTGAAAATTTTAGCATGCATGATTTTACTTTCCCAAGTATAAGTTGCTGATTTGATAATTTGTTCCCCTGCTTCTTTATTTTGGATATACCTCCAGTTATATTATGTCATATTTTACATACTCAGTACATATGTCATACTAACCCCCTTTTCTCGGGGGGCTGCATTTTATGCCCGCAGGTACAGATATAGTTTATGGGAGTCCGTCAGCTTAGGATTCTGCGTAGCTCTGCTAGAAGAGGCTCCATTGTATCAGAGCTTAGTTTTTGATACTGACCACTGATGTATAAAATCGTTTTGGCTATTCAGGGGTACGGCGGGGGCCCTGTCCCGCCATATGTTGTCGTTAATATTTTAGAAGTCTGCAGACATGTATATGTGAGTTGTATATGTCAGTTTGGTTCAGCTGGGTCTATATGATATATTGTAAGTATTGTTTTGTTATGGCAGACTTGTTGGCTTGCACGCCCTTTTATGTTATGATACAAATGAAAGAGGCTACAGATATATGAAATGTTATGACCCATGGGGGTTCTCATGTATGTATCATGTCGTTGTAGTTCGGTTTGACTACACTTGATTTATATGCATTAAATGTTTCTAATTGGATATGACCATGGCTGATAAATATATATATGGGGGGTCCAGGTCGGACCCCAGTCGCAGCCTATGGGGTTAGGTCGTGACACTATACTACCAAGGTCGATTATGTGTCTTGATATGGATATCCTAAGGATTTTGATTTTGAGAGAGTCTCATAATTCTTCATACTCCATCATCCCAGTTCGACAAAAATGTACGAAGACTTAAAGGAGCTCTGTTGGTGAAATGGCATGAAGAAAGACATAGCAAGGTTCGTGTCCTAATATCTGAATTGAAAACAAGTGAAGGCCAAACATTAAAGGTCGGGTGGCCTAGCCCAAGACATTAAAATCCCTACTTAGAAGTGGGAAGATGTGAATATAGATTTTGTAGTCGGTTTGCCTCATACCCAGAAGTGTCAAGATTCAATTTGGGTAATTATTGATAGAATTACTAAGTCGGCTCACTTCCTACCAGTTAAGACTTACTATAATACCAATGACTATACCAAGTTGTATATTCGGGAGTTGGTAAGGTTGCATGGTGTGCCACTATCCGTTATTTAGGATCATCGTACCCAATTCATTTATCACTTTTGGAGATTGTTTCAAAAAGGCCTTGGTACTAAGGTAAAGTTGAGCATCGTATTCCATCCTCAAACAGATAGGCAAGCCAAAAGGACAATTCAAACACTAGAAGACATGTTAAGGCCTTGTGTATTAGAGTATAAAGGAAATTGAGATGATCATCTATCGCTCTTCGAGTTTGCCTATAATAATAGTTACCACTTAAGTATTGAGATGGCGCCGTTTTAGGCCTTATATGGGAGACGATGTATATCCTTAATTGGTTGGCTAAAAATAGGTAAGATGACCTTATTGGGCCCCGATTTTGTACATGGTTCTTTAGAGAAGGTGAAGATCATAAGAGAAAGGTTGAAGAGGGCTCAAAGTCATCAAAAGTCCTATTCCGATGTTATAAAAAGCGATCTTGAGTTTAGTGTGGATGATTTGGTGTATTTGAAGGTTTCACTCATGAAGGGTATGGTTCGGTTTGGTAAGAAAAGGAAATTGAGCCCTAGGTATGTAGGGCCTTATAGAGTCTTAAAGCAGATTGGAAAAGTTGCTTATGAGTTGGAATTACCTTTAGATATGGCCATGGTTCATCTAGTGTTCCATGTATCTATGTTGAGAAAATGTGTGGGAGATCCTAGTTCTATAGTGACTTTAGAGGTAATGAATGTTTAATATAACTTGACCTATGAAGAGATTCCAGTTGAGATTTTGGATCAGCAAGTCAAGAGATTGAGGAACAAAGAAGTTACCTCCATTAAAGTCCTTTGGAGGAATCAACAAGTCAAAAATGCTATATAGGAAGCAGAAGCGGATATAATGAAATGTTATCCTCATCTCTTTTATTATACTCAAGCCTAAGGTAATAAGTCATTCATGTTCAAATATTTAATACTCTTATATTTCAATTTTCCTAAGTCCTCATATGCATGCATGCTCATGAAGTTTAATTTTAAAGTTATGTTTTATGTTTAAATTTAAAGATTTCAGGTTTGATGCATTTCAAGTGTCATTAAATATATGTTGGGTTGGTAGTCTTCATTCCATTTCCTTTTTATTCTAATGATTCTCATTCGATGACGAATGTACCCAAAGGGGAGATATTGCAACACCTCAAAAATTTCTATGCCAAGACCCGAACCATCCTACATAGGCATATAGGCTTGAACCCAACGACTTCTAATTTTAAATTTGAGTTAAGATCAATTCCTAAGTACTTGAAGGGTATTAGATGTGGTTTAGGGTCATAAGGAATCTCTATCACTAAGCTAAGTTCAAAGGAATTTTATCGGCTAAGTTTTCGAATGAATCTGTATAAGAGTCAACCTCAAATGACCATATATCATAGAATATAATGATTTGGGTGGCCCATGACCTATGAAATTAAAGGTCTTTGAGTCTTATTTCCAACTCCACCAAGTTTACCTCATGTGGAGTTCGTAGTAGAAAGTTATGGTCGTTTTACCGAAGCACATACGGACAAGATAATTCGGCGAGGTCACCAGCCAATTTGGCAACTCGCCGAATAGTTTAGTGAACTACGACCTAGCTCACCAAATAGTGCCCGTAATCCTTCATAAACTGTTTGATTGGGTGAGCTTAAGTACTATTTGGCGACTCACCGAATAGGTCGGTGAGGAGACCTCCAACTCGCCGATTTGGCCAATGGATCTCATTAAAATGTCATGTTTCTAATTATTTCAACCTAAGAACATTCTTATACTCTAAAATCTCCTCCTACAAACAAAACATCCTCTCAAAATCAAGAGATTCAAGGCTCCTTATTGAAGACCAAACATCAAGATTCCTTCAGACCTTACTCTAAGGTATGTAGGTTTTCTTCGATGGTTCCTTCCACCCATGGTGCCCAAATGTTTTTGTCAACCTAGGATTTCAATTGAAAATGATGAAATCTTAGTGGATTTTACATGATGACTTTAAATGCATAGATTATGATATATTTGAAGTTTCTTTACATATATTGATAGATATTGACTCTTGATTTCATGAAGTTATGATGTTATTAAAGTTCCTATATGAAGGCCTCTTAAGAGTTTTAAGACATATATGGTGGGTTGTTTTAAGAATTGTATTTTATGCATTTCCATTACTCTCGTGCATGGAAGAATTCATTAGAGGCATTGAGGAGTTTTTTTTTTGAAATGAACCCACCTAGTTTCTTATGATAATGTAAAGTTGAAATGAAGTTTGTCTCCAAATGAATGTTATAAAGTAAATTCTTATGGAAGGGAGTCTTGTAAAATGATTGAATGATGATGAAAGCGCTCTTAGCCAAAGAAATGATTCAATGTGAAAAGACATTTCTCATATATTTGAATCAAATAAAATGTTTTAATGAGCTATTCCACCGATGATGATTTGATATCTAAAGTTATACAATGCTTATGTTAATATGATATTTAAATGTTATTCCATGGGATTGACCTAACACCGAATTGAGCATGTAGATGAGGACTCGACCTAAGGGATCCTTAAGTAAAGTCTCATGTTGCATTAACTATGCACCATCATAGGAGCCCTTGTAGGCTATTTAGGCTAGTGGATCTACAATTATCCCTTAAAGTCAAAGTTAAACAATGAATGTAAAGTTGACAGAGTTTTACCCGACAAGTAGTCTCCCCATGCCAATGTAGGGGGTTATGTTGCATTCGATGTAATAGCTCCCATGATCTTATATATCAGTTAAGGTTGCTTCCCACAAAATGAATGTTTTAGGGATTCATATGATGATTTTTCATGCATTTATTCACTTATGCATATTGCCTATACATATCTCTCTCTCTTATGTTCTTCATTTCATAGCACACTCACATACTTAGTAAATTCAAAATACTAACACATACTTTTACCTACATGATATCACTATGTAGGGACCAACATTACTCTACACTCTTCTCCCCGTGTCTAAGTTGAGCATTGAAGGCTACTACTTTGGTGAGTTCCCATGTTTCAGGAACGACACTCCTATCTTATCTAGCTTATGTTATGTTTATACGTTTAAATTAAGATTGGTATTTTTAACATAACCTTGAGGGTGAGTTTAGGGATATATCGTAGCCCCCGCCAAGTCTAAATGTAGAAGGTATTGTTGGACATAGTCAAAGATGTTATGTTGTTTTGAATCTTAGTAACATGAAGTTTCTTAGCCCCTATTTCCCTCATGCTTTCCACTTGTTTCGTTTATCATTACCAATGAAATGCTTAATGAATTCTAAGAGAGTTGGATGAGGTACCTCCAGGTGTCTTATTCGCCGTGTCACATCTAGGCCCTAGGCTTGGGTTGAGACAATGGTGTGAAATGGTAGTTTTCCTAATATTTCTAAAAATAACTTTCAAGGTCATTACAAACTTGTTATTTCCAACAATAAAGATTGATATCTTAGAATTGTATCTTATTACCAAAGTTTGTTAGAAGCAACAAATTCATTTTGAAAAATTGAAATTTATAGGTTAAATCTTTCCTTGAGTGGCTTATCCTTTCATTTAATACAAATGCCTTTTAAAGGCCCGCCATTTGCAGAAATTAAAGATACTACATATCTCGCATATAAATTATCCCGACCCAAACTACTCCCTAGATATGACATGGCGAATAGGATCACGAAAAACCCTAAACAAGCCACTTGACATGAGCATGACATTAAGATAATAAACATAATCAACTAATATCAAAAAGAGAAAGATGAGTCTTAAATGATAATCTCATCATAGCAACGAAAATATGTAAGCAAGACCATAATGTGGAATCTATGTCTGACAAAAACATCTACTAACATAAGTGAGTTTCTAGGACATGTCCCTAGCTTGTAAAATATGAAACAAAAAGGGAAGTACTGAAATGGAAGATAGCATGCTCCTTGGAACATGAGGACTCACCAACTCTCATACTAAGCAGATCAGATCTATACTAATTCTGAATGTGAGATGGAGTATGAAAACATATAATATGAAATAATATAGGCAAAACTATGTAGTCAAACTATCGAATATGCTGAGTATGGAGAATATGCAATGTATAATATGATATATGATAATGAAATAACCAAGATAAAATATAAAAATATTTCTCAAAACATCTTTTTAAAAATGATATATGGTCAATGCAATAATCGTAAGAAAATTATAATCATAACATAAAATAAATGAGAGATACCGTTAATGACATAAACCATGTGAGCTATAATATAGAGTTTGATGTCTTGCTCCCACACCAAATAAAGATTTTCCTACTTTTCATGGTAAGGACCATGAACATGAGCTATTGTAAATCTACTAAACTTAAGCTGATTGTCCAATCGGGACATCCTATGGTGGCATGTAGTTATGGGACAAGGGAATTGATTTTAAAGAACTCCGCCTCTATTAATGAGTTAGTATTCATTCCAAAGTCCACTCACTGCGAAGTAAACTCTCAACGGAATAACATACATAAGCATATCATAGTCTTTGAAATGGTAAAAATCTAGAAATACCAAGTTCATCATAAAATAGTTAAGTCATAAGAATAGCTCATTTCAACATATCATGATTCATATCATAATCAAATCATAAGAGATACTTAATCAAAAGAACCTAGTTCATGATAAGCCTTTCATAGAAAAATCACACTTCCATCGGAAGTGGCTGAATCATAGAAATTTTTATAATGGCAATACTTCAATCCTGAAGCAACCTTGTTTTCATAAAAAAATATTTTAATACTTCATTCAAAAGCATCCTTAAATCATAGTTTCTTCAATTTATGATGCATGCTTAATGTCTCAAAACTTGATTTCAAAATCAACATATTCATATAGTATAGGTTCATTTAATAATCTTTGACAACATGTAATTAAGATCAAATCATGGATAGTAAGATCAATAGAAATAAATAAAATAATAATTAATTGAACCGATAGCATAATCATAGAAATCGTAGATTTTTGAATGAAATCAAAAAGAGAATTTGAAGGTTCTTTGGGACTCCATGGATGAAAAGGGATCCATGGATGAGATTTCCACATACTTTGATGATTCTTAGTTTTCACATTTGAAGAGGAGACTTGTTGTCACGACCCGACCTAGGGCCTAGTCGTAACACGGCGATCGAAACCCCGAAGGGGCTCCAACCAATCCTCTTGTACATATCATAAGCATACATAAGATAAAGTAAAAGAGGAAACATCATAAGAGAGTCTAAACCATGAATAATAAATGAAGAATGTCACATTACAATATAGACTCGAAACATTTGTCCAACTAGATGCCTTTACTCCTGATCATGGGCGGGGGCTAAGACATGTTCCTAGCTCACCCTCAGTATGAAACATAACACAAGTCTTTGAAAACAATAACCAACTCGATGAGTAGTCCCCGATAAATGAGGAATTACCACAAACACCACTGGATAGGAAAGCTTAACTAGCCACATGGACGAATATGATCTTCAACCTCAACCCCTACATTATGAGACAATGTAGGCAAAAAGTATGCATTAGTACCTTGGAATATACTAAGTATGAGGACATGACATGCAACATAAATCATGGGATACAATGGTCAAGGAAAACACATGATAAGATGTGATAAGTAAAGTCATGAGAAAAATCATAATGACCAAAACATTAAAAAATATAATTTAAATCATGAAATACATAAGAGATCATGCATATATGGGATAGGAACCATAACCGATAGTAAGACCATGCGAGTTATAACATGGAATCCCATTGTCTCCCCATACGATGAAGAAAAAAGAGAATCTATTTGCCAAGGTAGACTCTACCCCGCTAGGCTAGTCATACATATGCTATAGGTGGATCTAATAGGTAAGTCATGAAGGAAACCTACGGTGACACATAGTTTAAGAGACATGAGGTTGCTAGTAGGTCTTTTGGTAGGGCCCCCACCTCAAGTTTACTCGGTGGTAAGTCAAATCTCATGGGATGCATACATAGCATAGAAATTATAATTTTATATATCATAATCATGATCATAGGTTTGAAATCATAGAGTAGCTCATTTTCATACCATACTTATAATATGAGAATTGTCCTTTCATCATTACAATCATATTTGCATAATTCATATAGTTAGGTCCTAGGTCACCAAATAGGGACCTAAGTCACCTTACTTCATAACTTGTATGAAATTCATATCTTGAACTTAGAGTAAAACTCAAATGCATAACCAATTGACTTAGAAATCATGAAATTTACTTGGAAACATGCATGATCACATACTTTTTATCAGCCCATACATAATTCATAAATATGATATCATTAGGAAGTATAATTGAAAATACCCATAATTTACATCATGAACCCTACAGATCAATGGAAGATAATTCATGGAAAAATTATTCAATTCAATGCAATAACCATCAATTTATATCAAAACAGACTCATATTCATAATTTGAATCATAATTCATGCAATTGGACTAGAGATCATAATACCCATAAAATACCATACTTTGATATGATTGAAAACTTGAGAAATTTATTAGGCTTCATGGATGAAAGAATTCATGAATCAATACCCACATAGCTTATGTGAGAAAACCAAATAATTTAGAAGAACTTGAGAGTTTTGAGTTAATTTACTTGAAGTCTTCAATGGAGTTTTTGAGAATCTTCTGAAGAGAGAGAAATATTTGAGTAGGTGAATTGTAGAAGAATGAATAGAATTAGAGGTTTAGGTAAATTTATAGAGCTAAATTAGGTCCTAAAAATATCTAGGTTCATTAATAACAACTAGGGAAAAGTCTAAAGTGCCCTTACTAAAAAACTAAATTTGGACAAAAACCTTCACCCAGGTCCACAAGGTAGAGGTGTTGCCCGATAGGAAAATTTTGATGGAATGAGATATTTGCCAAATTGTTACTCAAAAAAATTTTCACTGAATGGGAGCAAGTCGACTTGCCCCTGACTTTATTGTTTTATGCAGTTTCTTTGAAATATCTATCTTTTGATATACAGGTCGTAGAAATCCACTGAGACCCCTGTTCTCGCAGTGTTTGACCCCTGATCGATATTTCAGACTCAAATTTACTAAAAAGATTATGGATAATGCATTACATGAGCGGCCTATTCCTAAGGCATACTAAAGGCGCTTGTGAGAATTTTGAGGAATGTTACAATATCTCCCCCTTAGAAACATTCGTCCTCGAATGAGATTCAACTAATATAGGAAGGACATGGAAAAAGGACTAGCAACCCAACATTAATATGAAGACACTTTGAAAAAAATGCATAGAACATATAAACTTCATACTTCACATAAGACATAGTCCTTGAGAAAAAGAATTATTTTTTCGTGAATCGTGCATGCGTATGAATGACATATGGAACTAAAACGTAGGAGTTTAATCCATTTGTTCATGAACAACGTAGTACCTTTAGGCTTGAGTAGAAGAAAAAAGACACGGATAATGCTTCATCATGTCTGATTCTACTTCTACTCTCTACTTGTTGATTACTCCATAACACCTTGACAGATGCAACATCTTTATTTCTTAACCTCATCACTTGCCGGTCTAAAATCTCAATCGAGATCTCCTCATAAGTCAAATTCTCCTCAATACTCACATTCTCCATTGACACAATAGAATTTGGATCACCCACAAACTTTCTCAACATTGACATATGAAATACCGGATGAACTAAAGCCAACTCAAGTCGCAAGTCTAACCCGTATGCTACTTTGCCAATGCACTTTAATATTCTATAGTGTCCTATATATCTAGGACTCAACTTCCCTTTCTTACCAAACCGCATTGCCCCTTTCATTGGTGAAATTTTTAAATACACCATATCATCCACATCAAATTCAAGCTTTCTCCTCCTAGTGTTCGAATAGGAGTTTTGGTGACTTTGAGCCATTTCAATCTTTCTCTTATGAGCCTTACTTTCTCCATTGCATCAACTACCAAATCTAGACCAATCAATGCCATCTAACATCTTCAAACCACCTCATCGGAGACCTATATCTTCTCCCATACAAAGCTTTAAAAGGAGCCATTTTAATACTAGAGTGATAACTATTATTGTAGACAAACTCAATCAATGGAAAATGCTCATCCCAACTCTTTTTAAGATCAATCACACATGCCCTTAACATATCCTCTAAGGTTTGAATTATTCTTTCGTCATGTCCATCAGTTTGAGGATGGAAAGGGGTACTTAGCTTGACTCTAGTACTAAGACCTTTATGAAATGACTTCCAAATATGTGAAATGAATTGGGTACCTCTATCCAATAGAATCAACAAAGGAATACCATAAAGTTTCACAATTTCTCCAATATACAACTTAGCATAATCTTCGGCACCATAATATGTCTTGACTGGTAGAAAATATGTCGATTTGGTCAACCAGTCCACAATGACCCAAATAGAGGCAAACCCGTGACAAAGTCTATATTCACATCTTCCCACTTCCAAGTAGGAATTTTGATCTCTTGAGCTAGACCTCCCAGCCTTTGATGTTTAACTTTCACTTATTGATAATTAGGATACTTAGAAACGAACTCCGCTATGTCCTTCTCCATGCTATTCAACTAATACACATTCCTCAAATCACAATACATCTTGGTGGATCCCGGATGAATTGATTATCGAGAACTATGGGCCTCATTCAATATCAACTCTCTTAATCCATCAACATTTGGAATACATAGACAACCTTGGTAACTTAGTACCCCATCTACCTCTAGGGAGAAAACCTCAATGGCTTTTTCGGCAACCGACTTCTTCAATTTAATGAAAATTGAATCATTATCTTATTTGGCCTTGACATCTACTGCTAGAGATGATTCTAAACTATTATGTATAAGGACACCTCCATCATTTGAATCAACTAAAAACACACCTAAATATGCCAATCAATGAGTATATTTAACCAATTCCCTCTTGCCTTCCTCAACATGTGCAACACTATTCATAGATAACTGACTAAGAGCATCAGCTACAATATTTGCCTAACTCGAATGGTATAATACACTCATGTCATAGTCTTTTATGAGTTCAAGTCAGCTCATTTGCCTAAGGTTAAAGTCCATTTGGCTAAATAAATATTCTGAGCTTTTGTGGTTGATAACCACATTAAACATGCACCCCATAAAGATAATAGTGCCAAATTTTCAAAGCAAACACAACTGCCAAAAGTTCAAGATCATAGGTTGGATAGCTCCTTTCATGTAATTTAAGTTGCCTATTGGCATAGGCTATAACCTTAGCATATTGTATAAAGATAAACCGCCTACATGTGTGTCTAAGTCAGTGTTGACAGTCGCCTTCATTGAGTTAGGTTAGTGCAACCCAGGACAACATGTGAAGCATCACAATAAATAACCCATTCGAACTTTCGGGCAATGTCAAAATAAGAGCCGATGTGAGACAATCCTTCAATATGCAAAAAATCTTCTCACATTCATCCGACCATTGAAATTTTGCCTTCTTTTGTGTTAACTTAGTTAAAGGCGAAAACACAACAAAAATAACCCAGTGAAATCCCACAACATGGGGTCTGAGGAGGGTAAAGTGTACGTAGACCTTACTCCTACCAAGTTAGGACAACTATTTCCGAGAGACCCTCAGCTCAAAAGAAGCATAAAAAGAGGTTAGATAAGGCTAAAAAGGTCAAAGTAACATGGGAAAGCAAATAACGAATAAAACAAATAATGAAAGTGACACAGATTAAATAAAGTAATCAGAGTACAGAAAGAAATAGAGAGATAATAACAGAAGTCAGTTGCCTCCTCCTACTTTTGCTATTTTCTCACTAACTTCCCCCCTTTAGAGGGTACTCGTACTTTCATTTGTTGGTGCTTTTAGGCATTCTAACTTCAACTAGGCAGTGCTAGTATTCTGATGATAACTATTCCAGGTTTTCTCGAAGTAGTGGCTTTGTCCCAACCTATATCCTTTGCTTCTTGGGGCGAATAGAAGTTGCGTCATTTGTTCCTTAAGTTTTCCATCCTCGTCCCTTAAGGGTTCCACTATTTTTAGGGCGACGTTGCGTACATGCGTTATCATTTTTTTTGTATCTTAAGCTCCATACTTTTACTGCGTTCTCAACACAGGCCTTTAACTTAGTTAGCCTCTACCAAGGGAGCCTTATTAGCGGTCTCATTGTATCCCTGTATACTCATGTCACACTGTTTAATTCCTACTTATATATCGATATCCCTCTTTTAGTTCATATTCATATTCAGTTCCTGACATCTCTTTGAGGTGCTTCTGTTAGAAGCTCTTTCCCCAATTAGTCGGTGGAGAACTATAAAATGTTATCGTAAACCATTTTCCAACCATTATTGAAAGAAACCAAAATCTCTTAAACATCACAGTACTTCTGTTAATACTTAACCTACCTGGTCCCCTTCTGAGTTTATCCTCGAGTTATGAACAACTCATCTAATTTACAATAGGAGTCAAGGGTTTTGTATTTTCAAAGATGAGTAAAGCTCAATTATTGGACATCTTACCTTTCAACCCGAGCTTCTCTTTTTTACAGCATATTTACAGCTGGAGATACTGTGGTCTGAACTTTACTACTTAAATAAGCTTTTGTTCCTCCAAAATAAATTTCTTCAAGTGAAAAGGGTGCCCCTTATCTGCGACCTGAACGATACCTCTTACATCTTTGGTTAAACACAATAGGGGTACTTGGTATCAATTTGTCAAACATCTCAAAATTCTATGCTTCATTTCTTTTTCCCCATTCTGGGAAAAATTCGGCAGAGTTTCCTCTACGCTTGTTACTATCCCGTAACCTGCACGCAGAAAATGCCAAAAATATCTCACAGGGCCAACACACACACACACACATATATATATATATATATATATATATATATTCATCATATAGGGCCACACAGGGCTTTCAATATCATCTCATATCACAGCCACACAGGGCTTTCAATATCGTCTCATATCACAGCCATACAGGGCTTTCAATGTAAATACTAACATAAAAATACTGGACTTACCTCGTATGTCCAACTTCAAACTACATCTGTTGCACTTCCTATCTACTTTCCTTTCAGGTTTCAACTTTATATTTCAATACCTTACCCGACGGATATCTTCCATGGGTTTACTTTACTTACATGTATGCTTCATAACTTTCCATGTCGTCAATTACTTCCTTCTGTTAGTGTCGTCCTTCTTTTAAGATCCAAGGTAAGTATAAGGAATTTTTCTATGACTCAGATCTAAAGCATGATCTCAGATGTAGAAGAAAAGTAACATCCTAAATGTCCTATAGCTTCCTATTTATAGATGTGGTGCACAACACATCTATAACCAAGACTCTACTAGACACGGTCTACAGACACTCTAAGGATGAACTACTCTGATACCACTTCTGTCACGACCCAACTCTGTAGGCCGCGACTGGGGTCCGACATGGACCCTTCGAACACATATCTATTACTTATGGTCACATTGAATCATAAATAAGACAATATCATATAACAGAGCCCTACTGGGCGATAATATTTTCATAAACCTGTAGCCCTTTTCGTTTGTATCACAACATGATAGGGGACGCAAGCCGACAGGGCTGCCATAACATAATCACATATATCATATATCATGTAGACCCAGTTGAATCAAACTGACATACCCAACCCACATATACATGTCTGCAAACCTCTACAAATAATAATGACAACATATGGAAGGACACGGCCCCGCCGTACCCCAAATGGACAAAACAATATTATACATTAGTTGACAGTATCAAAAACTAGGCCCTGATATAATAGAGCCTCTTGCAGCTGAGCTGCATGGAATCTTAAGCTGACGGACTCCCAAAACTTGTATTTGTACCAGCAGGCATAAATGCAGCCCCCCCCGAGGAAGGAGGTCAGTATGACATATGTACTGAGTATGTGAAACATAACATAGTACAACTGGAGGTATATCCAAAATAGACAAGCAAGGGAACCAATTATTAAATCAGAAACATGTACCAGTACTCTGTGAATCACAAAAACATGCATGCTCAAATTTTCAATATAGCCGGCCCCATCAGGGGTCTGGTGAATCATATATGTAGTATCAGTATCAGGCTCCATTCCATCGCCACCTTATTACAACACATCATTATCATATATATACATACGTACCCGACCCTCTAGTGAAGGGCTCGGTGGACAATGCAATGAATTGCATAAATCTAATAACCAGCCCTGGACTCGGAGAAGAAGTGTTACAGTATACACGAGTAGAGTAGTGAGAAACAAAACACAGTTTAAATCATTATCTGAGACTCAATGAAGTCATCAAGTGAACCTTCACCTGGGGATCAGGGTAGAAGGTATCTGACGTATATTTTCTAACTGTCACTAAGGACTATGTAAACAGGAGTTTTTAGAAATCTTAGACGTATACCAATGTGAAATATCTTATACCAGTCCGAGCATTGGTTATATATCAGAGCCTTTTTTTTTACAAACAAGAGCTTAGTCGAATCAATTGTTATACAGTCATATAGAAGACTCAAAGATAGCAGCTTACTACTTTAAAGTTTAACATTCAAAAGTGAGTGAGGGTCCTGAAGTCATATTCAGAACCTGGGAATGGAATTACCCCCAAAGCGCATATCATATCCTTCTTACATCTAAGACATGCCAAAAGATAAAAGATAGGCTTTACATTCCTATACCAAAAACATACCAAGAGAAGCTTCACATACCTCTTGTGAGTTACTCTTTATCCCATTCGCCTCGTCGTGCTTTGAATCTATTTAATATGAAAGTAATACGAATATCAACCACTCTTAGCTTTCCAGCATCTTAGGTTGCACCTTAGCATTCCTGGAATCTATTTCCTTTCCCATCTCTTCGACTAGTTCTTTAATTAGGTAAGGCGTTAATGAAAATTGGGCAGCAGCTCCCCTATAATGTGCCCTATCCAAATTTCCAATCACACATTTAATAACTACAGCCAACCAACAAAAACAACATGCAACATATATAACAGCATTTCACACCAACCTTACACAATACAAACCCCAAACAACTCACTCAAAACTATCAAAACGGGAATTCTGAACAACTTACTATTTTACCTTGTCGCTTCGTTTCAAAGGGGTAATTGAGGGAAACATGATTTACGTCCTTCATTAAAGTTATAAAAATGTGTATTAGGTTCTCCCCTATATCAATTCTGTACAAAATGATATGCCCAAAACACCAACAACAGTCCGTGTAAGATTTCCAAACCAAAACAAATCAGGGCAGTAACTCCTCTACACTTCATCACCCTTTTTTGAGAAGCTAAATGAAAAATTGGATTTTAAAGTCTAAATTAAAGTTATAGACCTATGAAATACCTTTCCAAAAATATTGAATCACCCAAAACAAAGCTGTACACAAGAAGTTATGCCAATAGTACTAACAATTGTCCCCTCCAAAAATGGGTTTGTTAACTAGTTTTTAACGGTTTTCCCTCTTTGTTCTTTCAACTTTCTCTCAAGTTCCAAGCTGAAGAATTAATTTCATAGACATCGTAAGAGACATATATACACCTCCACGTACTTAAGTAACACCGTATATAATTAATTCATGGAGGAAAGTTGGAAAACGTACCTCAAAGTCTTCAAACCATGGCTGCCTCTTCCTCTCACATTTTCTCTCTATGTTTTGGCTGATTTTGGATAATGAACAAGTGAATAGTCACATAGTACATATATATGAGGTGACACGTGTCAGCCCCTAAGGGTGACATGTGTCAAGCCCTTATTGGGCCACCTCAACCATGCGGCCAATGGGGTACTTTCACGTGGCAGTGGGGTCCACCTCCCCCAAGCAGATGGGTCACCTTCTTGACCCCAAGAAGGTGGGTCACCTGCCTGCTTGAGGTGCTGCCATGTGTCACCTTTCTAGGCTGCCACGTGTCACTTTTTTTTCTCCCTCGTGGGTTCATCATCTCATCTTATTTTAAGAACCAGTGTAATCCTTGCTACGTAGGCTTGGTATGTCCTCCAGTAGATCAAGTATATAAGACTTTTACATTAATAACTTACGTAGGTAAATTGAGTCCTACGACTCCTTACTTGGCCTCCAATTCCCTCCGGATTCTTATGACTCCATTTCCAACCTTCTCTATTGTGGGGTATCACATTCTCCCTTCCTTAGAGTCGCTAGATAGTGTCGTAGCGTATCAGGCTCATATGATAATGTCTAAGGAACTTATGAGACATTTCAAGTTTTAAAAGTGTGGGGTGTAACATATGGTTTCCATATACATGCATTTAATTACCCTAATAGGCATTAACCCACGTGAGTCCTTTAATGTCTAACAAGGTTGAGGGGATAGACATAAGCTAAGATCTACTAGAGTATCAAAAATAGAACAAGGCACAATACTGTTCAATTGTTTATTGAACACTAGTGATTGCATTTGAAACAAAGTTAAATGTTACTTGAATAATATAAACTGTTTATAGAAAAGAGTTTCTAGTCAGGGTATTACTCATGTGACGGATAAAAAATGTTATAGAGAAATTATTATATAGACCTAGTGGTCGGTGGAAACCATGCTATGAGAAGTAATGTTAGTATCACTATGAATTTAGATTCCCTTTATACATTGCTAAAAAAGTTAGTAGAGCAATTTAAAGATCCTTCTAATAGAGGATGCGATTGTGTTGAGCCAGGATGATGCTCAGGAAAACAACTATATTATCATAGCAAAAAGGAGGCAATGTGTGTATAAACATGCTCAGATTATCGGTAGTGGACTAAAGATGTCAAAAGACACGAGTATCATTTGTTCATTTGATTTAGCCTTGTTATACTTATCTAATATGCGCCTTCTAATCCCATTCGATTACATTTTGGATACCAATAAAGTTCATTTGATTTCTTCCATAAGAAAGGGATGTCTTGATACCTATGTTTACTATATATATATTTATCACTGCTTGCTACTCCAAGAAGATTAAGGGAACAGAGGCCGGATCGCAGGACTTTAGTTGTTAAGCCAAAAATGGCTTATAATTTTTTTTTGATGTCCCAAAACGGTCATAATATGACTCCATAAGTACTCAATATATGGGAAAGTACTTGTTATAGTATCTTCAAATACTTCATTTGTTCATCAGAATCTACAAGAGTTACAAGACATTGAGCTTAGTAAAGTATCGCTAGGGATGACAAAATCAAACCCAATATGTCCAACCTAATCCAACCTGTTTTAAGTTTAGATTGTTTATTGGCGTGCCCATTCATTAGCTCAACTCATTTCAACCTATTAAAATTTGGGTTGATATGTAACTCAAATTGGCTCATGAGAAATCTTTTTAAAATACTTTTTAAAAAATATTTTTTTCAATTAGATATGTTATAAATATTCATAATAAAGAAAAAATAATTTTATTAGGTACTAAAATAGTTTAAAAGAACAAATAAAATAATTAATCTTAGTAAAAAATTGATTGGATTGAGTCTTGACCCGTTATATAATCCATTACCTAACCCATTTTGACCCAACCCATTTTGACCCAAACTAATTTGGGTTGGGTTGAGTCTTGAACCAATTATTGTCTATAACTCATTATGACCCACCCAAACTTGAACCAACCCGCCGAATTGTCACCCTAAGTATCACAATAGAGAGATAAAGGCAGAATTGACTGAGATCGTATGAGAAGAGTTTTTGAAGCTAAAAGATAAGTCAATTTTAGAGACTTGAAAGAGAAATAGAGAAGTATGGATAGAAGAATCCTTCGCATAATTTGACATTAGAATGACTTTGCTCATACTTTGATAGTGATTGGATGATGTTATAGAATGCCATCAATATACAAAGGCATTCATTATTCACATGATTAAGTTAATATAGTTCATATGATATAGTTTACTTGTGTATAGGATTATACACGTTACATAATTCACTTGCTTACATGTTCATTGTTCTGTAGTTCACTTGCTAAAGGTAAGGTTGACTTCAACTCCTATTTTGACTATGTCTATAGGATTTGGAAATTATGTGGTGTATTGTGATACTTCTAAGATTGGGTTGAATTGTGTGTTGATGCAAGAGGATAGAGTAATTGCCTATGTTTTAAGTTAGTTGAAGAAGCATGAGAAATTATCCGACTTATGATTTGGAGTTAACTGCTATAGTGTTTGCGCTAAATATATGACACCACTATTTTTATAGTGAGCATTGTGATGTATTCACTGATCACAAGAGCTTTCAATATATTTTCAAGCAGCATAGTTGAATACTAGACAAAGGACATTGTAAGAGATGTTGAATGATGATAACTTTAATATTTTGTATCATTCTAGTAAGACAATGTTGTTGATCATGCCTTGAGTTGTAAATCTATTAGAACTTTAATGTATCTCCAACCTCATAAAATATCATTCGGTAGAGAGTGTAACACCACGTGTGTTTAGGGTTGTCATATGTCTTGTATTGAGTGATTTTGAGCCTAGTTTGGGTATTTTTGGAGTGCTTGATGAGATGTGTCATAGGTTGATTGAGTGTTTATGTCACACCCCAAGACTACACCCTAGACGTGGCCGATAGGTTGGCCTAGGTAACTCACTCAGTGAAAGACTTAACTCGAACAAAAAGTAACATAAATTGGCCATTTAAAATTGTCTCATCAATCTTAATTAATAACTTAAAGTACTCATAGAAACAACATAAGTTCAAATTTTAAATAGACTCTGAATGACTCAACATGACTCTACTCTACTCAGTCTATGAAGCCTCTACTAACTACTAAGAAGGTATCGAAACAAACCCACAACTACCTCAATGAAATAGGAAAATGACATAAGACTGATAATGAATGAACTCCTCTGAATGTAAAGAGGTATCGCCAAAAAGCTCAAAAAGGTGGATCCTCAACCGTGCGCCTGTTGATGATCTCTAACACATTTATCTGCAACATAAAATGATGCAGGTCAAATTACATCAGTATATGAAATGCACGAGTTTGTAAAATGGCAAAAAGGAACTTACATCAGATACTCAACTCATGAACTCAACTCGGAATGTAACTCAACTCAGTAATGTAAGCAATGTAATAAAATAGTGCTTTATAAGATATGCAATAATATATATAACTTAGTAAAATAAAATATAGTATTTTTACTTTATTAGATGAGTTTCTCTAACCGACAACAATCACTTATGAGGTAGTGATGATACAACTAAGTAATGTCGGTCCACATCCGTCCAATACTTTGCTAGGGTAAAGGACGTCACATCATCTCTAGATCCATATAAAAAGTCCTCTATTGGGACTATAAGGAGTCGCTTGAATGAACGGAAACACTGGATACATAGTTTATGTAGATTGAGTTATCTAAACTCTTATCCAAGTCGATGCTCAATACTACTCCCAAAACAACATTATGCTCATATACATCAAGTGAGTGAACTACTCAAAATACATCCCATCTAGTCTCATTGGACTTTTACATCAGTTTACATCAATCTTTTTAATTCGTCATCTCTTCTTTTAAATATAGACATGTCTCATCTCAATCATGCATTTGAAAAGATCCATCAACTTCTCAAATTTTACATTTAAAATATATAAAACTCATGTTAGAAAATAGATGTCAATAAACTCCTTCAAACTCAACATCGTGCTTATTTAAACAATCACAATAGTCCTTCTTTAATATCAATAATGCATCAGATATTTAATGCAACCCTCAATTTGGGTTCATGTGAATGCAAGAATAAATCCATGACCTCAAACTTTGACTCATCAAGTATAATATAATATTCATACTAGAACTGAATAATGACGTAAGTAAATACCTCAAGAATTCACATTTATGGAATTAGAAACTCAAACTCATAGATCAATTAGCTCTATGAACATGTAGGGCATGAGAAAAAACTTAGTTCAATATTGTGATAACCTTACATAGCTGAAACGAAGATTATCTAGTTGAAAATTGAAGACCTTGCTTGAAAATCTTGAATCCTACCTCTTCTTCTTCACTTCAATCCTTTCTATCAAAGTTCTAATTGTTAATAACAGAAAAAAAACCTTGAGTACTGATAAGAGACTAATTTTAGTCCCAAAATGGGATGGGTTGGGTTGAGTTTGCAAAAAGTAGGAAAAGAACAAACTAACCTTTATTAAACTCGAGTCTGGGTCGGTACGGGTGCCTTCCTACGGACTGCAAAAGGTGACTTGTAAGATCCTTAATCCAAAATGGGGAATTCTATAAATCCTCACATAGGTCTAATACCGCCCTTCTATAGGTCATAGACCCTTCGATGAGTCATTCTGCTAATTTGTAGGAATGGTTCTAGGGACCTTTTAGAGAGTGGCATCCACGAATCATTTCCTACGGCTCATCTAAGGTCTTACAGGCCATCATTTTGGGTCGTAGGAGTGGTCCTTGACCATTGTATTTTTGGATAACTTTCAAGGGGTCCTACGACCACCTCTTATGATTTGTAGAATGATTAAGGACCATCCTAGCAAGTCGTCCTACCTACCAATGTTTCCAAGGTTTTTGAACTTCACCTACGATCCTTCCTGCGGGTCATAACTCTTCATACGGGTCATAAATATGGCTTATAGGAACTTATATTTCTTTCTAAAATTTGACTAAGTGTCTAGGGGCCTAAGAACCTATCATATGGTTCATAGGACCTTCTATAGGACGTAGAGTGGCTCGTTGCCCACTAGTAGTCTATCCTTCTCTCCTTTCTCTCTGGGTTTCTCTTGGTTTTCAGACTTGGTCTAGGTTAGAATAATACGGGGTGTTACAGTGTAGACCAGAAAGGATGAGGGCTTCCTGTAGGTATAGTACATAAATATGGAACCACAAGGCTGGTCACTTTTCCATGGACTTTTAATCACGAAGCAGGTTACCTTGCTTTGAGCCTTGCTATAAGGCAATGTGTTTCAATTCTTGCATTGCATTCATGCCTCGTGTAAATTATTAGATTGTTCATCATTCTAGGAAGAATGATTCCAAGGAGGAGATATTATAACACCCTAAAAATCCTAACTTACATCGGTCCAGAAAAGTGGAGGATAAAGTTAGCAATTCTATGAAATCAGTGAACCACGAGCAACACCTATGGACTATAGATAGAAATACGGGTTGTAAGTAGGGCTCATAGTTCACACCAGACTTAGAATATTTATGTTATCTCTCAACTTTTTAATGGACAACTTTTACGGCACATAGAAGTCCCTATAAACCATAGATAGTGCCCGTTGGAAAAGTACAACGACTTGGAAGTTACTTGTGTACAATATGAGTCTTTGTATGAATTATAGAAGGTTCTACGGTCTGTAAAAGGTCCCCGTAGACTCAACTTAAGTGAACTCCCATTGTACTTCTACAAATCTACTCCAACAACTCTTATAAGGTTCTACAGACTGTAGAAGGTCTTGTAGACCCAATTTCAGCGGACCTATCAAAGTACCCTTCCAATAAACTTGTAGGATGGTCTGTGTAAGACTCTATAAGTTAAAAATTCAAAACGAAGGAAAACTTTGGAGAATGGGATGGATTTGAGTTCTATAACTCAACCTACGAGTCGTAAAAACTCCTAAGAGCCGTAGGACTTATGTTGAGGATAGAAATTTAATAGATGAAGGAATGAATCCATGAGTCAAGGTTACGACTCATAAAACATAAGGCGTGTCGTAGAAACGGCTTGTCAAGAAACTTCAGAGACCTAGGTTTGCAGCTTTTCATACCCTATAGAATGACTTGAGTCGATAACTTGTTATCAAGTCAATGACTTTTAAGAAGGAGTCATAGAGAAACTTCAGAGACTCAGTTCTCCGGGTTTTCTCATACACTGCAGATGACCCTTTCTTAGGAGCCGTGGACTGGCCTACGATTCGTAAGAACCAGTCATAAGGTCAGTTCTGGCAAATTTTAAAAAGGAAATTTGTCCTTTCCTACATTTTATTAGTAAAGTGTGGTCGGTACTTATGCAGGGTCGGGTTAATTGAGTTTTGTGGGTAAGCAACTTTTGGGAAAAAATCTACCCTATCGAATGACACTAAGTCTGCCCAAACCTCTTATTTCTCATATTAACTCTCCTACACAAAACCTTTCCTCTAAAGATTTCTCTTAAGGCTTCATCCATCCCTAAGCTAATTTCTAGGTTTCCTTAAGACCAAGTTATCCTTTCAATGTCAGGTCAACCTCACCAAGGTATGTGGGTCTTTATCCATGTGTTCTTTCACCTATGGAGCCCAAAACCCCTTTCAAACTAAGTCTTTGATTTCAAGTAAGAATTTTTTATGGGTTGCCCTAATTTATGTTAATATGCATGAATTATGATATAATAATTAATTATTGGTCTATTTTGATGCAATGTGATTTCAAATGTATGGATGGATTAATTACAAGTATTTTCTCTACTTAGTTCCTCAATGGTTCTTCGGATTTATGGTGGTTTGTTTAAAGCATGATTTTGAATTGATGGACTACATGGTATTTATGTATGATTTTAAATACGTACATGTTGGAAAGTTAATTTGGCATGAACCCACCTAGTTTCACTTTCTTCTCATGAAAGTATGATTTTAAAGTTACAGACTCCAGTTAAATATTTATGAAAGTCAATGTTTATGGTTATTAGAGTGTTTGAATGAAAGAATGAATGTTGGTGTGGGGCCTTCTCACCCAAAGTAATGGATTCTTTATGTGAATGGACAATTCTTGCATATTTGAATCACTAAAGGTTGTAAGGAGCTATTCTATCGAATGATGATTTGATGTCTCAAACTATATGTACATTTATGTTTCTATGATATACTATTCTATGGGATTTGACTTAATACTGAATGGGGCATGATGTGGGGTTCGGTAAGGGAATCCTAGTAGCAACCTCTTATTTCATTAACTATGGGCCAACATAGGAGCCCTTGAAGGCTAGGCTAGTAGATCCACAAATGGCCATTAAATATTAAAGAAATAAATATTGACAGAGTTCTACCTTGGCAAGTAGCCTCCCCTTCCAGTGTAAGGGATTACAATTGATTCCATGTTATAGCTCACGTTTCCTTACTGTCGGTTATAGTCATCTTCCCACAAAAAAATGTTTCAAATGCTATTTTACTTGATTTCTCATGCATGCACTCACTTATGTATTTTATCTTATGAATGTCTTAATATTTCCACCATGTTGCATGCCTACATACTTATGACATTCAAAGTACTAACGCATACTTTTGTCTACAAGTTATCACCATATAGGGATCGAAGCTCCTCCTCATTCTCCTGCATATGGCTACTTAGGATCATTAAAGGCTCTATTTGGGGTGAGTTCCCATATTTTGGGAACAACATTCCATTTCCTCTCTATATTATGTTATGTAAGGACTGTTTGTGTATTCTTCGTGATATTTTGCTTCCATTTTGATTGAGGGTGAGTTAAGGACTTGTCTTAGCCCCCTCCATGTCTACAAATAGAGGTATTGTTAGACATATGTAAGCTGAAGTTTGACTATGATGGTACTTATTATGATGTTCCCCTTAGCCACTATTTCCCTTGTTTTTTGATTGTTTATTTATTATCATTATGTATGAAAGGCTAAATGAATGATAAGAGGCTTGAGTGAGGTACCTTAGGGTTTCTCATTCGCCGTGTTATGTCTAGACCTTAGGCTTGGGTCATGACAGTCTATAAGGAGGTCCCCAACCCATTAAAGAATCTATAGGCCCATACCACAGAAACCCCCAGTTTCCATTAAGCTTCTACGATAGTGTTTCTACGGCCTCTAGAAGCTTCTACGAACCGTAGATGACCCCTCGTAGGAAACTTTGGCAGTTGTAAATGAAGGGTATTTGGGTCTTTTCCTAACCATTTTTCACAATCCAAATTAAGTACTAGATGTCACACGGTGATTAGGATTCCCGAAGAAACCCCAAAAAAGACTCTTAGCATATTATAAGTATACATAAGGTAACAAATAAGCGAAAACTTATAGAAAGTCCAAGAAACCTAGCATAGCTAGAATAAAGTAAGATGACATAGAATCTATACATATATATCTAACATGCCTCTATATGACTACATATGTGGGAATTAAGACATGTACCTAGCTCACCCTCAAAAGAAAGACAATGACAAAACATAAAATAGTCCCAATACATCATCATAGTCTAGAAGTGATGATAGGAGGAAAGATAGACTTGGTTTTCCCTCAGGACTGGGAAATCACAACACTAATCTTCAATAGATCACCTCCTAGCCATGGGAAGAGGATGGATTATCCATCCCTATATTGTGATATAATGTAGGTAATGAAGTATGTTTTAGTATATTTGAATGTACTAAATATGTAGGCAATGCATAATAAAACTATGTTGTGCAAGTGATAGGATTGGTCATTGAAACATCATAAGGACCATACATATATGGGATATTAACCTAGAATCTGATGTAACTCCCATACAGAGAAGAGAGAGGCTACTACCAAGGTAAACTCCACATCATAAACATACATAAGATATATGTGGATCCAATAACTAAACCATAAAGGTACCTATAGTGGTATGTAGTTTTGTAACTAAGGATTGCTACTAGGGTTCCCTCGTGGATATCTCGATGCTAATTTAATCTGAATGGAATACATAAAATATAGTAATTAGAAAAGGTAAATCACCCAATCCAACATAATAAAAATACATCAGAAAAATAGCTCGTTGAAAACCATGATCAAAACTTGAACTTGTGGATACCTACTTGAATTATAATACATAACTTTCAAAAATTGTTCATAAATCCTTTATCATAAATTCATGGTTTAAAACTTGAATTTCAAATCATAAATCTTGGGTCCTTGCAAAACATATTGAAAATATGTAATTGAATTGAAATCATGAATGAATATATCATTATAATAGAACAAAAGCATAATTGAATTGACCCAATGCAAATTTATCAATAACCCTAGGATCATTGAGCTAGAATTGGTAGAAAAATGGAGAAATCTTTGGAACTCCATGAATGAAAAGAATCAATGGATAAATTTCCAACATACCTTGGAGAATTCTAACCTTGAAATTGAAAGAGGAGACTTGAAGCTTGAATAGTGCTTATTTACTTTGAGATGAATCGTTTGGAGAAGAAGACTTGAATTCTAGCGAAATTTGTTTTTGTTTCAATGACTTGGGAGTGAATGAGGGGAATTCAAAGGGTTTGGGTAGTTATAGTTCTTATAAATTGGTCCAAAACATCGTATTCTAGGAATTGATTGGGTAAGAAAATATTGAAATAACCTTAAAAATTAACTGACAAAGTTAGGTAGGCGAGATCGATCAAGATCTCCCTTGCTGATCTACTGGCTTACTTGCCAACTTGACTTGACTTCTGGTTGAAAAATTCTCTAAATAATTTGGAGAGTTCATCCTAGCTAGCCAATCTGGTTGGTCAGTAACTATAGTGGCTTTTCTTTCACCCATACTCCCCCTTTCTCTGCCAATTTCTTTTATCATTTTAGCGAGGTTTCTCTGCTCGCCAACCTTCTTAGTGAGTCACCAACATTCCCTTGTGCTCGCCAAAAGTCTTTTCTTCCTGAATCAAAATATTATGACATTTAGGCGATATTTATCTCCTCGGCAAACAATTTTGGTGGGTCACCGAATGTGTTTCTTCTTCGCCGAATCCTTCTCCCTTATGAGAAAACTTTTCAGTAATATTAGGTGAACTCATGTGCCTCTTGGTGATACGCCGAACCCACTCGGTGAGTCACCAAGTCAATTTGGCTCAGCTTATCTTTTCTAAGTTTTTCTTTTCTAATTTCAATCTTTCGACTTTTCAATTTTCAGGGCCTCACATTTCTACCTCTATCTGAAATGATAGACAAAGGAACTCAGGAAGTTTAAATATCTCATGGGTGTACAATATGGCATATTCCTGTATCAAACTAACGGCAGCGAATCCTATCAAATATAGAGGACTAAGCTCTACATTAGCTAGCATACATCATGAATTAGAAATATCAAGTCGAATCATCCTGTTAGCTAAGGACTGGATTTCCAAAGAAAAAAGTTGTTCCACAATAGAAAGAAAGGCTAGACTACCAATACTCACTGCCCTTCAACTCAAGGTGTCTGCTACTACGTTCGTCTTACCCGATGGTAGAAAATAGAGAGGTTGTAGTCCTTCAGGAGCTCAATCTAAAGACGTTGTCTTGAGTTTAGATCCCTCTAACTCATAATATACTAAAGGCTCCTGTGATTAGTGTAGATCTTATATCGATCTCCATACAGGTAGTGCCTCCAAATATTAAGCATGTAAACTACTATCGCCGATTCCAATTCATGAGTGGGGTAGTTGCGCTCATGCAGCTTAAGCTAGATCGATACATATGCAATAACCCGACCCTACTACATCAGTACACAACCCAAACCAACGCCGGATACATTGCAATAAATGGTGAATCCCTCGCCCTCAACTGGAAGAGTCAATATATGAGCAGTGCCAAGTCCTAGCAAGTCAATTGAATTAGAGGTACTGCTATAGTAGAAAATCCCTCAATAAAGCGCCTATATTAACCTACCAATCCAACAAAGCTATGAATCTAAGACACAGAGGTGGGCCTATCCAAATCACAAATAGACTCAATCTTCTCCAGATCCACAATAATCCCATCCTTGGACACAGCGTGCTCCAAGAATACTACTCACTAAAGCCAAAACTCGCATTTTGAGAACTTGGCATAAACCCATCGATTTCTCAATGTATGATCCCTACACTCAAATGTTGATCATGATCATCCCGATTCCACAAGTATACCAAAATATCATCGATGAAAACTATAATAAATGAGTCCAACTACGACCTGAATATTCAAGTCATCAAGTCCATGAATATATTAGGGGCATAAGTTAACCCAAAAGACATCACTACAAACTCATAATGGTTATAATAAGTCCTAAATGTTGTCTTAGGGATGTCTTCTACCCTAATCCTCAACTAGTGGTAGCCAAATCTCAAATCAATCTTTGAAAATATCACGGCACCTTGAAGTTGGTCAAATAGGTCGTCAATCCTAGGCATGGGGTAATGGTTCTTCACCATCACCTTATTCAACTGCCTATAATGAATATATATCCGCATAGTACCATCCTTCTTCTTAATGAACATGACTGAGACACCCCAACGAGATATGCTAGGCCAAATAAATCCCTTATCTAAGAGATCCTGAAGCTGAACACTGATCTTCCTGAGCTCTGTGGGGGTCATATAGTATGGTTGGATTGAAATAAGATGATTAACTGGCTCTAAATCAATGGTGAAGTCAATATCATGGTCCAGAAGAAGACCATGCAGGTCGGCCAGAAACACATCTACAAACTCTCGGACTATAGGCACTAAATCAACCTTAAGGCCCTCCCTACTAACATCTCTAACATGAGACAAATATGCCAAACATATGCTAGACAATAACCTTTAAGCTCGAATAAAAGAGATAACTCCAACCAATGTGTGACTACAAGAGCCCTTCCACACCACTGTTGGAATACAAGGCATGGCTAAGGTAACGGTCTTAGCATAGCAATCCAAAACTGCATAATGATAGAATAACCAGTCCATGCCCAAAATCAAATCAAAATCCACCATATCAAGAAAAATGAGGTCAGCTCTAGTTTCTCGCCCCTGAATAGTCACCACAAAAGATCCAAAGACCTAATCCATTACTAAAGAATAACCTATCAGGGTCGAGACATGCAACATCTCAGATAAGGGCTCTGGACTCATACTTATTCGAGAGGCACAATATATAGATATAGGTGTAGCATAGATCAAATAAAGAGGATGTGGGTTGATGACATACTAGAACCGTAGGCATGATCACATCGTCTGAAGCCTCAGTCTCTACTCTAGCTGAAGCTACATAAAAGTAGGTATGGGCTCCTCTACCTCATGTATCAACTCAGCCACCAATCCTACCTCTTCGTGACCTCCTTGTGCACCCAATTTGACCACCCCTATAATCCTAGCCTTAGCGTCCATCTTTAACTAGAGGTGATAGTGTTGGTACATATTTAGCTGCCCGTAGAGCTGGAGATGCTGACCTATAGTGAGGGCATTTGCAAGACCAATGATCTAGCTCTATGTAGTCATAGAAGCCCTATGGCTGTCATCTCGCAATGGGAGGCCGATCACCTTGACTAGAAGAAACCATCTTAATACCACCTCAGCCCTGACTCAAGTCAACACTAAATCCACCCTGATAGTATTGGTCCCCCTCTGAAGTATGAAGTGAGGCCTGGAATGGGAAGACTGGACTGACCCTACTAGAATCTCTTGAGGGATTTGTCATATGACTCCCTGGGCATAAAACGGGGCCTACCCTAGCTATCCTCCTACCTAGCTCACATATCGTTGCCACTTAGGCCTTGCGCCAGAGCTTTTCAAGATTGCAGTCATAGTCCATCACATCTAGAAATAAGCAGCCTAATAAGACTAAAGATTGAGTCTTAATCTGTAATTAGAGTCTCAACCCTTTGATAAAGCACCAAACTCTCTCCTCCTCAATAGGTAAGATCATGGTAGCGTGTTGGGAGAACTCATGAAATCGGTCCTCGTACTTCGATATTATCATGGATTCCTACTCTTACCATGAAAACTTATCTTGTAGCTAATCTCTAATGCTCCTGGGGATAAACCAGGCTAAGGAAGCCTCTGAAAACTCAGCCTACAACACTAGTAGAGACTTGGTTTCTAGATACGAATGCCACAAATACAATGCAAGACCTTCTAGCTAATTAGCAATGAAGTAAACTTCTCTTTACTCCTCTAAATCCAAAGTCTACAGCCTCTTACAATAAGTAAGTAGAAACTCATAGGTATCCTCATTCACAGCCTAGAAAACCTCAGTGGTGATAGTTTAAGGAACACCCCAAGCATCTTCTACTCTCAAAGTGGCATAACTCTCTCTAAATCATCAAGTTGAGCTGCAGGTATTGCTGACTACTGAACTACTGGAACCTCTAGTGCAGGCTTACCCTGTAGTGACAGAGCAGCTAGAGCTAGAGCTTGCTGTATACCCCAATAACAGTTAATATCTAGGCGAACATCCTTTGAAGGTTCAAAGTTGTAATTGGTTCAGGTGGTGGTTGGGCTGGTTTATACTCCACCGGCTGATGGTGTAATTGAGCTACCTATTAGTCCACCTTCAGCTCTGGAGTCTGCTCTCTATTCTAGTCTAGATCTGTATCCTAGCATGACGTCGGGGTTATCCTATACCCCTAGTTGGGGACATATCACGTATGTGAGCTATTCTCTAAAAGAGTGCAGCAAGTTAGATTTCTATAAAATGATAAGACACACACTCAACGATTGTGATGCAAAAGAGTTAAGTTCATAAAGACATCATGTAGCCTCCCGAAGATAAGTCATGGACATCTCCACACCGATATGCATGACTCTACTAGATGTTAGCTCTGTATAAGTGAGACCGTCAACCTAGGGATTTGATAACAACTTGTCTCAACCCAATTTCTAAGGTCATGATGATGCCTACTATGACCCTCTAGTAGGCAACATGACCCAATTATGAGTAATTATAAGACCCTATAAGTCAGAGAGTTGGAACCAAGGAGAAAAGTATAAAAATTTTAAACCCATCAATATGGACACGTCCCTCTATAACTAGTAGAGCTTTATACAGCTCTTAAGGTTGGGTTGTAGAGTGACCCTTCAAACAAAAGTTGAAATTTCCCTAAAGAGAGGTTCTACGACCTTCTAAGATGAATCTTCCTTAAGAAGATAGGTCGTAGTAACCCCTTGTCAACCAGAGTTCAGAGGCCTTATTCAAAGTTTCCCAATGGACAATATAACGACTTGACAGGATGGCTCATAGAAGTAAGAATGGGTCATAAAGACCACCCATCACAAAACTTTAGAGATTTGAAATTTGTAGGTTTTTGGGACCTGTAGGACGAGCCCAAAAGACGGGTCATTTCATTGATGATGGGTCGTAAACCCTGTCTCTTCCCAAACTTTAGAAACTCTATTTTCAGACCCTTTCTCAGACTTACATGACCATTCATATAGATGACTTATCGTTGCCAAGACCACCCATATAATAGGGTCCATAGGGTTAATTTTCCAGAATTAATGAAGTGTAATTGTGTCTTTTCCTAAGTTTGGTTCAATGAACCTATACACTTTTATGGCCAAGTTCAATGTCTACAAATACTATTTTCTTTAAAATACCCTCTTGTTCAATTCATATTCTTAAATTCCTAAGGCAAGAACTCACAAGGTCTTTCAAGGTTTCTCTTCAATCTTCAAGCTAGGCTTTCCAGATTTCTTCAATGTTCTTTGTCATTTATTCGTGAATTCAAACAAGGTATGTGGGAATTGATTCATGGGCCCTTTTCACCTATGAAGTCCCAAAGATTTCTCAAGTTTTCATTCAAATTACAATTCATTATGAACCCTAGTTTTGATGAATTACATTGGGCTTAGTTGATTTAATTTTTAGATGTTATCAATGATCTTTATATGCATGTGTTAATATAAATTGTATGATTTCAAGTTGAATCATAGATTCCAGTGCATCAGAGTTATTTTCAAGTTATGATCATCAGTTAAAAATGATTTTTATGAGTTAAATAATTTATAAAGATAGTTTTCAATAAGGTACAACTGAGATGGTGATTTTTGAAGTTATAGTTGAGAAAATGATCAGAGTTGAGATCATTGGATGTTTTGAGATAATGATTCGAGTTAAGATCATTAGATGTTTTGAGATAGTGATTATAGTTAAGATTATTAGATGTTTAAAGATGGTGACAAGGACAATTCTCACTGAATTTATAGATTTTTATGAATTACCAAGTTAGATGAGCTATTCTTAAATGTTTTAAAGATGGATTGATAGGTAGTTACTGTCTTTTCCAACTATGTTATGAGTATGTTTTTATGAGTTTCTGTTGGGTTATTGACTAAGCATAGAGAGGACTTCTAGGTGGGGTTCGGTTGGATAACGTAGTTGGTTATCCAAGGGAATCCTAATACCAACCTAAAGTACCAAACTATTTTTCCCACGTAGGTTGCCTTCATGGCCTTGCTAGTGGATCCACATAGCCAAATTGAGTTGAGTTGATTTCCTTGAAGTATGCCTTGGGAAGGTAGCCTTCCCTATTTCGATGTAGGAGTGATCGACCTGTCTCAATGTAGCTCTCATGGTCTTAGTTGTCAATTAAATGTCTTATCCCACACAAGTTCAAGTTAAGCTTTAAGATATCAAGTTATGAGTTGAAAATTGAAGTTTTATAATATGCATTGACCAAGAATTTCTTATGTTTAAAAATTGCTTTTAAGCTATACTCATGCTCATTATTACTGGTCATGCTTGTTATGGCATATTGATTATGTTATCTTACTTTTCATGCATACCTCACATATTTTGTATATTCAAACATACTAACACATATTTTGCCTACATTGTCTTATAATGTAGGGACGAACGACACTAACGACTATCCTGCTTGTGGCTAAAATTTTCTTTAGATGTCCAAGGAGTTGGTGAGATATCATTCTATTAAGGATAAGGCTTTATTTCATGCTTCTATTTCTTAGATATTTCTTCTATTGCTAGGGTGAGCTAGGAGCTTGTCCTAAGCCCCCGTCGAAGGTTAAACTAGATTACTTTCCCTAAGTCCCTTACCAAACTTATGATTACTTCTGCTTATCTTTATATTTTTCTTTACCTTATGTATGCAATGAATGCTAGGATGGCTTTTGGTTGGGGTCCCTCGCATCCTGATCATAGTCTTATGACTAGGCCCTAAATCGGGTCATGACAAACTTAGTATCAGAGCACAAGATTTAGAATAGTCCTAGAGAGTCTAACATGTTGCGTTAAGCAGAATCTTATCATTGGTGTGAAGCACGCCACATCCATGGATAGGAGGCTACAAAATATCTTAGGAAAAGTCTCACTTCTTTCATGATCTATGTTGTGCGACAGAGTGGTTAAGTCTTTTCCTTCTAACGCTTGTTCTTTACAACTTTTAGAATATGCCTCTATGAAGATACCCTGTTAGGAGAAACATGGTTGAAGAGGAGAAACATGCTCCGAATGACCCAATGAATGATCAAGTTTCCAATGCTGAGTTCCAAGTGACCTTTCAATTACTTTCTCAAGCCATTTCAGCTCAAGTAAACCATGAGGGTGTTAGTACAACAACAACAAGAGTTTATGATTTCATGAATCTGAATCCTCTGGAGTTTTGGGGTTCTAAAGTTGATGAGGATCCATAAGAGTTTGTCGACAACATCCATAAGATTGATGAGATCATGTGGATTAGCCCAATTGAAAAGGCAGAGTTGGATATGTAACAATTAAGGGGTGTTGAATAATTTTTTTTTGATAAATGGAAATGTGAGAGGCCTAGAGAAGTTGAGCCCATGACTTGGGATAAGTTTAAAGGGGTGTTTCTTGATCATTTTTCCCACCAGAGTTGAGGGAGGCCAAGGTACAAGTGTTCATCAACCTCAAGCAAGGTGGTATAAGTGTGAGGGAGTATGCGCTCAAGTTTTCTCAATTGTCAATATATGCTCCGTTCATGGTTCCCGACTCAAGAGCTCATTTGAGCAAGTTTCTATTAGGTGTGTTGGATATGGTTGCAACGGGTTAGTTAAATTTGACGAATAGGGAGTCTAAGAGGCTAAGGACCGATGATAGTGAATTCTCTCATGCTAAGTCCAGAAGTGGTGGACGTACTCCTTTTCACCAAAGGTACTCTGGCAAGGGTCTTCTTATGCTACTACTCCAAGATTTGACAAAAATAGGGTGCCCAACCCTAATCCTCAAGGAGGTGCTCCCATTGGCTAAGTTACTCACGTATGCAAGAAGTATGGTAGGAACCAAAAGGGTTAATGTCTAGCTGGATTGAATGTGTTCTACTGGTGGGGTAAGCCGGGTCATCATGATAAGGAATGTAAGGTTAAATATGTTCGTCCTCAAGGCCAAGTTGTTTAAGGTGGCCAACTGCAACTAAAAGGTGGTCAATGCAATAATAGGTTCTATGCTCTCCATGGTAGGCAAGAGGTTAAGGAGATGCCTAATATTGTTACCGGTATGTTATAGGTGTTTCACTATGATATTTATGTTTTGCTAGATCTGGGTACAAAATTATCTTTTATTCCCCTTTTGTGTCCATGAGATTTGATGTTAGTCCTGAGATACTATTAGAGCCTTTCTCCGTTTATACTCCCGTAGGTGAGTCTGTTGTGGCTAAAAGAGTCTATAGAAGTTGTTTGGTTATAGTTTTTCATAAAGTAACCTTATGTGATCTAGTTGAACTTGAGATGACCGATTTGGATATCATCCTTAAGATGGATTAACTGTATGCATGTTATGCTTCTACTGATTATAGAACCCGAGTGGTTAAGTTTTAATTTCTAAATGAGTCGGTCCTAGAATGGAAGGGTAGCAACTCCGTGTTTAGATGTTAATTAATTTTGTGCCTTAAAGCTCGGAAGATGATTTCCAAAGGTTGTATTTATCATCCTTTTAGGGTAAGGGATGAGAATTCTAAAGCCTCTATATTAGGGTTGGTCCCTATTATAATTGAGTTTCCAGATGTGTTTCTCAATGATTTACCTAGTGTGTCACTCTCAAAAGGGAGATTGATTTTGGTATAGACCTTATTCCAAATACTCAACCTATTTTCATTCCTCCTTACTGGATGGATCTGGTGGAATTAAAGGAGTTGAAGGATCAATTGAAGGACTTATTGGACAAAGGGTTCATTAGGCCAAGTATTTCTCCATGACATGCTCCAGTATTGTTTGTTAAAAAGAAGGATGGTTCACTATGTATGTGCATTGATTACCGTCAATTAAATAAGGTAACCATTAAGAATAAGTACACAATTCTAAGAATAGAAGACTTGTTTGATCAATTGCAAGGAACAAGTTACTTCTCCAAAATAGATCTTTGTTCTGATTCTCACCAATTGAGGGTGAGGGAGTGTGACATTCCTAAAATGGGTTTTCAGACAAGAAATGGCTATTATGAGTTTCTAGTCATGTCGTTTGGTTAAACCAATGCTCATGCGACTTTTATGAAATTAATAAATAGGATAGTCAAGCAATACCTAGATATATTTTTGATTGTATTCATGGATGACATTTTGGTTTACTTTCAGAATGAGGAGGCATGCAAATTACTTCAAGATTATGTTGCAAATACTAAGAGACAAATAATTATTTGCAAAGTTCAACAAATATGAGTTTTGGTTAAGGGAGGTGGCTTTCCCTGGTCACATTGTGTCCGATGAAAGGATTATGGTTGATCCTAAGAAGACCAAAGTGGTTAGAAATTAGCCTAGACCACTGTCTCCTTTGGATATTAGGAGTTTCTTAGGCCTAGCTGGATACTGTAGGAGTGGAAGGGTTTTCATCAATCTCTTTACCTTTGAAAAAGTTGAATTTAAAGAAGGTGAAGTTCCAGTGGTCGGAAGCATGTGAAAAAAGTTTTCAAGAATTGAAGGATTGTCTCACTACCTCTCCTATCTTGACCTTGCCAAAAGGGTCAGATGGTTTCGTGGTATATTGTGATGCTTCAAGTGTTGGTCTTGGTTGTGTATTGATGCAAAATGGTAAGGTAATATCCTATGTTTCTAGTCAACTTAAGGTGCATGAACAAAACTATCCAACGCATGATCTAGAACTAGCGGCAGTGGTGTTTTCCTTGAAGATTTGGAGATACTATCTTTATGGTGTCCATGTGGATGTGTTCACTGACCACAAGACTCTATAATATGTGGTAAGAAAAAAGATTTGAACCTTATGACAAAGGAGATAGCTTGAGCTATTGAAGGATTATGTTATGAGTGTGTTTTATCATCCGGATAAGGCAAATATGGTTGTTGATACACTAAGTAGATTGTGCATAAGTAGTGTGGAACATGTTGAAGAAGATAAGAAAGAATAGATTAAATATGTTCATAGATTGTCACGTTTAAGAGTGTGTTTGGTCAATTCTAATGATGCTGGTATTCTTGTTCATAATGGTTCAGAATCATCTCTTATAGTGGATGTTAGGGGCTAGCAAGACCAAGATCCAATTTTGGTTGAGTTAAAGAAGTCGGTTGCCGAAAACACCATTGAGGCTTTCTCTCAAGGGCATATGGTGTACTACATTACCAAGGTCGTTTGTGTGTACCTAATGTTGAGGGGTTAATAGAGTTGATATTGAATGAGGCTCATAGTAACCAATACTCAATTCATCCGGGTTCCACCAAGATGTATCGTGACTTGAGAGAAGTGTATTTGTGGAATGGCATGAAGAAGGACATAGCGGAGTTTGTAGCTATGTATCCAACTTACAATAAGTTAAAGTTGAGAATCAAAGACTGGGAGGTCCAGCCCAAGATATTGAGATTTCTACTTGGAAATGGGAAGATGTGAATATGGATTTTGTAACAGGTTTTCCTCATACTAAGAAACAATATGATTCTATTTGGGTTGTTGTAGATCAGATGACCAAGTTGACTCATTTTCTACTGGTTAAAAATTCCTATGGTGTTGAAGATTATGCAAAATTGTATGTTCGAGAGTTTGTAAGACTTCATGGTGTGCCCTTGTCGATCATATTAGATCGAGGTACATAATTCACTTCACACTTTTGGAAGTCATTTCAAAAGGTTCTCATCACAAAGGTTAAGTTAAGTACCATTTTTCATCCTCAAATCGATGGTCAAGATGAAAGAACGATCCAAAATTTAGAGGATATGTTAACGGCATGCGTTATTGATTTTAAAGGAAGTTGGGATGAACATTTGCCATTGATTGAGTTTGCCTATAATAATATATATCACTTTAGCATCCAAATGGCTTATTTCAAAGCAATGTATGGAAGGAGATATAGATCCCCGATGGAATGGTTTAAAGTCGGTGAGATGGCCTTGATTGGTCCAAATTTGGTTGTCGATGCTATGTAAAAGGTAAGATTCAAAGCGAAAGATTAAATACGTCCCAAAGTCGTCAAAATTCCTATTCTAATATTAGGAAAAGAGAGCTTGAATTTGAGATAGATGATTGGGTTATTACACTCCACACTCTCGAGCTCGGAATGTCTCTTAAGTTCTTTAGAAATTATCATGTGAGCCGAATAATCTATGACACTATCAAATGACTCTAAGGAAAGGAGAATGTGTTACCCCATAGTATAGAAGGTTGAAAATAGAATCATAAGAATCCGGAAGGAATTGGAGGCCAAATAATGAGTCGTAGGACGCGATTTACCTACGTAATCTACTAACTTAGAAGTCTTATATACTTGAGCCACTTGAGGACATACCAAGCTTACATAGCACGGATTATATAGGCTCTTAAAATAGGATGAGATTACGAACCCACGAGGAAGAAGAAAAGATGATGCGTGGAAGCCAATGGAGGAGCGACACGTGGAAGAACCTCAAGCAAGAAGGTTACCCACCTACCTAGGGTCAAGTAGGTGACCCACCTACTGGGAGGTGGGGCCCACAAGGACACGTGGCAGCCTAGGGGTAAGGCATGGATCCATGGCCCAATAGGGGATGGACACATGTCACAATATGGGGATGACATGTGTCACCTCCTAGGACCACATATATACATGTATATGTGTCTTATACTTCAGTTCTGATCCATTAAACTTCAGCAAAAACTCAAGAACAAAACCCTAGTTTAGAGAGAAACTAGCGACGGCTAGGAGGAAAAAAAAGAGGTAAGTCCAGTTTTCCTTCCATAAATTAATTATCTAGAATATACCATGATAATATGGAGGTATTAGAAGTATAAAATCATGTCTTGATGCAGCCAAAACGGACAGCAACAATTTCACACAGTTTCAGCACGCTAAGAAGGGTTCTGAGGCGCGATTTTGGCTAGTTTGGCCAATTTTGGGTAAGGTAAGGTTTCTCCTTTAAATTTGGACTTTATGGGGGTTTTATGGAGTGTATTATGTACCTTTTATACTGATTTAAGTATAAAAAAGGTTGTGTAAATGCTCGACAATAGAAACAATCGAAAGTGAAGTCGTCGTAGTTAAATTATAGTCGAAATGGGGTGTTGTGCGTGTGGGGTGATGCTTTAGGTGTGTGATGAATTGTTTCATGGCCTAAAGGTATTTTAAAAGGGTTGTGGGTTCTGATGGTTTCAGCCACATGACCCCTCGTTTCGTATAATTAAAGGTTTTGCGAAACATAGACTAGAAACCCTATTTTGGTATTACAATTTTCAGCAAGTCGGGTGGAGTTTATATTGAGTAATGTTGCCATGTTTTACTTGTCTATGAGCTGCAGGTTGTTGTTGTTGGTTTTCAATAGTAATTAGGTAGTTAACCCATAGGGGAGATGCTGCCCAATTTCCGTTAACTCCTTAACTAGTTAAAGACTAGTCGAGAAGGGAGAATAAGGAATTGATTCCTATGGGTGCTTGGTTGTGGATTTAGGAACTGGAAATTCAAAAGTTACTAACCTTAGTATTACTTACGTGTTAAATAGGTTAAAGGAGTATTGAAGCGAGTTTGGATGCGACTAACCCATAACAGGTATGTAAAGCTTATTCCTTCTCTTCGCATGTTTTTGGCATAAGTAGGTAAAGCTATTCTTCTTTGTTTTGACATGTCTTAGATATAAGTTATAGATGGTTTGTTTATGGAACTTGGGGATAGTTCCATTCGTAAAGCTCCGAGTACAGTCTATAATTCTTATCCACTTCGTAATGGTAGAACTCCTGTAATAGTTGAGCTATTGCCTTTGTAAGGCTTCTATAGGATAAAATGTAATATATGTAGAGCCTATTGACTCGTGTTCACTTTTAAATTCTAAGGCTCTTAAGGTAGCTGAGCTATCACCCTCGAGCCTGCTATACAAGAAATAGTAACCGGATGCATGGGAAGCATAAACTATAACTCCTATTCATTTCTTAATATCGAAGTTCTTGAAGTAGTTGAACTGCTACCTTCGAGTCCCTATATGATGAATACTAATTGAATGTATGAGATCCCATGCCTAAGAACTCTATAATGACAAGTGTCTCTGATTGCATAAGCCGTATGGTATTACCTTAATAAAATCCTAGGACTCTTGAGATTCCGTCGATGTGGCCCCTAATGGAAGTTAGAGGATACGTAACACAATAATAGTTTTGATCCTCAAATGATAAATTCACCGCGTCCCATGAAGGGCCGGGCATGATAAATTCACCGCGTTCCATGAAGGGTCGGGCATGATATATGATGAAATAATTATTTACCACGTCCCATGAAGGGACGGGCATGATAAATTCACCGCATCCCATGAAGGGCCGGGCATGATAAACTCACCACATCCCATGAAGGGCCCGGCATGATAAATTCACCGCATCCCATGAAGGGTCGGGCATGATATATAATGAAATAATTATTCACCGCATCCCATGAAAGGTCGGGCATGATATATGATGCAATGATCATTCACCGCATCCCATGAAGGGCCGGGCATGATTATGATGAAACGATTATGATACCAAGTTCACTAGAGGGCCGGGTATAGGGCAGGCTAAGGTATATGACTGCATGTCCTAAGCTGCAAGTACAATAATCTATTCACTATTATACATGTTTTGTGTATCCCCATTTCAGTTGTTGTTTCAGTTATGATATGTTATGCTTTATATACTCAGTACATATATCGTACTGACCCTTCGTTCTCCGATGGGCTGTGTTTCATGCCCGTAGGTACATATGTTCATTTGGAAGATCGGTTAGCTTAGGAGTTCCTCTCAGCTATGTCAGAAGTGCTTCACTGTCCTGTAGCCTAATTTTTGATACTGGTCATTTAATATACATATTTATTTATTTAGGGGTACAGCGGGGGTCTTGTCCCGCCATATGATGCAGTTATTATTCTTAGAGGTCTGTAGACATGTGTGTGTGGGTTATTTGTATGTTTGTTTCAGTTGTGCTCATACGACGTATTGCAAATGTTTTCATTGCATGGCAGCCTCGTCGGCTCGCATGCCCTTTCCTGTTATGACACAGGTGAATAAGGCTATAAGTTCCTGAAAAAAACGTTTTTGACCCACTAGGGTTTGTATATAGTATCACATCACACACGGGTCAACTTAAGGGTAGTTGATAGATATGCATAAGGGGGTCCAAGTCGGACCCCAGTCGTGGCCTATGGGGTTGGGTCGTGACAGAAGTGGTATCAGAGCAGGTCGTCCTTGGAATGTCTGCAAACAGTGTCTGGTAGAGTCTTGTTTATTGGTGTGTTGTGCACCACATCTATAAACAAGAGGCTATAGGACATTTAGGATGTTACTTTCTTTCATAGCTAGAATCGTGCGATAGAGCTGAGTGGTAGGAAATGAAATTTCTCATACTAACTTGTGATTTCAGCAGAAAGAAAATATCGATAGAAGAAAGTAACTGATGATATTGAAAGTTACACAGCACGTAGGTAAGCAAAGGCATGAAGGACCTATGTCAGGTAAGGCGTTGCAATACGATTGATATATAAAGCTAAAAAATGAAAGGAAAAGTATACAAGAAAGTGCAATAGGTGTAGGTCGAGTGGACATATGAGGTATGTCCATTTTCATACTGCTAATTGTAGGCGCCCGGTGCGGCTGCGATAGGAGAAGATATGACTATGTTTGTGTGCCCTATGTGGCTGAGATGTTATATAATATGAATATATATATGTGTGCCCTGTGAGGCATTGTTGGTATTTTCTGCGTGCAGGTGTTGAGATAGTAAGAAATATAGAGGAAACTTTGCCTAAATTTTCGTAGAAATAAAAAGAGAATGAGATACAGGGCTGTAGTATGTCTTGAAAGGTTGTGTTCACAACAATGATGAGATTTGACTAAACGAGTATGGTTGATCTCGAGAAATGAGTTAATTGCTGAATTAAAGGCAATAAAAAGTAGGAGGTCGATATGGGTATAATAGAACGAAGTTGGGAAGGACCTATAGACCAAACAAGACGACTTAGAGAAGACTGATCGATCGGGATAAAACAATATAGTAAGGCATCGCTTGAATTGTTACATAGGGATAAACTATGACAAGTTATAGTTGAAAGATTTGCAGAACAACTGCTGCATTATGAGGTTATTAGAAGGATAAGTGGTATCCACTGGAATAAGGTTAGTTTATGGCAGAGATGGAAACATGGATCATCAAAGTATGAGTACTCCCGAGTGGAGAATTTGAACCAATTATGAGCACGAGCTAATTACTGATTGGGATGAATAGAATGTGGCTTTGAATGCACTGCTACATGACGGATATTACTTGAGTTTATAGGATATATTCCGAAGACCAAAGAACCTTATGGTTGTACTACGGTTTCCTATAAAGACAACCTAATGTATGTAATTGGGAATTCGGATAGGGCATACTATAGGGGAGATGCTGCCCAATTTCCGTTAACTCCTTAACTAGTTAAAGACTAGTCGAGAAGGGAGAATAAGGAATTGATTCCTATGGGTGCTTGGTTGTGGATTTAGGAACTGGAAACCCAAAAGTTACTAACCTTAGTATTACTTCCGTGTTAAATAGGTTAAAGGAGTACCGAAGCGAGTCTGGATGCGACTAACCCATAACAGGTATGTAAAGCTTATTCCTTCTCTTCGCATGTTTTTGCAATAAGTAGGTAAAGCTATTCTTCTTTATTTTGGCATGTCTTAGATATAAGTTCTAAATGGTTTGTATATGGAACTTGGGGATAGTTCCATTCGTAAAGCTCCGAGTACAGTCCATAATTCGTATCTACTTCGTAATGGTAGAACTCCTATAATAGTTGAGCTATTGCCTTTTTAAGGCTTCTATAGGATAAAAGGTAATATATGTAGAGCCTATTGACTCATTTTCACTTCTAAATGCTAAGGCTCTTAAGGTAGCTGAGCTATCACCCTAGAGCCTGCTATACAGGAAAGAGTAACTAGATGCATGGGAAGCATGAACTATAACTCCTCTTCATTTCTTAATATCGAAGTTCTTGAAGTAGTTGAACTGCTACCCTCGAGTCCCTATATGATGATTACTAATTGAATGTATGAGCTCCCATGCCTAAGAACTCTATAATGACAAGTGTCTCTGATTGTATAAGCTGTCTAGTATTACCTTAATAAAAGCCTAGGACTCTTGAGACTCCGTCGATGTGGCCCCTAATGGAAGTTAGAGGATACGTGAGACGATGATAGTTTTGATCCTCAAATGATAAATTCACCGCATCCCATGAAGGGACGGGCATGATAAATTCACCGCATCCCATGAAGGGTCAGGCATGATATATGATGAAATAATTATTTACCGTATCCCATGAAGGGCCGGGCATGATAAATTCACCGCATCCCATGAAGGGTCAGGCATGATAAACTCACCATGTCCTATGAAAGGCCGGGCATGATAAATTTACCGTGTCCCATGAAGGGTCGGGCATGATTTATAATGAAATGATTATTCACCGCATCCCATGAAAGGTCGGGCATGATATATGATGCAATAATCATTCATCGCGTCCCATGAAGGGCCGGGCATGATTATGATGAAACAATTATGATACCAAGTTCACTAGAGGGCCGGGTACAGGGTAGGATAAGGTATATGACTGTATGTCCTAAGTTGCAAGTACAGTAATCTGTTAACTGTTATACATGTTTTCTGTATCCCCATTTCAGTTGTTGTTTTAGTTATGATATGTTATGCTTTATATACTCAGTACACATATCGTACTGACCCTTCGTTCTCCGGGGGACTGTGTTTCATGCCCACAGGTAAAGATGTTCATTTTGGAGATCGGTTAGCTTAGGAGTTCCTCTCAGCTATGTCGGAAGTGCTTCACTGTCCTGGAGCCTAATTTTTGATACTGGTCATTTAATATACATATTTATTTATTTAGGGGTACGGCGGGGGTCTTGTCCCTCCATATGATGCAATTATTATTCTTAGAGGTCTGTTGACATGTGTATGTGGGTTATTTGTAAGTTTGTTTTAGTTGTGCTCATACGACATATTGCAAGTGTTTTTGTGGTATGGCAGCCTCGTTGGCTCGCGTTCCTTTTCCTGTTATGACATAGGTGAATGAGGCTACATGTTGCTAAAAAAAAAGTTTTTGACCCACTAGGGTTTGTGTATAGTATCACATCACACACGGTTTAACTTAAGGGTAGCTGATAGATACGCATAAGGGGGTCTAAGTCGGACCCCAGTCACAGCCTTCGAGGTTGGGTCGTAACATGGGTCTATTTGAAAGTTTCACCTATGAAGGGTGTAATGCATTTCGGCGAGAAAGGGAAGTTGACTCATAGATACATAGGACCTTACAAGATATTTAGACGTGTTGGCAAGGTTTCTTATGAGTTAGATTTGTCACTTGAGTTAGCTATGGTTAACTCGGTATTTCATGTGTCGCTGTTGAGGAAGTTCGTGGGTGATCCAAACTCCATTATGCCATTAAAAGATTTAAGTATTGAGGAGGATTTGACTTATGAAGAAGTTTTGGTGGAAATTTTAGATCGGCAAGTCAAGAAGTTAAGGAACAAAGAGGTTGTGTCCGTCAAAGTGTTACGGAGAAATCAACAAGTCGAAAGTGCTACTTGGGAGGCGGAGGCAGATATGATGAAACGATACTCGTACCTCTTTCCCTCTACTCAAGCCTAAAGTAGTAAGTTGTTCTATCCAAGCTAGTTAAACTCCTCAGTATTCAGTTCCTCCTATGTCATTCATATGCATGCATATTCATGGAAAAGTTAATTTTAAAGTTATGATTTTATGTTAAGTTGAAGTTTTCATGTTCCATGCATTTTAAGATGTTATCATGTTTATGTTGAGTTGCCAGTCCTCTTTCCATGTCCTTCCTATGCTAAGTTAATCTCATTCGAGGATGAATATTTCCAAGGGGGAGATATTGTAAGACTCCGTAAGTTGAAAAGTTGGAACCAAGGAGAAAAGTCTCAAAATTTCAAACCCATTCGTATAGATGAGTCCCTCTACGGTTCGTAGAGCTTTCCATGGCTTGTAAGTTTGGGCTGTAGAGAGACCCTTCGAACAAAAGTTGAAGTTTCCCTCAGGATAGGTTCTACGAGCTTCTAGGACAAGTTGTCCTCTAGAAGACGGGTCGTAGAAACCCCTCGTCAACCAAAGTTAAGAGGCCTTGTTCAAAGTTTCCCAAAGGTCAATATGACGACTTGACAGGACAACTCATAGAACTTAATAATGGGTAATAAAAACCACCCGTCAAAAAATTTAGAGATTTGAATTTTGTAGGTTTTTGGGACCTGCAGTACGATCCCAAAAGATGGGTCATTTCCTTGATGATAGGTCGTAAACCCTGCCTATTCCCAAACTTTAGAAACTTTATTTTCAGACCTTTTCTCAGACCTGCAAGACCAGTCATATAGACGACTCATCGTTGCCAAGATGACCTGTATAATAGGGTCTATAGGGTCAATTTTCTAGAATTAATGAAGGGTAATTATGTCTTTTTCAATGTTCAGTTCAATGATCCTAGACACTTTTATGACCAAGTTCAAAGTCTATAAATACTCTTTTCTTCAAAATCCCCTCCTATTCAATTCATTCTCTTAAATTTCTAAGGTAAGAACTCACAAGGTCTTTCAAGGTTTCTCTCCAATCTCCAAGCTAGGATTTCAAGATTTCTTTAAGGTTATTCTTCAATTCTTAATGAATTCAAGCAAGGTGTGTGGGAATTGATTCATGGACCCTTTTCATCCATGAAGTCCCAAAGATTTCTCAAGTTTTCATTCAATTTACAATTGATTATGAACCCTAATTTTGATGAATTGCATTGGGCTAAGTTGATTTCATTTTTAGATGTTATCAATGATCTTTATATGCATGTTTTCATATAAATTGCATGATTTCAAGTTTAATCATAGATGCCCATGCATAAGAATTATTTTCAAGCTATGATCATGAGTTAAAAATGATTTTTATGAGTTAATTATGAGTTAATCATGAGTTAATCATGAGTTAAGATAATGAGTTACAACTGAGATAATGATTTTTGAAGTTAAAGTTGAGATAATGATTAGAGTTAAGATCATTAGATGTTTTGAGATAATGATCTGAGTTAAGATCATTAGATGTTTAAAGATGTTGATAAGGACAATTATCGACGAAGTTATAGATTCTTATGAATCACAAAGTTAGATGAGCTATTCCTAAATGTTAGACAGTTACTATCTTTCCCTACTATCATATGAGTATGTTTTTATGAGTTTCTATTGGATATAGACTAAGCACCAACAGGACATCTAGGTGGGGTTCGGTTGGATAACGCACCTGGTTATCCAAGGGAATCTTATTAGCAACCTAAAGTCACATGATATGTTGCCCATGTAAGCTGACTTCATGTCCTAGCTAGTGGATACACATATCCCTATTGAGTTGAGTTGAGTTATCCTTGGAGTATACCCAGGCAAGATAGCCTCCCTTGTTTCGAAGCAAGAGTCATCAACCTATCTTACTACATGATTCACTGGATTCCATGTAGTAGCTCACATGGTCTTAGTGGTTGGTTAAAGGTATTATCCTATACAAGTTCAAGTTAAGCTTTATGATATCAAGTTATGAGTTGAAAGTTAAAGTTTTATGATATGCATTGACCAAGAATTTCCTATGTTTAAAAATTGCTTTTAAGCTATACTCATGCTCATTGTAATTGGTCATGCATCTTATGTCAAATGTACTAATGCATAATTTTCCTATAATGTCTCATAATGTAGGGACAAACTACACTCATGACTACCCCACTCGTGGTTAGATTTTTCTTTAGATCTCCAAGGAGTTGGTGAGTCCTCATTCTAAGGACAAGACTTTATTTCATGTTTCTATTGCTTAGACATTTCTTCTATTGCTAGACTGGGCTAGGAGCTTGTCCTAAGCCCCCATTGAAGGTTAAACTAGAGGCATGTTTAGACGATGTATTGGTATAGTCCGGTTTGGACGTTTATAGAGTTAGATTTCCCTAAGTCCCTTATCCCACTTATGATTACTTCCACTAATTTTTATACTACTCTTTACCTTATGAATGCAATGAATGCTAAGCTGGCTTATGGTTGGGGTCCCTCGCATCCCGATCTTCATGTTACGACTAGTCCTTAGGTTGGGTCGTGATAGTAATGGTATGTTAGGGTAGAAGACCAACAATTTAAGCTAAAAATAGTAATGAAATAATAGGGACACAAATGAATAGAGGAAGCAAGTAAAAATATATATAAAACCAAAAGATCCCTCCCAGAACCTGGAAGTCACATGTACAGAGCTACTAAACAATTAGCAAAATTTCCAAAAGTGGACCATAGAAATAAGACTGTCTTGAAATGCAAAAGATAGACAATATATATATATATATATGGGTAAATCCAAAAGTTTGTGTGCTCACCCTCATCTCCGATCACAACTGTAGCTAGCTCAAAATCAACGCTGATAGTTAGTACTCAGACCTGCATCACAAAAATAGATGCAGAATGTAATATGAGTACCAAAAAATAGGTACCCAGTAGGCATCATAGGCCGACTGAGCAAAGAAAGCAAAAGTAAATTGAAATGCGAGAAAATAACCATAACTAAAAATAAAAACAAGAAATCAAGGTAGGTATGTACACGAGCATACTCAACATACAAAGAGACATAGAGAAACTAGCTAAATCCTTTAGGCTCCCACAAATCCAATGAGTACGCTCGTGCACAAGTCTAAAGGCAACAACCTGAATGGACTCTCATAATCCGGACAGGAGAAGAGATAGTTGAAGTAAAATGAGAGAATCCGATGAAGTTCCAATAATGCCACAACTTCCTACAGACCTAAATCGTACCATTCTATAAGCTTGAAACTTTAATCAAAGTTGAACATAGTTAAGGACCTGAACCAAAGAATCATAAGAGGATCAGGGACTTGAACTGAGATTTGATAATAACGAAGGACTTGAATCAATGTGTGGACAATCTTGGACTTGAACCATGTGCGAAAGAGACCAAGGACTTAAACCGAGGTAATAGTAACAATGGACTTGAACTAAGGCAAGTAAGTAGCTATGAACTTAAACCAAGGCTGATAGCAGTGGTAGACTCGAACCACAACTAAAAAAGACCAGGGACTTGAATTGAGGCAATAATACCTAGGCAAGAACTTGAACCCCCGCCTGGTGGAGTGAATAGGATACTTAAACCACAAACAGAGGGGAATCAATAAGAATTACGATCAGCAGCCAATCGTGTGTCACGGGGAGTACCCATAATTTGAATTCCATAAATAAATCACTCCAACTTGAACCACATCCAACCAAAATCATTGAATAGACTTCAGAAACCAGGAACCAAGTGATGCGAAATTGATAGAATGGTAGGATATTATGGATATAAGGTTCCAAAGATGTGTTATTTCCTATCTATGGGTCATACTATTAGACCCAAGTCTTCTATATCACTCTATAGGGAGCTAAGCTTTCCAAAACGACATTGGAGAAGTTCCAAAGCCCATAGATACCAAAATTATGCAAGTCTAAGGAAACACTATTCTAATCCTAGACTAAGGCCAAACATGATCCCTTAGACATAAACCAAACACACAATACACGCCACAAGGTATGGATGATCAACACTTGACCAGAGATATGTCAACTAGCTCGAATCCCCCAACAATATAGCCTATGATAAGATTTCTAGGAATTTAGCATGCTCGACATCCAAAAACCACCAAACATATATAATTAACTATAAAAATGCCTAAACATGCTCAGTCTAAAGAGTGGAAAATCATAGCCTACCTATAGGCCAACCACTCACGCTCCAACTTAAAGAATTGGAGATTTTCCCTTCCAAATGGCTTTAGAACACTGCCACGCTATCAATAATAGAATTACAAAGTTAAAACGGTTATTTTGACATTAAAATTATCAAATTTGGAGGTGGTCCAATTTTAGAGTCAAAATCAAAAATTGGGACCCACTTCATAAATTACTGAATTAACTCAACGAAAAGGTCTTAAATGCAACCCCAAACTTTTGTTTCAAAAAGGAACAAATTTTATGCTCGAAATAGCCCAACCCGAACATGCAATAAAAAATCGAAACAAGCAAAAATTTACAACAAGGGCACCAACTATATTCAAGAAATTACCAAAAACAAAGCCCAATAGCTCAAACCAACCACACTACAATGATTCTTATAAAAAAAAACCTACAGCCTTGGCTCTTGAATCACCAAATTGGGACCTAAAATGAGCAAGAAATCATCCTACAAAATTCCCAAAAAATGGAGCTCAAAAATGAGCTATCGCTCCAGCTAAATCATGATTCTTACCTCCAATGAAGCTTCAAATGTGAATTCCAACGACAATGACACATTCTCTCAAGAAAACCACACAGATTAGCCTCTTGAACTACTAGATTCAGACCTAAAATGCCTAGGAAATCAAGTCTCAAAATTCTTCAAAAATCATAGCTCAAAATTCAATAATGGCAGTTCAATTTACCTCAATAGATTAGTCTTCAACCAATTCCTACTACACCATGACGATCTCCCACGAAAAATCATGCAGCATAGACCTTTGAATAACTAAATTCAGGCTTAAATTGCTAATGAAATACAACTTTGAAATTAGAAGAAAACTTATTAGAAAGGCTTTCTTATAGAGTGAGGGTGCACCAGATACGGTGCACCAGCACTCCATGCGTGCAAATGAACTATGCTACCCTACTAAATTTGATATTCTGGACTCAATGGAACACTCAAAATTTCCATTCGAGGTCATCTTAATAAAAAGTGGGTCCTACATCCAAGCATCGTTTTAAGCCAAAATCCACAAAGAGGCTCAAAAAGAGACCGGAAGCCTCAAGAATTGAAACGAAAGATAGTTCTAGACCAAACTTGATATTATGAAGCTAATTACACTGATGGAATTTCAATCTAAGTTCATTTTCCAAATATGTTGACAAAATAAACATTAGACCAAATTTCAAAGGCTAAAATGTCAAATGGCCCTAAACATATATTGAATGCGTCAGTACTCATGCCGTAAAAATTCCATTCTAAGGTCTTTTACCTGAAGTAATGACCAAAATTACCTTTTCAAGTTATAAAAGCTCCAAAATAGGGAAACGGGCCAAAAACTAAAAATTAATGTTCAAGCGACCGAACAGTCAGTGCGAGAAAGTTATAAATGACTTGAGATCGCTAAAGGAATGCTCTAAATGATGAAATGAATGCTTTATGCTCACACTTATCTTCTTCTCCAAAAAAGAGAAGTTGTCGCCCACTTGCCCTCTTCTCTCAACCTTTACCTCTTCTATTATCTCCTCTGGTGAATACATCATCGTGTCTCCTTTCTCCTCCATTGTCTCTCCTTCGCTAGAGAAACCACCAGCTCTGCCAGTCACTCTCTCTCTCCCTTCGTGCTTCTTCTCCCTCTCATCCTCTCTCTATATCTCTTTGCGCCACTAGCTAGATCAAGCAAATGAACCTACTGACTTCCTCTCCACATCGGCAAACTAGTAGTGGAGAGTGTCCAGTAGCAGCTGCCGCCTCTTCTTACCACCAAATTGCTTGATACCTCTCTCTCCTCTTCTGTTTCTCCCATTGACTTCGCCACAAAAACCACAAGGATGGAAGTCCGGCGACGCCATCTACTCTTGTAAATGGTGAAGATGAGACACCTTTGTCAAAGATGGATCTTCACATATCTATCCCAGTACGTTGTCCGCTGCTTATAAATCGCTGCATATTTTTTTTTTGTACAGGTACTGGTCTAATTATTTTTCTGTATTCACTATTTGTATTACCTTTCTTGTTTATAAGTTTGAAATCCATTTCATATGAAACCCCATTTACCAGTTTCATGGTTCATGCATGAGGGGAATCTGTCAAGTTTTTGTTAATTTGTGAACTTCGGAGAAGTTCGAACATATGTCTCTGCTAAATTATTTATTTCTTCCTTTCTTATTTTACAATCCTATATCTCATTCTCCTTTTATTTCTATGAAAATTTGGGCAGAGTTTCCTCTATATTTCTTACTATCTCAACACCTGCACGCAAAAAATGCCAAAAATGACTTACAGGGGCAACATATATATTTATATTGTATCATACTGCAACCACACAAGATGCCCAATATCAACAACAAAAACAAATGATGGACTTACCTCATCTGCCCAACTCAAACCGCACTTGTTACCCTGCCCTGTTTACTTTTCCTTTCTATTTTTAACTTTACATGTCAATTGTACTTCAATACCTCACCTGACATATATCTTTCATGCCTTTGCTTACCTGCGTGCTTTGTAACTTCCAATATCGTCAGTCACCGTCTTCTATCGATATTGTCCTTTTGTTGAAACCATAGGTTAGTGTGAGGAATTTCATTCCCTATGACTCGGCACTATCGCACGATCTTAGATATGGAAAAAAGGTGACATCTTAAATGTCCTGTAGACTCTTATTTATAGATGTGGTGCACAACACACCAATAAACAAGACTCTACTAGAAACGGACTGTAGACGCTCTAAGAACGAACTACTCTGATACCACTTCTATCATGACCCAACTTCGTAGGCCGTGACGAGTGCCCGAGTTGGGCACCCATACGTACCCTTAGCCCCACTTAGCGTTTTAGCAGAATAAACAAAAGTAGAAATAGAAAAAGGGGTCGTTAGAGGGCGCATAAAAATACATGTAGCACACGGAGGCCGTCAAGGTAGTCGCTGAACAAAAGCCCAAAACACATATACAGAACCGACCACACAAGTCTACAGACCTCTACAAAAAAATAGAGTAATTATATGACAGGATAGGGCCCCGTCTTACCCTTAACCATTACGTATAAATATACAACATAAAAGTTAGTGCCAAAATAGGGCTCCGGACAAAGAAGCACTGCCAACCAACAGGGTGAATATTCTAGGCGAGAGGATTAGCAAACTGAGCGCCTATACCTGCGAGAATGTAACGCAGCCCCCCCAAATAAAAGGGGTCAGTACAGAAAATGTATCGAGTATTTAACGCATGGACTATAATAAGTAAAGTCATTACCAGAGCATAATGTGCAAAAATGAGCAAAGTATCCAGAAATATCAAAATGTTTATCATAACCATAAATAAGGTATGTAGAAAAATATATGCCATATCTGGCCTCATTATGGGACTCGGTGAAGAAATCATGGTCACCGTACCATTACCGGCGCCACAGCACATCATAACTCCAGAGTAAGGAATATCTCCATAACAAAACATATCATATTAGATGGTCATATTAGATTATATCATATAATATGTGTACATGGCACATCATAACTCCATAAATCCCATGTACAGGCCGTACCTGCCCCCTCACGTCGGGGCATGGCGAACAATGCAGAGAAGTAGGTATGATAACAAGTCCTAGCCCGGGCTCGAGGCATCCACGAATGGAGTAGTGAGAAACTATATGCAATTTAAATCATATTTGAGACTCGACGGAATAATCAAAATGAGCTATCATTCAAAATCAAGACAAGAGTCATATCAAGTACCTTTTGAAAGTTACTATGGGTTATATCAAAATAGAACTTTTGGGAATCATATACACATATAAATTCATAACAAATATCTTTTGGAAAATCAAGAAGTTGGCCATCCTAGCGGCTCTATGAATAGGAACTTCCTTGGAATCATATAAAAGTCATATATTTGCTTCATAAAAACTATGTCAACAAGGAAGATTAGCTTTACATATTTTTGCCCCAAACATGACAAGAGATAGAATAAGCTTAATACACTTATGCCGAAGACATGCTAAGTGAAAGTATAAGACTTACATACTTATGCAAAAAACATGCCAAAAGAAGGAAACGTTAGCTTTACGTACCTCTTACGGATTACTCTTAACATGTTCTCCTCATCGTCTCTTGAACCTATTTAACAATGAAAGAAATACGAGCATCAACAACCATCGACTTTCCAGTGTATTAATTTACATACGAGTATTCATAGAACTCATCTCCTCGCTCGCCTTCTCGACTAGTTCCTTAGTTAGTTAAGGAGTTAATGGAAATCGGGCAGCACCTCCCCTATAACATGCCCTATCCGAATTTCCAATTAGACCCCTAATCACTACAGCCAACCAATAACAAAAACCTGCAGCTCATATACAACTAAAATATGGCAACATTACACAACATAATCTCCAAACCACTTGCTGAAAATTACGATATAAAAATAGAGTTTCTAGTCCTTATTTCGCAAAACCTTTAATTGTACGAAATGAGAGGTCGTGTGGATGCAACCAGAATCCCCCAAACCTCTTTTAGAATAAATTTAGGCCATGAAACACAACACCACACACCTGCATCAACACACCACAAGCACAACACCTTGCTTCGACTATAATTTAACTATAGCGACTCTAATTTAGTTTGTTTCGAACGTCAATCATATTTATGGGATTTTCATATTTACAGCCACTTGAACAACATTTAACATACTTAATAACAACACTATAAACCCCAAATTGAAGGGAAAGGTATTACCTTATCCGAAATTGGTCAAAGCTTGCAAAAACTCACCTCGAAAGTTCCTTAATTGCAGCTGAAATGTTGTGGCTATTTGCTATCTATTTTTTTCTTCTCCAAACCATATATTTACATTATTAACACCTTAATATCATGTCCAAACCCTTACCAAAACGTGTGAGGAGAGAACTAAGCCATACCTTGCTAAAACTTGCTAAACCTTGTCTCGGAAGTTCTCTTAACATGCTGAAAATTAACGGACTGTTTTTATCTCTTCTTTGCTTCCCCAAAATGATATTCTACGTAGTTAAACACCTCTATATCACTATCGGATACCTTAAATAATTAATTTATGGAGCAAGAATCGGGGACTTACCTTGAATTGGAGGGAACCCATAGCTAGTCTCTCTAGCTCCTCTAGTTTTCTCTAAACTTTTAGGTAAGGAATAGATGTTGAAATGAGAGATTACTCATACTAACACCCATATATAACCTTTCTTAGGAGGTGACACGTGGCATCCCCCTAGGGGTGACATGTGGCAGCCCCCCTAGGGTGCCACCTCATGCCATGCAGCCCCACATATACTGCCATGTGGTAGTGGGGTCCACCTCAAGTAGGTGTGTTACCTACTTGAACCTAAGTAGGTGCATCACCTACTTCCTTCGTATAGGACCATCATTTCCTTATTTCTCTTTCGTGATCTCATAATCTCATCTCTCTTCAAGAGTCTATCTATTCCTTGCTACTTAAGCTCGACGTGTACTCAAGTAGCTTGGCAAAGCAACTCAACTGAATCGCTGAAGAAAGAAATTCCTATGTAAAATATCCCAAGTAATATTTTTCACAAGTAAGTCGAGTCCTACGACTCACTACTTAACCTCCAACTTCTTCCGGATTCTTATAACCCTATTTCCAATTTTCTCTCTTATAGAGTATCTCCTTCTCCTTTCCTTAGGATTATTTGATAGTGTTATACATTATCCGACTCACATGATAACTTATAAGAAACTTAAGAGCCTTCCCAGAAATTAAGAAGCTTAAGAAGCGTTCCAAGGTACCAAAGTACGGGGTGTAACATCCTTCCCCCTATTAGAACATTCGTCCTCGAATATGAACCAAAACCTTCCTCTGGATCTTATACCGACTATATGGAGAGTTCCTCTATCCCATTGCCATAACATATACTTTCATCGAGCAATCAATATCAGAGTTCCAAAGGTTAGGATTACTTGTAGACGTAGGAAATAGGTATGGATACTTGTGTTTCATTTCCTCTTTCACTTTCCAAGGGGTCACCCATCCTAGTACTACTCTCGCCCAAGCATACTTAACTTCGGAGTTCTGATGGGATCCGATGCGTTAGTGCTGATATGATCGCATCCACCCCTTATGGGATCTCATTTGAAGTTTAAGTTTCCATTTACATATGATAGCATTAGTTGATTTTCTCTTATGCTTGTACTTCTCTTATCCACTTCCCCTCTTTAGGGTGTATCCATATCATTGTCTATTTATTTCTAACTTTCCAAATGCATATGAGTCCTTCCCAGCCTATTTAGTATACTGCGCTATTTCCATATCTTCCTTTACATCACCTATACTTTGGGAAACCATGTACGAAACCTTAATACAATCATGAGGTGCTTAGAATCCTAAATATATAGTACCAACTGCAGTCTTGAACACTATTAATCGAGTAATATCCTTAATGTAGCAGTGAAATTAAAACCACATTCTATTCATCCCAATCAGTAATTAGCTCATCACTATTTATCCTGATGTATCAACTCACTCGGTGCCTTAATATATCGTTCTATCCAGATCTAGGTGTCATCTCTAAATCATCTTCTTAGGATCACAAGTCTTTTCCAACTTCATTTTACCATACCAGTATCGACCTTTCAAGATATATTACAATCCTATATCTCATTCTCCATTTATTTCTAGGAAAATTTGGCCAGAGTTTCCTTTATATTTCTTACTATATCAACACCTACACACAGAAAATGCTAACAATGCCTCACAGGGGCAATATATATATATATATATATATATATATATATATATATATATATATATGTATGTATGTATATATATATATATATATATATATATATACATACATACATATATATATATATATACATACATATATTCATATAGTATCATACCGCAAACACACAGGGTGCCCAATATCAACAACAAAAAAAATGATGGACTTACCTCATCTGCCCAACTCAAACTGCACCTGTTACCCTGCTCTGTCTACTTTTCCTTTCCATTTTAACTTTACATATCAATTGTACTTCAATACCTCACCTGACATATATCTTTCGTGCCTTTGCTTACCTACGTGCTTTGTAACTTCCAATATCATCAGTTATCTTCTTCTATCGATGTTGTCATTCTACTGAAACCATAGGTTAGTATGAGGAATTTCATTCCCTATGACTCGGCACTATCATACGATCTTAGATATGAAAGAAAGGTGACATCCTAAATATCTTGTAGCCTCTTGTTTATAGATATGGTGCACAACACACTGATAAACAAGACTCTACTAGACATGGTCTGTAGACACTCTAAGGACGAACTGCTCTGATACGACTTCTATCACGACCAAACTACATCGGCCATGACTGGTTCCCGAGTTGGTCACCCATACGTACCCTTATCCCTACTTAGCATGTTAGCAGAATAAACAAAAGAACAAATCGAAAAAGAGGTCGCTAGAGGGCGCATAAAAACAAATGTAGAACACGGATTCCATTAAGGCAGTCACTGAACACAAGCCCAAAAAATATATATAGAACCCACCACACAAGTCTACAGACCTCTACAAAATGATAGAATAATCATATGACGGGATAGAGTGAATGTCCTAGGCGAGAGGATCAACAAACCGAGCGTCTTTTTTCCCGCGAGCATGTAAAGCAGCCCCCCCTCCCCAAAGAAATGGTGTTAGTACGGAAAATTTATCGAGTATGTAAAGCATGGACTATAATAAGTAAAGTCATTACCAGAGCAGAATGTTGAAAAATGAGCAAAGTATCTAGAAATATTATCATAATCACAGATAAGGTATGCAGAAAAATATATGCCATATCCGGCCCCATTATACGACTTGGTGACCAAATCTTGGTCGCCGATCCATCACCGACGCCATAGCATATCATAACTCCAGAATAGAGAATATCTCCGTAACAGATCATATCATATCAGGTGGTCATATCAGATCATATCATATCATATGTGTACATGGCACATCATAACATCACAAATCCCATGTACAGGCCGTACCTTCCCCCTCACGTTGGGGAATGGAGAACAATATAGAGAAGTAGGTATGATAACAAATCCTAGCCCGGGCTCAGTGAAGGAAGCATTGAGGCATCCATGAGTGGAGTCGTGAGAAACTATATGCAATTTAAATCATATTTGAGACTCGATGGAATAATCAAAATGAGCTATCATTCGAAATCAAGACAAGAGTCATATCAAGTACATTTTGAAAGTTACTATGGGTTATATCAAAATAGAACTTTTGGGAATCATATACACATATTAAAGCATAACAAATATCTTTTGGAAAATCAAGAAGTTGGCCATCCTAGCGGCTCTACGAATAGGAACTTTCTTGGAATCATATTAAATTCATATACTTGCTTCATAAAAACTATGTCAACAAGAAAGATTAGCTATACATATTTGTGCCCAAAATATGCCAAGATATAGAATAAGCTTAATACACTTATGCCGAAGACATGCCAAAAAGAAAGTATAAGCCTTACATACTTATGCCAAAAACATGCGAAAAGAAGGAAATGTTAGCTTTACATACCTTTTACGGATTACTCTTAACACGTTCGCCTCGTCGTCTCTTGAACTTATTTAACATGAAAGAAATATGAGCATCAACAACCCTCGACTTTCCATTGTCTTAATTTACATACAAGTATTCATAGAACTCATCTCCTCGCTTGCCTTCTCGATTACATCTTTAGTTAGTTAAGGAGTTAACGGAAATCGGGCAACACCTCCCGTATAACATGCCCTATCCGAATTTCCAATTAGATCCCTAATCACTACAGCCAACCAATAACAACAGCCTTCAGCTCATATACAACTAAAATATGGCAACATTACACAAAATAAGCTCCAAACCACTTGCTGAAAATTACGATACCAAAATAGGGTTTCTAGTCCTTATTTCGCAAAACCTTTAATTGTACGAAATGAGGGGTCGTGTGGCTGCAACCTTAATCCACCACACCTCTTTTAGAATACTTTTTGTCCCTGAAACACACCACCACACACCTGCATCAGCACACCACAAGCACAACACCTTGCTTCGACTACATTTTAACTATAGCGACTACAATTTAGTTTATTTCGAACGTCAAGCATATTTATAGGATTTTCATATTTCCAGACACCTACAAAACATTTAAAACACTTCATAACAACACCATAAACTCCAAATTGAAGAGAAAGGTCTTACCTTACCCGAAATTGGCCAAATCTTCCCAAAACTCGCCTCAGAAGTTCTTAATTGCAGCTGAAATATTGTGGCTGTTATCTATCCATTTTGTGCTTCTAAAAACCATACATTTATATTATTAAAACCTTAGTATTATTTCCAAACCCTTACCAAAATGTGGGAGGAGAGAACCAAGCCATACCTTGCTAAAATATGCTAAAAGTTATTCACAAGTTCTCTTAGCATGCTCAAAATTAATGGACTGTTTGTATGCTTCCCCAAAATGAGATTTTACGTTGTTAAATACCACTATATTAGGACACCTTAAATAATTAATTTATGGAGCGAGAATCGGGGCCTTACCTTGAATTGGTGGGAACCCGTAGCTAGTCTCTCTAGCTCCTCTAGTTTTCTTTCAAAATTCGGCTAAGGAATAGATGCTGAAATGAGAGATTACTCATCCTAACATACATATATACCTTTTCTTAGAAGGTGACATGCGGCAGCCTCCTAAGGTGCCACCTCACGTCATGCAGCCTCTCATATGATTCCACATAGCAGTGGATTCCACCTCATGTAGGTGTGTCACCTACTTGACTCTAAGTAGGTGCACCACCTTCTTGTCCAAGTAGGCGCATCACCTACTTGCTTCGAGTAGGCGCTTCATTTCCTTATTTCTCTTTCGTGAGCTCGTAATCTCGTCTCACTTCAAGAGCCTATGTATTCCTTGCTACTTAAGCTCGACGTGTACTCAAGTAGATTAGTATGTAAAATATCCCAAGTAATAGCTTTGACAAGTAAGTCGAGTCCTATAACTCACTACTTAACCTCCAACTTCTTACAGATTCTTATAACCCAATTTCCAATCTTTTCTCTTATGGAGTATCTCCTTCTCCTTTCCTTAGGATTATTTGATAGAGTTATAGATTATCCGACTCACATGATGACTTATAAGAAACTTAAGAGCCTTTCCAGAAATTTAAGAAGCTTAAGAAGCATTCCAAGGTACCAAAGTACGGGGTGTAACATTTTCCCCTTTCCCTAGATTCTCATTTACTCTTATTATGGTAAAATTTGACAGAATTGGTGGCATTTGATTTTGACTGCTTATACATCTACATCCCTTAAATATTTATTATTTATATTTTCTTTTTCATGATTTTATATATTTTTATTGATTGTTGCTAATTGATCTCCCTCGCCTTAAATAAGTTTGTACAAATTCTTATTTATTTTTTTTGTTTTATTTAGTAATTCTTCTTACCTTAAATAATAATCTGCACAGATTCTTACTTCGTTAGTTATGATACTCCCTTCAGTCAAGTCTTTCTTTAATTTTTGTAAAATATAGACTGAATCACATGCCTTATTAATTGACTGATTTATGATAATTGTAGATTGTCAAATTATTTTCCTTCATTGTGCCTTTCTGCACCAACTAGAGTTCCCCACTATATAAATAAAACCCCTCTCTCATTCTAACATACGCATTCATCAAGCATAAACTACACATTCTCATTCTAGCACATGCTTTCATCAAGCATAAATGACACACTCTCAAAAATTAAAAGTTCTCTATGCATACAAGCTCTAAAACTGCTCTTCTGTTTGCTGCTCCAAGTCGAGTTTTTAATCACGTTTACTGATTATTAACCTGCTCAACTGGTTAATTCTTTTTATTAATTTAACTTCTGTCTTGTATTAATTACTATTAAATTCTGCATAATAATCATAAAGAGGAGGCATCCAGATTAGTACATTCTCCTGACTTATTGTGAACATGTTTGCTTCTATGTATCTGGCATTATTTGAGCTTTGATGTGTGATATTCTAAATTATAATATGTGATCATATTTTGATGATTATCATTATTCTGCTTGCTATATATGCACAAACTCTATTTCCCTTTGTGTCAATAGGTTATTAAATTTAAAGGTCAAGATGAGAAGAGTTTGCCGGGGTGGGGACCTCCCTAATTCACTTAGTCTTATTCTAGATTTCTGAATGTCTTATGTTTTTTATTTATTCACCCATATTTTTTTGCAATAATCTGTTTACGAACTCTATGTTGTAATAAAATAACTTGGGGAATTGCCTAAGGGGAAGGGTAACCTGTGTGCTACTTGCTTTATTACTATCGTATATATTTGTGTGCATTAGAATTTAGGAATACTTGAAACAATTATATACTCATGTCTGTTGAATGTGGCTAACTAGTTAGGAATAATGCTTTATCGCCCAATTTAGAGTAACTAAATGCATGCATCTTTAAAACAAATTAATATTTAATAAATTATCTGTATTGTATCAATTGATCTATAAACTGAATTTCTAAACATGTCTATTCTCCTGGAATTCATGAACATAATATTTCTTTGCATATCTAAATAATTATTATAGAATAGTATGCCTATAATATCTATTAATTTTCATGCATATTCAGCCTGTCTACTTTTACAAGTTTTGTATGAACTATTTAATATTTCAACATGTTGTTTAGTTAGAAACCATGCCTATAGGTTATTTTAAGAAATATTTTAATAGGTTTCGGCAATTAGAAATCATGCCTATATGATTGATATATTTTTTAGCATGCTATTTGAGCGGAAATCATGCTTATAGGATAAAAGTAGATAACTCATTTTTAATTTGTATTTGTAGCTCTCTTGCTCATTTAGATATCATGCCTATAGGTGTTATACAATAGTTTCAGTATGTCAAAACAATTATATAATCTTCAGTATGTTATTGGGGTATAGAAATCACGTATGTAGACTTTAACTAATATTTGGTGTATCATGTGAAAATAAATCATGTTCATAAAACACCCATAATTTCTAGCATATTAATTAACTATAAAACCATGTGTCTATGATTCGATTAAGTTTTTTCCATATTATATATAGATCATGCGTATAGGATTTCAACAAATTATCAGCATCTTACCTTTGTAGAAATAATGCCTATAATATGTCAACAAATTTTTAGCATAATAATGAATTAGCAATCATATAATTAGGCCTATATATGTATCTGCAACATATTTGTCAAGTATACAAAACTTAACATTATTTTTTCGTATAGAAATTATGTCTATAGGCCGCTATCAACAATTGCAGTATATGTCTCTCATAATATATACACCTTATTTACAATATATAATAATCTTTATAAACATGTTATATAGATATCATGCCTATAGGATATTTAAACATCAGCATGTTAATATATTAATTCAATCCTTGTTCGGCTAATGCACACTTCAGTTATGCATTTATATAACTGTTTCTGCCTCCCTTAGAGTTAATAATTATGTTGTTATAACGTCTGGTTGTGAATGACATACACATAGTTATTATGACCTTCACATGACTTGTTTGTATTTTCAAGCATGTTAATTAATCAAACTAGACACTTATTTGAGACTTTATATGCTAACTATTCATCCTATTTGTTTTGTTTGACGATATGTCTAATTACGAGACTTATATTTTCTTTTAGTCTAGAACCTACCAAATTAGTAAATCTAATGTCTCTTGTATACTAATTTGGGATGATAGACACCTTTAGGAAATTAGTGTTCATTTTTTTAGATCACTTTTAGGCTAATAATTAATTAACTTAGAAGGGGTAGGGGTAGATAGGCCCTTTGAAAATGATGTAAGGTGACCTGAGCACAAAATGATAAATTTTATATTTTGTCTCCCGTAAATAAGTCAGGCACTCATCAGAGTGATATTAATTAATTTAGTTTTGTTAAATATTTAATTCTTGAAATCTTTAATATTTTTTGTTTGTATTTATTTTGGGGTAGCATAATTAAATAAAAAATCTTTTTTATTCCATATTTAATTGTGCAAATTCTGTCTTCTCGCTTGTCTATTTCTTTCATGTTTTTTATTCTTTTACTTCTTTTGTTTCAAATATTATTTAGCACCTTATCCTTTCATAAGTTAAATAAGAGACCTTACTATATTTTTAACACCCACATAAATTATAAGATTTAACCGGGACCCATATTTGTGGACTTCAAAAGGTGCCTAATACCTTTCTTTTGAGGTAATTTAAACCTTACCCGAACAATGGTTGCTTTGACCTTTTAAATTAATTTTATTTTCTATTTAGTATAGAATGATTCCCTACCGCACCTTTAATTCATTAGGTGGTGACTCTTCTCTTTTTAAATCCTAAAAAGAGTTGTCATGTCGTTGCAATCTCATTTTGAGAAAAATGGGGCTCGACAGCATGACGACTTTACTAGGGATATAACAAGGTTCTTCCGATTACGTGTATATTTTCTTTTTTATTACATGCTTAATCCCTTTCCTTTTTTCTTTAATTTGGTTTCCTTAAATTTACAATGCTTGATATATGTTTATTTACTTCTTTTCTTATATGATTGCATGCTTATTTATAGTAATTTATTTTCTATTTTATTTGCATGTCAAACCCTACCCCTATCCCTTATGTGTCTATCATTATTTTTTTGATTTGCATACATTTCTTCTCGTATTTTTTATTTATTTATCATTTTTCTTAAATTGATTGTATGTTACAACTTTTCATTTAATTGCTACTTGTTACTGCTTTGATAAACTTGCATTCCGTTCATACTTCCCCCATTTGGTAACCTTCTTTTTTTCTTTTTCGTGATGTTTTGCCTTTGCACTTCTCACAAAATTCTCTTTTAAACACCCTATATTTAGAGAGTTGGCAGAAGCGTGGGTGTAAGTGGATAGTTTTTTCTACCATGGGACCACACACCTTCTCGCATAAGAACAACCTTTAGTCCATTTCTGCCAAATTCTTAGAAGCTTAAGATAGTGTCGTACCTACCCCTATTAGGTCGTGCATGTATAAAACCGTAGGTGGTTTGACTCTTGGTGTCAATCCACATTATAGTAGCCACCATGTTGTCCAAAAGGGCCAAAACATCATTCAACAAGTTGCATATTATGTATTAATGTGATTGCACTAAATAATCCAAGCCAAATTATGTCAAAATGGAGTTCAGAATTTGTTTGTTATTTTGTTTTCAGAATTACAATGGCCTCCCCAAATTTCACCAACACTCGAATGGTTGCAGGAGTGAATCACAAGTTGAGGAATTAGTGGGAATACAAGAAAAAAGATCGGGAGATGGAAATTTTCTGATTGTTGGGTGATTTAACTTTCCTTATGTTCATCATTCCTGACCGCTATTTGATTAAGGCTTTGCTGAAATTATGGGATTCTGCGAGGATGGTCTTCAAATTTCATGATTTTGGGTTGACACCAACAATTGAAGAAATTGGTGGGTTCGTTGATTTGCCCTATCGATATTGTGATATAATTATACCCCATAAACAATCAACAAGAAATATTCTAAGAAGCCTTGGACTAAGATATAATCCAAACATAACTTGTTTAGATTTTGAATAGATATCTCTAGACTTTCTATATTCACATGTTGGTCACAGTGATGGTCACGAAGTATTTAACCAAGAATTTGCATGCTCAGCTAAAAAATGGGAATGATACTATCTAAATGATTTTGCTGTCGCATTATTGGATAGCTTGATTTTTCCTAGAGAAAGTGGGAAGATAGACACCCGTTTGAGTTATGTGGTTCGTGCTTTAGCTAGTGTGATGGAGAATAATAGGATGACTCTAGTGCCTATGAGATTGGCAGAGATAATGAGGAGTTTATCAGCATGTGTCAGAGGTAGAAGATTTTTTGAAGAGTGTAAGTTCTTACTGCAACTATGGGCAATCAAGCACTTTTACAAAAGGGTAACAAAATTCCTAGTCACCCAACAAGAATGAAACATTTCCTTGCTCATGTTTGTATTGATGACTGGTTTGCATTCCTAAAAGAACACTCTGGCTTTCACGTCCAATGGAAGTATTTTTGGTTGAACACTCATTATGCCATGATAAGAGGTGATGCTTTACTTTATTGAGCTTATCGGCCTAAAAGGCGTTCAACCATATGCTCATCTTCGAGTACTCCGCCAATTTGAGTAGATTCAATTGATACTATTGCGATCCAACATGGGCAACTATGAGTATGATTTTTTATCAAATATTCCACAAGTCAACAACATACTAAGAAGGTGGGAGAGAGTAGTAAGTATGGAATTTCACGTGCAACGACCCTTCTATAGACCTGAATACTATGTGTAGATCTTAGAGGATTGTAATGACCTCCATGGTCATTTTCGTGCTATTGTATGTTTTTACCATTTTACCACTTTCCATAGCTTCTTTATAGATCATAGGTGATGTTGGGATGGGTGGAACACTCCCTAAGGTGTTCGGTTGAGTTTTGAGATGGTTTGGCCATTTTAGAGGCTTAAGGTTTGAAAGAGTTGACTTTAATCAACATCTAGAGATTCAGGCATCATATAAGAATTCTGACGGCTCCAGCAGCTCACAAAGGCCCAATTTATGTCTAGAAAAAAGGTTGGTTTGGGTTTTTGAGTCTTCGTTTTCAGATTAGGTGGTTTCGTCATTTTAACTTTAAGGTTTTGTTCAAATTTGACTTTGGTCAATATTTTGAGTAAACGCACTCAAATGAAAATTCTTTCAGCTTGGTTAACTCCATAACATGGAATTTGGTCTAGAACGACCTTTGGTTCGGTTCTTAAGGTGATCAGATTCAGTTTTTGCCTGTTTGTGTATTTTAAGTATTTTTTTATAAAATCTTTGACTTGGGTCAACATTTTGTCGAAACGACCTCTATTGGAAAATCCGTCGATTCATCGATTCAATTGAGTCTAGACTGCAATTTCCAATTGGATAGAATATCTCATTTGCATTCACAGGGTTCCGAACAAATTCGGAACACCCCATCAAAGAATTTAGCATGGCAAGCTCAAATTGCACCAGCAAGCACCTGGTGCCATCGCTAAAGCAACCAAGCAGCAGGGCCGGGTGTTACTAAAGCAACCAGTCGTTGCTAAATCCAATTGTCTCTTAAGCGACCTAGCATCTCTAAAGAGACCCCCTCCTCTCTGAGGTGGTAGCTTAAGCGAACACTAGGGGCTCGCTAAAGCGACATCAGAGACCTATTTTTGGTCACTTTTTTAGATTTGAGCTTTAACTTTCCATACTCATTTTCTCTCTATATTTGGGCGATTTGGGTGAGTCAAAAGGCTAATTATCTTGGATTTTTGAGATAAATTCATTGGTTCATTCATAATTAGGAGCAAAGGCTTCCTTTAAAGTAAATTTTCCTTTTTCTTGCATTTTTGGATATTATAGGGCTTGAATTTGGTGGGATTATTTTGAGCTCTTCTAGTGCTCGGAATGTGCCCATTTTTGGAGAAAAAGTTCCTTAAGCTATTTGGGAGCTTGTGATAGAATTCATTTTTTCGATTTTGTGCACGGGTCCTAATGCTAAATTTTGACTTGATTTTAGTTATGTTTTTAATTATAGCAATATGGGTATAGTTGGCCTTGTTTTGATGTGTTCTTCGATAATATGGTAGAGTGGTATAGTTAGGTGGCGGCCTAAAAAGGAAAGACTCAAGTTTAGTGGTTCAGGTGCAGTTTCAGCTTTGAGTTAGGTTATGGCTTACTCTTGTTAAACTTGGCTTGGTTAAGAATTGGTAGATTTTGAGTAGTAACGTATGATTAGATTGGTGAATTAGGTATTTCTATTCTATTGAGAAATTTGGAGTCGATGATCCTCGATAGTGACTTGGTTGGTGTTTAGTCGTTGGACACTTAGCCTAGGTGGTATTTTGACTTGTTTACATTGTTTAGAATTCTTAGAAATTGCTCCTAGGTGATTTGAACTTAGGATTCCACTTATGTGATTTTTGGTTTATGTTTATGCCTTGGTTGCTTATGATATTGAAATATTGGGCAAGGCCGTGTTTCCAGTAAACCGGAGTCTCATGTGGGCTATATATAATTTTCACATACTACTTGCATTGACTTACCCTGCCACATTAAAAACATTTTTTAAATAAAGAATAAAATGGCCATAACAAGGTTTTTTGTTGATGAATAAATTTAATGATTTTTAAACAAAATACCGGTGATATTTTAATTATGGTATTTTATATTGAGAAGCTAGAGGCATGAATTTCGGGTGGCCCATTGGTAAATATTTAGGTTATTATTATTATTATTATTACATTAAGAAGCTCGAGACATGAATTTCGGGCATCTCATTGATACATCTATCGGGATATTATTATTACTATTATTATTGAGAAGCTCGAGTTATGAATTTTGTGTGGCCCATGATATTGATTCGCGTTACTATTATTACTACTACTATTGGAAAGCTCGAGGCGTGAATTCTGGGAGATTCATGATATTCAATTGAGGATATTGAGCCTTAGCTATGAGTTTACATTGTGTATTCTCCTGGTATTTTATTAGTTGAGATTTTAATGTGATTAGACAATTGGTCGGACTTACTTAATTACCGTATGATTATCCCCATACCCTTTTCTGCATTACTTGTAGTTTTTGTTTCTATCTTATTATTAATAGTATCATCGTGCTACATATTATATATTTATTCTTTCTGAGTTTGGTCAGCCTATGATACCTACTGAGTACCCCGTGTTTTGATACTCATACTGCACTTCTTCCCACTTTTGATGCAGGTCTTAGTTCGAGCCACCTTCAGCGCTCTCCTAATCATCCGTAGTGGTACCAGATTCGGATTGTGGTGAGCTCCCAACGTTTAGAGACTTTCCACTTTTCCCTCTTTTGTACTGACTTCACTTGTACTTTTGGATAGTCAAATCTATATTGTATATTTATACCTATTGTCCTCTTTCGTACTTAATAGCTCCAGTATAGGTGACAATAGGTCCAAGTTTTGGTCTAGTGTGATTTCGTCAAATTTGTTCATTTTTGGGCCTTTTTGTATATTTTGTATCATATTTATATAACTATCCCTTGGTCTGATTTCTTTTGTTATGCTTGTATTGCTTCCACCCTCTTACGTTGTTTATTATTTAAATAAATTTAAGTTTTGACTTCTGCTTGATTTGGGTTTGGCTTGCCTATTTGGGAGTTATAGTAGGCGCCATCATGACCCAAATTCGGGTCTTGACAAGGATACTGTAGATAGAGACTTGAGTAGAGAGGGGCTCTGTGGATTTGCTAATGAAAGAGAGAGAATTTGGGCACGCAATTTGTGTTGATAGGCCACTAGTTCGGCCTTTGCATTCGGTGGCACACCCATGATAGCCACAATCCGATACACATCATCAATGAACTCAATAGAGCCCTCATCAAGTTTAGAACCATCAAACTTGGGAGGATTCATTCTTTGGAAATCTTGAATCCTAGGGCCGGATTTGGCATTTGGGGAGGAGGAACATCTTGATGACTTTGGTTGGGTACGACTTGATTTAACAACGTAATGATATTGCGAAACTCGGCATGGGTTACCCCTTCCTCATGATGTGGGGCATTGGGAATCAGAAGAGCTTGGTCCCTATCGTCAACTCTTACTCTTGGAGGTGCTCTTCCACGATTTATTATCTAGAGAACAAGAAATGGGTCATTAGTTAAAGGAAAGCTTAGGACACTCTAAGGAACGACATGAATTTGAAAGAAGTGAAAACTTTACTAAACGTCTCATAGTCTCTTATTCATAGTTATGGCGCGCTTCACAACCATTCAAAACCTCAGGCTCTAATACAAAGTTTTTCACGACCCAAGCATAGGGCGGACTTACTCATTCTATCAACAATTACCCAAATCAAATCATGACACTTCTGGGTATAAGGAAAACCTACTACAAAAGCCATATTCATATCTTTCCACTTCCAATTAGGGATTTCAATGTCTTGGGCTAGGCCACCCGGCATTTGATATTCGGCCTTCACTTATTGGCAATTTGGACACACCACGTATAGAACTCTTTTAAGTGTAGGTACATTTTCATCGAACCGAGATGAATGGAGTATGTAAAATTATGAGCCTCCATCAAGATCAAACTCCTTAGGACATCAATATCCAGAACATATAACCGACCTTGGTAGTATAGCACCCTATCTCCCCCTTAGGAAAAGACCTATATCTTATTTTCCTTCACCAATTTCTTTAACTCGATGAATGTTGGGTCAAGATCTTGGTTTGATTTAACATCCACCACTAAAGAGGATTCAGACCTATTTTGAACAACCATACCACCATCATAAGTACCACACAACTTCACCCCTAATCTAGCCAACTGGTGAACATCTTTCACCAACTCCCTCTTCCCTTCATTCACATGGGCCACACTCTCCATAGACACTCTACTAAGTACATCAAAAACCACATTGGCTTTACCCAGATGATAGTGTATACTCATGTCATAGTCCTTAAGGAGTTCTAGCCACCTCATTTGCCTTATATTAAGGTCGTTTTGGGTGAACACATATTTAAAACTTTTTTGATCAGTATACACATCCACAAGCACCCTATAGAGATAATTCCTCCAAATCATCATAGAAAAAACAACTGCCGCCAATTCAAGTGTCACGACCCTTCCCCGTAGGCTGTGACTGAGGTCCAACTAGGACCCCCATGTATATAACTATCAACTATAACAACAAATATAAGACTCATACATGAAGACCCCAATGGGTCATACATTTTCACATACATGTAGCCGCTTTCATTTATCTCTTGATGAGTTACATTACTCAAAATATGAAAGGGCGTGCAAGACGACAAGGCTGCTATAGTGTAATAATGTTACAACATGCTGTATAGGTACAACTACAACAACTTACAAACAACCCACATACATATATCTACATACCTCTAAGAATAGCAACCATATCACATAGAGGGACAGGACCCCCGTTGTACCCCTAAATAAGCAAATATATACATCCAATACTAAGTACCAAGAACACGGTTCCAGTACAATGGAGCTTCTTCCAAACTGGCTGAGCGGAATCCTAAGCTGGCGGACTCCCAAAACCTGTGTCTATACCTACGGGGCATGAAAATAGCCCCCTAAAGAAAGAGAGTCAGTACGACATATGTACTGAGTATGTAAAGTACAAAGCATCATAAGGAAATAACAGTTACCATAGGGGTGCAGGGGACAAGTATAAAATTGAATAGAGTATGTTATCTGTACCTTATAAAATAAAGTCATGTATATCATTATCACATACCATATCCGGCCTGCTTGGGGACTCGGTGTTACAAATGTATCATTTTATCATCGTAGATATATGCATACTATTAGCATTGTGGAACGTACAGCCCGATCCATATATATAACAGGTTAGTGCCGAGGAGCATTCGACCCGATCTATATATATAACAGGTTAGTGCCGAGGAACGTATGGCTTGATCACTATATATATAATATGTTAGTGCCGAAGAACGTATGGCCCAATCCCTATACATATAATACGTTAGTGCCGAGAAATGTTCGACCCGATCCCTATATAATATAATAATGCATATATGTGCACGTAAACCTTGGTGATATATCAGAAATCTCCCGAATATCATCTCAAGATATGTCAAAGAGCCTCTAGGTATAAGAGCTTGCACATCCAATCATCGTTCCGTAAGCAGGAGGCTCGAGGGTCATAGTTCAACTACTTCAAGGCCCTTATCACTTAAAAGTGAGTACAAGTCATGAGTTATATCCGGAACTTAAACTGTTTCAATAGAAGAAAGGGATAGGCTTCACGTGTACTACTTTTTGTCATGTAGAAGACTTATAAGTCCATAACTCAACTATCGCAGGAGTTCTAGTGTCGAAAAGTGAATAAGATTGATGAAACATACTCGGGGTTCTATGAATGGAATTATACCCACACTACATACACAATCCCTTTAAGACTAAGACATGTCAAAACTAAAGAAATGTAGACCTTACGTACTCCTCACTTCCTAACATATGGAAGGCTTGAGAAGTCCTAGTTCAATTACTGTAAGAGTACTTTCATTAAGAAGTAAATAAGGGTCGTGAATTACGCTTGGCGTTTATGAGTAGATTTACCCTCAAACTCATATCATTCAGTACTTAATTTGAAGACATGACAAAAGAAGGGAAAGATAAGCTTTACATACTTATGCTAAAAACATGCCGAAAGAAGAAAACGTTAGCTTTACATACCTCTTATGGATTCTTCTTAACTGTGCTTGTCTCATCGTCCTCTGAACCTATTGAACATGAAAGTAATACTGATATTAATAACTTTCAACTCTCCATCCCCTTAATCCAAAACCAAGCATCCATAGGAATCATTTCCTTATTTACTCTTCTTGACTAGTCTATTAGTTAGTTATGGAGTTAATGGAAATCGACAGCACCTCCCCTATAGCTTGCCCTATCAACAATTCCGTTTTACCCTCAAACCTCAGCAGACACAACAACCACAAGAACCAGAAGCTATAAAACACATAAATACCACAATACGATACAATATAAGTTCCAAACAATTCGCCCAACACTACGATACCAATAGAGGGTTTTTAATCTTAATTTCGTAAAACCTTTAGCTATACGAAATGGAGGGTCATGTGAATAAAATTGGAAGAAACCACGCCCTATTTATACCATGCTCCATCCCTGAAACATACCACGATACACCTGCAGCCGCACACCACAAGCACAACACCTTGCTTCTACTATAATTTAACTATAACGACTCCAATTTAGTTTGTTTCAATCGTCAAGCATCCCTATGAAATATTTATACTTCCAGCCACATAAAAGTCACATAATACACTCCATAACCTCCCCATAACCTCCAAATTTAAAGGAAATACCTTTCCTTACCCGAAATTGGCCAAAGCTTGCCAAAATTTGCATCGAAAGTTCTCTAGTTGCGGCTGAAATGTCGTGGATGTTTGCTATCCATTTGGTGCTGATAAAACCCATAAATTTACATCATTAAAACCCTCATAAATTTCGAAACCATTTCCTAAATGTCCCATAGTCTCCTATTCATAGATATAGTGTGCTTCACAACCATGAACAAGATCCTATTTAACGCTGTATGTTGGACTCTGAGGACCATTCAAAACCTCAGGCTCTGATACCAAGTTTATCATGACCCAAGCCTAGGCCCTACACGTGACATGAAGAATGAGGAATCCAAAAGTACCTCAAACAAGCCTCTTAGTATTATTTTAGCCTTTCATAGGTAATGACAATAGATAAACAAGCAAAAATCATAATAGTAAATCTTTAACTTACATATATCCAATAATACCTGTAACTTTTAGATTTAACGGGGGTAAAACAAGTCCCTAGCTCACCCTCAATCATAATAGAAAGAAATTCCATAGTAAGTATCTAAAGATCTCAACATATCATAACCTAGAAATATAAAGGAGAATTATTCTCTGAACGTGGAAACTCACTAAAAGTAGTCTTCAAACGAAATCTCAACTAGCCACGTGGAGGAGAAAGAGGATGAGCACCAGTCCCTACATGGTGATATCATGTAGGCAAAAGAGTATATGTTAGTACTTTAAATGTACTAAGTATGTAAGCATGCATGAACATTGAGGAAACATTAAAATATTTATGTAATATTAAACATAATGCAATGCATGAATAATCAACCATATAGATATCCTTTAAAACATTCATTTTGTGGGAAATTGATCATAACTGACATTTAAGACTATGCGAGTTATTACATGAAATCCAACATAACCCCTTAAGTTGGCCGAGGAGACTACTTGTTGGGTAGAACTCCGTCAACTTCATTCATTTCTTTAACTTTAACTTTAAGGGCTATTAGTGGATCCATTAGCCTAAGCTACAAGGGCTCCTACTTTGTCACATAGTTAATGAGACAAAGGGCTGCTACTAGAATTTCCTTGCCGAATCCGACCGCAATGACCCATTCGGTGCTAAGTCAATCCCACAGAATAGTTTAATACTTCAAAATAGTCATAACATATAGCTTGAGAATTCAAAAAATCATATTCAGTAAAATAGCTTATTAAAACCTTTGGTAATTCAAATATGCAAGAATTGTCCTTATTGCATAAAGAATCCATCATTGATATCCTTTCATCATTCTTTCATTTCATAAGAATCCCTTTTGATCATAGATATTGCTTTCATAAATATTCATTTGGAGTCAAAACTTTCAAGTCAAACTTCATTGCAAACATAGTAAAACTAGGTGGGTTCAAATTACTTCAACTTTCAAATATGTATGTAACTGAAACTATGCATAAATACTTTGAAATCTATTAATTAAAAATCATTTTTAAACAACCCACCATGAATTTCAAGAACATTTAAAGAGCTAAATAGAGAAAATACTTGCAAAGCATAAATTCATACATATGAAATTATTTTACATCAAAATAGACCAATAATCATTAGTTTAACCATGATTAATGCTATTAAATAGAAATATGAATTTACCCATAAAAAATCTTACTTGAAATCAAGAGATTTAGTTGAAAGAGTTTTAAACAACATGGGTGGAAAAATCCATGGATAAACATCCACATAACTTAGAGTAAAGCTTAAAGAAAATAAACATAACTCTCATTGAATCCTTACATACCTGGAATCTGAAGCGTTACTCAGAATTGAATGACTTAATAAAGACTCTTGAATCCTAGCATTTTCTCCTCTTTGTGTACTACTCAGAGTATATGAATCATTTGAAGAGTATTTCTACACTACTAAGAACTAAAACTATACTTTGAGAATGAGTAAAGGAGTGTATAGAGAGAAGAGTTGTTTTAGAAAACTTGATGAACAAAATGATGAAATAAGGTGCTATTTATAGGTGTGAAGGAGGGACCTAACAATAATTAAAATAATTATAAAGAAAAATTTGAAATTTTAATGGAAGATTGTGATGTTATGGGTGATGTCAAATAGAGGACTATTGATGTAATGGGTGATGTCAAATGGATCTAGATTTTTCCATGGTTGGTGAGATAAACCTTCTTTTAATGGAATACCCTTTTTCAGAACTGCGTTTGAAAAAGATAACTTCCTCATTAGGATTTGGTGTCCGATATAAATTGTTGTTCTAGAAGTCTACTTTTATAAAGTTCAAGAATCAACTGATTTGGAGCATCCTATAGTGAAATATGATTTTTCTTCTACAAACATTCCATTTCATCACAACACCATATCTTGTAAAAATTAATTTATTTGACCTATTTAACCTCCAAAACTTAAAATATGGTCTTCACAATAGTTATAGGTAATGATGTTTGGGTTATTCAGAGATTTGAATCACCTAATTTGAACTACCCTATAAAACATTATTCCAAAAATACAAAAGAAATATCATTTTCATCGAGAATTAGAATATCATATACAACATTTTTAGGGGGGTGTTACATTATCTTCTCCTTGGGAACATTCTTCCTCAAATGAGGGAAGACTTAGCTTGAGTAGAGTAGAGTGTAAACCAAAAACCCATCATTAATGCAATAATACAATTTAAATTATCATTCGAAACATATTTCATAATCTTGCAAGCATATGACAAGAAAAGTTGAAATGCAAGGATTTCAAGTTATTGAGCAAGGAAAACTTAATACCTTAGGTTTGGGTAGAGGAAAAAAGATGAGGGTATCACTTAATCATTTCCGCTTCCACTTCCCATGTAGCACTTTTGATTTATTGATTCCTCCAAAGAACTTTAACAGATGCAACTTTTTTGTTCCTCAATCTCTTAACTTGCCGGTCCAAAATTTCAACCGAAACTTCTTCATAGGTCAAGTTTTCTTCAACATTCACTACTCTCAAAGGAATAATGGAACTAGGATCACCAACACATTTTCTCAACATAGACACATCGAGCACCGGATAAACCATGGTCATTTTCAATAGCAACTCCAACTCATATGCAACCTTGACAACACATCTCACAATTCTATAAGGCCCTACATACCTAGGGTTCAATTTCCGTTTCTTACAAAATCAAACCACACCCTTTATGGGTAAAACCTTCAGTTACACCCAATCGTCTACATTAAACTCAAGATCTGTCGGAATAGGACTTTTGACGACTTTGAGCCATCTTCAACCTTTCTCTGATGATCTTCAGCTTCTCTAAAGCATCAAGTACCAAATAGGGTCCCAATAAGATCATCTCACCTGCTTCGAACCAACTAACTGGGGATCTACATTGTCTCCCATACAAAGCTTCAAACGGCGCCATCTCAATACTTTAGCGGTAACTATTATTATAGACAAACTCAATGAGCAGTAGATAATCATCCCAATTTCTTTTAAACTCCAACACACCCTTAACATATCCTCTAGTGTTTGAATCATCCTTTCAGCTTGCCCATCCATTTGAAGATGGAATGCGGTACTCAATTTTACCTTAGTATCGAGGCCCTTGTTAAATGATCTCCGAAAGTGAAAAGTGAATTGGGTACCACAATCTGAAATAATGGATAACGGCATACCATGCAACTTTTCCAACTCTGAATATACAACTTAGCATAGTCTTCATCACTATAGAAAGTCTTAATCGATAGGAAGTAAGTCGACTTACTCATTCTATCAACAATTACCCAAATCGAATCATGATGCTTCCAGATATGACGCAAACCCACTACAAAATCCATATTCACATCTTCCCACTTTTAAGTAAGGATTTCAATATCTTGGGCTAGGCCACCCAGACTTTGATGTTTGGCCTTCACTTGTTGGCAATTCGGACACAAATATTGCTCTGTCCTTCTTCATGCCACCCCACCAATAGAACTCTTTTAAGTCTCGGTACATTTTCATCAAACCAGGATGAATGGAGTATGTATAATTATGAGACTCCATCAAGATCAAACTCCTTAGGACATCAACATCCAGAACATATAGGCGACCTTGGTAGTATAGCACCCCATCTCCCCATTATGAAAAGACCTCTATCTTCTTTTCCTTCACCAACTTCTTTAACTCAATAAATATCAGGTCAAGATCTTGCTTTGATTTAACATCCACCACTAAAGAGGATTCGGACCTATTTTGATCAACCATACCACCATCATCAGTACCACACATCTTCACCCCTAATCTATCCAACCAGTGAACATATTTCACCAAATCCCTCTTCCCTTCATCCACATGGGCCACACTCCCCATAGACACTCTACTAAAGGCATTGGCAACCATATTGGCTTTACCCGGATGATAGTGCATACTCATGTCATAGTCCTTAAGGAGTTCTAGCCACCTTATTTTCCTTAGATTAAGGTCTTTTTAGGTAAACACATATTAAAGACTTTTATGATCGATATACATATCCATATGCACCCTGTAGAGGTAATGCCTCCAAATCTTCAAAGAAAAAACAGCGTCCGCCAATTCAAGGTCATGGATAGGGTAGTTACGTTTATGCACCTTTAATTGTTTAGAAGCATTGGCTATGACCTTTTCATTTTGCATTAAGACACAACCTAAACCCATCGTTGAAGAATTACAATAAACTACAAATCCTTCTAATCCTTCTGGTAGAGTCAAAATATGAGCAGAGGTAAGTCGATCTTTCAAGGTTTGGAAACTCTTCTCACACTAATTCGTCTATATGAATTTTCCTTTATTTTGGGTCAATTTCGTCATAGGAGATGACATGGAATTAAAATATGGTCTTCACAAAAGTTGTAGGTAATGATGTTTGGGTTATTTAGAAATTTGAATCAATTAATTTAGACCACCTATTAAAAGTTATGCCCGAAATACAGGAGCAATATTATTTTCATATAGAATTGGAACATCATATTCAACATTTTTCTGGGGTATTACAATATGCTAATGAAATGCTTAAGTGTGTGGTGCTGGACTAATGATCGAATGCACGTTTAGGCTCTTATATGTTTTGATTTTGGGTGGTTTGTTTGCAGAAGAAAAATGTCATCTAGCTGAAAGACCATAAAAGAACCAGTAGGACCTAGCAACAGGAAAATGAGAGAAGGAAACCCTCTATACCATCTGCCCCACCTATGCCTTGAGGTCAATCTCATCGATTTGGATTGAAAGCGGTACATCTAACAGAAAAACATTGGTACAAGTGACATACTGAGTCTCGCTATCTCTTAGATATGCCAATTGATGAAGAAAAACTGGACAGAGACTACCCACAAATCATGAGGAGAATAGAGGAGCTTAATATGCATTTCTTGTTCGCTGACCCGAAGCCGTGCAATTTTCACATGGTACAGGAATTTTATAAAAATCATCAACCTGATCAGTGCACTTATTACATTACAGTGCGAGGGGATGATGTTCCTCTATCTCCAATGACAATCAATGAGATATTAGGAACTCCAGAGTTTCCTACCACCATCCTAACAGAGTTTAATATTCAGCCACCATACAGGGATGTCCGTCATACTTTATGTGGGCCCAAGTCAATAACAATATGGTTAAGTCATAGGCTGCGGGGTTACCACAACACATTCCTATATGCTTATCTTAATAAAGAAGCACGTGTGTGGGTGAAAATTATCAGGTACAGACTTATTTCAAGCCTCCACTACACCAAAATAACATAGGATAGAGTGTCCTTGGTCTATGCCATTATGAAAGGAATGGACGTAAATGCTAGTGTTATTGCTAAATCAATTATCCAGAAGTGTAGAGTCTATTGAGGTAGAGGGTATGCATTTAGAGGCCTCATCATAGATATATGCCAAAAAGTCAGGATACCCGAGGACCAGCATGATTATATGGCCCCCCTACCTTAGAGTCTTATGATGTCACCAACATTAAGGGACCAGACTACACTTACGGTCTAGTTCTTACTACCTGGGAAAGGCGCGATGATATGATAACAACTCACATATTTGGCCTGGAGATGCTTTGACACCACACCGGAGGGCGCGCCTCAATGGAAGAAAAACTCCGTGAGGTAGAAAGATAATATCCACTAAACGATCATGCTATGGTTGTCCTAGGTCTTGGGCTTGATTTTTATGAACCTACTGAAGATGGCATCCCTACACATGAGGATAGGAGGAGGACATGCTCATATGTGGAGTTAGATTTGGAGGCCAGAGAGTTTGATGACCCTTTGGCGGTTGAAGATCCGGCTACTGAAGGACTGATGGATGAGTAGACGGGGAAGTCTACTACTTTGTGCTCCTGAGGACAATGCCCAACTATAAGTGTGGGGTAGAATGTTTAATTTAAACTATATATGTTTATTTTTGTTAGTTTCATTTTTTGCTTTATCTGAATTGCTATATCTGTTTACTTTCGTCAGATTAATGATTTTCTTTATCGGAATTGGTTAATCTATTTATTTTTGTCAGTATTAATGTTTTGGTTTATATTATTTTATTTTACTTATTTAACTGACTTTGGGTTTCATGACATTTCTTTTTGATTCTTTGGCCATGGATAGTCCCTTTGAACCGTATAAAAAAATATTTTTTTCTTAGATATTTGTAATATATATAAAGTATTTTGCCAAACTATTAGATTGCATATGTAAAAAATGAAATGGTTGACAAAACTAAAAACTAACTAAATTCAGACACCTAAGACTTTGTCGTTAGATTTTGAATATTGCTGAATTCATGTGATTATGGTTGAAATTTTTAAAGAATCGTTGTTCTGAAATTAAACATATGCAGTTTGAGTAAGGTTAATTGTATAAACTCTATTGCTCTAGATTGTTATAACTTGCCACGTGTGTATGAATAGTGAAAACAAACGAAGTTTATAATATAGGGAAAGGATCTTGGTAATTCTTTGGTAACCTCATTTTAAAATCACTTGTCGTATCCACCATAATATAAATCCATAGTAGCCCTTTTGAGGCTTTGTCTTGATTCTTTGACACCCAAATTTGAAGCCTATTCCCATTCTTTTCTGACACCATAATTTTGATTCAAGAAGCCAAGTGCTTTGAAAGAGAATAAGCAGAGAAATGGGAAGGTTACAACCTTGTGTTACTAAGAGTAAAACCATTGGTGCAATTAATTGAAATAAAATCTTGTGTTAGGGAAGATGACCATGTGGAAAGTGAAAAGAATGCCAACCACATTATGGTTGAAGAGAGTAAAGAAAAGAAAAAAATACCCTACACAAATAAATGAATTGAAAGGGTAAGCTAACGAAATAACAAAGTGGTGAGAATAAGGTTATAAAGTACTTGCATGGAATTAATGAAAGTAGTGTATTGAAAGCGCTTGGGAACCAAGTCATTATACATGTCCATATTTCTACCTACCCGTCACCTAGCCCACATTACAACCTAAAAAAGTCTTAAGTGATCCTTACGTCTTAGCTGCCTTAACAAAACTGCTTAATACACTAAGGGCAAGCCTATGGTTAATCTTGACCAACTTGTGACTTCATTTGAGAGAGTGAGCGAATTTTGTTTAAATACCCATTGTTGTTGACAAGGAATGTAACTGCAAGAGTATGGTAATTCTTTCTTGGCATGAACACATGTTTAATGAAGGAATGGTGATTCTGTATGAATTTTAATTTAACAATCCATATGAGTTTGTTTCATTACAGATTCAACTCTCGAGTTTATGTGGTGTTGAGTTAGTCAGTCGCGTGAAAACAATTACACATTTGTGTGTAATGTAAGCTAATTGTGCAATCACTGTGGTTTGGTAGAATTGCTTTATATATCATCTTTTTGGTAGTTTAAGAATAAGACCAGGAGTTTGTTCGAGGACAAACAAATCTATTAGTGTGGAGTGGTGATCTTGGGTACATTCATGTGCCCAATAGCAAATTAAACTCATAATTCATTAATCAAGTTGAGAGAAAATTCCTAGAGTTTAGTTCATAGTTTTGCATATTTATGTATTGTTGTAATCAACCAACATGAGTAGACACTTTCACGGCTAATTGAGAAAGAATGGACTTTCAAAACATGATTGGATTGAAAGTGGAGCTCGAAGGAGAAGTTGAGAACAAAATGTGAAGAAAATGAATCATAAAAAGTGTGTTCGCGTTGTGCACTGAGCTTCAATGATTTAATTCCAATACTTGAAATTTATTTGATCAAAAGTATGGTGTGCTCTAGGTCCGTGAACGACACAAAAAATGAAAAATTGCACTAAACTGAACCAAGTGTGCATCGCGAACTTCAGTATGCTTACTTTAACCCTGCATTTTTGGTGCTATAAATAGCACCTTTACATACTTTATTGAAAAGTAGATGAGATTGCCAAATTTGGAATGAAGGGGACGAAGGAAGAACTAGTTTTGGGTGATATTTTCTTCTTTTCTTTCAATTGAATTCGAGCTTTTATGTTATTAATGATTTGAGTAGTTGTGTTACAAATTATGAGTGGCTAAATCACCTTGTTCTTGGGTTATAGACACAAGATGAAGGTTTAAATCTTATTTGCTTTAGTTGAAAATAGGTTTTTGTATGTGATTTCTCCTATATTCTTATTTTGATTGTTTTAATGCTTGATCACCATTAGAATAATTTTTTTGTCCACTCGAAACTCGGAAGACGAAAAGGTGATAGAACACTAGAATATAGGGAGCATGTTTGTCCTAGAATTGCTAGGATAATTCATGTGTAGAATGACCGTGACACATATCTATACATCATGTTTGGTTACTAAATAGGATGATATAATTAATGCATTTTTGTTGGTTCATGCTTACCCTCGCTTAGTAATGTAGTTAAGCTGTCAACAAAACTAGGAAATTAGAAGTCGGAAGATCATAATTATAAAAATCAACCCTATAAATCCGTAATCAAAAGACCCATTGGACACCAAAGTAAAGGATGTTAGACCTGAAATCTATAAGTTCTACAATCCTGGGACTCTTTCTTAAATTGATAAAAAATTTCTAATATATTTGAATCATTTTCTTATATAATTTTTTGTATAATCATTTTAGATATAAATGAACTGAACTCCTTGAAAACATGTATGAATAATTTGATTCATTTAAAAGCTAACCAACGCCTAATTAAATTTTCCTATTGGTTCGATATCTGGGTCTTAAAAAGGGTCACAATATTATTGTTGAGACCGCATACACTTGCGTGTGTGTTTGGACGCAACAAGTATGCAATGTTGAATCGTGCACTCAAGGCTTCAAATGATGAATAATCAATCCTAATGCAAGTTCATGCTCATAAATGTTTGCTCTAAAGTACAAATTTATGCCCAAAACCCATATTAAAATGCCCTCACATCAAGAAAATGATTCCATTCCACACTTCTTAAAATGCCATTTAGAGATTAAAGTATAGGAATCACACACTACTCTCTCACACACAATGACAAAAACATGCATAATTCCACCCATTGGCTTGCCCTTATTTTCCAATCAATAAGTAAAAAGGGATTTTAGGGATTGTAACAGGGTGGATTTTAGGGATTGTAACAGGGTGGAGTGCAAACATCTCCCTTCTTCCTTTCTTTCTCTCTTTTCAAATCACAGATCAGTTCTTTTTCTTTTCTTTTTCATGGCACTCTCGAATCTTTGACTTATTCATTTGCACGCTTCCCTTTTTATTTCTAACTTGAAAAAAACTAAACAATTTGCCTCATTTCACACTTTATTTTTTATATATGGAGGGG